>NC_140127.1:39878413-40495214 GCF_964035555.1 Netta rufina
CTACTGAGTTTTCTTTGAAATGGAGAACCTGCAAATTTTCTCTGTTGTGTCTACAATTTAAATAAATAACAGTTAAAAACAAAACAATACAAAAAACAAACAAACAAAAAACAACAAAGAAACAAGAAACTGTTACTACAAACTGTTTTCTCTGAAAATTAAGAGAAACTACATTACTCCTAGTCTGATGTAACAGGTGTAATTTCTGTGTTCTTCCATAGTCTCTCATCTGTTTTCTAGTTTCTCCTCTGTATTCTCCTAATCCAGATGGGGGCTCGGCAAAAGAATATAAGTGAAAGGTGAATAAAAAAAGAGATTAGTCTCTTCCTTTGATTTCGTCCTTTAAAAGAGATGATACTAACAGCAAGTGATATTGAATATCAGTGTGAATTAAAATATATTCTGTCACCAAAATTAGAACAGCATTTGCATCAGCCATTTTAATAACTGTTTTAGATGGGATGTGAAACCTGATAGCTCAGAAACCCAAGATAAACACAGCAGTAAGAATAAAACTGAAATGCTATTAGGGAAATTGCTTATACCAGCCTATATACCGGGCCTTCTACCTTTCTCTTGCATGAGGGTTACAAACTACCATGTATCCTAGTAATATCTGACCCCTTGATAATCTTGCTTCCACTGGAGAACTGAATGGTATGTTTCAGTCACCACAACTCGTGGGGCAGCAGCAACCCGCACGGAAAGCTGCTTTTACAGTTTACATTCATCCCACATTCTCCAGGCACTGGGAGCTTGTGCCAATACAATGCTGAAAGCCATTGAGGTGTACATCCTATATTCCTGGTGAGGATACTAACATTTGTCAAACCACCAAATACCTGCTGCTTATAGTAGTAGCATCTGAACTGGCCATGAGGGAGCACGGAACCTAGTAACATGCTAGTTCCATACTGAATAATGCATCTCTAGTCTCTGTGAAACCTTGTTGAAAGAAACAGCATGAGAGAATGTCATTAATCAACATCAAGATTTAATACTTGATGGATTGAGTGGTAGCAGTTTTAAATGTAAAATGATGGCTTGTTTTCAAGATGCCACTAATTGTAAATCAAATTCTGAGATGTTTTGTTGGAACTGTAGATGTGGATGAGTATCATTATTGTTTTCAATTTGCTACTTTCATTTTGATAGGAAAATATATCATAAAGATTTGATTTTTAATTTATTTTTATTACCCAATGTTTATTATCAGGTTCCTCATTTTGACTTGAGCATCCTGTGAGAGAATTTTCATTTTAATGGTTATTTGGTAAAAGAGATTAAATCAACCTTAAGAGTGTATTTTACTTAATTTCAATCATAGTTTATTGCTCAGGGTATACTTATAGAGATATGCATGATTATATGAAAGGATTCATTAGGAATTATGTTACCACAGAAATTATTTAGTGAACCATTTATTCTATACATTTGCTTTAAAATATTACAAAATGGGGCTGGAGGGCCCAAATGAGAGAGAACTCAATATATATATATTTTTTTCCTGAATGCAGATATTGTAAAATTTTCAAAAATATCTAAAAAATAAGACCACTTTTCAATAAGACTTAGACTTTCATTCACAAGAAACTGAGTTTCTTGTTCACATCAGTGACTAATGCTGTGATGCTGATCACCATTTTCAGCTGTTCAAAAAAGTCTTCAGTTAAACAGGCTGAACTTCTGTTATACTTAGATGTATCTGAATGTATCTAAATCTTGTACCGTGTTGACCTTAAGCAACCTTTTATTTAATGTGAAGAGTTACCTGTATGTAGGTAGATATTTAGCATCCTCTTGACAACTGATGTGGCACACAGACAAATTGGAGAAGTGTGAAAGACATTTACAGCCCAGAAACTAGGTTTCCTTATTTTTTCTTTCTTCCGGAGACTGAAGAGGAGAGAAGGAAGTGCATAGCAGAAAATTCAATAGAAGACAGTGTTTAGGAGCCTATGAAAGGGAACCCAAACACGTTTAGGCACTGCACTACTTCCTTTGGGTCTGCTGACAAATGTAATATACTTATGGAGATGCGTTGGGGCACATGATTATGATTCCAGTTTACTGCTGATATATACCTTGGGCTGAAAATGTGTTAAAGATTAGTCAGCACTTGATATACAGATACTTGTATTTTTAAGCATCACACCCTCTACAACACCCATGAGTAATGTACTGTGAAAAGACTCAACTAAATACATTAACATTTCTTTCAGTTCCAGCTAGTTTCTAAGGGACCTGTTTCTTGCAACTTAGTAGTGAAATAAGTTAATCAGTATAAACAGAAGCATCAACGTGGCAACCTTATCAAAAAAATCTTAGTGGATATCAGGTCTTTGAATTCAGTGTTTCGTAGCACACACACATACTTCTGCATGAACAGCATAACCAGTGGCAAAATTTTATCTGAAGGACAATTATTTGATTACGTGAACATAAACTGAACCAAACTGTGAAAAGTACTATACCTGAACGTCCTGGGAAGAGCTAGGCCCAGCGTTGCATTCAGTGGAATAAAATAAGAGTTTTATGCCTGACAAAATGTGCTGAAGGTTTTCATTGTATGGCTGAGTGCAGAGACTTCATGATCAAAGTGTCAGATCATTCTGACTTATGTGGTACTTAAACTACAACTCTGCACAATATTTTATTATGTAAACTTGTTAACAATTTACTTTCCACGATACTTTGTTTTTTGTCCTTTTAAAAGAGCAATCTGTATAATGTCTCTTATGCTGGTTTATTTTAACACCAGCTGTACAGAACATCAAATTATTCTGCTGTCTCAGACAGCAATATTAGCCTGTTTTTTTGATAAACAGATCAAATATCCCCTGAATATTATTCAATCCTGTCTAGGAACTTCACTGCTGCAAAAGTTAGAGACATTCCTCTTATGGTCAATGGTCCCCATCTGTTCTTGTCCCAAGGTGATTTTTTTTCTGATTCCAAAAGTATTTCTTCTTCATGGTGTTTCAGTCACCTAAATTATTTATAAAGAACAAATATATGCCTAGACAGACTTCGTATGGAAAGGTAAACATTATTAAAAAAATTATTTTTAAGGCTTATCAGCATTGCTATTTTAGGCCCGAGTTACAAACCTTTATTGATTCAGCCAAAGCTGAATGTTTGAAGGTGGGTTGCAGGTCCATGCAACTCAAGGAACATCCCGAAATCTTTCATTTTGGGTAAAACTGCAGTAAAACATTTTTTGGGGGGGACAGAATTTAAAGAAATTTTGGTAAAACAGTCATCATTCTGCAAGATTTGAATTTTTTGACATGCAGAGTGATATGGCTCTTCCAGGTGTTTTCATCTTGTAGTTAACTGTTTCTCTGTCCTTTGACTGAAACACAACTGACTATAAAAGCATTTGCAGTTCCTTTCAGAGTGCAGCACAATCTGCAGCTTGTAATTATTACATCTAATGACAGCATTTGGTATGCCATGGTGTGAAGAGCTGACCTCTAGATTAGGGTAGGTGAGGTTCTGTCACAAAGAAATTAACATTTACTTAAGCACTCTGAGTCATATCACTGAGATAGTACCTTCATAATATTACATTGTATTAATACATTGTAATAAAGCAATTTATTAGCATGTCTGTAACACAGTCAAACCAAAGCAAACCACAATTATTGTTTGACTATAGGTAGATAAACAATAGAAGCTATCAGCACCTCTCATTACTTTGTTCCCTGTAGTCAAACAAGGCATTAACTGCCATATTGTGCAAGTTTTCTGTACAATACCACTTGAGGTTTATTTTATGTTTTACATACAAAGGTGCCTCCACTCCAATGCCTATATAGACATGATGTTTTTTTTTTTTCCTTTTTCTACACATGGCTGCATCTTCACGTACTCTCTCTATTGACCACATATGACTCCTGTGGCTTCCTATAATTGTATGCCAGATACATATTAATGAAAACTGTTATGGTACTTCCAGTGTTATACTTATTTTAATTTGTCAGTTACTATCTTTTTTCACGCTTCTCCTACATATCACTCAAAACATATAACTCATAGTTGTGCTTGAGACATAAATCTTTTGTTAAGAGATTAGTGAGTCATCTTGTCCATGGCTCTCATTGCCAGTTATTACACAATTATAATAAAGTTTTCTCCAATATAGAGCCACAAGCCTTCTACTTCAGTTACTGTAGGAGAGCAAAGCCATGTCCCATAGCAGTCAGACAAGGCAAGACGGTATCTTATCTCAACCTGTTTGCCTTGCATGGAAACTTAATGGGACCACCATCAGTCACTGAGGAACTCATTGACCCTTGGGGACCAATAGGGCAAAAGTAAACTGCTGAGGTACATCTTACCACTTTTTCAAACACATATATTCACCATGAATTGAGTTTCAATGTATGTTGCTATATTAGGTTCACAAGTCCCTTGGCTCACCTGAAAAAGCAGTTTGACTCTGGTGAAGGGTTTTGCAGATAGATGGAAAGTATGTCTGAAGTCTGCCATTGGGCAAAAGTAAATAGGGCCTCCATACTTCTCTGGTGTCTTCACAGAGCGCATGTAGGCTAATGTAAGGAGAAGAGTTGCTAGCTCTTCACTCCGACAGAGAGAAGGATTTGACTCAATCTGCTTTTGGTTTAAATTTTTACATCAGGACACCATAATGCTAATTTCCAATTTACAAAATATAGAGACTCAAAGTCTCTACGGATAAATTAAGTTGTGAGCTGTATCTTAGAAAAGGTTATAATTATTTTAAGTGTTATAAAGATCAATTTCTAATGAAATTTTCCCACAGAGAAAAGTGAAACAAAATATTTAGTTTTCCAGAACATTTTGAAAAAAAAAAAAGAATTTCAAAAAGAGGAGTATTTCCATAATTGTTTTGTAATTTTTATTTTTTTAATTTCACATTACTATTACAATATCACGAAATAATTTAGTGAGTAATGTACCAAACAAATCCCAATATGTGTTTGGAAGAGAGAGGGGAACGCTAACAGTATCCACAGAATTGTGTTACGTGTAGGTCAGTTTTGCTTAACAGTCATCTTAGAAGAGTTGGTTTCATGGCTTTCCATGGAAGACTAAAAATATATAAAGAAAACCTTGAATGTTCAGCTAAGTTCTGCTAATCAAAGATCAAAAATCCATTTTTTTTCGTGTTTGCTGAATGAATTGATCAAAACTAAGCCATATACAAGCATATATAAGCAAGACAGCAAGATGAACAAAGATTACGTCCAAGAAGAAAGCCCTTTGCTTATTACTATTACACTAATACTACTTATACTAATATAATCAGTTCTTAACAAGCATAAAGTAATTGAATATTATTTATGGTTAAGCTATCTAAGGTAAAGAATTATGGCTATTATTCATATGAAGTTTTTCAAGTCTGTATGAGAAATTTATGTTGGCTCTGCAAGATTAAAATTGTTTTTTGGGTTTCGCTTATGAAAAGCTCATGCCTCATTTCTTTATTTTGAATATTGTCATTGTTGGTAGTTTTTGCTTATTTTACTTCTTAAGCAAGCTTGGTTTGCTAGGAAAATACACCATCTATGATCAATAACTCTGATGTTATTAAGATATTATTTACATTGTTCATCTAAAGGAATTTCTGAAGATATACTGCTTGATATGTTAAAATATACTGAAAGATTTAGGGTTAAATAATAGCTCTAAGCTATTATTAGGGCTAAACTATTATAAGGGCTAACATCTGCAATATGTTAATAGGAAAAGCTTCATATCTAATTTTTATCCTTCCCTTCCCTTCCCTTCCCTTCCCTTCCCTTCCCTTCCCTTCCCTTCCCTTCCCTTCCCTTCCCTTCCCTTCCCTTCCCTTCCCTTCCCTTCCCTTCCCTTCCCTTCCCTTCCCTTCCCTTCCCTTCCCTTCCCTTCCCTTCCCTTCCCTTCCCTTCCCTTCCCTTCCCTTCCCTTCCCTTCCCTTAAATTTTAAAGCTTTTAATGTTGATCTCCTTGAAATGATGCGCCTTGATAACATACATGCTACTAAAGAGTTCAAGTATGTATGAATGAAATTTATATTAACAGGCAAAGTCTCCTCTTCTTTTACTTGCAAACTAATTGCCTCTAATCCAGAAAATAAGCACAGTATTATTTTCTGGGCTAGAGCCACCAGTGAGCTCAGGTTTGTTTTAGTCATTAATTTTTCTTTTCAAGCAATTATTTCTTTACCATTAAATTTGAGATTATTGTGCCTGCAACCTGCAGTGAAATCATTAGAATCTGACATGCCGTCTTATGCTATGTGTCTTTTTGGAAACACTTAAGCCATCCTTCACTAATAACAAATGGGATATCAGGACTGAAGTTGTGGCAAAATTGATGAGCCTTTTGCTTCAAAATGGATACTGAAATAATCATGTCCTTACAGTGACTTTGAACATAACTTGTAAAGGGAACTTTCACAAGGTTTTCAGTGTTTAGGATTTCATTACATTCATTGAATCTGTGCTGCAGCTGGAGCCTACAGAAGCTACAGAATCAGTGTTGGGCTCTTTATTGGTAATACTTCTTTTATAATTGTCAGCTTCTGCTAGAGTCTGTGGTAGGCATCAAACAGTTCTTAGTACTACTCATTGGAAAATATCAAGCATAAATTCAGTCCTTGGACTTAATGCTTACAAGTGTATGTAGCATTTAACTAACAGTGCCATGCCCAGAAAGGAGTAGAAAAAGTAAAGAACTTGAAATAAAAGTTAGTGAAAAGGTTAGAATATTTGTGTCTTGTACATTTGTCTAATAAAACAGGCAGTGTAAACCAAAAATTGTTCACATCCCTAACCCAGCAGATCAAGAAAATGCAACAGATTAGAATCTGGTAGGAAATCTTGTTGAAAGAACATAACAAGAAAGTGTCACTGAGTTCACTATTTATATGTGCTTTTGGTACATTTATGCATATAAGAAATGGTGATATGTTATTATTAGCTTAAGAAAACACATATGATGTAATAAGGTGGGGGATTTGGGAACTGAGAAATTACCATTTTTATAAAGTCACACATCAGTACTGGAGCTCCACAAGCAAGGTAATACATTTCAATTTATACAGGCAAGTCCTGTGCCAAAAAACAAACAACCAAACAATAACAACAAAAAACCAACACCAAAACAAACAAAAAAATCCCATGACATTTTTCTTTTTTTCTCTTCTCTTTTCTCAGCTCTGCAACTCAAGAAATGGTGTGAATTCTGCTGTTACATAAAAAATTTCAAGAAAACACAACATAGTACCAGCATTTCAAGTCTGATGGGAAATTTCTCTATAGATGCAGCACCTCCCTGCCATAAAACAGCAACAACAACAAAACCATAGAACTAGGCAGGTAAGTTACTGCATGGCTGCTCCAGAACACTTAGGTAAAGATCATACTGATTTGTTTATGTCGTTTTCTTTTGGTTTGTAACTCTCTATGTAGGAGGCTTTTTTTTTTTTTTTTTTTTTTTTTTTTTTTTTTACCCACTACACTGGGTAAATATTCTGCTTTACTACAGTCTGTTCTGGGAAAACTCAGCCTAATAAATATGCAAGGAAATAGACAGCAATAAGGAGTACTGGTAGAAGAGTAGGAACAGATGAAATGCAGTCTGCCAGTGCTTGGATTTTGGTCAAAATACTATTTGACATACAGCCATATATCCAGTGGAACAACCTGCAGCTCATCTATTTTCTTTTTCTTATGTTATCAGAAACATTATCAGATCGTGACCCCCAAACAGTAAGAACATTATTGATCTTCTTTTATTAATGGGCTGGGTTTGCTGAGGGTCATATATCAAACCATATATATTCTGTCAGTTGTTCTACAGAGACATTACATACAAGGAGTAACACAATAATATTTTTCATGGCCAGTTTGATGGGATGTCAGCCTGCTGTGTGCTTCTGAAAATATTTAATATGCTTAAGTGTCATTGATCTAGAAGTAAAAGTGAACTCTCTGAACTGGTGTCTTATCCGTTCTGAAATCAGGCCCTAAAAGTTGAACGGAATAATAGATTGATGGCTGTTGACTCACTGCTGCATCATAATATGTGCAATGAAGGGGGTCATGATAAGGGAGAACTGCAACAGGTCATAACCTTTCCTGAGTTCACGTCCAGCTGCAACCAGGCTTCTGACACACACACACACAATGTATTTCAGAATTATTAATTGATGCCATTAACATGAAAATGAAGAACATGACTGCAGAAAATACAGAAAAGTGAGCACAGTGGAAACAGAGTCAAGGAAATCTGATTGGAAGAGGTTTATAGAAAGTCCTAATGGATTTGAATAAATATATATATTCCAAGGAATAAAGATGAATTTCTGTAGAGAAATGTTTGTAGTTTGAAAATATTCTAGCTATATGAAGAAGTTATTTTGATTTGGGAACAAAACTAAATTTGAAATGTGATCCTTCAGGAGAATCTCATCAAAATGTATAAATATCTGAGGGGAGGGTGTCAAGAGGATGGAGCTGGTCTTTTTTCAGTTGTGCGCAGTGTGAGGTCGAGGGGCAATGGGCACAAACTGAAGCACAGGAGGCTGTGGCTGAGAGGGCACTTTACTGTGAGGGTGACAGAGCACTGGAACAGGTTGCTAAGAGAGGTTGTGGAGTCTACTTCTCTGGTGATATTCAAAACCCTCCTGGATGCCATCGTGTGCAATGTGCTGTAGGTCATCCTGTTCGGCAGGGACATTGGACTAGATGATCTTCAGAGGTCCCTTCCAACCTTGGCAATTCTGTGATTCTGTGATTCTATAATCTTGCATTTAGGGAGGGCAAATTTTAGGAGATCAGGACGTGTTTTGGGGCCTATGTAACTAGACTTTCACCTATACATCTTGCAGACAGCAGGACAGTGCAAACCAATCCAAAGAATTCCTTGCTACTTCAGAACAGATTCAAACTGCAAATTTTGTGAAAAATGTCTGCTTATGCCAATTATCAATATGGGCAATTATGTGGTCCTGCATTTAAGCCATAATTAAAAATGTTGTTGGTTCAATATATGTGGCTCTCAACTTGTAAACAATGTAAATCTTCAAAATTTTAGCCAGACAGAGGGGAAGAAAATCAGAATTCACATCTTATTTTAGCAAAAGACCCTTCTTTCTAGATAACTGTTTTCAAACATGAAATTGTTTCAATAACAGATACTTGTGAGACACTGGAAATATCAAACACTTGTTTTTTAAGCTGATTAACTGTGGTATCTTACAGAAGCAATGTAAAAATTTAGCCTTTAAGACAACTGTGCTTCCAAAAATAGTCTTTGATATGTTTATCCCTTTTTTGCACAATGCTTTCTCTTGAAATAAGAATCTTGGAACTGTACCGCAAACTTAGAACCAATGGATGACATGGTCAATGTGCTTTTCCTGCTTGGAAGCAGGCTTTCATTTTGGTGTACCAGTAAATATAATTTGATATTCTGATCTATATCAGCAGTGTTTTTATATGAAAACAGGAGCATTTCTGAAACAACCAGTCTCTAAAGGCTCTCCTTTTTCCTCTTTCCTTCTTACTTCATAGAATGGTCTTCATGAAATCTCTGTAGTTGTATACAAGATAAATAATTTGCTGGCAAGCTAGTCTGAAGAACATATTAAAACATAAAAATAATTCATAAAATCTCTTGTCATTTTTCAGTTCTGTGTTATAGTTGTGCTTCTGTACTGATAACTCCAACAGTTCCTTATTGATTGTGCTGCACGACTGCAATTGTGTAATGTTGTTTCACTTAACTAGTGACTTCAGTCAGAATTTTTGTACATTTACATAGTCTGTATCTTTTAAGAAAAAAGACTAGTTTTTGGTTCTTTTCCTCTGAAGTTCCTGTAATACCTTGACTCTTTTGTAGAATGCACACTTCTCTCATTGAAATCACTTGCAGCTGAAGACACTTGAGGACATTTGGATAGACTTATCAAACTGCAGAATTTTGTTATTTAAGAAATAAGTGCTGTAACTGATGATTTTCAGGTATGCTGTTTGCCAGAATGGAATCCAAGCCTCAGAGATGTGTGTCTGTATTTCCCATATGGCAAAGGAATTAGAGTGGCAATTCAGATCCCAGGCACAGACCTAAATTACTTAATAGGAGATGCTGCCTTGTTTAAATTCAATGCACCTGCAGGTCAAGAAAAAGCTAGAGTCCCTCGGCCCAGGGCTATCCCCTCTCCATCTCTCCATCTCCATCTCCCTCCCCTCTCCCTTTTTTTTTTTTTTTTTTTTTTAAATCACAAATCTGGATCCTCAGAAAGCTTAATCTTCCACAGATTAACATTCATTATTAAATTAGTCAGAAACCACATTTCATCTGTCTCATCGAGGGGAAACTCCCACAGCAGGGAGAGAATTAGGATTCCTGTCTGTGTGATAAGCTATGTTGCTCTCCATACGGTATTCACAGGAGATGGGGTGCTAGCTCAGCAAACATGAGGTTTCAGTATTTTAGCGAGCAACTGTGATAAGGGGACATTCTCCCTGCCCCCTTTCCCCTTTTCCTTTTTAAAATTAATTCTGTTGCTTAAATAATAATAATAATAAAAGGCATCTTTTGTTGTTGTTGTTGTTTGTTTGTTTGTTTGTTTGTTGTAGCTGTGAAGCATGAATAGGTTGATACAAAAGGAATTTTAATTTTAAAATGGATTTTTTGTGGTAATCTCTCTTTAGTCCAGTTTGCTTTGTGAATCCTTTTTCTAGGATCCCAAGTTTTCCTGCAATATGCATGGGAAATGTACCTGCTGAATGAATGGGAGAATAACTGTTTCTGCTCTGTGTAATTTTGTTCCTAAGATAACTTCTCTATTAAGACTGGTATGGCTTTCAATAATTCTTCAACTAATGTCAGTATGTGCTGTCTGCTTCAGGGCTTCATCTCATCTGAGTTTTGCTGATGAACTTTGTCGAATACTTCATTTTTTTCTCTGTCTGCTTTTATTTTGTTCCAGAGATTAAATAAATAAATAAATAAAGTTTTCTTTTCTACTTCCATGGTTACCTTCGAGTAGGGAATACTTCCTGAATGTACGCATATAGCAGTCACTCCTCTTCGTCTGTTTCATAGAGCGTGGTTTCCTCTATTGACATTTCAATTACTTATTTTTATCCCACAGTAAGATTTTCTGGGTTTTGTGTTACTTTCCCAAATGGAACGTCTCAATTCATTGGAACAGGGATATGTTACAGCCTTGTGTGTACTTCTTTCATTTAATTTCCTTCAATTTTGCTTTTATGTCCATTCTCCGTTTATTTCCATTCTCTAGTAACACCCTAAATTACCTGCCTTCTACATCCCAGTTTGGTGTCCTCTATTCTCCTTTCTATTGATGCATCTTTCTTGCTGATTTTTTTTTTTTTTTTTTGTGTACTAGCCACTTTTCTTTGTGTTTCTTTCTCTTTCCTTGCTGAACACCTTATTCTTTCTTCCTAATTTAAAGCCCTTTTGCCCAGTCCTATTAGCTTTCCATCTCAGCAGATTGGTGGCCATGCTCTTCAAAAAGAACTTATCAACTCTTTGAAGCCTTTGCTTTGTGTTTCTAAGCCCCCTACCTTTTAAGCACTGATTTATCACCACAGTTCTGGATTTTTTGTTTTTGTTTTATCCAACCTAATTTATAGCAATGAATCATATATGACATTAAACAGGTTAGAGTGAACCTCATTAAACTGTAGTTTGGGAATTACAAACACATATTCCACTTACAATTTCTAGGTCTGGGATTTAAAAAAGCAGCGACATTTTCTGCTTGCTTCAGGACTTTACTATAGCATCATACTTGTACTAGTTTATGGGTGAGTGTCAGCAGTCTAGACTTGCTTAATTTTTCCTAGCTTCCCAGCATTGCTCTTCCGTATTGACTTTCCACTTGTGATATGTCATAAGATGATTTAACTAAAGATCACAAAATACAGTGTAAGCAGAAAGGGTGATTTGAGGTTATGCAAGCAACCTTGATTTTTTTTTTTTCATTTTCAAACTTCTGAAACTTTTTCGTTGCAATTTTGTAAATGTTATTTTAATGTAATTTGTGTGATATATATATACATATATATATAATACAGATAAGTCTATCTATCTAACAAGCATTTTGAAATAATATATGTAGATTCTTCTATTTTATATTCTTTTCTGTAAGTCAGCAGAGTAGAGTTCATTAATTTGATATGGATCTTTTTCAGTCTGTAAGCATTCACCAAAGAGTGGATTTAGCACTATATTTATATGGTAAATGTACCGATATTGCTTACTTTAATAGAAAGTTCAGCTTCTTTTAACGCTTTTCCATATATACATATTTGGCTTTTTTTTTTTTTTTTTTTTGAAAGAGACTTGTAATCCAATCTCCTTTCTTCTTATTTCAGCAGAATTCTCACTTCTAAACTAACACAGATAAGTAATTTTGAGCCCTGAATAGACATCCCTGTACGGATTAAAAAAAAAAAAAAAAAAAATATTTGTACAGTACTTGCAGAGAAGTATAGTTGAGCAAAGTATTTATTAGAGTAACATTTACAATAATACTTTAAATAGTTTATACTTGAATATTCACTCACTATTTAAAGAAAAAAAAAATCTCAGTAGTATCTACTATGTAGTGTATTCATACAAAAACCAGTCTGATGACAGCTATAATAACAATATTGAAAGCGTTTTTTTCTTTTCTAAACATGATAGCATAGCATAGAAGATTTGGCTGACTGGTGGAGATTTGCCACTGAAGTAACTCAATCAAAAATGTCATTTAGCTTGAAACATGAATGGAAACAGTCATGACTCTTGTATCTGTCCCAATTAAATACGCTGTTAGGGGAATTTCTGATAAAGAATCCCTCCAGATTCTCATGAAGAAGCATAAGCTTTGAATCTTCCAAATTAAAATACAAAACAACAAAAGAAAAGCAAAATAAACAAGACCCCCCACAAAGTCTCCACTGTCAAAATAAGTGTTTTAATGATTTTCAAAGCCAAACTCCTCTGAAAATACTTTTCATTTTGATTATGTTTAAAACACAGTAAGGCAGATTTTTATTCTCACCATTTTATTTTAAAATTGTTTACCAAGTCATCCGATTCTAAAACATATTAATGATTTTAACTTCAATACAATTATCTAAGCTGATAATTCAGCAACCTTCAACTATTTCTGGAAAGTTTCCACACTAGTATTGGTCTCTGATTGGAAACACACTTTCTATGTTATGTGTGACCAGTATATTTGTTTTAACAAAACTGCAGTTATTTGAAGTGTACCAAGCATCCTTGGCGTGGATTGAAATGGTTATTAAAAGACTTTCTTTTCCTGAGAACATGTGACATCCACCCCACCCTCTGCAACAAGAATCCTCTTTCAAAAGGAAAATGGGTTCCTTGTTAAACCAAGATTGTTGTGCACCAAGGAAACTCCTTGCATCTCACAGTGCTGGACCCTTTACAGTAAACCATCAGATTGTTGTAAGCATCTTGGTTCTTCCCAGTAGCCCTTCTCCTGGCCTTAAAATGACGCACTAACCTGGTTTAAATTCACCTTCAGAGTTCAATGTGTGTCAGATGATACCACCCTCAGCTAGCTGAAAATATGCTAAAAACATCTAGCACACATGTCCATGCGCTAAATGTCTCTTGCAACAAAGCTATCAAAAATGCAGTTTCCTATAACGTACTGAAAGCCCCTATAGAGACTCTGGACAAAATCAGATAGCCACTAGCATGAACCCTTATAAATAATTTATGAAAGTAAAACGTGTGCAGAAGAATGTTATCTCAGAAAGGACTGTGTTTCTGATCCTTTTGCCCTGATCCTTAAGGAATAACTACAAGAAATAAGGATATTCATAAGTAACATTCACAGCTGTACTTGACATTAAAAATCATCGAGAAACTGGCTTCCTGGTAGCTAGTAGTTTTCCCCAGATGGCACCTCTGCTTGACCTCTCTGTCCCACCAGACCTACTGAACTTATTAGTGCTTCTCTTTGCTGACATCACCCTCTGCTCTGCTGGTAACAACCATCATTTTCTTTCAAATTGGCTAACTAATTAACATAATTATTCTCAACCTTGAGTTTACTGCTTTCATTTTAGATCTAAAGAAGGGCTTGTATGCTAAAAAGCTTGTCTATAGTGTCTTTTCACAACTATCATTCCAGAAGTCTAATAAAGGAATAAAAAAAATGTCCTCACGCAGCTTGTCTCTGATGCATAGTCAAATATATATGTTCACACACAATTAACTAGTACAGTGCACTTCTATAAATTAGTATTGCATCTCTGGAAATTCATCACAGTTTTGCTGTATTCAGTTAAATACTTTGTACAAAACACAGATCACTTTCTGGTTGAAAAGACTTAACACATTCAACTCTTCAAGGACATATTGCAGTGGTTTTCTGATGGTTATAGTGCTTGCAGATAAAATAACCTCCTGTCTACAACTGAAACTAACAAATATATTTCTGCAAATTTTAACAGGGTAAATACATTGTGGCTTAAGAACAATATATGATCAATCATTTCCCTTTAATTTTATATTTTTTTCCTGTAAATTATGTTGACACATCTAAAATACTTGGTTCTGAGATCTGTACAGACACCCCCTTTCCATCCTCTCCCCACCATCAATAGTCATCATGCTTATTCCATTCAATTTTATAGGGGCAAAAGAGCAAAGCTGTCATAAAAGAATCTGGGAAATTATTGTTACTCTTATTTTAACAATAGAATGGCCTAAATTATTAACCTAGTTAAAATTATATACATTCATAATGTAAATTACTATAGAAAAGTTTCAATAGTACAGTCAATTTTTTTTTTTTTTCTTTAGGGAAAAAATCCTTCCTAGAACCCCTTTTTTCTCTGATGGTGCACTAAGCTTCCTTGGATTTGAAGACTAGTATAACTAGTCTTTCTCCTGAAGGAGAAAGGGTGAGTTATCAGAATCCAAAAGTCATCACTGGCAGTATGGCTGTAATGATGAGTTTCCCTTTTCCTGCTGCTGGTAAATATGTCAATAGTTCCTTCCTCCTCAGCCTTCTGTCTGCTTTGGCTTACTTTTGTAAGTTTTCTTAACACAGCTTACGTGCTCTTTATTGTCACTAGTTTCCAGTGATTCAGTTTTTGTTCTGTTCTGTTTAAAACTGATTTTACCCGAACAATGAGTTGCTGCACTCCTGCAGTGACCTGTGAATTAAAGCTGTGATTTCTGTCAATGCCCTGGACTTCTGGTATCAACCTGTGTGTATACTCTCTTCCATACCAGATTTTATTTTAGGGACATAGACAATTCAATCCATGCCGAATAACTTGTTATCTCTATAAACTAGAGGTAGTCTGAAATAAATTTAGGCAGTAGTTACTTGACCATGAGACAATTTATTTATTTATTTATTATTTTTTTTTAAGGCTAAAGTTAGCTCAAGCTAAGTCAAACCCAGGCAAGTCCCGAGATCTTGCAGTCAGGTCAGTGGTTTTAGTACTGGCAAAATTATTTTCTGTAAAGATAAAAATGCTATAAAGATGCTTGGAAAGTTCAAACGAACCAAAGCCAAGTAACAATAGTAAGAATAAAAATATAAGATGACTTCCTACGAGTCACTTAAATAGCAGAAATTGAACTCTCCCTCTGTTGTTCAGCTATCCTCCAAAAAAAAATAAAATTATTCTGTCTTCTGTGCAATTCATATTGTGATGCTAGTTTCTAGTATCCTTTTAGTAAATGTGTGCAAAGACATTACTCAATAAATAAATAAATAAATAAATAAATAAATAAACAATACAGGTCTACTTCTAAATACGTACAGCAACTTCTGAAGGCCTGCTTCAGCAGTGAAAAACTACCTGCCAGGAGTTTTAAACACTTACTTTGCATATTGAAATAATTTGATTAAAAAAAACCAACCCCCCCAACTTTCTGAAGAGATGTTGTCATCAGTGGGACAAAAAATCCCATCCGTTAAAACAAACCATAAAAACAACACTTAAGTTTTGCTACTAGTTACTGTCTGTAGCACTCACCTGTCATGTGTTTCATGACATTTATGCAGTTCTGAGTCAAACAAGAGTTGGACTTCTGGAGTGGCCTTTTGTAAGAAGTATTCTAAGTATTGGGTATGATTTTTTTTTTAATTTTTTTAAGCAGCCATGGAATGCATGTGAATGAAAACCAAATTGTGAAAGCTTTAGCGTTTCACAGATGATTCTTGTTTTTGCTAGCCCCAAGACAACTGTGCTAGAGCTTAAATGGATCTTGTGAATGAGAATAGCAGTAGTTGGATGACCACAGTTTGAATATTTTTATTATTTTTCATCACACTCTGCTAAACTACATTTGAAACAAAACACCCTGAGATTTCAACGCAAAAATACTGTTCAGTGTCTCTGGGTAATCTGGGTACCACAAAGCTGCTGGTATCAAGCTTGGGAGACATGCTGTGCTGCTTTTCCTTCCTTTTGCCTCTCACCATTAGTGTCTTAAAAGAATTTCTCCAGCAAAATAAACTGTAATTGCAACTGTTCAGTGCCCACCTGAGAAAATTACTTTTACTATTAAATGTGAATGGATTGAAAGGGTTCAATGCATTCCTTTTCTACAAAAATGTGCATCAGAACAAGACCAGCAAAGAAGCAGAACAAGCAGGAATAACATTGCATAGTACATTTATATTTAAACCTGTCATTTTTTTTCTTTAAATCCATTGCCCTTCTCTCTTCTTACATATGTTCTTTATGACTCTTTCTCTCCTCTTCTTCAATGCTTTTGTGTGATTGCCAGATTCCTTTAATGTGAGTTTAACATCAAACAGTCAGCATCCATTTTTATTTCCTTAATAAAGACCATGGTTTTAAGTGATCTTTGCATTACAAATTGGAGTCAGATTTTCACAGATGCAGAGATTCCTCAGCCTTCAGTGCCCTGGTTTTGAAAATCTTTTAAATGCCTAAGTGTTTGCCTTGGAGTGTAAATCTGTCCCCCAAAGGAGGATCTTAATATTGAGCATTCCCATTAGTTGCTGTTTCAAGGCCAGCTTTAATGAACATGAAAATGTTCCTTTCACAGACATTTTAAAAAGAAGTTCCACAGAAATATATGAAAGCTTTCTTCTAATATTTCAAAAATCAAGAAAGTAGCCATGAACAGAAAGACTTTAACTGCATTTTTTTTCCTCCAAGAAATGCAGCCATTCCGTGTGAAACTTTGTAGTTGGAAGCCCATTTACAGTAATGGTTTCAGCTACTCGTAATGATCAGTAGAAACAGCTGAGGTAATAATGTTTTCTAGAAGGAGATGTGTTTGGGCTCTTTTCAGCTTGCAGTGGGATAGTCCTTTTAATACAGCAGAAATATAGACTCGTAACATGTTGTCTAAGGATGCAGCAAACCACAATAATTTTCATTTGCATTCGCAAAATAAGAAGTCAGGGCAATGGAGATAAAATAGCAGTATTCTGAAAATGCTTAATTTAGCAAAACCTAATGTAATCATAGCATAATGGAAAGAGAGTGGGGGAGGGCACAGGAAGATGGGTACAAAGGGTTCATTTAAGTTGTGGCTAATTATTTTTTCTTTTTATATTTATATATATATATAATTTTATTTTTTTCAATCCCTTCCTGAGGCAGGGAGAGATCATGCCTTCCAAAATGCTTATGGATGGGCCAAAAGCAGACTTAGTGCCAGAGGGTGGCTAGAAGCTTGCTGGCCAGGGCACAGCACACAACTGACTGTAAACTCAGAAATGAAGAGGCCCTGTATGAGGACCTCCGTATAAGCAGTTGGAGATGTCTCCTGTCATGGTGGGAGGGAAGAAGAGGAGTTGTAGGAACACAGAGCTGGTGGGGACACCAGGCTGAGCGGGGACAGGGTGGGATGTGGCATTGCACTGTTATGTGGGCTGGCACTAGCCTCCTCATGGGACTCTTTTAAACCCCCTGGGCAGTGTGATAGCTGGTAGTGACTTGGTATCTTCTATGTTCCTGGGACTGCTCTTTGGGTATCAAGCCTGTTACTGCAGCCCTGGGTGTTGAGGGCCAGCAAATGTGTGTGTGTGGTCTTCTCATGCCCAAAGGCCAGCTGTCCCAGGGCAGCAGTAAGCCACATGGCTGATATGCCCACTTGCACCCCAGCCACTGTGTCTTTTCCTGAGAGGAGGGACCTGTCCTGCATCGCTGCAAAGTCCTAGGCTGTGAAAGATGCAGATTTGGGGAATTTGGTTGGTTAGAGGAGTGGTGTATGGGACTCAACTCACAGGGCGTGAGGGTCAGTGGCCAGTAGAGGGTGTCAAAGAGGAGAAAGCACCAGCCTGGCCATGTGAAGTACTTGTGGGTAAGGGTCACTTGCCTGGGAGACTGCATAGCTCAGGCTTGTGAGGGATCCTCCAAAACAGAAACATTTCGGTAAAGGAAATTGTAGCCTTGGCAGCCTGGAGGGCAGTGCCTGGCCTTGAGCAAGGGAGGAACATCGGTGTTTTGTTGTGGTATATCACTGTTTATTTGCTGAGACTGAAATTGTCTACACTAAAATGTCTGGCTGCTGAACTCCATGTCTCAGCTGGCAAAAGACAAAGTTGTCCTGTTATTACCTGGCAATGAATTATGTATTAGTGTCCTATTTGAAAAACAAAACAAAACAACAACAACAACAAAAAAACAATCAAAACAATCGAAACAGGCATAATTTTTCCTGAGTCAATTAGTTACTGTATCTTGGTGTGAAGCATCAAGGTTTCTGTCCCTTGGAGGATTCTGCACGAGTGTTTTTCCCCAGGTAAAACTACCAGAGAATTACTCTGTAATAGTTTATGTAACACTGAGTGCGTAGGAACCAGTTGCCAAATCATACATGCCTAGTGCCACTTTAAGTTGCCCTCAGTTGTCTGAGATGCTTTCATGGGAATGGGGGACTAGGACCTGTGTAGAAAGTCGAAGGCCAAGCAGGTTGCACAAGGATGTCTGAAACGAAACTGTACACTTGATTTTTGTCAGCTGAATCCCATCTTCTGTGCATGGACTCATGATATGGTATAAATGTAAACATAAGTTAGTTCTGATACAAAACATTGAAAATTAATGTTCATTATTTTCTGATAAAAATACCAAAGCACTGGGGGAATTTGCTACTTGTAAAAGTGCTAGAAGACATAGTCCTCACCACAGTTTATTTTAGTAGCACAAGTTGCCTCATACTGTTGACTGTAAAAGCTATTATTTCCCAAATGTATACAAAATAAGTCTGAACATGTTTACCTATAATACAACAAGGTGAACTTAATTACAGGAAGCTTCAGAAGTGTACTGCTCATGTGCTGCTGACACAGCATGGGTGGATTTGTGTGAAGGGAAGTGGAGAGGGGAGGACAATCCCTGTGTGAGAACCACCTTCAGAACAAAAGCTGAGACTTCAAAGCGGGTGAAAAAACCTCTGTAACACTTCTAAAATGTTATAATAAATGAAGGGAAAATAACATGCCCATTTACATTTCTTTGTTCTTATTTACAGTTTCACTTAATGTCAGGAGATTGCCAAAGTTTCAGCATCAGCACCAGCTTCAACAAGATTTAGAGAAAAAAAGATCACTTTGTGTTTTGCAAATTACCTATATTCATTTGCAAGTTACATAAGAAGGAGTCGATAGGAGCAATTGGGAGTTATTTTAAGCAAACTTGCTGGTTGAGAGATATATTTCCAAACTTGGAGACCTGGTTTTGTGCCCAAAATCTATTCCATTCCTGCATGCATCAGTACTGTCCCTTTGTATCTTGTACAACGCCAAGCCCATGGTTAATGTGGCGTAAAATGAAAGGAAGTGTTTTGTGTTTTTGTGTTTTTGTTTTTTTTTTTTTTTCTCTTCCCCAAACATCACTTTCATTAATGTAATAGGGGGTTTATAATCATTTGCAATATCTTTTATCAGCAGAGCTCAGCAAAGTTCCCAAAATATGCAGAAAGTTTTCAATTTCGATATATGACCTGTTTTTGGAAGACAGTGGTTCTTACCAGAAATTTCATTATTTTTTTAAAAAACAAAATATCTGAGATTTAGAATGTTTTATTAGCATTTAAACACTTTTTATTTGTACTGTCACCTTATTTATCATGTCAAATATTGAGAGTCACTTTTTAATATACAGCTGTGCTTCAGTTCATTCATTCTCAATTGTATTAATCTGGTATATTGCGTTTTCTCAGTAAGGAAAAGTCAACTAAGAGCTAAAAAGTTTTTTAAACTTTGATCAACTAAAGTGAGCTAGTAGTTTGTAAAAACAAAAAAAAAGATGATATTGCATAATATTGCATCGTAAACTAAGATGAAACCTCTTACACTGTACTTCCTTTCCCAATGTTTAATCATATTTGAAAAACAATCCACATAGTTTTTATTTATATGACTGACATTTGTATATAATTTAAGTAGTGAGGACTTAGCATGTTACAGTGAAAAATATATACTAAAAAAATATATTCTTGACCAGATCTATAGGTATTTTTTAGCTTTTTTTTTTTAACTTTGCTTTCAATGTCAGGGTCATTTCTTACTTATAAATACTTATAAAGTATTTTATTCATCTCTTCAATTAATACTGATATTAAAATGTTTTCAGATATTCTCAGACACAGAGATGAGAATGAAAGCATGCTGCATACAAATAAAAGTAATTCTTTTGAAATTGTAGAATCCTGTAATAATGTTTGAGGTAAAGTTGCTAATAAAAACTTAAAATATTACCCAAATTACTTACTGAGGAGGTTATATTAGGATTTTAGCATTAACTGCATTTGAATAAAACCTTTTAGCAAAAACCAGCAATATTTTAAGTGTTTTGAAATGCTCCAATTTTAAATAAATTGATGACTGCTGAGATCATCCTTAGACATTCAATAATAGTGATATTTACAGGAGTGAAGCAGTGCCATCCTATCACCAGCAAAGTACACAATGTATGACTCTCATGACTCTTCACAGCCTTTGTGTCGAAGTCTCATCTTTAGAACTTAATGTGTTTAGGATTATCGGCTTGGTGAATGAGCAGGGAAAATGAAGGGACAGAAGTGTTCAAAAATCCATGTAATCTTTAAGTATTTTAGAAAACCAAATAAGTTCTAAGATGCTTTCTATAATCCAGAATTGGGACAAATAGAACATTTTACACAGTATGTGTTTTTGTTTAACTCTACTGTGGAAATGAGTTTTAAGTTCTGTTCATGGATAACATTTACTTAACACTTATTCTCCAGTGCTAAGGTTTCATTTAACTCTAAAACTTAATGGCAGAACAAATCCAGAACAAATCTGTCAATGGAGTAGGTTAGGAGGATTTATATTCTCTAGTATTTGTTGAAAAACATTTGGTTATTATTAATGTTTAGGCATGGTAATATTTTTTTTGTGCCCCTTCTTTTAGTTCTGCAGTTAAACAAAGCACCCTGTGGATGGTCAGGGAGAACATTATATATGTATGAAATATTTTTAAATATTTGTTAGTCATCACCCAAATTAGTGTGCTTGTTGCATGATGGTTTACTGAACTGGAAACTCACATGATGTTGTCATTTGGGGATGCTCTTGGTCTCATAGTATGCTTCATGTAGGATGCGTACAAGCAATGTGTGTGGCTTTATGTGATGGAAAAAAGAGTGAGAGAATGGGAGGTGAAAGAGCAGAATTTGAACAGTGCACTCAGACTATCCTTCTTTGTCCTGTGTTAGTCTCAGAAATCTTTTGATACTATTGCAGAAGAGGCATGAATGTGTATCATCTGTTAGTTGGATCAAAAGGCTTTTTATTTATTTATGTATTTTATTTTTATTCCTTTAATCCAATGTATTAGCTAGAAGGCCTTATGGAGTCTACCAAATCTCCACTAAGAAACAGGACAATTCCCCATCTTCTTACATAAAAACTCCATGCAAAAATTCTGTACTTGCCTAGGTAATGGTATATGTTGGTTTTTTTTTTTCTTTTTTCTTTTTTTTTTTTTTTCCCCTAGCTACTTGAATTAGAGCAGTTTAAACAAGTAGATGCACATCAGAGGAAGGCATAACCTTTTATTTATCAATGTATTAAAGAACAGTTAGAAAGGGATATTGATTGTTTATTCTTACTAGCCCTCGGTATGAAACCAGGATCAATGTATGCTGGGGAAAACTTAGTGTTGTAGGAAAAATTTAGTGTTGTAGGAAAGTATAAAAATTGAGTAAGCTCCCATTGGATGGCAGCAGCAGAATTTTTACTAGAGAGAGGGAGTAAAGCAGAGATGGGTGGTTATTAAGAATAAATCAACGACAAAAAAAAGCAATAAATGGAAGAGTAGGAGAGACTGATAAAACCTCTTCATGAAGTCTCTGTCCATGGATATACTTTGATTTGAACATTTTGACTAAGATAGCACAGTAAACAGTTGTTTACTGTGTTTATATTAAATCACTGGTGAAGGATGAGCTTGCCAAAAGAAGCCACAATGTCTTATCACAGTCCAGAATGCAGGGAGAGAAGGGGAAGAGGTTTAATACTATGGAAGTAAAGGAAAACATAATTTGTTCTGTGTGACAGTCTGTCTGCTTATGTCTTCCATAGCATGTAAAGCTGGATTTTATTTTATTCAAGCACTATAAGGTGCCCTGAACCCTTGAAAGAAATTAACAAATAATTTTAATTGCCATTATAATGGATAGCACACGTTGCATCAGTGAAGAGAAAATATATGTTAATGGAATACACCTTCAGGAATAAAACAAACAAACAAACCAACAACCTAGACCTCAACTACTATTAAAAATTATCTGCATTTATATATTTATTTATTTGCATGAGTTTGTTCTTACTGTCCTAGTGCCCTTTTCAAGTTCAATTTTGTTTAGTCTTTGAGCAAGTGAGGTCTTTTATTATATCTAATTGTCTTTTATAAACTGTTAATTAATTATGTGTGCTTGAAATGCCTTTATGGTTGATGGCACTGAGGGCAAAAAATACCCTGTGATATAAATGGCCAACCAAATTAAGCAACACTTAGTCTACTTGCATTCCACTATTCTGGAGCATTTAAAGAGCTATCTACAAAGTAGGTAAAAAATGCGTTCAACAAGGCAGTTAGGAGTTCATGGAAGCCTTCCAAAGTTCAAAGTTACAAAGTCAATCGTGGAGTATTTGACAATGGTAATTTTTATAAGCAAATAGTATAATTGAGATAATGTGCACAAAGTGCATGTGGTATTAACTAACAATCCTTTGGGAATTGTGGTGTCGGTCTGGCACCCTTTCTGTATCTCTGAAATTCATACCTCAAATGTAAAGTTTATGATAAAGATGTATTTTTCTTAATTTGAATGCAGGACTTAACATTTTAACAGAAAATTTCTGCCTCAGTGCTTTAATAACAAAGTCCTGGTGTTTGCTGATATTTCTGTGATTCCTTAGTTGTTGACTTGCCTAATAAATCCCACCATGCTTTTCAAACCTTGAATGTGAATCTCATCTGCTCTGGGCTTAAAATATGAATCTCATGGCTTAGGTCTATCTCCAGTAGCTAGGAGGGGATGACCATTTGAAGAATACCAATTTGAGTTATCTTTCCAAGTGGAATATTCTTAGGCCTCTTTGAAAACGATAATATTTTACCATTTCATACATTACATTGATCAAAAATGGCTGTGCTGCAACTTGAAGAGAATAATTGCTGTTAAGCAAGATCCTTATAAACAATGAGGTTTCACAGTACATTGTTTTCCTAAAATTGTATTTCAGCAGTCATGCCTATTTGTTATGCCTATCATCAATTTATCAATATAATTTTTAACGACTGTTGTTTAATTTTATGGTAGTATGAAAGTGAAGGAGAGAGAGATGTAGTTTTTAATAGTGTGAATAAATCAGTGTAAAGACATTAGCTGTAAATCTAACAATTTGTATGTAAAGAGAGTATTTCTCATGAGTTTACATAGAAATAACATCAATACTAAGGTAAAGCAAAAATAGTCATTTTCCTGCCCTAACTGAAGTTTCACTGTTTTATATTTACATGAAGGAAAATGGTGTAATGATGAAAAAAGAAAGAAATGGTGTAATGATGGAAAAAGAAAGACCTGCTACTGTAACTCAGGAGGCATAATAGTCACCTCTGTCCTCAGTCATGGATATTCCATGTGCATAGCAAATGAATCACTTGATAGTGTTTACCTCCAGAAATAGGCTGGAAACTAAAATAACGTCAGACAAGAGAAGCAAATGTCAATATCTTCGTTTCTAAGTAAGGAGCCAGGAAGTTATCAATAGAGAATAGGCTGTGCAGAAGTTTACCAAAGCTTTCACAGGAGATGTTTATAGTAAAAACATACAAGCATTAATTAAACAAATGATCTGCCAGCAACAAACCTTCTGAGTAATCCTTCTTGGTTACTCCTCTTTACATTGGGTGGCTGAACAACCAGCAAGGCTGACTGACTTGAGGTTTTCCCTGGAACTTTCTTGGGCCTGGGTCAAGCTTGGGGCACGAACTGAAACAGTTCACCAGAGCAACTCTAGGGAGCACTGCAGTGCTGGAAATCTCCAAAAATGGGCCTTAAAGTTGAGAAACTGGCAGTCAGAGTTATTTAAGATTTCATGGAACTCTAAACAAGAATAGCAGTCATAAAAATGACAAAATAAAGTCCTAGACTGAGTAATAACATTTTTCTACTTTGCATTTCACTGTTCTCTCAAAATAATGTGCTGTAATGTTTGTTACGAAAAGATGGGTTGTTGTTTGTTTTTAGACAGCTCTATACTTGTACTGACAATAGGGAAGAGCGGACGGTTGGAAGTGCTCAAGTGCAGTTTTCAAATTTCCCAAGAGCTTTGAATCCTTAGTTCTTTTTAATTTTATATTCAGAGGTCTTCTTCAAGGTGGCTTTAAAATTTGTGTTAGTTTAATCTAGAAATATGCAATAGTTCAGTGCATGCCATAACTGGAGTTAAAAGTAAAAAGTCGCACAGTAGAGGTTTGTCATTTCTAATATTTTAATAAAAACTATGTCATATGCTGATGGATATGCAATTATCCACAAAAGCTATGACAAAAATGGAGGGAGAAATTAGTAAATGCTACTGCCCATATATTTCTCATGCAGTGCAAAACATAATTTTGTGACTTGATTTACCTGATTTTTACATTGGAATTTGGTATCTACCTATACTTGCTGTACCCTAAGAAGCATGGACCATTTTTTTCTAGATATTCCCTGTTTCTTCTTAATTTGGCAACAAAAGATGCTACAATTACTTGGAGCACAAAAAACCTTTCATATTCTGTTATGACAGATGGCATCCAGAGTGACATAGTGACCCTATCACTATCTTTTTTTTTTTTTTTTTTTTTGTGGAAATATTTGCCTCTATTTCACCCTGCTATTTCACTTTAAGGGAGCAAAATTTGACAAAAATATCAAATACCATTACCCAGATGCTTCTTAAACTTAAAATGGACAATTAGATGTGCATGCAAGCATGCACACATTTCTCAACAAGATTTCACCATTTCAAGGAGCTTGAGAGTTTCAGTAGCCTGCAAAGCTCTTGGGACAGACATCCTGCCTTAGTTCTGACTCCCTGCTGCTTGGAAGAGCCTAGCTGGGAAGATTCACTAACACCTACAGCAATGCCATGGTGACACATGGTACTGTCTTACTGATTGCTAGATCACAGAGGTCCAAACTTCTTGTCAGTGATGCAACAAGGGTGTGGGGCTTGGTGGAAAAATACTGTTCTTGTCTTTGGGCTGGCCCTGATACTAATGTGGGCAGAGGCCTCCAGGAGGTCAGGCAGGCAGCCACTGCCTCAAGGAGAGGTGCTCTTTTGCTTCTTAACATGTTTTTGCCCCATCCACTGTTGGAAATATATTTATGATATAAAATCTAGAGCTTTTCTCTCAGCAGTGGTGAAGACAACAGTGTCAGCCAAGCTTACTCTCTGTTTGGAAAGTGAAACTCAACTTATCACATACCAATATTACCAAGGTAAAGATGAGTCTAGGGAATCCAGATATATCTGTTCAATCCTAACCAGATTTTCAGCTCAGGCTATGGGGATACAAACTGTCAAATGCAAAGGATCAGGCCTGTCACTTGTTCCATCAAAAACAAAAACAAACTTTTTTTTTTTTCCAATCTTTAGCTTCAAGCTGTTCCTCATACTGTCAGTAAAAAATAGAGAACAATAGTTTTATTAAAATACACTTGAGGTGTAACTGATTCAGTAATCTGTGTGTTTGAGTTCTTTGCCACTTCACAAAAAATCTAATGAGCTTCTAAAAAAATTTGTTTCTTAAAAAGAAAGTATGTAATTAAAAATTACTGTAGCACTGAAATTAAACTGGGGGTACAAAATGTAATGGCTTTAAATTTTTGGAGTTTCCTATCATCTCAGAATAAGAGGTAGCTATAACGGCAGCATCAGATTATACAACATGAGTCCTTTGACTTCAGAAAACATTAACAGACAAGAGATAATGAGAACATGCAGGGTCCAAGGAGCTAGTTGCAACCAAAGTTACTCTAGCAACTCTGCAGCCTTTTCGTGAAATAGTGTATAGGTATGAATAAAAATCTATAATTAGGCTGTTATCACACTTCCAATGGGTCATGAATGCTAGCTGTTATAGGTGCCATACCTACCATTAGCTGTAGTATATTCATTAGTTTCAGTTCTCTGATCACTGTAATATCTTAATGCCTCTCAGTAAATCAGAAGTCATCTAATAGATCTAGTTCTTTATTCTAGTTGATAGATGAAATTACTATGTTATTTTATAGATCACCTTTTATTTTACAGCTTAAGGGAGAAAAAAAACTTGCTCAGGGGAATCCTATTTAGATAATGTATGATTTGTTATGAATAGTTTTGATTACAGTATCTTGAATGAGAGACCATTCTTTTTCTTTTTTTCAAAAGAGCTATGGAAGATATATATAGATATTTATAAAAGAAAATCCCTCTTAATTTTGGAGCGATTTGAGGTGTTTTGTTTTCATTCATTTTTTCAATGTCAAAAGAAAAGGGCAGAAAAAAAGGCCACCAAGGAAAAGGAGGGAAGGAAGGGGGAGGGCTCAAGAAAAGAGAATATATGGTTGTAAAATGTGAAGCTTTTCTTTTAAGAAATGTTTGTGTATTCAATTTGGAAAATATGGGGTGAAATACTTAGATTCCCTTAAAAAAAAAAAAAAAAAAGAAAAAAGAAAAAAAGAAAAGCACAGTAAATCAGTTAAATCTGATTCTAAATGTAATGAAAGTAATGGAGTTCCTAGGTTGCTTCTGCTTTGGAGGGGGTGAGTATGTCAGTTGACCTTTTTGACCAATCCTAGCTGCAATGTACACACTGATAATTTGAATGAACGGGTTGTGGCAGCAATTTATACCTACCACATTATTTTTGCCTGTTGAAAAGCAAGAGTTGTTTTCCTCTTTCATGGCGCTGTGAGTCCTTGCTAGCTTGGCCAAGAACCTGAGGCTTGCAGACAAAAACAAACGTCCACAAGCAAGAATGCATTGCCCACCAACAAACTTCAGGGTTCCTGGTCCACCCATCTCCTTTGATGCAACCAACAAACCTAAATAGCTCACATTGAGAATGCCAACAGGTTTTCAGAATTTTTTTACTTCATTCAAAACTACCAGTGATTAAGCTAATGCCTATCTAATGATTGCTATAATGTTGCATATTTCATCATAAAAATAAACACCCCCTCAATGGTCTATTAAAACTATGCACTAAGATATATGCATGAGGTAAAAAGTGATCATAAATTAGATGTCTGCAGAAAATTGGTTCAAAAGAAGGAGGTTGAGCTTTAGATGTAGCACCTAGCATTTGGGAGCCTTCATGTCTGAAGGACTCACATTAGGCTTTGAAATTTAACAAATCTCTTCCCAAATTAAATTATGCTTTTATAATTAACATTCTGGCAAGGAGCAAAAGCAAATAAAATAATTCGTTTTCAGTATTTCATCATGAGAGATGACTTTTCTTCATTGAATTTTTATCTAAGCTAAGGAGCTTTATTTTTAACTGACTCAGTTCTCCGTTTTTACTGTACAGATAAAGGATTTTAGTTTTGCAGTAAGAAAAAACAATATTCATTTTATTTTAGAGGTAATTTTTAAATATGGACCGTACATTAATATAGTCTATTCATTCTAAAAGACACATAAAGCAGGCTTATCTTGACTTAGCTTTTAAATTGTATAACGCTGCTTTCTTCAATTCTTTCTTCAGTGTCATGGTATTAGTAGCATACCATACCATTTTCTGTACATTATCTGATTTTCCTTCCTTCCTTCCTTCCTTCCTTCCTTCCTTCCTTCCTTCCTTCCTTCCTTCCTTCCTTCCTTCCTTCCTTCCTTCCTTCCTTCCTTCCTTCCTTCCTTCCTTCGTGTTATGATAAATAGTTTGGATTGGCATTTTCTCCCCATTTCTCTAATGTGTTATTTCTCACTTTCAAAATCTTATATGGTCATACTCTAGACAATCTGTAATTTATTTCTCATATGTCAAAAGTGGAATGGTACCAAGAGTATGTGAACATAAAACTACTAAAACTAGATTAAATGTTTGTTTTAAAAGAAAACAGGTAAATACTGATTCTAAGCAGTTAGGACATATCTATATTTAAGCTGATAGTTAAACTAAAGGCAAATCAGATTTTTCTTAAATGAAAATAAGCAGACATACAAGGGTTTTGCAGATATTTAAAATACATCTTATCTAATTTTTTTCATATAGTACTAATATTTGTAATAATCTAGTGATAACAATTGTAGATCTAGACAATTCATTGGATATTAGAAGTATTACAAAAAAAAAAAAAAGATTTTCAAGACATCCTATTTACCATTCTAATTAAAACTAAATTGCAATGGGCTATCTCAGGATTTTGCAGAAATGCCAAAAATAAACTCAAAACTGCAAGGGAAATTAAGAACAACCAATGCGTGTTCTTCCTACTACAGAGATGATGTACTGTATGTGATCACTAGTCAACAGACTAATAAACTTCACATACTTCCTTATTAACCCTGGAGTTACATTAAAATATGTAATATATCTTCAGATATGTAGGCCATGTTTAATTGCACTCACTCATACCTTTTAATAAGGAAAAAACTCCTTAGCCATCCATTTTTATTTGTTATCAAAGTGGTAGGACTACTGAATTAATGGAGGTTAATAAAAAATCCCTAATGCCTTAGTCAAACTTTCCCAGTCCTGAAGATGAAGAATTAATTTAAGTTGTGTTTGCTATAGATACAGATAAACTTCATAAAGGGCACATTTTCATATTCCTACCTATGAATAAATTATTTTAAAGAGAACAAATGATTTAGACTGTTATCTCTGCTGGGCATTTGGGATCTTGTGGGGCATAATGAGCTCTTTCTCATGCAAACCGTACACTGAGGCATCACAGTGAGAGAAGACTGCTAGAATTTAGGACTCAATTTCTTACATGCCGGAAATGTGATGTTGTTACTTTGAGTTTTCATATGAAAGATTCACTAAATGGCATTACAATGAATTTAGAGCCACCATTATATATATATATATAATTAATATATACTAATATATTATATTAGTATACAATATATAATATTATATAATTAATTAATAATGTATCATAACTATTATATATATTTTTTATATTATATATATATAGGTTTTAGTTTTAATTTCCTATTGGCAACTTTTTATCAATCATTTTTGAATGCTAGTTGACTTACTAGATAGGTGTTATTGGATGAATAGTACATTAGTATGTTTGATTAAAATAATTCTATCTGAGAACAGTCAGACTTTTGTATGTGTGAAATGTGCTTCTGGGTTGCCGAAATCCCCACAAAACCTTTTAGCAGTGAATGAAAACACCTTGCCTTTGTGAAGTCCTTCACTTCAAGAACCAGGGAGGTGCTGACTTTCACCCTCGGGTGTATAACCAAGTATCTGTTATTGTTCCTTACCTTCATTAGCTGGGCAGCATCCTTTTTTCTGCCTCTCATGCCTAGCTGCATGGTGTGACTGTGCCCATCACAAGCAGCCTCCAGACAAGGTTTGCTGCCTTTCTCAGTGCCACTTCCCTGCTGTGCCTGTGAGGATGCTGGGGATGAGGGGGTGGCCCCCAGCCCTGATGGTGCCCCAACCACCAGCACAAGCGTGAGAGCTCTGGGCCACACCACAGATCCATGCACGTACTTCTGTGTACATGTGGAGGGACTCAGAACCTGTACATGAGAAAGCGAGTGTTGCTGTAGGTAATTTACCATGGGATAACCTGCCTTATGTGGGAGCAATGACTCTATTTACTTAGTTCTGTTAGGGCCTATGGATAAAGAGTGTGTCCCTGTGAATCCTAAGAGAAGAAAATTGCTTCATTTATAGAGTATGTGCCATGTAATTTTTTTTACTGTCTTGAAAAGAGAATTAATAATAAGTATGTGAATAATGATTTATCATAGCTACAATTTTACCAATATTGTAGTTCGGTTCTTTGAGAGTGTACTGACATCCAAAACTGTTTCTCATGTTCTGCTTTTCCCTTTCTGACAGCTACCTCCTTACTCAAACTTCTTTCTCTCTTACACCTCACTAGAAGTTATGTAAAAGGCAACTTTTAGCAGCATATCTTCATGCTATTGACCAGCGTTGTGGAGGATGCATATTGCTCTACCTGTAGCTATCAGTGTTTAAGCTAATTGTGAGTGCCAAAAGACTTGTGTGCAAAGGCTTGGGAAAGTATTCAGAAACATTATTATCAAGATGAATGCCATCTCAAAACAACTTCCGCATTTGTGCTGAATGGAGATGCATTTTCCAGCCATAACATCATTGTGGTGAAGATGAAGCTGAATATCCACAGCAGAGGCTGGAGGATCTAATAGGGAGACACAGTAGGGTCTGGAGCTCTGCATGCCTGACCATACCAAATTACATGTCATTTGATCTGAAGTATCCCTGTAAGCAGGAATTTTCCCTTGTTATACTTCAGCTTCACCCTATGGTAACAGAGTAGAGTAAAACAGTAATGGGAGCAAATATGGAACATGTTTAGTACAGAACAAAGAGATAAAAAAATTACATAGCTGTGATATACTCTGTTTACATGTAGTTACAAAGTGGTAAATATCCTGCTGCTAGCTACTGGTGATTGAGCTTGATCTGAATATACTAATAATACTCCTTTTTAAATTATTATTATTATTATTGTTTCTAGAAGATAAAGGTGATATTAACATTCAGATGACACCCATATATATTTATGATTCATTATCACTTACTGTTCTATGGATCCCTTAAAACTACTACTCATTTGTTTTTCCTCATTTGGCTTGAACCAGCTTTTCTCTTATTCTGTACCTCCTGCCCTTTAGACACAGACATTAACTTCAAATGTGGAGCCTTGTCAAAAGCACTTTCCAAAGTGGAAACAACTTTGTCATTTCATTAGAAAATGTGTAATTGTGTTCTGAAAATTTCTTCATTTAATCTACAATGTTATCATCACCTTTCATACTTAGGTGTCTGTTTGATTTCTGGCTGGAATCTTCAATGATGTGCTTCTGACATAAAAAGGTCTTTCCATTGCCTGGCTTAGTGTTGTGTTCAGGCAACCTTTACACTGCTCACCCAAACTTTATATAATACCTAATTTATTGTTGTGTAGCCTTTCAGAAAAGGTGATAGAAATGAAAATAAAAAGTACCTCCAAGCAAAGATATTATAACATTACATGACAATTATCACCTTACCATTAGAAGAATAATTACTGCCTCCGCTTTGCTGAAAGATAGGAAATGTGATTTTTGTTGTTGTTGCTGTTATAATTTGCTCTCCTGTAACAAGCATTCTATTTTGAAAAGATTTTAGTCAGCTTTTGATACAGAGCCTAACGTTGCCTAGTCAAAACATAAAGATGCACCTGTTCCATGTTTGGATTTAAATATGAAGCTCAGCTTGGTATATTACTTTAAACATGACAAGAAAATTGAAATACAGAAAGCTTAAAGTACATAAAAGCTGAAGAATGAGATATTTAAGAATAAAAACATGATGTATTGGTATCACATGTGTAGCTAAATTATCCCCAAAACTGCATGCACTTGAATAATACATGGAGTACACATCAGACATATCTTTGCAAATCTCTATGATGCTGTAAATGGCATTATCCTACAGATTTTAACTATAGTTCTTTTCTACAAAATCTGCTGATTACATGTCTAATTATATGAAAGGTTATGTCAGGTTACATAATCATCTGCACCACAAAATAATTCTACACCACAAAATGCATTTCAAAGTCCTTTTCTTGAACACTGTAGATTAGAGGATCAGGGATGCTCAGAGCTGCTCAGTGAGTCCCAGTCATCCTGTGCAGCATATTCCACATCAAAAACAGGTTGGGGAGTCTTGTGTGGGCTTTTTTTCTTTTCAGTTTTGCTTTGAACACTTGAGGTGAAAACCTGGTCCTTTTGAAGTCATCAGCAGCAGTTAATCCAGCATGAAAATTGAGTCTACAAAGATTGGATCCCAACAGACAAGGGATTTGTGTCTCCCTCACAAGACACATTCTTCAGCTTTTGTAGATTAGGTATAAATAACATTTTTCTATTGTTTCTATGTTTTCTTTCTCTCTTTCTTTCTCTCTTTCTTTCTTTCTTTCTTTCTTTCTTTCTTTCTTTCTTTCTTTCTTTCTTTCTTTCTTTCTTTCTTTCTTTCTTTCTTTCTTTTTCTTTCTTTCTTTCTTTCTTTCTTTCTTTCTTTCTTTCTTTCTTTCTTTCTTTCTTTCTTTCTTTCTTTCTTTCTTTCTTTCTTTCTTTCTTTCTTTCTTTCTTTCTTTCTTTCTTTCTTTCTTTCTTTCTTTCTTTCTTTCTTTCTTTCTTTCTCTCTCTCTCTCTTTCTCTCTCTCTCTTTCTCTCTTTCTCTCTTTCTCTCTTTCTCTCTTTCTCTCTCTCTTTCTCTCTCTCTCTTTCTATCTTTCTATCTTTCCCTTTCTTTCTCTTTTTCTTTCAAGAATTTATCTTCAAAATATTACCATCAGTCTGGCTGCTATCACAACCATCTATGACTGACAGTACTGCCTAAGAGCCATTGTAGAAGCTGATGATGATACAATTTCCAGGTTGGGCTTAATAGTATCCCTTAAACCCATAGATAACAGATACTCTCTGTTCCAAGGAATGCATGCAAGGTAGGTCAGTATGAGAGCATGTAGATCAAAATTTCTAGTGCATCTTTGTGCGGTGAAGACTTTATATACATGTACAAATACTCGGTTATTAAATTATTCACTTTCTTTACTAGGAAAAGGATATTAACCCTTCATAACATTAACAAAAGGATTAAAATATCTTCCTTTTTCTATGGGAAACGTGTAACTTTAATTGTTGTGTTTTCTTTGATATATTCTGTTAGTGTGATCCGCATTTACAAACTGAAAGAGTTAATGTTTTGGTGTTTATGTTCCCTACTTTCTATCTTTGAACACAATAACTAATGATCTCTAAAGAAAACTAAATCTTAAAAAGAAAACAAGTACATTTAAGGGGTGTGTATATATATATATATATATATATATATATATATATATAAAAAGAAGAACATTTATCACAAACTCCTAATAATGATGAATGACAAAATGTTATTATACTGTGCTTGTCAGCATGAGTTTGCTTGTTATTATAAAGTTTTAATGTAATATCAGTTTGGTGAATGATCATCTGTTATTTTCATTGTTCAAAGTGTGCTACCCACAAACAGAAACATTTAATTTAGCTTCATGCTTACAAGATACAATTAAAGAGCCAGATGGCCCAGTGTAAGTGTATGCTATCATGTTGTGGTAACCAGGAGAGGATGGCCTCAGGTTTACACTTTGTAGTGTGTAAGACAAGTTGAAGCAAACCAATGGTTTCTTTCTGAAAAGGATTAATTAAACTAGACTTCCAATTGTGCTTTAGGGGTGGTAGATTTTAAATACCACAGAAATAGAAAGTGGTGGTAGGCTACAAAGCCTGGAATCTGCTGTTTGTGGGTTTATCCTTTGCTGAGAGTAATCACAGTTAATGCAGACTTGCAAGCAGTTCAGAGAATAATGTGCATAAGTTGGGGAAGAAACTAATTCACTCAGTGCATTGAATTCACTCCCCAGAAGTGTTTGTTCTACAGGAGTAATGCAAGGAAAACAAAGAAGTGGTTTGTGTTAAAAAAAAAAAAAAAAAAAAAAAAAAAGTGGCTTGGTGTGTCTTTACCTGAAATATGCAGTCATTTTGGGCAGAGGAGGATAAAGAAAAAACAACAACAACAAATAGCTAGTGCTTTATCTAATGCCATCTAGCAACAAACAGATAATTTGTAGAGTATTAATCCCTTGACAAAGAGTGACTTTGCTTTTGTACCCTTATATTTCACTTACATATTGCTTTGCTTCCTTTGCATGAGAAGTAAGACTGGAAAATGAAAGTCTTTCATTTTTAAGAGACTTTCAGTCTCTCAGTCCTAGTATATTGAGGAACTGAGCTTGCCATAAAATTTATGTCTGCAATGGAAATATGTCTACATTGCAGCAGAAAATTTTTGCCCAAGATCTTTTAGAGTTCTGGTAAAGAGGAAGGAAAAAGACACTCCCAAATCATCCAGCCTTTCTAAACATTCAATAAGGTAAGGTTAATGTAGTGCACAGGATGGCATCCCAAATGCATACCCACTATGTTTCCAAACTGAAAACTGTTAGAGGGAGTAAGTGAGCTCAGAGGAAGAGAGGAGAGGATAAAACAGAGTTTGCATTATTTGTGGGAGATGCAAAGATTTTCTGTGGAGAACATCAATGAGCTCATAGTGTTGCTGGCTGTTTGGGCATCCAGCCGAGGAGAACCCAAATCTGTGATAAGTTCAGTGAGTGCAGAGAGGCAAGAAAAAATAGAGGATGAGGAAACTGACAGGAACAAAATGTTTGGAGGTTATTCTTTAAATTCTACTATGATCTTTTCTTCCCTTCCCCAGCTAGCAAACAGATTGTCCCTATTTCTGAAGCTGCGGTGGAAAAGAATGGCAGCACAAGCTTAAACAAATTCATTGATTGGGGAATCATTTAGTATCATGAGAAATCTTTTTTTTTCTCTCCAATGAAAAATACTTTAAACTCTTAATAAGCATATGGTTATGAAAACAGGCCCACAAGAGAACAATTTGGACCAAAAATAATGAGAAATTTGCCAGGAAGCACACATAAATCTTATTGCTACTAAAGATGCACTTGATATTGTCAGTCTTGAAACATCTGTGCTTGCTTTATATTGAAACAAGCTCTTTTGCTCTCTCAATTTTGCAATGTGTTTGTTAATTATTACAGTGAATATTAACTTTGTGTGTTCATTGTCTTCTCATGTGGTTCATTTTTTCTTACTGCAATTTCATCTGATTATTGCTTCAGTTTTGCTTCCCGTGGCTGTCAATATTTGTTTCTAAAGGGAAACTGTCAGTGTATTTTATTTACAAGATGTATTTATTTATTTATTTATGCAACAGATATAGCCGAATAAATCTATATCTATATCTATATCTATATCTATGTCTATGTCTATATATATATATATTTTTTTTTTTTTCTATGGGAGAAAACATAATCAGTGACAATATGGGTAGGAATTTTTCTTTATGCTTTCCTGTACCAAAAAAAAAAACACATAAATTTTCTATTGTGCAAAGCCAATTTATAGAAAGGTTTCAGTTTGTTTATAAGCCTACTTTAGATAACAGTATAATTTTCCAGTTCCACAAGCTAGATAACTTTCCAAATATGAGTATAACTGTACCACCTAAAAACAAACAAACGTAACAGACAAACAAACAAACAAACCAAAGTAACCCAACCCTCCTTTGCCAGTTCCTTTACCTTTGTTCACAGAAACTAAACAAAACAAAGCTCTGTTCCCTCCTACCAGTAAAACCACCAACGCTTCTACATGCAAAATAGCATCTGGGATTATTGCAAATGTAGCTGACTTCCTATGTGTCATATTGTCTTTGATAAAAATTGTATCCTCTTATTAGAAATATAATAATACAGAACATATTTGTCATTTGCTTGCTAAGAATATTTGAATGCAACTTACTTTTGATAAAGATTATAGGATTTTCAGAAAGTAAAGCTAAATGAGCTTATGAAAAAGTTGTTTTTACGGTGAAGGAAGCAACTTTTGAATGCACAGCAGTGATCCACACCCCTCCAGATGTTTTACAAACTAATCTTCATTTAGATTTATTGTGGTGAATCTCCTTTATTAGGAAAAGACCACAGAGACTCTATTTACGTAATAACCTGGCTATTATTTATTTTGTAATGTAAGTCACTTCAAAGGATTGTTTTTACTTCTGTCACATACACAATAATACTTGCAGCTATATGAATGATGAAATATTCTCTAATCCATTTGCAAAACAGCAAATTTAGTAGAACCAGCCTATTTCATAAAATGTTTTTATACCTTCACCAAAGTTATTTTTCAGGAATTTTGAGCACTAATAACAAAGGCTTTAAATGGCCAGTTTAAGAGGTAGCTGCTATCTAAAAATATTCAGTAGCATGAGAATCTACTACAATGCAGTCACAGAAAGGGATTATGGAGAAATATGAAACAACATGTAGCTTCAGATATATATATAATATTTCTTGTCTTTCAGATCCCAAATACCTCAATTTTTCCCCTGTCCCACATGGCAGTGTGATTTTGTTTGAGTAAAAACAATACTATGATTTTTCATCTTCCATTTATTGTGTGATTTAGTAACTATTCTGAACAGAAAAGCCAGGAGACAAACACCTGTGGCCACCAGAGGAGATTTGGTAAAGTGTTGAGGAGGTGGTATACGTGTGCTAGCAAATTTCTATTAAATCCCTGTTAGTCTGCTGTCTTTTTTCTGTCTCATGCCCTAAGCATCTTAAAGGCCTTTCTTCATAAGGCTATCAGAAAGCTACGTAAGCTCATTCTTAACAGGAAAACAGCACAAAGTTAACTTCTTTGCTCTTCCTCTGCTCAACTTAGTCTTCTTTGGCTGTTTAACGCAAGAGCTCTGTGTTATAAAATGCAATGCTAAGTCCTAGTTGGACCCTCCAAATGGCTAAAGCTTTGTTAGAGTCTATCTCCTTCCTTTAAATCACTGATTTCATAAATGGATGGGACAGCTTAGATTTCTAAGGGGTATGGGTACACGCAACTTCTTCACAGACTTCAGGGACTTACCCATGACAACTCTATTTCAGCCCATTTTGTCTAGTAAAACAGGGTGCTGGGGAGGGGCAGAAGCAAATTATTTTTAGACAGGAACTTGACAGATGAGTGGGATTCTGGCAAATTTGGTTATAGCATGCTGCATGTTAGTAAGAAAGACAGTTTTCTCTACTGTACTTACAGTTTTGAGCAACCTGGTCTAGTGGTAGGTATCCCTGCCCATGACAGAGGGGTTGGAATTAGGTCCCTTTCAACCCAAACCATTCTGTGATTTTTGTTTAAAGTTATTTTGTAAAGAAGTTTATTCTGTGCTCTTCTACATCAATGAGAAGGTTAGTGGCAAACAAGAAGTCATTAAAGTAGAAGAAATATAAAAAGTAAATAAAATATAAGAAGAACAAAACTCTTAAAAATTAAACAGAAAAGGCAAGAGAAAGTGACATTAGATAAAAGGGTGGTAAACGTACTGAGTTTAGAAAACAACAACAAACAAACATTCCAATTGCTGCTGCTATACCTTGTTGCACAAGGGAGAGAAAAGTAAAAAATTCTAATAGGAAGTGCTCAAATTTTATTTTATTATTTTAAATGTTTCCTATTGTTGTTCCTAGATGACAACAGTTTATGAGGAACAATTTCAAGTCATAGATCTCAGGGCACTGAAAATAGACATTATTTATTCCCTTTTATATATGGACAATCTGAGAAGCAGGAAAATAATGCTACTGTCCTAAAATGATTTGCAATATCAGTGTTGGAATCAAGAAGGCAACTGAACTACGTCATCTGGGAAGCAGAAAAAAACATGGGGAAGTGGTATTGGAAGATTTTTATCACTTTCATAGGAAACGAAGCATCCACAATACGGAAGATCAAATACGTTTAAGATCTGAGCCTTGGATGGGAACCACATTTTTCATTCTGAATTTGTAAATCATCCTGCTCAGCAGGGTCTTGCTCCACCTGCAACGGGCATGTCTCCTTGCTGTCAGGGGGACATTTGCAGACCCCTTCCAACAATGATGTCTTTGACTTCAGTTATGCTGCTTTGAAGGGTTTGTGTCACTGACTTACTGTTATTTGAAAGTAATTGTGTATTTAACAGATTAGCTTCAGAAAATCCTGTCTTTTATGAAAAAATAAGGATTTTTGTTTGTTTGTTTGTAAAGACTGATGGATGGCTGCCAAAATATTTGGCCTCCACGAGAATTTTAAAGTTTTCTTTAACGTGTCTTTGGCAGGTGATAGGCAATAGTAATAGTTGACTTGGATCTGGCAAAAATAGAGTAATTGATTTGATACAATTAATCATAATAAAAAATTACTGTATTTTATTTTTCTTCTTAACTTTTTAGATACCTAGGATGTCCCCTGTTGCCTGGTGGATGAATACTCCCTAAACTGTAGTGTGATCAGGAATGTCAATGCAGAGGGTAGATTTGCTGAAACTAGGAAAGGATGGATGTCTGAGAATTGAGGGATGACGTTTGTGTACTCCTTTATCTGTGGTATAGAGGAGTGGTACAGCATCTGTCACAACAAATGTACATGAATTAAGACAATAGATACATGAGCAATGTAAAAATTGCTATTTTTTGTCACTTCAGGCAATGTAATTGATTACCCCAACTGAAAATAAATGTGGATAGTTTTAGAGAGCCTTATAAAAGTGACTCATTGTCTGTATTTTCTCTGTTAGGATTATGAAGTATAAGAAAGACTGAATCAGTATTAACCATTAGTTTGACATGATGTAGTAGAAAGTGCACAGACAATGAAATGTGTATGTGGTCAGCCAGCAGATAAAATTCAGAAGCAGCCTTAGATAGAAACTGTTCAAGAAAGGCAGGCTAGAAGAAGTTTTCTGTGTTCTTTGGTTCTAATGGAGCTTGGTTAAAATACAAGAGCTTCTGTTAACTGGCTGCCTGATAATGCACAATTTATAGAGGGAAAAGTTCTATCTGTCTGTCGTAGTAATTGAATCCAGGTTGCAAAGCTCTTGCCATACAACCAATAATTCTGCATAGACCCACTTCAGCTTTCTTCTCTAGAAATTTACTGCTTCCTGTTCTGCTTAAACAAAGGCTGGAGTTCCCTGAGGCACATGGTTTCAGCCATATGGGTTGACCTGTCTGCATTTTGGAATGCACAAACTGAGGTAGGAAAGGAGGGTTGCACCTCTCAGGACTGATGTAGGTACTCTGAGAAAGGGGAAGGAGAGTGGTAGGGCCAGGACCACCCTAATACAATGGTTTTGGCACACATACTAATGTGCTAGCTTGACCCATTTTTATTTATTTTTTGGTAAAACAATATATTCAACTGGGCAAAAAAGGGAAGAAACGTCTTTGGGGACTTGGAATGCTTTTAGACTTGCTCAACCAATCCCTTTGGTCACTTCTTTAGATTTGCCAGTAGGAATAAGGGAAGCTAGTTCCCATTCATAGCTCTTAGTGATGTCCCTGGGGAGAACTGAAGGACCTGTGCTGAGCAGGTCTCACTTGAACAAACCAGAGCTGGACACCTCCTTGCATATCTTGTGATTTCCTCCTACTGAAAAACTATTTAGGATCAATTCCTGCCTTTAATTAATAAAGATTGCATCTTTGTTCTGGGTCAATAGAACATCTGCATCATTGAGGAATTACATACTATAGTTGGGTAAGCATAATAATGACTCTATCTCTTTGTATTGACTTCTAGTTTGGTATGAGGTCTGGAAAAAAGGGGACCAGCTTATGTGATGTTCTATTCATTTTATTTTATTTTATTTTATTTTTATTCCCCAACACTTCTTTGAGGGTATTATGTATTATGTATCTTAGCACCAATAGAAGCCTTTTTTATTGCTGAATCATTTCCAGTAATTTAAGAATAGACTTTAAGTAGCACCACCTATTAATAAAGGAGCATATTTAATACACTTAATGCCATTGCAGTCAATGGAAAAGCTCCCAGTGGGTTCTTGTACAAGTTTTGTGTTTATTTTTTGCCTGTATTTAAGTCTCTGAAAACTCTGAAATCAGTCTACTGAACCTAAGCAGGTAAGTAAGTACATTTCATTCCCTTCTGTATAATTAGTTTACAGATGTGCAGATTTGGAAACCTGAAAACACCTTGGGTATATAGCACAGGCCATAAAATTTCACAAAGTTATTGGTGCATGAAAGTTGTGCTTAAGTGGTAGCTTATAAATAGTGATATAAAGTCACCAAATAATGTAAAATTCCCTGGTGACATGATCCTCACTGACTTGATATTCATTGACCTATTTCAAGGCTGTTCATTTCATTTTACAGCCATAAAGTGTTGCAATATTTATAAAAAAGTTAAAAATGTGTCAATATCCTTTATCCTGAAATAAACAATACATTCAAGAAACCTTTTATATGAAAAGATTTAACTCATAAATCTGTGCTTTGTATTATCCTAATGAGTTATTTTGACAAGAGGATTGTTCTTAAGTGGGATGACTTATTTCTTTTCACACTGAAAGTAAAAGTTATGAAAGGGTATTTTGAATGTGTCTGAAAGGTCTCTGTTATTTTCCAGTCATGAATAAGAACCATGAATGTTTGTTTGTGGCATCAAACATTTGACATCCATTTAAGGTGCAAGCTAGTGTACGTTGGTTTTGGTACATAGTTCAAATCTTTGAAAACCTAGACAAGGTTGATGGTAATTTTTCTCAATAGTAGTATACAGAAATTTTGCTTATTTTTAGAACCAGAGCCAGAAACAGCACATGAAACTATGAAACTATCCCAAAGGCTTTTTTTTTTTTTTTTTTTTTTTTTTAAACACTGAAGTTTAGTGAGCTCAAGCTGCTGTCACTGTTTTCCTCTTTCTGTTGAGGGAAACACAGCTTTTTATTTGTAGGAAAAAACATCCCTATTTTACACTTCATGACAATGCTAAAATGGACCGTACCATTCCCAGCATTAGATAGCACCAGTAATCTCACCACATGTTTTAATGAGAACAACTTCCAATTTTCAATTGCACCAGAAGATGGCAATAGTAATTTCTAGTAATCAATAGTAATAATAATTTCACTGAAGTCAGTGAGAGTTCATGAAGAAGGGAGCTTGCAAGATGGTTTATTTCTTGTGGTATCTTGCATTTATACTTTTCATCTTCAATCAAAAATTGAAATACAAAGTTAAAAGTATGGGTTAAATACATGTATCCAAGATAACGTGGCTTTGTTCAGTTTTTAAAAGGATGGTGAAATAGAGTATTTAGAAAATTGACTATTTAAATCAATATTGGCTTAATGTATATTGTAGTCCATCACTGGTATGTCAGGTCTTTGCTTTTATTTTACTCCTCCTTATTTTGAGGAAAGTTATGTAGCTAAAGTCTACTTCAAGGCAAATGTGAAAATCAACCTGCATATTACAGTTATTAGAACATTTACAGTCACAGCAAATTTCAACCATCTTATCAGTTCATCAGAGAGCTTGTGGAAGAGTGTCTTGACATTTCAAAATTTGTTCATAAATTCTACTGCATTCGCTGTGATTTCCTACCTGGCCCTGGTTTGTGCTTAGTGGCATGTATGGTGTCCTGCAATGACTTACAGTCATGATTCACATAGAGTGTCTTTTGCTGCCCTAAAGTATCATTACCGGGATTACTGTTGGCTGGCTAAGCAGTGGCCTCACTAAAATCTGTACATCTTTGCTGGTAACTTCTTAATCTGGCATGCTGAGCAGTCCTAAAGTACAGAGCACATCTTTTAACACTATATGAATATTAACTTAATGAAAACCATAACTCAGGCTGTCCTTCAGCATTAAGAAGTGTTTGGCAGCAATGTTAGGTTAAACTATTTCATTCCCACTATTTGTTTGTGGCCAAAGCAATCCTGTGAAGCAGCTAAGAGGCAGGGCACACAGACTTGAATTTGGCACTGTGTGTAGCTTCTGGTCAATTGGAAGTGTGGCCAGGACATCTCTACAACTTGCCAAAGTCTCAGGCTGCGCTTGCTGGCCTCTGCTTGCAGCACTCTGGGTGCATGAATGCTATTGTTCAGGTAGTCTGGGTAGGGCATGGAGTAATTTGGTAACAAAAATCAGACTGTGGAGGATCTGGAAAGGCAAGGCAATTCAGAAGTCAGCCACAACTTTTAAATTTTAATTTAAATTACTTACAGATGTTTTGGGGAAGATTTTGTATAAATTATTTAGCTTGCACCATATAATGAACATTATAGAGAAATACCACTTTGATCTGGATTATGTATGAATAGCTGGTTTCTTTGCATCAACACTTCGCTGAGCATGTCTGTAAATTAAGCATTCAAATATGTAAGCTCACAGCAAACCATAAAATAAAGATGTTTTAGACTGCCCTGTATCTTTCCACAGTCTTTATTCACATAATCAAAGTAAAAGTACAAATGCTGACCCAAATATTTGATTTAAGAATTGGAAAGGGAGAGGGAGAGCAGAGGTGTCCATGTCAGCGGGGGGTTCATAATCTGAATAAACTTTCAAATTAAAACAATATGGAAAAACTCTGTGCCTTAAGGGCAGAACAGCTTTACTGTATAACCCATTTTATTTGGTCTGTTATGGTTTTCTCTGCAGAACAAAAATATCACTGTCTGCTGGCTAAATGGAAAACAGTTGGATCATAAAAATATCAAATGAATCTATTTGGCAACCACTATTAATCTACACATATTTATGTAACTGTTAGTTTTCTTCTGGAATATACTGTCTGGAAATATAGCCTGGGGCTTCCTCAGATCTCCTGGAAAGAATTAGCGTTCAGATCACCTTTGTAAAAATACATTACTTAGAACAGGTTAATTTTTTGCTACGTTCTTTGATTTATTTTTTGATTTTTTTTTTTTTTAATATAAATTACTATTCATTCGTAATGAATAGGTATTAGAATAGTTCTACTTAGTTATAGCTAACACAGATATTTACATTACCAGGAAGCCCTAACATCTGCTTTCAAGTGACCATCAAACTTTAGTGAATTAGTAAATATGGAACACATTGTGAGTTTATTTTGAATGCTTGAAAATGGGAGATTTAATACCTGTCTCAGAGCTTTTGGGCCCCAAAGAAAAAAGAAGTTGCTAATGAATTTCCGATTGTTTAGAGTATTTAAAGAAATCAGTGCAATTCAGCCTACAGATTCTGAATTTCCTGTTTGCTTAAGATGAAACATAATTGTTTGTTAAAGCCAGCTAAATTACTTATGAAAATGACTTCTGTTAATGGAGTCACAGGAAGCCTGTTCTACAAGGTGATAGGTACGTATCTTTCTTTCATAGTTCATGTGTCCTCAGAAGAAACCAAATCTTTGCTACAATCTCTCTCTAATCTTTTTGCTCAGTACTATTGTTCCCTGATAGATATAGAACTGTTATGTGAGTTACAGATATGATCTTGCCTTTTGTCTAGACAAAATAATAAGCCCAACGCAGCAGAATCATGTTAGACACCCACTGACTTTATTAAGGTCACTGGCAATATTGCATTAAATTTCAGCGGAACTATTTTTTTCTCTATAGACTTTTAAAATTTGATTTAAAAGGTCGAAATGATTAATATATCTACTAAAAATAATTTGCCATATTTTTTGCTTTCTACTATCAGATTTCCTAGCCACTTAGAGCCCTTTCTGTAGAAATTGTTTCAGTGGTTGCAAGTAATCATGTTCATCATTTTTATCTGATGCTGTTTGTATAGCCCTTATGTTCTCCACAAGAATTTGCTCTTTTATTGTAGACATTTGCTCAAAGATGTACATTTTATAATTAGAGAATATGTGCTAGAGAGCTCTAGACTAATGGTCATCTACGTTAATTTTTGGGAATTGGAGAGATCTAATCCTTAAACAAAAAATAAGAAAAGATGAATTGAGAAACTGCAAAGAGTAATGCCTTTATGTAGATTAAACTGATGATATAATTTGAAATGTCAGTTCTATTGTGAGAATCTGCATTAATGCTTATGGAACTTCATATGGGTTGTTTATGGAAGTCTCATGCATATGTGATCTCAAATTCTGTAGTAATACTTTTGTTTAAGTGCCAAGTATTTTTTACAAATAGCATCTGGGTACCTGGGTCTTCCTACAGTTAATAAATATTGTCCATTCCTTCCACTCACTATAATTATTTTTACCAAATAGGTTCTTATTTCTGATCTCCAGGACTGCCCATTTTGTTGTGAAGCTCTAGGAAAAAAATTCTGCTCATTGGTGTTGCTCAAGATGACAGTGGTAGAGAAGTTGCACCTGGTTGCATATACCTCCTTAACATTATAACAGCTCATAAAATTTATGAAAGCTTTGACACTGTTGCCATTCTGAGGCCAAAACTTTACTAGGAATAGAGATTTTCATTTGTAGTTTGAGTGCAGTTGATGAGGTCTTCTGGGAGGATTATTGAGCTAAAGATCAAAAATACATCCTGTCACTTAAAATGGGGCCATATGATGCTTCTGACTTGCTCTGTCTGGTGTCCTCTGAAAGACAGAGGATCCCTTCAGAGCTGTGTCTCTTTACAGAGAAAATGCATTCTCCCTGGCTCTTGCATGTTTTGTTCTGGCTTTTGTGATCTTCACTCTCAGTGTTCCCTGAAAAAATATCACTGTTTCTGTGATTTATACATCAAAATGCATTCCCTGATGTAGCTGCAGCTTGATCCCTTAACTGCTTTGAAAACTAGCACCAAGGTTTTCAGCTGTTATAAGAACGTGACTGGATGTCAGTGGACAGTTTTCAGCATAAGCTACATGTTTCAGCATAAGCTACTGCCCTGGAAGAAGGAGGGCAGTCACATAAGCACCATAAGGGGCTTAAAGTTATTTTGGCTTTCAGACTTGCCTATGCATTACATAAATGGAGTACAGAAGTAAAGATGCATGAACCATTGTAGTTATCCCATCATCCAAAAGGAACATTTTTCTAAAGAAGTGTGGATGATGGAAGATATCTTTGGAAAATGTTGTCATTCTAAGTATAACTTTGCATCATCTTGATAAGTGGTGACTTATGTTGCTGTTGGAGGAAAAGGGGGATATCTTTTTGAAAAAAATCTTCTATCTGGTAGCCTTTTGGTCCTTTCTCAGTTCTGTATTACTGTATTAGATTTATTTATTTATTTATTTATTTTCTTCATTCACAAGATAAGAGATGTTCTGGATTCAAGAGGTTTGCCTCATTAGGAAATGCGTGGTATATGGTAGTGTGTTACTGGAATACTGCTTTAGGCTAAACCAGTCTGTCACATGTCATTTTCTCTGCCATGGCTTCCACAAAGAGGGTGGATGAAGCGACCTGTTGAACAGAAGCCTTCAGAAAGGAGGAAGAGATACTCACCAGGGTTCTTCCAGTGGTTTTGGAGAACGTGATGGGAGATGCATGTCCTCTGCTCCTGCCACATAACTGTGCACCTCAGTAGCTCTCTAGAGGCTGCCCTGCAGGATGCATGGGCATGACCAGTCCTGTTGTGACCCTCACTCTGTCAGCAACTGGCTTCCACCTACAAGGATGAGGAAGAAGACGAAGAACACAGGCAATGGGCCACGGAGCTGACGTATCAGCCATGCTACAGCAGCAGTACAGAGGTGCAGCAGACACATCAGGCTAGGGATAAGGGAGGTAGGTTTCTCTTCTCTGTGGACACAAGCTGTTTCTTCTGAGTATGCATAAGTTGCTGGAGTTCTTTTGCTTTGGTTTATGCTCTGAGACATTCGGAGTGCTTTTTTTAAAAAATTGATGTTCCCACTTTTTAGTTATTTTGCCCAGGAAGAGAACATAATGGTAGAGTGACATATAACTTTCTATTTTGTAGACTCTGATTTTATGTGTTGCTTTTGATGGAATTTGCAGTCCAAGATGTTCTCTTTAACCAACTGAAACAATATATTTAGGTGTAAACACAAAAATACATTTGATTATAGCTCATGCAATTGTGGTTAGATTTCATTAGTTGAACTTCCAGAAAAAGAGCTTAATCTCTGGATTTGAATGTAAAGCTGATATTCAGATATACTGTTGCACATTTATTGTACAACTTCAGTGCACAAGAAGAAAGTCTGATACCTTTTATGTCCACCTCTGCCAGTACAGTTCAGTGTAATTTTCTGTTCATTCTCCCCCCTGCCCTCCCAACTACAGATAAAAATTGGATAAGGGATAAAATGGGGCAATTGCATTTTGTAGAAAATAAACTAGCTGATTCCATATTTATAAACTTTATTAACCTGACAAGGAGGAGTGGAATAGCCAGCAAATCATGTGCAGGATTGAAAATGTCAAAGTTGTGAAGCATAGTACCATAATTACCAAAGTACATCAGGTATTATTAGAATTTTGATAGTTCCCTCTTCTGACAAGTATGGTAATGAGAACAGAAAATATACAAAATTAATTTATTTTCATGACAAAAATAGTAATGAGGTGAGATGATTACATCCAATTCGCAATCTCAGAGTTGTCATTTCCCATTGGACTGGACCAGTAATCTTAGCAGCTTAATTAAATCAGTAATAATAATTCCTCCTCCCTTCCCCCTCTGCTCAGAAGAGGGAAAATTTAATGGAAAGGCAAGAACATTTCCACAGTAAAAGTTGCCTTGAGGTTTGCACTCAAAACAGTGATTAAGCATTTTATTATGTACTTTTATCTATGCTCTTGAACACTGAACTTGTGAGTTAGTCTTCAGAAGAGACCTTAAGAATAGTTAAACATTTTGCTAAGTATGCATTATGTATGTTGCAAGGGAAAACTTCAAAGATTTGTATTTTCTGTGAACTCTATACCAAGTTTTTGTTTGTTTGTTTGTTTTGTTGTTATTGTTTTTCCTTATACTAATAGTATAATGTGTATATTAACGTTTAAGGAAGTGATCAAATAATACTGCTTGACCTCAATATTATTTATATTGTGAACTTATTAGTGCAGCATTATTGAAAGGATTTTAAAGCAACTGACATTCTGATTAAAAATCATATTAAATAGCAGTACACACTAATCCAGAAATTGCTATTTTAATTAGTCAATTAGCAAATTAGCAGCTCTCATATTTGGTTACACTTCTACTGTAGAAAGTCCAGTACAAATGAAGTATCATTTTTTTTTTTTTAAATCTTTTTTTTTTTCTTCTTTCTTTTAAATCAGTAGCCATTAGGGTAGAAATTAGTAGCAACATGTAGCCATTAGGGCACAAATTAGGCTGTCTCAGTGATTTAGACTGTGATTCAGGGGTACCTCCTTAAATAAGGACAAAGGACATAAAAGAAATAAATGGAAAGCTTTCTTATCAAGTCTCATAAAGTAGCTACAGCCAATTTGTCTTTGTTTCGATACTTCTTCTATTTGTCTGCCTCCTTTTCTCCTCTTTCTCAGGATCAGAGAGTTAGAGGGGAAGCCTATGTGTCTCTCTCCTCTTTCTCAGGATCAGAGAGTTAGAGGGGAAGCCTATGTGTCTCTATCTGCAATTTTCTGAAACCTGTATGAAGCTATGATACAAGTTAACTCTGTTAGCATCCCCATCTGATTATAGGTAATCAATTTCATCTTTTTTTTTTTTTTTCCTTTTTTTTTTTTTTTTCAGTAAATTCCTCTGATAAACATCAGTCTCCAAGTATAAAAATAATTTCCAAAATCTCTTAGGTTTTCTATCAGCCATCATAATTACCCTACTTATTAGCTTCTTATATCAGATTTTTTTTTTTTCTTTTAAATTCAGCACCTCTTAGAAGCTGGAGATAGGGTTAATAGAAACAACCTTAAAAGACTAAGGTGCTCAGTCACACTTCTTAAGTAGTAGGTGGCAAAAAGTACATTATCTAATATTATATCATTATCCTCTGTGGATGTTTCTAATGTGAATCCTTACTGACCTGTTCCAGTGCTATCAGAAACATCAGCAAAAAATCTGGAAGAAAATACATGGATTTATTACTGAGAAAATGTACAAATGACACCACAGCTGAACAGTAAATAAGGTAGCTCATATATATAGATTGGTTTAATTGGGTTTCTAGAGTGTTTCTTTTGGAAAACAAAACAAAAAAACTCAAAACAAAACAAAACAAAAAAAACCTCAGGTTTTAAAAAGGCCAAATGCAAGATTACAGGGTTGAGGACAAAGAATGTAGGCCATAACATGAGATGATGTCCTGCTAAAACGCCACTGGGAAAGACACCGGCCTCATGGTAAAAGATAATAGCAGTGCATGAGTTTCCAGTCCTGTTGTAGATATGGGATGATGTGGGATGTTAAAATGTTAAAGGTCTTTCCAGCCAAAATTGTTAGAATATCAAAAGCTGGATCAAGGCATGCAGCTGCTGAAATTACCCAGCAAGACCTAGGCAAATCAGATCCCTGAGAATTTTGACTTGGCTACATGGTGGAAGGCATTTACAAAGTCTCTTTAGCTGGTATTCTTTGTTGAGTACTGAGGCATATCAGAGAGAAAATCAAAGGGAGAAGGTTACAAGGCAGTGTGTTGTTGCAGCTGTTGTCCAGCCCAGAACACATGCTGGTAGGGGACCCCAGGGCCAGGGAAGTTATGCCAACGCTGATGGAGTGCTTCCTATACAGGTAATCATGGCAACATCATTTGTTCCTGATGCAGGTACCTCAGTGCTGTTGGCCTCACAAAACTTGATCCCCACAGAGCTCCCCTCTGAGTGCCAGTGAAGTTTGGCTTTTTGTACCTTGGCTCCCCCTTAATCATTGACAAAATCCCTCCACCCCTCCTGTTTATTGCATGCAGCCATTTCTCATGTCACATCCGGCAGTTTTCCACGTCCTTCCAAGTCATTAAACACCTAACAGAGAAAAACAATACTGATTTAAGAAACATCAAAGTTATGTAATTGCCTTGTGATTTTTTTCTCACTTCTGTAAACCTGGGTGTGTCATTTGTTCCCTTTAATTGCTGCTAAAAAGACTGGTCTTGCTCTGGGTAGTAGTTTTACAAACATGTGGTTTTGCACCCAGAGATTTTCATTTGGCATGCTACTTGCTATTTAGAAAAGCTCTACATTAACTTGTGAATATTAGGTATAGTCTGAATCCCACTGTGAAATCCAGTGTTTGGTTTGGAGCTTTACCTTTTAATTTTTCACAGCTTCAAATGGTCATATAAATAAATATAACACAAGTTGTGAGAGTACATCAGAACTTTAATGAAAAAACAACTAGGGCTTTCACTTATCTATTAACTTTCTATTTTCCCAGAAGAAATTGTTTATGCCAATATTTTATTATGATGGGGATGAACAGGAGAAAGAAGCAAAGTCTAATCTAAGCAGATGGTTGTCGAAACTGCACAGAGTAGCTGAGAATATAAAAATAAATAAGAAGAGAGTTTCCCTCATTTTGTTTTTATGTCATGAATAGTGAATAAATCATACATTATAGACAAATCAAAAATACCTAAAAAATAGATAAAGCGTAAAATGAAAAAGAACTAAAACAAGGTTGCTGAAAAGTATTTTGCAGACTAATATGTGATTACTGTTAGACCTTAAATAGTCAGTGAATGCTGATATGACTGAAAACAATAAAAATGGACATATGCATTATATTTATGCATTGATAATCTCATCTTGGAGATATTACAAGGATGATTCACTTTAACAAGAAAAGAAGAATGTATTTCAAGCTGTTACTTAGTTACTGACAAATCAACTGTGTTACTTGGGCACAAGGATGGGCAAAGTAAATTTGTAAGACAGATAGGCTGCTATGAGTTTTACATCTGACGGATGAAAATCTGAATGCTAACCCAAACTTTTCTCTCCATTTAGAGACTTCTCTTTAGCCAGTCTACACTCTGATTTTTGATTTTTACTGGAAAAATCATAGAATGGATCTGTCTTTCCTATTTAGATGAGTTTCTAGACTCAGACTGGAATGAATTAGACCTGGACTAATTATTTTCTATGTGGTTGGAAAGTACACAAATTAAATAGAAAATTGAACTAATAGAACAATATGTATCTATCAGCCTTTTTGAACAGTGTCTGACTGCCTTGCAATATTTGTCTGTGTAAATGTGTATATATTGTATTTCAATGCTTATACATGCAAAAGTAAATCTTTAATGGAATTTTATATAAACAGGTTAGGACTACGTAAGCGACTCTTGGTGTCACTGCAGAGTGTGTTTGTGGTTACAAGGTTACTTAGCCTATTGTTGCAGCAGAATTTATCTGACTCACAGAATAGAGGGACTGCAACACACATTTCCAGTTAAGTGGGTGCCTTTGAACTGTGTTAAATTGAGGGTCTTCATTGACTCGGATTACTAAATCATTACATGTTGTACAGTTAGTATTATTGCATTGTATGTATATGTATATGTAAAATACACATAATGTATGAATACAGTAATTATAAGAATTCTAAAGGATAAAAATTCTTCAAAAACAAAGGATCTGATTTTAATCCCAGTTCATTTGTGTCTGAACTTTTACTTTGAAGGGTAAGGTTTTTTTTTTCTCACTCCTTCTGCTCTCCTGGAACAAGGGAATTAAATCCACAGTCTGTTCCCCACTAATTTTCAATTACTAATGCCTCCTATTCAAAAAGTAAAGAGGTTTCAGTTCTTATACATAAGTATTCCTGTTCTAAAGTAAAAGGTTAATTTGAGTACTGAAAATGTGAACATTGCCTCGGCAGTTTAACAGGTATTTTGAGCCCTTGTAAACTAATTTATACTAGCAAGGATAAAAATTACAAGGGTTACTAATCTTCATGCTGAAATCATTAAGATAATTACCACCAACTGTTTTATTATCCAAGTATATCAAGGGAAATGTAGTTGCATCCTAGAGCAATGAGTGAAAACTCAGTAGGTATGTACCAATCTATGCTTTAAATGGCATGTTGAAAAATGGATACTGAACCTGGTGCATGTGTCTTGTACTGGTGCATAAATTTCCCATTGGTAAACTTAAAAAGTGTGTGTATTAAGTAGAATACAGTCTCTGCAAGGAGATCTGTGATTTCCTAATATAGCCATGTCAGGTCTACTTTTGTTTTGGTATTTTCCACTCAGTACAGTACTCCCACTGATTTGGTTTGCATCTCTTTCTTGTGTTTCTTTATTTCTGGTAAATAAAGCTATTAATTGTGTTTATTTTTTTTCCTAAATCAAAAAGATAACACTTTCAGGATCTTTTTGTAACTCTTTTTTTTTTTTTTTTTTTTAATCCAGTCTTGTAAAGCAAATGAACAAATCTTAGAGGAATCTTTCTGTAATCAGTGCTGCAAGTTTTTTTTGCTTTCTTTCCCCTTGAGTTCCACAATAGAAATATTTCCTGCTTTCCCATCAGGAAAATGTAAGGGGTTCTGTGAAGTCTTTTTAGGCTTGTAAAATTCAGAAAAGACACAAAAGTTATTCTGAAAGAACAAATACTCAGTGCTATCATTCACACCAAATCTGTGCCATCACCTTTCCCAGAACACCTCAAGCAAATAGGCTTACAACTGAATATAAATAGTTTCTAGACTATTTTCTTTTACAATAAATAGCAAAGATATTTAAAAAATTAAAAATTTTTTAAAATATCAGAAAAGCCTTTAAGGATTAAAATTAAGGGTTTGCTTTGGAAAAGGGATAAAAGAAGTCAACAACCAATCAACTTCTTCAGTCCTTTTTCCAGATTGAAAATAAGAGGAAAAGTCTGTAAGGTAACGTTTTTCTATTTTATATATCCCTCTTAGGGGAAGGCCCGCTATCATAATAAAAGCACCCTCACCCAATGAAGCTGTAAAAGCCAGGTTAACAGTGAACAAAATATTCTGTACACATTGTCATATCCTTAACAGGTGCAAATTGACTTTGCTTCATTGACTTCAATGGTAAGTGTAAAATATGTCTATATGTGTAAAATATGTATGTCATCTGTGAATCCAATCCACTGTATTAAATTAATTACAATATGAGCTAACTACCCAGGGACTATATTTATACTTCAGTTGATCCTGTGTAAATACACAAGAAAAACGTTTCCTAGAAACTCACCACTTAGCCTTTTAAACAGGTTCAGTTACTCAGTATTTCATTAAAATTACCTACTCTGTGAATTAAGGAGAGGGGAAAACAAACCCAAACCCTTAGGGACCATGTTTAGATGTACTTTGAGGTTCTGCCTCATTGTACAGATGTCTTTACTTTAGCAAACAGAATTCAAGTTTTCACTTATACTGAGGCTCTCACAAATATATATAAACATATGAAGCTTTAATGAAGAGTCAAAGGTAATGACTCCCTGGACTTTTAGAAAGGAACAGGAAAAAATGGAGTGAGTTTTTTTGGATGTGGCACCTTTCTTGTGTTTATTTCAGTATTGTGGTTGTAAAGGATGTGTACAAGTCTAGTGCATTAGACTGATATAGGGAAAGAACATGTGTAGTTACAGAGAAGTCTGACAGATGGGAAGGACCCAGGGGATCTGAGGTCAGAGGATAACTGATTGCTCATACATTATCTAGTAAAAATAAATAAATAATTGACATTTTAGTCTGTACAAATTCAGTGAAGAGCACATAGGTTGCCAATTTGGAGTAATAGATTCCTGAATACAGTTGTTAAGATTTTAGAGATAGTATTGAGTGATCTTTCTATTAACAAATAAGATATTGGATTCTGCCTAATTTTAAATGTTGCGTACAAGTCAGAAATTACAACAACAAAAAAAGAGTATAGATTTTTATGCAGTATTACGTTAACTTTCTCGAAATAATGATGATACTTTTGAATTAAATGACAATTTGGATATTTCCCAGTTCTTACAGAACGCCTGTGAAAAATAGAAAAAAAAAAAAAAAAAAGAAAGAAAAAAAAGCACAACAAATGGAAAACATTCTGGTCAAATGGATAAGGAAAGAAAACATGCAAGCCAGATGACCATTTCAGACCCTAAAAACAATTAATTAAAAGTAATCTCTCGAACATTCTGGACAATATGGAAAAAACAATGCCGCAACTCATACTCTACATTCCAACAGCTGGCCTGTGGCTTAAGGTTTCTAAGAGCAATTGACTGTCATAGGTGAAGAACAATATCTTGACAGAAAGTAATTGAATAAAATTGAAAATTCAGATCTTTCTGTGCTCTCTTTTTCAGTTTTGTATGGATTTTCTCTTGCTGTGTGCCTCTGTGAATGAGGATGGCAAGACCTGTATGTGCAGGCACTTTATGTAATGCATGTAAGTAGAGAAAGGGAAGGGTGGATTTTCACACCAGCTGTTGGAAGGTTTTTTGTCACTATTGTCAAAGAATGTTAAGTATGGTACAAGGAATAGTTCCCATTTGGTAGTATAGAAAGAGTCTGACAGACCTTGCTGTTTATGAAAATAGCTGTTGCACGCTTCCTAGCTGCACCCCCAGTCTTTTCTTCAATTGCTGCTTGTTAGATCTCTAGTAATGCTAGCAACCCTCACTAAATGGGGCTTTGGGGATGCAGTTTCTTGCAACATAAAGCTGAAAAGTGTTTGCATAGATGTTTTCACCTAGCATCTGGCATCCACGAGATCTGTGTTTAGGGAAATGCATTTGCCAGTTTCCAGTACACCTAGGAGTGGTTCAGCCAAGATTTCCATAGCCTTATGGGATTTTTAGGCACTCAACTGGGCAGAGCATTATGTAGCAAAGAGCGGTTAATGAAAAAATACAGTGTTTGGCTCCCAAATCCTAGCTGTCCTTATTGTATTGGTATTGAAGAGAAAACTAAGTCAAAACTACATTTCTCAGTCAGAATCCTTATCAGGCATGCAAATATAGAAAAGACATTACCTTCACAACAACCTCATAGTTTACCATATATTAACACAGAGACATTGATAATTCTATATACACTACTGCTGTGTTGTGAGGACATTCAGGGTAACTAATGCCATTTGCTTCCTGCAGATTTCAGTGTCAGAAATCTGTGTCTGTTGTTGGCTCAGCTCTCATAGAAAGGCACAGTGCTTGCAATGCTGAAACCACGCAACTGCGGTGCACAGCCTGTGACCAATTCAGAGATGAAATATCATCTCTGCTTCCCTCCAGTGTCCAAAACTATTTTGCCCTGGAAACTCCTGTGGGGGAGGTATCATCTGTATCATAGAGTACACAGATCTTGTTGTGATGCTCAGTTTTTTTAAGACTGTGTCATGTTATTTTTGTCCTTGAAATTTGTGGAAAGAAAAGGTCACTGACCTAATTTAGATCAATGCAAAATCCTAAATATCCTGTTGCCTATGACTCAGAAGCATACTTTTTACTGAAGACATACTACTAGTAACTTTAGGTTATAATTATTTATATAATTTTGGCGGCTTACAAGAAAACTGGATGAATAACCATTTAAGAATATTACCAACCAATTTATTTATGTAATTGGCAATATCTTTGCAATTACATAAATACTAAAAAATGCCAAATGGCTAGATAGTGGCATACTGAGTTCTATAAAGCAGTTACCCTGCTCCATTCGAATGTATGGTGCTTTCCATGCTGCACTATCCACAGATAGCTTTAAGAAAAAATAAAAAAAGAATAAAATCATCATATTTCCCTCTATTATAATTGACCATTTTAATGTAAATGTGGGCCCAATAAAAGCTATTTATTTACCCTACTTATACTTTTTATACTTATACCATTTATACTACTAAATGAATACTATTTATTTATAATACTATTTATTTATACTACTAAAAACTATTAAAAGTTTTAGCCTAAAAGTCTTCAGGATAGATTGATTTGAAATGCTTTCAATGTACTTTGAACTGTAGACATAATTACCGTGCAGATAGAATCCTATAATATTCTATGGAAAAATTCATACTAATTCTAGATGTAAGGAATTGACAAGTGCATGAATAGTTCTGTGTGACTTTTCATGTAAAAAGGTAAAAAACAGTTCTTCAGCCTTTCTTGACCTTTATGCAGAAGCAAATTTGACAAATTGTTGATGAACATTCTAAAAAGATAAGCTCTTTCAGGGCTAAAAAAGAGTACGAACTGTATTTCAAGGTAGGTTGTGGATATTTTGACAGATACGTGACAACATTGTTAACAACTATTTTGTAAAATTAAAAATGGGGAAAAAAAGAAGGAATTTTAACTTGCAAAAATTTGTTGTTCATATTAGCAGTTACCAAGGCATAAGAATTTTATACAGCCTTTCTTAGAAAATAAGTAATTTTTTGATAATTCTGTAAAGCAAGCACAGTAAACTATATAAAGGCTGATTTCAAATCCACAGCAAAATACTGCTGTTTTGCTGTAAGTATTACAATGCCAAACGATATTATACCAAGTTTGTTTTGGAAACTTAAGCAGTTAAGGTATTGATTTTGCTGAAGTTTCTTAAATGATGAAACAACCTCTGGGATTTTAAATTGTTTGTTTTCTTGACATTTTAAATACACTTTTAATTGTTAAGAATTAGAAAGAGTAACAAGAGCTGAAGATAATATAGCTTATTCTGAGCAAAATCCAGCCTGAAGGTAGGTTTGTCTTTCAAAGAGAGTGAAAAAAAACAACAATTAAATGATGCTTTCACTTTACTAGGCTGATTAGAAGCAATTCAAGTGCCTCAAGTGATGTAAAGTTTTAAATCTATTGATTAAATTTGCATCTCTTAATTTAGAAATGATCATCCATGTGGAGTGCAGCCTAAACAGCAGAATCTTTCACTACTTAAGTATTGATTTTTAATATGTCAAATGTACTAATTAAAATTGATATTTTGTAGATTACATTTTAAATATTAATATTTGCTTGAATTTTAACCACTGACATCTGTGATATTTTGCAGAATTATATGGGTCATCACATGTTACTCCAGCAGAGTTACAGAATGAAAGTGGAAGTAGCTTCTTTCAATACAGAAGTCTATGAAAACTGGGCTTCATTTCTATATGTTATATGGCACATGAGACTGTTTTAGCTGAGCGGAATGGTGCTTTCATGGTATGGTACTGCTATCATGCAGTCTGGCTTAGTTCATTTCATAATGGAGAGCCATGAATAAATGGGTTGAAAACAATGACTTTGAGCATTATGTCCCTTAGGATTACAGACACAGACTTCTGCTATATGTTCACCTGGTTTTGTTGTGAGCTAATGCTCACCTGTTTGGAGCTTCTTCCTGACAGTCTTGGACATTTTCATGGCTAGAGAATTATTCAAATCAATTAATCTTGGTGATTTGGATTGATGCTCCTCAGGACAAAGGCAGCAGGGCAGAATTTGTCTGGTATTTTTTCATCTGTGTAAGGTAAAAAAAAACCCTTTCCAATGTTCTGAGTTTTGCAATATTACTGCCTTTTCAAGTATAATTTCACAATCTCCATGGAACCAGACATGTGGAGTTTTAAGATTATTTTTTTCAGTTAACTGATAAAGTGCATTTCAAATTATTTAATAGTGAATAAAACTTTATTGTTCTCACCTAAAGAAGGAAGGAAGTAAAATTATCCAAATTTTATAGGAGATTAAAAAAAAAAACAAAAAACAAAAAAACAAAAAACAAAAAACAAAACAAAACAACAACAACAACAAAAAAAAAAAAAAAAAAAAAACAACAAAAAAACAACTTACAGTGCTGACATAAGAAACCAGGTGTCTCGAACTGTGAGCCCAGCCTATGGATGCAAACAGACTCTCAAAGAACAGGCTAAATGGAAGTTCTCCAAGTATAACTGTCTTTTTTTTTTTTAGTAGTTTATCCTTATTCTCTATGCAGAAACAATATACTCCTGAAATGTGTTGTATGAATGTAGCATATTCCCTGCAGACAAGTAGAGCTTAAATGAATAAAATGCAAATGAAGGTTGTATTGCCTGAAAAGGTATGAAACCTGTTGCTCACTATTACATAAAGAATATATGAAGAATAGGATCTCTAAAAAGGCATCGATCATTTAATAAAAATTACACTGGAATTTGGCAGTCCTCATTCTTTACTAATATCATCTAAAGAATCTCATCATTATTGACAGACTCCTACTATGGACAGAGAATAAGCACATAAGGAGGTAATGTATTAGTGAACAAAGAATAATGTTACAAGGAAAAAGAAATTTATGCAGAGAACAGGTACATAGCAGAGTGTATTAGAAAATAAAATATGTTATTTGCCTCACTGTCCTCTGAGTTGCTTGGTGATTTGGCAGCAGTGATTTAGATGTCCTAATTCAGTGAAAGATGAATGAAACCTACTTATTTCCATTGACTGTACAGGTAATCCAGACAACTAGTTTGAATGTACATGTCTATAAATAAATAAATAAATAAATAAATAAATAAATACTTGGCAGATGAAATTATCTCCCAAAATCCAAGCTAAATGAACAATGACCAAAGATCAATTGCCAGTTTTGGGTGAGCCCAGCAATATGGAAAAGGAGAAAAGCTGATCTTGTGCTGCCACATAGTGAAGGCCTCAGACTGCATTTATGTGCTGGATGGATGGACTGGTCCTAGGTACAGGCATACATGCTCAGCGTCTGGCTCTCCTGCTGGGAGATCTCGTAGTGATATCAAAAATGGGCAAACACAGAAGTGACATTTTTTTCTTTAAAAGGTTGCATGCACTATGTGATTTCAGGAGAAGTAGTTTTGTTAGCCTGGGCTGTTTTAAGAAGAGAGGTGGCATGTCACCCTGCCTTGGATCCACTGCCTTGGATCCACTGGGGAGTCAGATGAGAGGTGGGCCAGATGTTATCCCTTTGACTCTTTGTAAACTTGGGCTCCCTAAAATAATATAAGTTTTTGAGTTTGGACTTTAAAGCCCTGCCTCTATAGCTGAACATCCCTAAATAGAGTTGCTGTGATCTCAGGTGTACTTCACTGTGCATTTCCATTCTGTTTAAGTGTATTTTGTGTTCAAGAATGTAATTTTTATTACTATCAGAAAGCACAAAATGGAGAATTATAACTAAAACAGACTCCAGCTGCTTTTATATTTAGCCTGAAATTAATCTTCTTTAATGAAAGGGTTAGTCTGAAGGCTTGAAGTACGTGTAAGTGATACATTTCTCCCAATCATAACATTCGTTATTTTCAATTGGTAATATGCATATTTCATTTTAAAAAATACATAAGATGCTCAAACTCCTTGATTACTATGAAATTCTGTGCAAAGAATTTATGAGAGAAAGTTTTCAGGCTTGTCAATAAAGCCTAAAACCCTGCTGCACTGAAGCTTATATGATATGCTGCATACGCTTTTCTAGCATGAACCAGCAGAATTAAATATGACCCAGCTTTACCTCCCTATATTTAACTCTTACCAAATGAGTCATTTATCCTATACTAAAAGCATTGAAGGAACAAAAAGCAGTAATTGATAACATCATAAAAAATAGAATTGCATTGAGAGCAAATAGCAATCTTTAAGTAATAGAATAGACACGTAGATCACAGGTGTGACTGCTGACTTGGGAGTAGCATTTATATGGACACTATTGCATTTATGTGATTAAAGGAAAACATTTTAAAACACTAACAGTTATAATTGCATCCTTGTTCAGTTCATTAAAACACTTTTTTAATTTTTGGGGAAAAACAAAAAACAAACAAACAAAAAACTAAACCAGATGCATTTATGCTGAGCAGAGAATTTGTGAGGCTGAGCAATTTTCTCAGAGTTGAATTATGGACTATTAACAGATAGAACCTGGCAAGAGAATTGCTAATGTGAAAGGGTGAATGTTCTCCAAGAAAGTGATACATTTAGAAAAAGGGAACAAATTTAGTTGACATGGTAAGGACTCTTTCATTTAAAGTTCACCACATAGTTGCACATTATGGGTAATACTCACCTGGTATACCTAATTAGTGATCGAAATTTCATGCAGACAGCTTTTGGTTTTGGTGAGAGATCCTCCAGTAAAGGAAGCGGTGCTCTGGCAGCTCCAGTTCTTTCTAGCTCAATTCCTCCCCATACAGCAGGAATTCAGACATTTCTCTGGTCTTGCACGCTGATAATTTTGCAGGGGAGATCGAAAAAAAGGCTTCAAATAACTTTAAAATGTATTCAAAATAGCCTCTCATTGGCAATTTTTATGTTCAATCCTTATTTTAAAATTGCGATATGTGCACTTTATATACAAGAGATTGAAAAGAGATATCATAGATGCATTTTTGACTCTCACTTGATATGGGACTCTCATTTTGATAGCATGATGTCTTAGCCCTCTAACTTTCTGTATCTTTCTTACTACTATATATTTGTTATAGTCTTATTATTTCATCTGTGTTTTCATTCTCTTGAATTACGTATAAATATTTGTTACCTCCAAGAAGGCAAGGCTTCAATATCTGCCAGAGAAAGATTTCCTGTTCTCATCATGCTTCCTCTAAAGTCTAACAAAAAAAGACATATTGTCATTTAGCTAGTTACTAGACCCAAATAAGTTTCAAAGCTTAAGCAAACACAGCTGGGAGCATGGTACCTGTGGTGGATGAAAAGCAACTCTTTGATACAAATTAAGTCTTGTTTCTGGCATCTACTTTAAGTTACTACATTTGAGCCAATTACAAAGTCACGGTTACAGTCATGACAAGATTTTATTCATTTTACGTTGTTTTAACAGTTTTCAGCTTAGACAACGAGAAAATGATCTAATGACTTAAGTAGTTGCTTATGTACACTTAAATCTAAAGTATTGGTTTAGGCAGTCTAAACACCTAGAGCAAAACTTTGCTCTGTTGACTCAAAAAACTTAGTGCTGCAGAGTTTAGTGGAAAGGATGGATGTATTAAGAGTATTTAAAGATATTAAGAGCATATTAAGGATGTATTGTACATATTTAAAAATATGTACAATATGCTTTTAAATGCTTGATAAAGAGAATTTGTTGACCTCTTAGAACTTCTATGGGGGTTCTGAAACAAGGGGTTTTAGTGATCAACATTAAAGGTTCACTGTTAATAACAGAGCGGGTAAGTTACATGTTGCAGGAAGTATTTTCTAAACTAAGGCTACTTCCCTTTTAACCCCACCATTCAAAAAATGATGACTGTAAATTCAGTTTTCTTCTTTTCAAACTATAGGACATAAAAATGACACAGGAACACTGTAGGAAGTAGGTATGTAGGATACAATTGAAAAGAATGAGGGTAATTGAATGTACCTTGAAAAAAAAAAAAAACAATGTAAAAGATTGTAAGTTAGAGATCTTGTATAAAGCAATGCATACAGTGCATGGAAAGAGACAGGTGACTAGAATGCAGTAATATTTTAAATGATAGTGGAAAAACATATAGGTGCTTAATTTTTTGCTCTTTCTCTCTTCCTCTCTTCCTCTCTTTCTTTCTCTTTATTTCTCTAATTTTTCCATTATTTCTTTGGTTTGTATTTTCAGATCTCCAAAATAGCAGTGCTTTCTGTGTGGCCTAGGCTTTTTCCAAACTAGAAAGATAGTACTTATATTGTATTATATCGTATAACTTATATCGTATCGTATTGTGTTGTATAACTTATATTGTATATTAAAGCCTCTACCTCACCTTCATTTTGAATTTGGTACTTGAGCTCTGGTTTGTTACAACATGGCACCTGCCTCCTGGCACCACATGGACACAAGCATTTTTCCTGAGCATGGGGATCTGAAGGTCAGGATCACTTCACGTAAAAATCAGGTAAACGACTCCTTGAGTCTTCTTGACAAATTTGTTCAAACTTTTAAAATGATCCTGCTTTCTCCACTTACCATGTGGTTTATAGAGTTCAATTAATTAACATTTCTTGGGCTGTTTTTTTTTTTTTTTTTCTTCTCCTCTCTGTGGTGATGGGAGATGTTGCAATACAACCCAGGCTTAAGCTAGATAGGAAGACAGGTGTTTTCAAAGATAACATGTTTGCAGATGGATATCTCATCTCAGACTTTTCCTCTCATTTATCTCTCAGGATTTAGAAAAACTAGATTTCTCTATTTTTTTTTGGTTTGTTTGTTTGTTTTTGTTTTTGTTTTGTTATTGTTGCTTAAAGGTGGAAGTTAGCAGTATGCTTCACAATATGACAAGGTTCTTACCAGCTGTGGTTGCTTTGCCTTTGTGATAGTCTCTTTATGATACTACAATCACAAGGAGACACTCCCTCCCCTGAAGACCAGAGCTCAGCTCCTCAAAAGTGTTTAGAAGTTCCCACTGAAATGATGGGAAGTTAATTGCCTTGCTCCATCTGGACTCATATGTTGTGCTGTACTATCTATGTTGAAAATAATAGGACCACATTTAAACAGTATGGTTTTAGGCATGTGTGAAAACCATGGGCAACTCTCCAGGTACTCATATACTACAGTGATGGAGGCTACATGGGCATTTGCTTAGACAGACAGTTGAACAGATTTCAAAAACAAGACTTCCAAAACGTGTCTTTTATAATACATTGCTGCTTTTTAACAGCTTGTTGGTGATAGATTTTTAAACCTGAAGCATATGAATAATTCAAATAAGAAAATGTTGCACAGTAATGTTGATTCAGTAACACTTTATATGCTCATTAGCTAGTGTGCATTATAATTGAACTCTTACATGTGACAGCCACATGAATGCCAAATGAATACATTATGATTAACATTGTTACAATGAATACTAAATGATTTTTTAATGACTGAACAGTTACCATTTTTCTGTTGATTTTGTGGCATGCGAAGTTTCAATTCTTTTTAAAAATTGGATCTGAGGCAGTGATATGATTGGTTGATTGTATTTTAACATGGAACGTGCTTAGCTGGTGCTGTCATTATTCTCCAAGACCCCATGATAATTTTGTTGACTGTTTAAAAAAAGCAACAGGTTAAAAAAAAAACAACAACAAAACAACACACAAAAAAACCCTGTTTTCCTAGATACTGATAATCAATGAAGGATTATTCAGTTGAAACTCTTAGATAGCAGCGATCCATGGATACTAACCAGACATCACAAGGAAAAGGAAATGGAGGTAGCTGCTAAGGCAATAAATCATCTTTCTTTTGGTGAACTGTGGCTCTCAAGTGATGGAAAAATAAAATTAAAATGTTTTATTGTCATGGTTGGATTGAATGCTACTTGAATAAACAAACAAAATGTTCATGCTTTAAATACAAACTTTATACTTTATTCAAGTGAGCAATGCTTCCACTGGGTTTCTTAGCCTTCAGGCTCTATTTATCTGCAGGGAACAGTTGTCATTAATGCTACTTTATTACCTTGTCTGAATACCAATTTATTTTATAAATGGCCCTACTTGGAGAATGGAAAATGTGTGGACCTACCTGGGGAAGTGTTTACCAATAACTGCAAGAATTCTACAGTGAAGTTTGTGCTGAAATACCAGCATAAAAAAACTCTTGGACCAAAGTGTAAAGCCTCTTCTCACACTACAGACACTTTTCCATTTCACAAAGATGTAGCTAAAATTAAAATTGCATCTACTGTGCTTCTGGAGTACAAAAAGGGTCCGCACTGGAGACACATAGGTAAATCCATTTCACTCTGTTTTTGTGAGCTACGCTAAATGTAATGTAAGCCTCATATCTGCAGACTAGTTGATCTCCTTAACCTTGGTTGTAAGAACTTCAGCAAAGACAGAACACGGGTTTGCTCCTGAGCTCAGTAACACCAAGCTGTTACTCCTATCTTTTGCTTTTCTTGGAATTCAATCTCTAAATTGGTATAAAAAGTTATAGTGCTAGTCTATTTACATTTATTGCAAGAAATAATAAAAATAAATTGATATGAGTAAGAATAAGAAGCTTGCTAGCCAGGTATTCTGTAAGAAACTGCTGTAAATTAGGAAGAAAGTGGTATTCCATAAATAACTGGCTAACTACAGAGAACAATAATAACATTCCTTATGACAGCTGAAAAAATGATAACAAAAGGTGAAAAAAGCTTTTCAGGCAAAAGGTCAGAAAGGTCAGATTTGGCTGTGTGTGGACAGCCCTCAGTCCTCCACTGTCTTCATCCTTCCTCACCTGCAGACCCTCTCAGAGATCATGAAATCATTTAGGTTGGAAAAGATTTCTAAGATCACCAAGTCCATCTTAGCACTTCCAAGTCTACCACTAAACTATGTCCCTAAGCATAACATCTACATGTCTTTTAAACCCCTCCAGGGATGGTGACTCAACTACTTCCATGGGCAGTCTGTTTCAATGCTTCACAACCCTTTTTTTCCTAATATCGCAAACTAAACCTTCCCTGGTGCAACTTGAGGTCCCTTTCTTTTGTCCTTGTTTCTTGGGAGGCTGACCCCCACCTAGCTACAATCTCTTTTGAGGTAATTGTAGAGAGTGATGATCTCTCCCCTGAGAGACATCCTCCTTTTCTCCAGGCTAAATAACCCCAGTTCCCTCAACTGCTCCTCATAACAGTTGCTCTCTAGACCCTTCACCAGCTGTCCCACATCTGACAGCATCTGCCACCAGCAGATCATTCTGCTGTATGAAATACTTAGGTAGGTTGGCATGAAAACAGGTTTTGCCCAGGTTTTCTTCAGACGCTGGGTGAATTTTAACCCTAAAATATTTTGTGTGTCAGTCTTTCAGGCTTTCAAAGCCTTGGTGTTCTATGTTACTCTTTTTTGTTCTCTCTTCCCTCAACATACTACATGAATTTTATTTCCGGTGTGATGTAGCATCACAGTTTTCCACTTTTCTCATTCCCCTATCATATTCAATTCTCTCTGAGAGTTATGCTGTCCAAAATACTGATTTCTTGAAGGTTTGGTTCCATAGGCAATGTAAGCTATGTAAGACCTCAAATCAGATTATTTTTCTTAGAAATAAAATACAAGTTTAGGTTCCTTCAAATAAGATTGATGTTTATTCAGACAGGAATGTTCATGACCCATATGGGTCACACTGGTTCTGGTTCATGGGAAGTAAAGTAGCAGACCTAAATCAGGATATGCTGTTGTGAACCTTCCACAGAATAAAATTATAGTTTCATTTTAATGCGCTAAATAAATATCTAGTTCAATCAAATAATACTATGAACTATAGATTGAGTCCTTGTAACTACAGCATACAAGAAATTGATCTGAGGAAGCATGTAGGGACAGACAGACCTGATGGATCTATTTTACAAAGGTGAGGAACTGGGGTGCAAAGAGGTAAACCACTCTACGTGATGTCAAAAAAAAGCTGGCCGTTGCTGAGCCAGACTTTGTCCTTCCTGGAGCTGGCCCCATGTCTTATGCATAAAATCAGCAATCTTCACTTATGCCAGCTCCAGGCATTTTTCTAACACAGTTAAATTTAATCTCCTGCTCCACACTGCAATGTTTTGGAAAACTGCAGCTATGGATGGGCCCAAGGATATGTGAAAGGTGCATACTCTGGGTAAATTTGGAAAGAGCAACTTTTATTTATACATACTAGCAAGTGCTCGTAAACTTCCCCTGCAGAGTTATTTTGGTCTGCTAGCACAAATTTGTCAGCTGCTGAGAGATATTTCTGCGAGCTGAGAGGAGGCTGCTTTTCTGGGCAAAAACAGTGCAGACACAGACCAGTGGGCTTCCTACCATGGGGGCTCCTCGGGACAGGCGACCTCTGAGCACGGTCAGGGTTCCTCTCTCAGCTCTGCATTTCAGGCTGTGGGCCAGAAACTGCTGGTGGTGCCACCCTGAGAGAAGGACGGCGGGTTGAAGATCAGTATTTCATTTTCCTTTTTAGTTTTGTTTTAATAGGGTGTTGAAGCAATTAAGAGATCAGTGGAGCTACCCTAATTTTTTATTTTTATTTTTGTACTATGCTCACTTTCCCCAGCAGAATACCTAAGACCTTTAATGGGTTTAGAGGCACTTAACAGGGTCTCTGGGAGGGATAGTTTCTCTCATTTCCTCAGCAGATCCAGAAAGGTGATGAAGATCAGAACTAAGGACATTGTGTATGCTTATTCATTTACATACAATTCTATCGTATATTTTAGTATTGCAAATGCAGAATCTTTTGCCTAACCTGAAAATTATATATGCACTGATGAACACTAGAGTTACAGTCAAGTGTAGCTCTTAGTATTGTCCTTCACTTTTCTTCTGTGCCATAGGTTCCTATTGTGTTCTTTAACTTTTAGGCATTTTGAAGCAAATACTCTTGACTTGGACATCTTGCTAGGTCTCCATTAGTAAGCAATCTCTTTTCCATATTTCAGGTTTTTCCCTTAAGAGATGATGCTGTTTCACCCTATGGTGAACTTGTAGATGTCTCTCCAGGTGAGCAAGAAAAGGTCTATGTAAACTAGCCAGACAAATCTAGAATATTATTTGTTGCATCTATTTGTGTCATTGGTTTGCTGATTTTTTTGGAGCAAAAATCCTATCATAATTTGATCCAGAATTTAACACTCCTATTTATTTTTAGGTTGCATAGTACCATTTTATTCTGTTAGCCAATATAGAGGGAACTTAACACTGTGTTATAATGGAAATGCTGAGAAAGATTTTAATTTAGAGTGTACAATAAACTTAAATTTATTATCTCTTGTAGATTGCCATTTGTTTCTCCTATGAGACTGCATTTTTCAAGGTTTTATTTTGTGTCACAATTATTTTTGTTAAATATGTGGAAAAATATATGAGGTGCTTTTTAAGAAGGGGTGGTATAGAAATGCACATTGTTCTTAATTAATGTGTGCCTTAATTAGCTGTGCCTTGGCAGGGGCAAAATAAAGACCCTTTCAGGGGTCTTTCCCCTGACCAGGTTGAAAGTGTAGGGAGGAGTAGGTCACTCTATTTGTCTTTTAAGCTCAGAAGTTATCATTGCTTTCTGTGCACAGGGATGAATGAGCTCCAGGGAGCTAATAAGAATCCATTTTGTGCAGACAAGTGGTAAGAGATGGATGAAGATGAAGAATGAGCAGAAGCATAATTCACCAGTGTACCTGATGGCATAATGACGTTGATGTTTCTTGGCTCATATATCACCCCAGGTGCAGATATGTGTCAGTTTATTTCTGTCTGGTACAATGGAGAGACCGGGAGGGATATTATGACTTTTTAAGTCACTATCTTTCAGCCAGGCTGCTTTGGGGGCAATGCAATTACATACATTTCTGCCTACGGGCTTGATAGCAAACTGACACTCCTGCCTACAGCTAGAGGAGCGATCAGTTAAGGATGACAGTGTTGCATAAACAGTTAAGTTGGCCCTGTATCTTGTCTGTCCTGTGGTGTTGTAGCAGCCTCACCTCTGCTGAAGTGGAGCCCATGAATCCCTGTGGCTAATGTTACCTTTCTCAAATTGCTATTACACAGGTGTCAAATACCTAGTACCTCCTACAAGGTGTAAATCTAGATTTTCCCCTCTGTATCACAAACATATAGATCTGATCTGTTCTTTCCAAATGTGGCAGACAAATATCTTGTCTAGATACAGGACATGAAGCTGTTGACAAGTAAGAAGGGCAGGCTGAATTTCATGCAGCTTTAGAAAATTTTTAATGTTCCCTAGGGGACTAACCCCTGACCCTGTGTTCCTTATGCTTGTAAATCTTTCTTTCTTTTAATGGATCCATGTGTAACTAGGCCTAAGGACAATTCACTTGACTAGGAGTTGCAGGACTAAGACTGTATTTTCTGTGACACAAAGTAATGTTGCCAGTAGGCCACATCAATGCATATAAGAAATGGAAAATCCTGATGTACATTGAGCATCGGATTTTCAGAGTAAATCAACAAATCCAGATAAAGTCAAAATCTCAGTTACATGTACAATATGCATTCTTGTTGATGTCATCAAGAACATGCATTTTATTGCATTGCAAATGTCTGAAATGACAGTTTTCAACATCTTTAGGCTTTGTTACAGCATAATGGTTTAATTTTATAACAACAAGCCAGAATATTGCCTGTCACAGAATTATTTGTTGAACTGAACTTTGTGTTTTCTGTTTTGTTTAAAAATTAAAACTGTCTTTTTATTTCCAACTCTGCCTATAATACCTGTGTTCTGAAGAACATGTAGTTTGAAAACTGTCTGTGTACTGCAACAGAAAAAAAGACAGCTCTTGGTTCCTATATGCTGTGATCAAATGTAGGACTAAAAGGCCACAAGTGCAAGCCACATTGGGTAGGATGGTTTACCTTCTACCTTTCATGTCTGAGCATGGTAAGACATTGTCTTTGAAATATGATTTTAAAATCATTTAAACATATTAAAACAGAAAGCAGCATTGTTTGAATATGTGATTAATTTTGCTGCAAATTAATATGTTATTAATAAATAGACCCTTTTAAATTTATTGAATGCAGTTGCATGGGCACCTCTGTGAAAGATACAAATGCTGTTCAGCTCCTGGAACGTCAGTCATGGTATGATACACGATTCTCAAAAAGCTGACATTGCACCATGTAGTCAAACTTTTATTTATAGAAATAATTAGAAAGTTAATGGTAAAACTATTCATATGTATATGAAAAGCCAATGATACAAATGGAAGTTTCACTTGTTTTGAGGAATAATCACTGAATAAAATGTCACACTTTTTCTCTGAGATGAAGCTTAATTTGCTTTGCATTACATATTCTTCATATACAATTATGTTTCATTCAAACGTGTACAGCTTGATCAATAGCCCCTTATATCAATAAGGGCTATAAGAAAACTTACAAATTTCAGTGTATAGTGGTGCGCATGTCAGACCAGTTATGACCTTTATATCCATTGCTTCAGGAGGATGTTAAAACATAGACATCAGAAACAGATGTGATTTTTGATTTGTGTTTCCAGTGAGTATTTTACAACCTTGTGCATCTCTCCTCTATAAGATTAGAACCAAATTTATCCTTCTCACAGTTGCTGACTTCACTGGTATATTGAGCAGCAGCAGATAGGGTATAGTGCCAACAGAGAAGGGTGACTTCTGTTGTTTACTTCAGGTTTAGCCCGGGACCAACAATTTTTATTTATTTTTTTTTCTTCTACAAGACTGGTTTGATCTGTGTCATTACTAGGATCACTAGGAAGAACATAAATACTTGTACTCCAGCAAGCTGACAGGTCCCCAGCTCCTGGTATTAATCACGGATAGTTCTCTAGCACTGTGCCATAATTTTCTAAAGACCATTTCTTGTGCAGATATACCCAAAAAAGACACAGGAGCATATGGTAATCTTATCAAATGCCTACGCTTACAGTTACAGGAGGAAAGGCATTTTTAGAGGAGAGGATCCTGAAAAGCAATAATTTTTTGCATATCAACAGCTTGAGCCTTCTCAATTTTTCCACAGTAGGAAATCTGATCTAGAGCATATGGTGAGTTTACATGCACAAGCATGATAGACTTAAAATGGCAGTTCTTAATTAGCACCTTATTAGTGTTCAGGTGCTAGCCATGTTTAGCAACAGCATGGAATATACAGCCTAGATTTTTACATCTAGAATGGGATTACACCTGTTTAACACAGGTGCTAGCTATACTGGGGCTGATTTTATTAATGACAATAGAGGATAGCTTAGAGCTTTTCTAATGCCAAATAATACTTTTGAAATCCTTGAAATATCTTTTGAACTACTAAAAATTAAACCAAAAATCTATGTCAGTGTACCACAAATATTCTGCAGGCTGTACTTGCTTTTACCACCCATAATTTTGAGATAAAATATCTAAACTTGCCAAAAGTTTGACAAAGATAATTGCAGCACTGTTGCTAAGCTCTCTGTATAAGCAATCTGTATTCAGTTTACACACAGTTACATTTAGAAAGTAAAACTGGAAAATTACTTCTTCTAGTTAGATGCTTGAAATATTTTTTCTAACGTTGCTTTTATGAAAGCAAATATTATTTATTTATGGTTTAGGCTTGTCACCTGTCCATCACAGATTAAGAATTATAGGATGAGTGAGGATGGAGGCAAAGCTTTTATCCTTCAAATAAAAATCTCTGAAACGCTAGAAACGTTGTATTGTTAATGGAAAAAAAAAAAAAAAAAAAAAAAAAAAAGCCTTGCTTTGACAGAACAGTTTACCTGCTAGGTATCTCTAGGCTGTTCATCTAAACTACTTCATGAACTACAGTCTTGTTTTCTGTTTGACATTAAAGCAAACAAAACAAACAAACAAAACAAAACAAAACAAAACAAAAACACTGTTAACAAAAGTATTGTAAACAAAAGCAGCAGGAGTTTAGTTTATCTAGTAGCAGGTAATAGGTATCAAAGATTTACTGTGTAGTAATCACATTGGAAGACTAGTTCCACAAGAAAACTGAAAATTATGTTTTTGTTGAAGGAAAGCATCATACACAAATTTCCAACATACTAACTGCTTTCAAAAACTGATTGCTATATTTGCCTATCCATTTAAACCTTAAAAAATGTAAGGCATTAAGCATAGTCTTTTGTTTAACCAGAATGTCTTCAGTTATTCAGGGTTGTGGGAGTGGGTTTGGGTTGAGTTAGGTTTCTACTACACAATAACCAGAGAGAAAAGTAATTAGTTGAAGACCTTGTAGATGACTTTTCAGGAAATAAAGGATGATTTAAAGCACCTGGGCAGTCTGAAAGCCAAACCCACCTAGTTGTTATAGGCCCTTTTTGCTGAGTTCTACGTGAAACATAGAAGTTAAGGGGAAGAAATGTTAAAGATGCATGAGGAAAAGCTATCAGAAATTGTAAGTGTTTATTTGAGTGATAGAATAGCTAAAAATAAGTCAATTTCTACTGCTTTGCACGTGGTGAGATACAATGATAGTGTTGAACAAAAAGGTGACCCTTTCTTATAATAGCAATGTGAAGTAGGATGGTTTCAGTTTGCTGAGAGCTAGTCCCTAACTGAATTTTCAGAGGCTTGTAATGTGAGGTAAGGTACGTGTTCAAATCAATACTAATAGTCTTTCTAACTTGTTTAATGCTTGGAACAGACTAAAAACAAAACTGAAAAAAAAAACCCACCGTGATAAATGATGCATCTGGCTATTGTTGTTTCTTCTTGTGGTTAAATTCGTGTGAACAAGTGTTTTCTCTTTTTTTGTTGTCTGCCTTTTTTTTTTTTTTTTTTGGGGGGGGGGGCATATTCACTGTTATAGGCTGTCTTTATTTAATTCTGTGGCTGGCTGTGAATAGCAATATTCATATTTGGAACTTTTTTTTTTTTTTTTTTTTTTGTCAGGCTGTGTTTTTTTTTTTTTTTTTTTGGTGACAATACCAGTCATGCAGCATCACTTATGTTCCTTAAAAAATAAATTTAGGGAATATAAGCAGTTCTAGCACAAGCTGTTGCCCAAAATGGCAGCTTGAGCAAGCTAAAAGAGTGTTACAGAGATGAACTGTGTTTTTTTTTTGTTTTTTTTTTTTTTTTTAGGGTTATTGCATTTAGAGATTTGAATATTCACAAAAATAAATGTGGAGCTTTCATGTTTTTTCATTATCTTCACTGGAAAGTAGCGTGCCTGAACAAATTAGTTAAATCTGTTTAGAGAACTAAATATGACCGTGGGAGGATAATTTTAGTGTCTAATCTTACACAGTCATTCCAAGCTAATTTTATTCTCCCTTTTTTAACTTGATGTCTTACTAAAATCAAGATAACTTTCTCTTTACCAATACTTATATGACAAAATATTTATTGTACATTGTGAAATATATTTATAGAGATATAAACCATCAGCTATAATACTAAAATGCAGTAACATATAGTAAAGTTTCTAAAATATGCATATTGGTGTTTCTGGGTGAAGGGAACAAAAATGTTAGACTGAGCTGTGGATTTCTTTCTTTTGGATGTGGATTTGTCATCACCTCTAACTTTCTACCAATCTGCTTTAGGTTTTTTAATAAGTACAAAATGATTAAAAAAAAGAAATTAGTTATGCATTCTGACTTGGATCTTGCACTTGGATATGCACTGCTGTATTTTCTGAGTAACTTATGTTTTTAGTCGAGAAGTGAGGATGATTTATTGCTTACACATGGGAAAGAAAGGAATAGTAATACTTTTTAATCGGTGTTCTAAATTTTCAGGCCGTGACAATTATAGGTGTGGTCTGAAAAGCCGATGTTAAGAAAATTTTGAAAAAACCTATCCTATTATTTCTTCAGCTAAAAATGGCCAACTTCCTACTTTTTCTTTTCTCTGGAAGACTAATCTGAGTTTTTGTCACTTTTAGTATTCTCCTACCTCTCCAAAATGAGAATTACCACTTCTGGTATCATTAATAGTACAAGAAACATACAGACAAAATTTGTTGAAGGAGGTAGTCATTGAATGGTCATTAATTTCTCGCTAAAAGGGGGGATAGTGACTTTAAACATATTCTGTAGAATAAGAGTATGCTATACCTATATAGGTGATAGGAAGGAAGAAATTACCAGTAGTGAACTTCAAAATGCGTTATCTATACTGGGCAATTAAGTTTTTTTCCAATGAACTGATGGACAAAAATTTGATTATTTAGCCATCTCTGTCAGAAACCATTGCTTAGAAGCCAAAAGAAGACAAATGTTTCTGTAGACAGATGAGTACGCTTATAAGAAAAAGATATTACAGCTTTATTTATAATAGTGATATCCTGTTATTCACTTAATCCTGTCTTACATAGAAAAGAGATTTTTCTTTCTCTGTTATGAAGAGTTGTAATTCTCAGAAAGTGAGCATAGAACCATATGGACATTTAGCCACAAAGACTAGATGCTATATAGCATTTAATCAGTAGCAGCAAGACTGTATGTGAGGGTGTAAGTGAACTTGCAATATCTACAGGCACAGCAAAACAACTTAAGGACAAAACAAGGTCTGATCAAGTACAACTTCACCTTCTGCCCTTAGTTTTCCTTTCTACTATTGAATAAAGTCAAATGCAGTGTTTTACTAGAATGTTTTGCTTAGTATTTCCACATAAGTTGTAACAGTAAACATAATCATATATGCTCACATTCAAGAGCTTTACTGTTCATAAACACATACAGTAGGCACATGTGTAAACAAACAGGTGAGCGTGGGATCACAAGTCTGTATGAATGCATGAAACTATGACCAAGATGACAGCTGCCACCTCTCTGTGATGTAATGCACAAGCTGGGTACTGTCTGCAAGTCTTTCCCTGAAGTTTGGGATTGCCTCTCATGTTCTGTGGGACTGCACAAGCATGGGTAGGAGGGAGCCAGCCCATATGGGTGCGGGAAGAAGACTTGCTCTTTTAGTGGCAGTGTGACGTGGTTGCTCAAACTCAGCATTGAAGTGCAGCTTTCAAACTAAAGGATAGGACTTCTCTCTCTCTTTGGTAAGGTGTTTGGACAGTGACAGTGTGAAGAGTTTGATTTCTAAACTTTAAGTATTTGTGTGGCAGAAAATTGAGTCATAGTGTATGGATACTTTCCTTCTAACTGTTCTTGCTTTATGTCCTTGAAGAGTTTGAAAAGGAGGTTAAACTTCATTAAATGTAAATACTTAGATGAGAAATATTTGAGAAACATGCTGAATTGCTTTATGACCTGTAAAGCTATATTTTCATCTAAAGCAACTCTTTGTTAGGTGTATGTACATCCTAGCAGTAGACCTGGTAAGGTAAAAGGACAGATTGCTCCTAGAACAAGCCATCAAGAGAGGCAAGAGAGCAACAGTACAACATGAGGAAAATAGGAAAACAATCAGGCTGTAGTGATGGGTGATTTCAATTTCCCAGTATGAACTGGGAAAACTGAAAAGCATGGCACAATGAAAAATAAAATTATAGAAGAAATAAAGACTTATTGACCTGTGGTGTCAGACTCCTAATAGGACTTGTCCTATCCAATTTCAGCAAAAATGTGCAGTTAGTAGATTAGAAACAGCAGAGCTACTTGGCTCAAGTGACCCCATGATTAAATTCAATATAACTTAGAACACTAAGCCAAATATATCAAAACCACAATATGAATTCTCAAAGGTCTACTTTAAAGGTATATGAAAACTGTGAAAAATGTACAAAGAAACAATAATGGAGAATATCTTCAGTGGAGAGAAGTTTTTTCTGACATTTGAGATGCAGTTTTTGGGGGGAAGGAAGATAATGATGTGGTTGTGGGGAAGTAATCCCTACAGTTTTACTGGTATATTTACTTTAAACTCATGATTTAATAAACGTGTTCCATTACTGAATTTCTGCTAAAATTGTGTGTGAACTATAGCTACAGCCATACCTGGGTTTGTGGGGGCACCAATCATTGCCTATCCTTTTGATAACCGTAGATGAGTTGCTCAGAAGGTGCATATTCCTGTAGTAAGTGATTTAACCTCAGTCGTTGTCTACAGCACAGGACCATCTTTGGAAAAATAAATCTATTAGATTGTTTGGATCTCACAGAAAAATGATGAGCATCTAGGAATTGAGCTGGGGAGGAACTGGGGCTTCTAGTGATGCACTGGGTGGTTATGTAACTGTGATATTAATGGTTTTGCACTAAGCATCTGCTAAAATGAATAGTTATCAATGTAGACATTTGAATCATGCCTGGTAGGATTTAAAACTTGGCATTATGTATGTTAGGTGAATCAGTCTTAAAATTAGACATGTTTGCGTTTATCTGTATAATTTGAATTTCCTTGGTTTTCTTTGCCCCTGTAACTCAGACACATAATTGGACCAAACATTATATAAATTACTTAAAATAACTAGAGACTTTAGTCTCTCAGAATGCTTAAAATTCATATGAAACCTCTTTGTGCTTAAAAATAGTTAAGGCAAGACTAGTCATGGGTTATGGTAAGTGGGAAGAACTGTGAAATGACTGCAAAAAAAAACAAAAACAAAAACCAACCAACCAACCAAAACATGATACTGACCCTAATCTTTGTAAAGCTTAGATTTTTCCTAATGGGCATCTAAAAATGTCTTAAATTTGAACAAGATGATGTTTTCAACTGTAAAATAGAAGAAGACTGGTGTTTGAAGATTTCAGATTCTGCTGTGAGATATCCATTTATGACCAAAATAAATAAGCTTTACAGATCATTAAACTCTGTTGCTGAGATACCTCCTTATAACTTGTCCCACATTTCAATGTTTGTAGGCTTTTTAGATGACCATCTCTCTTCTTCTTTATTTCATTTTATTTTTTTTTAAATCTGTATCTCACAGCTTTCATTTGTCTGGGACATGTGATAGCCCCCAATGATAGACGATGACTTTGATTTCATCACTGTAAAGGGTTAAATACCTGTTTAGGAATTAAGTAGGAGGAGGCACCATAATGAAAAATGCTGACAATTTACAATATTACAGTGCTATAAGACTCAAATGTTAATTTCACTTCTAACTTAGTTTTAGTGTTCTCTGTAGTAGTAGTGACTCCATTCTTGTGCAGCAAATTGCTTGAACACCTCAACTGCTGTTTAGTTGCCAAGGTCATACCTCTTTTTTTCTTTTCTCTTTTTCCATATTTAGCAAAGACATCATCCTGTGACCAGTGGTAACATAGTGGGAAGTGAGAATGTATGCCCTGTTTCATCACTTGCCTTGTTTCAATCTCTTGCCTGTGGCCTTCATGTCATTTCAGACTCCACCATCTATTTTGCCCTACTCTGAGTTATCACTTTTATAGTACTACCTAAGAATGCATTTGTAGAATTCAGACTTTGGGGGGAACTGTGACAATGGTAAAGAAAAAGGACACACATGTCACCTGTAAACTACAATTACTTTAATGGCTTCTTTCAATGGCTCATTTACATTATGTTTGTTACTTGAGCATTGGTTCTCTGTCTTGGCTCTTCTGTAAGTGTTGCAGAGGAAGAAGGATCTTTTTCTTTAAGAGCTCTAGTCAGACTAGGCCTTCTGTCTTCTTTCATGAAACTTTAAGGTTTCAGAATGTTCTTGTTTCTCATTAGACATTTCACAATTCTTTTTCTTTTCTTTTCTTTTTTTTTTTTTTTTTAAATTTTTGAAAAATGAGGAATAAAAACAGCATGTTCATGGTAGTTAAGTAGTACTAGCTAGTAGTACTTGCTGTAGTCCTGACTATCTAGCTTAGTATAAGGACATGCACTGGCATCTCCTGATTCTTGATAAACGTCACTCAATCTGCACTTTTTTTTTGTTGCCACATACGAGAAGTGTTGTCCTGCACCTGAGAAGCACTGTAGATCAAAAGCACTGGAGGACTGCTCTGTGTTAAATTTAATTTTTATAGCAAGATTTTCAAAGCAGTCTTTAGGAGCTAGTTCTGCTCATTTAATCGAAATTATAGGTTATGGCAGAATAATTTTAACACGTTTGAAAATTGTAACTTTTGTTTTAAATGTCAAAATAAATATCTGGATTTAAAAAGAAAAATCTGCCTCAGATACCATATTTGGGAGGCCAATAAGCTTTCATAAGGGCGTAAATGACAGAGCATTTGTTCTGTAGCTCATGGGCATAACAGGTTGAGAGGTTCTCCACTTGTTCAATTTGCAGATTAACATCTAGATCAGCTAAAGGACGACATTTTCCAAGTGTTACATCTGCAGTTTGTTCTAAACATATGTAATACCATATGGCCACTGAAGGGTTATGGACTCATGGACTCTTTTTATTAGGAAAACTACCAGAGTTAATATTAGGTATGAAGTAACATATACTATTCAGTCGTGTGTCACCAAAATAGGAAAGAAACAAAGCAAAGATTTAAAAATAAGGTTAAAAAAAAATAAAAATCAACTGGAGAAAGGAAGGTGTGTGTGTGTGGGAAGCACAACCTCTTACTACCGTTAGTGTACAGAGGTACACAATAGGTATAATGAATCCTGTGGAGACAATCAGGTTAGCTCTGTAAAATGCAGAGCTGTATGCTGTATTTACTGGCAACAATAAAATGAAATGCTCACGGTCTTACCCTGCACAGTAAATTAAAGCACTGATGTCCAGGTATTTGTTTGTAATAGCTCTCTGGGCAGGGTGGGGAAGCTGGGAAGAGATATGCTCTCACAGAGGATAAGCAAGCACTGAATAGAATATAATCCTAACAAATTTTGTTGGAGTCTTCTTTAATCACATAATCCTTCACCTTATCTGTTACCATGTCTGTATCACATATTTAGTACCTATTCGATTCATATATAACTCATGTAAGTATGCTTGTGAGTATATAATGATGAAAATATCATAAATACTTATTTTTGTAATTTGTGGGGAGAAGTGTCCAGAGAACTGTGCATTATATGGCATAAACTTTATACTGCAGGCCAGTGTTAGCCATACAGGATCATATCATCACATGTATAAGAAAGGGGTGGAACAATCTAAGTTATAAAATCTAGTCCATCTATATAAAATCCAATACATCTATACAACTAATATTTAATATCTACATTCATCCTGAAGGAATTAATCACCCAGGTATATTTGGTAGCCCTCAAATCTGCACGTATGCCTTTTAGGAGCCGTTCTCTGTGCCCAAGCAATGTATCAGTATCTTCTGCTAGCAAATGGGTAAAGCTGGAAGCAGCAGTTTTTTACATCTATAATGAGCTACTCAGTGTGCATCTGTTGTGTCCAGCTGCAGTCCTGTTTTTCAAGAAATCTACTTCTCTACACTTCCTCCTCTTCAAACACCAAAACCCAAGGCTGTTGGAGTTCAAGAGGCATTAGGACACCACCCTCAGAAATATGGCTTGATTTTATTTTTTATTTTTTTTTGGGGGTGGTCCTGTGTGGAGTCAGGAGTTGGACTTGATGATCCTTGTGGGTCACTTCCAACTTGGGATATTCTGTGATTCTGTAGTCTTGCCTGTGTACTGCCTCCCCACTCCCCTTGCTGTGCTGCTGCAGGCCTTGATCCAATATAGACAGATATCTGCTCTGACAAGTATACTATAAAAATTCTGAACTGTTAACATGATTTTTTTTGCTATTATCTCAGTTATTAAACAAAGTTTTCCTGGGTCCCTAGTGCTCTAGGGGAATTAAACTTTCAAAGACCTTTACATCTACAGTGCCAAAGATGGTATGCAATTAAAAAAATAACTGTAGTTGCTAGTTTATGCCTAACCACAGGTAGCCTCTCATTAAATTGGTGCTTCACTGTCTGTAGCTTCCGATTTCTGAGAGTTTTCATAGTAACTAAAGTAATGCATTTTTTGTTTCTGAAAATCTTAAGCTAGAGAACTAAGGAACATATGTTCTGGCAATGGAACTTATATGTATTCAAATTAGAGCCAAACTAAGTCCTAAAACTCACTAAATATGAGTCTTAAATAATATAAATGAAACTGTTGCAACTTTATTCAATATGGTTGAATGTCTATGTTGTGTTGTTTCATCATTCCCAAATGTTTCCCTCAATCAAGAATTGGTTGCTTTGAAAAATCTGGGATTTATGTTTTTATTTTTATTTAACTAAATGATCTCGATTAGATCTGAGATAAAATCAGCATTTCCACCTAGTGGGAAACTGGTATTCCACCTCTTTTTTTCCCAAATCTTGTTGAAACTGAAGCTGAAATATTGAAATTAAAAGCTCATGGAAAAATAATGAGATAATAAATTATTTTTGGAAACATTTCAATATTGTGTTTTCTATGGTGCAGATTTACCCCACTGTGTTATAGCTCATAAATCTAACGGGCTTTTTCTCCTTCCTTGGTTCTCTCAACTGACTGCATCTCCCTAGGTGCAACCTGTGTGGACTCATGTAGAGAATTTCTCTAAAGGGAAAGTTTGATCAACAAGGTCATGGGGGACAGAATGCAATAAAAGAGGAAAGGAGTTTTCTTCAGGACATGGGAGGAGAACAACTTGGAGCGATTTGCTATTTAATGAAATAACAGTGAAGGAAGCAAACATTGCAACACCAAGCAGTAGAATTTGGGGGGGGGGGGGGGGGCGGGGGGAGAGAGAGAGAGAGAGTGCAAGTGAATGTAAGTTAAAATAAAGACAGGGCATTGAAAAGCACTAGATCAATCAGCTAGTGAGCTAGTGGAAATTGTACTGACTATCTTAAGACTTTTTTGAGTTGTGCATGCAGAAGAAGAATCAAACCCCAGAGGTGATGGCTGTGCTACACCTCATACTTTCAGTTTGCACATGGGGTCCCTTGCTGTTGCTGAGAGAGGTCATGGTGGAGACTGCACAGGGCTGCGAGTTGGCCCCAGCGCGCATCCAGCCTGGGAGCAGGTGCCACAGCACAGCAGAACTGAGTGATGGCATTTCAGTGGTTTATTTGATTTCCATTTGTAATTCTGGTTGCTGTGATATGTTTGGAATTGGTTTGGAATACGCTTATACTAGCAGATATGAATGTTTTGGTGGAGCAGCTACGAGGTTGGATTTTTCTGACCTCAGGAAGTTTAATAAGATATTTATAAGATCACTGCAACCCTAATGATGTTATTAATGTAGGTACAATATACACAGAAGTGAATTATAGTCTAATAAATAGAATAAAATGCACTGTATAAAAATACTTTATAGCTTTAGAGGAATGTATGACATATATGGATTGGTTTATGAAATGACAGACTTTAAAAAGTGTTCTTCAGTTCTTCCCCTAGTACACTGGTTTGAACATCAGTTAATATCATGTCCTGCCAGGCCAAAGAGATCATGAAGATGAAAAGGCTGGCTTTTGCTTTGGGTCAGGAAGAGAAGGCAGTAGCTTTTTCAACTTTTTTTTTTTTTTTTTCCTCTCCCTACTGCAAAATATATTTTAGTGGAAAATTCCTGACCAGCTTTAATTTCTGTTGATGACTACACACAGTTTCCTGGTAGGCACAGCCATAAAGTATGAAGTCTTGCCTAAGCTCAGGTGCACTTCCAATGCTCTCAGCCTCTTCTGACCAGGAGGCAGTTGCAGAGGCTTCAGGACACGTTAATTAGCTCCAACCAGTGCTTACTAGCAGAGCAGTACACTGAGATCACTAGTCTCAGGTCAGGTTTTACTTTCCCTTTAATTTGGAAGATCGTATCTAAAAAAAAATGTCCTTTAATCTATACTCAGTGGTCAAAGGGGATATATTAAAGTGTGTGTTTTTTTTTTTTTTCTGAAATCTTCAATAAGATTTCAATAGAAAAGTATTTGTTTATTTGCTGATTTGACAAGCTTTGTTTTTAAACAATGAAAAACATATGTTTTTTTAGCAAAATTAAGCTAAGTCCTGCAGGGTTTTGTGTGTGCCCAGAGATTTTGATTTAAACATGAAAAACACAAGAGATTACTTACATGTCTAAATACCATGCTCATCAGACACATGAGAAACTCCAGGATTCAAATGCCTGCGCTCTGACTATGCGGAGACATTTCATTTTGTAGCTGATCTTTCCCCCTCCTCCCCTCTGTCGCTGATGCACATTGCGTAAGGTATGCATCACAACACGAAGAGGCTGCTCACCTGGCGGTGAGCCCCCTGCTCGTTGCGGGCACGCCCGGGGAGCCCCAGTGCGGCTGCTGTTGGCCCTGTGGAGGGTGGTGGGGGGCTGTCCGGAGCTGGCTTTGTCACTCTGTGTGTGCATCCCGGTGTCCAGCTCGTGGGAAAGGTGATTATCTTGGGCATGGTGCCGCGGGAGCTCAGTGTGTTGGCTCAGGGCTGTCACTGTGCTCGGGCTAGTAACAGCCTGCGAGAGTGGGGTGCACAGAGCGCAGGCGTTTTGGTGGCTCCGCAGGCAACCAGCCCAGGTCAGTCAGGGACAGAGCCGAGCAGTGTGTTATGAGCCTTTCTTGATTCGAGCTGACTCTACAGAGCTGTTTAGATCCCTGCAATATGCTCATGAAATGCCTATAAGCTTGGATTTTCCATTACCCAGACTATTCCAGTACCCTATCATGCCAGCCAAGTAGCAGGGAGCGGACTGTAGCTAGCAAGGCTGGACCCCTTGTAAATACTTGAACTGTTTGGCTTTGTCTTTTTTTAATTTCTCACAACTTTGCACTTGACTAATTTTGCATTCCTGCTAGTTGTTGCATTTAATATTCTATTTGTGTTTTACATTCTGCTGCTACGAATATATGCACCTTCACCAACATTACTGCTAATGACTTTTTCTTCTTTTCATCAATAAAACAAGTATTCTCCAGAGTGACAGTAAGATCATCTGCTAGAAACCACATTACTGTTAATAAGACAATACAAAGAAGAACGAAAAATTATTTCAGCTCAGCTGCTGTAGCATCGCTTTAACATTGGTGGTTGTGTGACTGTCGCGGGGAGGAGGGTGGGGGGGGTGGGAGGGGAGAAGGAGAGGAGTAGGCTTCCTTCTTCCTTTCATTACCATAAATCTTAAGAGGTTTGTTTTTCTATAATATCTATCCACCAAGTAAATCAAAACAGATACTAGATAACAAATACTTTGACAGGCAGCGTGAAATACAGCCTATGAGGGGGCCTTATCCTCTAGCAGCTGATTTCATAGGCATCTTTGTCTACTCAGAATATCCCTCTCTATCTCTGTGTGGAACAAAGGCATTACTTACAACAAGAGTTTATTCATGTCTGGGAAGCATTGGCAGAAGGCTGAGAGAGCTGTTAACTGGGTAAGAAGTACTAGGAGTCTGGTTATACAAGCATATCTTAGTGTTTTTTGCAGCTATCTCAGTCCTCACCAACATAGCATGGAGTTACATTCCACATACTTAAACATAAGGGTTTTTGGGGGGTTACAAATTATAATTTAGCCTTTGACAACTAGACCAGCTATTTCAGGAAAATAATGAGAAATTTCATAGGGCCTTTTGTTTTATGTGTACTTTGTACTAAATATATTAGTTTGTAATCTTGTAATCTTTTCTATGGTCAAAAGCACTACTGCGCTTGTCTATGGGAGTAATAATTGCAACACGGCTGACCAAAACAATCTATTGTTTGTGTTCCCTCTTTTGGATTGGAAAAATAAATAAATTCTGAAGTGTTCATTAGTGATATGAATCCCCAGTTCCTACGAAGTCTGTTTAATCATATTAATTCATTAATTTACATGCATGAGAAAGTAAGTGGCCTAGTGATTAGACAACAGATACAGAGCCATGCAGGAGACACTGTCCCTCCTGCAGTGAAGTGCAAAATGGAGCAGCTTCCAAAAACATTAGCTCATGGGTGGTGTGTTGGTGCATGTTGATGGTGTCCCCCCTGCCATTTCTGTGCTAGCTCTGCTTTTCCCTGCTTCCTGCAGCAGCAAACAACTGCATGTAGCTGAATGTGCGCACAGAAATAAAGGATTTTGTCAAACTGGTGAGTTGCAAGCAGTTTAAATTTGTAATCTTTTCCTCAGGAAAACTAGATTATTATTATTATGTATAAAGTTATTTTCAGAGCTACAGTCTGCATAAGCAGAAGCTGTCAGGTGTAGAGGAGTTGCAAGGTGCTGGACAGACGCTGATTTTTAAAATAAACCAATAAAAAGTTGTCAGCAAGGGTCTTGATTTGAGTGTTTCAGTAGGATTCAAAGGGTAAATCAATTTTTTTATTTGTTTCATCTGAATATTTAAATAATTGACTTGTGGCTAACATGCACAAAAAGAGCATCACTTTGTTTAATTATTTAAGTATGAGCATTCAAACATTAATATAAGCAGTCTGCATATGTTTTTAATATGGTAATAATGAAAGGGGCCCTTTTAATGACTGAGATTTTTGCCTAGAAATTATGCCAACAAAGACTCCCATAATAGTTCAGGCATGTGCCTTCTGCTTCTGGGGCATTAAGCTTTAGCTCTTCTGGGTTTTGCTGTATAAAATTTCTATTCATAGAGTAACTCTAATTAATTCTTGACCCTCCCAAAAGGAATTCCCCATTGTCTAAAATCTTTCCAAGGTAAAGAAGTGTCCTTTGAAAGTACGGTAATAACCCCATGAAGCAGCAGTATTGTTAATGAACAAAGATATTTTCAGATGTGTACTGAAATATATAGAATCAATTGGCTTTCAGTGTGGTTGATCTAGAGAACAATCCCATGAGCTGAGTGCTTGTAGGAGCATTAAAGCTGGTTGTGTGTTCATTTATCCCACTTGAGGGATATTACTCACAAAATTTAGAGTCAACATAAACTATCAGAAATGCTTATGCTACAAATTTTACATTCTCTCTGAGACTTGTCCTTGAGCAGGATAAGCATGGGTACAGTAAAGACACTGGATTACACCTATAAACAAAACATTAACTCTTTGTTACCAGGAAAGCTTTCATGCACCAATGGTCAACTTATGCAAGAGGAATCTGAAGCCATTTGAGAAGGAAGTCCTCTCTGTATGATTTACCTAGAAAGAATCACAACAATCACACTACTTATCCTTGATAATTACTGGCTACTATCTCAGTACTGCACTTGAATCTTTCAGAGGTATGCTTGAATACCTATCTATCTACTCACCGATGTCAGTGATGAGCATGATGAACCATTCCCATCCAAGTAGAGATGGGCTCTGTGGGTTGGAAGAGTGTACACAAAAAAGCACTTGTAGAACTCCTGCTGGTAAGAATTCATCATAGACTCTTTATCCTGAGCAATGGTTTTAGGTTTGAAACTTATTTTTTCTTTTTCACCATTAATTTGGGCACACAGAGACCTTAGCTACAGTTAGAATTTGCAATTGCAGAGAATTTATAGTATGTGCTTAATGCCACTATTTCTACAGCGTTGTGTTTATTATTATTATTAATAATAATTTATTTTAGGCCAGTCATGGGCTGGTTTGGGACAATGCAGAGGGTTTCTGACTTGCCCCAACTGTGGAAGAGGCAGGGTGTGTGTGCTTCAACTCAAAAAAAACTGCACAAAGTTGTCTGGTACACATGACCCGAGGGGTCAACCCTGTCAGCTTGAAAGTTAAGATTTTCTTCTATATCCCTATTTTACTACATCACATACTTTCAGGTATGATCTGCTGCCTGTTTTGCATAGCTGATCAATTACTGTCGCTTGTGATTTGGAAACATTTTTGCCTCAAACTAGAGCTTTTAGCTAATGGTAAGGGGAGGGGGACAAAGTCTTTTGGTAAGTTCCTGTGCAGGCAAATATTTTGGCCTTAGAGATGTCACATTTATATATGAATGGCTTCTTTTTAATTCAAGATGACATTTGCTGTTAATAGGATGAATAACTGGCTTTCTAAAACATAAGTTTGTGAGTGGTTTAGTGTGTATTGCATCTCCACTTTATCTCAAACATATTCCCCAAAATAGTTAAAAATTGTATTTTGGGTGTTTATTATACTCTCAAGAATGAGTTAAGTAGAAAGAGACATGCTACAAGTGATGCTGATTATACAAATTATAGTATTTATAAATAAATGTACATGCTAAATAGATAGTATAGAGCTGTTAACAATGTCTGAAGTTTTAGTTAAAGGGGGTAATTTCCTATAGAAGAAATGTCTACTGTCTTAATTATCTTACTAGTACTAACTCTACAGGATTGTGAATATGGCAACCAATTGTATTGTGTCATAGGATTTTAAATGTGTAGGTTGTTTTTCCTGTTTTGCAAGCATGCAGTATTTCCTATATTAATTTATTCATAACTGCTTATGAGTATAAACCTAATTAAATAACAGGTATTTAACTGGCATTCCTTTATCTTTACTTCACAGTATACAATTTGCTTCTAAATTGTTATTTTTTTATATCACCACAAAAGTCTGCTATGTATTACTCTGTCCTCTGGCTTATATTTTAGCTAGATCTTAATAAGAAGCTTCACTTTTTTTTTTTTTTTTGGACTTTTTTCCTTTTCTATAGCTCCAGTGAACCTATCAAATATTTCATTATAACAAGTTCCTACCATTCTGCTTCCTCTTGACACTTATGTCAGATTCATAGTTAAAGCTGGAAGAAGTCTTTAATAACAGGACATCATTTTCCTTACCAATTCAGAAATATGAAAGCCTTCGTAACCTACTCTAAATGCTTCCCATGAGCTCTCAAGAGCAACAGCCAGAGTTTGATAGGTGTAGTGTGTACTTCCACATATGTTATATTTATAGGTCTTGTAAAGTCTTTCTTTCCTCAGAACTCCTTTCATATCATTATTCCTGGGAGTGCAATTGATCAATAAAAAGCTACTACAGAAGCTCCTGCACTGCAAAGGGTGAGGGGTGGCCACTTAGCTTTTCTTAGATCATGTACCAGCACTATGTTTTGTCCTTATTTCCAGTAATGTGCTCCATTATTATTTATGATCTTATTAATTATTTGGGATAGTGACAACATATTAAATCGACAAGTGTGGATGTTAAAGCTTACAGAACTGGTAACTTTTTGAAGTGTATATGATGCTGACAGACATGGGCCCAATGCTTATCTATGCTGTGTTGGTGAAATTATCTTTGTGTCTCACTCTTTGGTCTGACTTTCAGCATTGTCTGTAGATGAATTTTAAAATGGAGTAGAAATGGGCCTTTAGGGTTGGTGGATTTCACATATCATCCTCTTTGCTGATTGTGGCTTGTTCTGCTCAATCTTTGGTCAGGAGGAGGCTCTTTAATCCTAGTTGCCAAATAGAAAGGGAGGACACTGCAGCGAAGTGTTACGCCTGCCATAGCTAAACAAATACTAGGCAAAAACAGTGGGTGAATAGGGAGACAGATGTGGGTACTGATAGCCAAAGGGTATGGCTGATTAAGCTGTACCTTTAAGTGTTACTGTTTGTCCCATGTCCATCTCTGAGAATAGTTATGATGTTGTCCCCACAACCTGGTCAACTTTAGCTATGGAAGTGGTGGCAGAACTGCTGGTACAACCCAGATTCCAGCTGCTGAAATAGCTCAGGACTTTCCTGGACTGCAAGTTTTTATTCTGGGCAGGCGGAGGCAATGACTGTGGAAGAGACCAAAAGGAAGAGACAGTTTTTAGTGAGGGGTGTTTATTAATAGAAAGAGATAGCATACTCCTAATTGCAACTTTGGCACTACCCAAAATAATTTTGCTTTTGCTCACAAATGAACAGTCATAAGGGTTCTGCTGAGCAGATGATGTGCTGCTGCAACAAGACTGTTGGAGATTGTTTGGCTCTGAGTGGCTATTGAGAGCAAAATGCTTTATTAGTCATTGAAACAATCAGTGAAGACATGTTGTATCTTCCAAAAAGCCTACTTTAATGAATTAATTTTCATATTTTTAATACTCCTGTTACATTAAGATTTATATGCAACTGAGTTATGGCTGTTGTGGGAAACAGCTTTAGAATTTCTTGGCATTTATGTATTTAAATTCCTTAACCATAATATTACATTAACGTAGTTGCACTGAACATTAAATTGATTTAAAAGTATTAATACTACATGCAATATATGCTCCTTAGAGTGTAAATATCATAAAGCAGTAACAAAATGCAAATTGGAAAAATATCTCCCACATTCTTGGTGTAAGTATTAACATTTTGCATTAATTCCTGATGGTTTATCGTACTCATTATAGCAAGATTACTTATGTGTTTTTTTTTTTTTTTTTAATTTATTTAAAGAAGTATAAATGAGCTCTGTATCAACTTCTGGATCTTGTAGAGTTAAAATACATATTTGTCTTATGCTTTTGTAGATTGGGATGGGAGAACCATCATAAAGCCATCCATAAAGTAGCTACCTCTAGCAATACATTTGATTTGAAATCATGAATCTTTCAGAAAAGACTACTGTGGTAAGTCTTGAGAGCAAGAACCTAGAATAGAAAAGCCCCATATCCTACCTAGCATTTGTTTAACAAGGAAAAATATAAGTGCAGTTATAAATGCAATTAGATAAGCACATTGTTAAAAAGTTTGCATGTGAGTGAGCTGTATAAGTCTAAATGAACTTTAAATCCATTTGATGGCAGTCCCTACTGGCTGAGTATAATAAATCTGTAATTTTTGTGAGTGCATCCCTAAAAAGGCAGAAGACTACTGACCATTGCCAGTACCAGTAAAAATAACAAGCAGAGAACGCGATGTTTGCTGTCTCAAATGCTTCACGCAGAATTAAGAAATTAATTGATCAGAAACTCGAAGCTGAATATCCTAAGGGGCTCTCCAGGCCTGCTGTGGTACTGTGGAGGTCTGGCTACTCTTCCCTGTTGTGGTAAGGATGTGACTATGGTCTTAAGCAAGGCACATCACTCCATTTACTCTTTTATGCCCACCCCCCCCCCCCAAAAAAAAAAAAAACTGTCTTCTTTGAGTTGGTGTACTGCCTTGCCCTTGTCTGGCTTGAGCCTCTAGGTGTTGTTTTGATGCACACCATACTCAAATGCAGAATCTGCACTGTCAGAAAGACTTCTGAAAAAAAATAATGCATTTATAGCAATTATGAATTATATTTCACTTATCTAAACCAGCAATTCACCTACCACCACTGTAGTATGTGCTTCTGACAGGAATGCAGTAACTAAATGTAATCAAAAGATCATAATTTTTGCTGAAATTTTCCATGCTAATGCACCTTTTATGCAAAACAAACCCTAGATTTTTTTTTCTAAATATGATTTCGTTATGCAGAGGCTGTTAATGGAAACATTCTATGCTGAAAACAGTTTACTGTTTGATTTTTAAAAACAGCTTCTATAACAGATCTCTTTAATGGAAATGTATTGTAAACACAAAACTGTTTACGATATACTATAAAATATTTTTATGTTGCAACACTCTAATGGAAATGTACTGTATATACAGCACTGATTATTTTCTATTAAAACACATTAAACAAAGCCTGCTTTAAACAGATATCCAGTTCATAATTTACATTAACAATTTTAGGTAGGCATTTTAAAAACAATCAACTTCATACAGCAAAACCTTTTAATATATTATTTTTTTTAAACTAACTGTTCAGTGATTTCTCGTTATTTTCAACAGAAAAGTGGGGATATGAAAGTAATACTTATTAGTTTTGAAGGCAGTCATGTTAACATGTTCTCACTTGCAGGTAGGTAAAAGCATTCTCAGACTAAGGTACATTGAACTGCATCTACAGTCTTCCACCTCTAGTCTTGGATTAAGAGACTTTATTACCACTGCCCTTTCACAGAATCACAGAATTTCTAGGTTGGAAGAGACCTCAAGATCATTGAGTCCAACCTCTGACCTAACGCTAACAGCCCCCACTAAACCATATCCCTAAGCTCTACGTCTTTTGAAGACTTCCAGGGATGGTGACTCCACCACTTCCCTGGGCAGCCTGTTCCAATGCCTAACAACCCTTTCAGTAAAGAAGTTCTTCCTAACATCTAACCTAAAACTCCCCTGGCTCAACTTTAGCCCATTCCCCCTCGTCCTGTCACCAGGCACGTGGGAGAACAGACCAGCCCCCACCTCGCTACAGCCTCCCTTGAGGTACTTTCAGCCAGACAGGGCTTATATTTATACAAATTCGGATAGTAAAGGTCAACAACAGTGAAAATAACTCCATTAGGTATTATGAGCTCTTTAGAGACCCAACAAAAAAGGTTTGAGCTGGAGAGAAGTGTGTTCTCTCAGGAGAAAATATGTTAATCTATAAGCTTCTTTTCCCAGAGAAATACTCTGCAAATCAGTTTTGTGGCTTGCAGTTGCTCCATCATGGACAACAGGAACTCTGTAGATCTGGTTCTGCATTGTTTCCCTTTAATACTTGCTTGGTGACAACATTCTCATCCTCTTCATTGTAATGCCTGAACATGCTGCTGGATGGCATTGAGGGTGCTCATGCTTAGGTCTTCCTCACTGAGACCCTGCTGGTGGAGGGACTGTGTGTTAGCTGAGGAGGTTCTAGACTGAAGAGAGGAAATATGAAAAAGAGCATCTTGTAATGAGACCTAGAAGGTCAGAGGTTGGAGACTCTTGGGTCCTTAGACACTTTCTCTGAAGAAAAAAAGTTCAATCACCGAGACAACTAACCTTTATTTTTACAGTCAAGCCTGGTCTTCTCACAGGAATGGGAACTGCTAACAATGCAGTTTGCCAACTCTCTGTCCCCGTTGGTAGTGGCTTGTAAGAGCAATTTGTTTGTTTGTTTGTTTTTCCCCCCTTAAAACTCAGTTGCCCGATGTTTTAATCTTTAATCTATGTGAAACTAAATGGTTGCTTTATTTTCCCCTCTCTGTACAAGCTTGCCCCTTATGCAATCAAATAAACCTGTGAGTCTCTCTCATGGCAGTGCAAGGTGACAGCCTGAAATACTTACGTCTGAGTCCATCAGATGGTATGTGGAGAATCACGATGCCATTTATGGGAGGAGACATATTTTATATTCTTTATTAATTTGTGAATGGATTTGTTGCATTCTGGGAAAGACCAGATCTCAAAGATTAAATATGACTATAAACCTAATTTAAAAATTAACGTTCTTTAACATGTTTGGGTTTTTATAAAGTACAGCTCCAGCAAAGCAAGTATATTGGGAAATACACTTTAGATCTGTTAAGCAACACACTGAAAAAGTACAAGTGTAATATGGGTGAAAGAGGTAATGTCTTGACTTGCTTTTTTTTTTTTTTTTTCAGTACCCAGATTTCACCTTACTGTATGGAAAGGATAGAGCTTGGCATTTTCACTAGTACCTAAGCTGATTCCAGAAATTGCCTGATTCCAGGATTTTGCATCACATCAGGTAGAGAGATGTTATTTTAAACTTTAAGTGACTCTAAATGGACTCTTACAATATGTAAAGTTATTGTTTCCTAGTGTAGAACAGTGTGGAATTGATATAACCATTTGTGTTGTGCCTGATTTTAATCTACAGGACTGGATACAATCCTGAGATTAATTTCCAAGTGGTTAGAGAGACAGTTATATTTAACGTCTTAGCTTTTCTTATAGCGAGCTTGTTTCAAGGTTTATAACTATCTTGAAGTAAATTACCTGTTGTCCTGGTTCAGGCTTTATGTGAGAGGCTGTCCATTTCATTCTGATAAATATTAGGTTATTTTTCCCTGAAAACTCCAGGAAACAAACAAACATGCCCCCCCCCCCCCCCCCCCCCCCAAAAAAAAAAAGTCTCAGCACAAGTAGCTTGTATGATGTTGCTAGCATGCATCTTCCATCCCTAGCAATAACAGTATAAGGTCTTTAACAAGAACAACTGTTGAGAAAAGGCTCCAGCTTCCACAACTGGTAGTTGCTTGAGATGATTCACCATGCAAAAAGGGACAATTTTTAAAGGTGGCTTTTGTTTTGATGTAATTTTACAGTATATAATCATTCAATAACAGTCAGCTATGACACTGGCAAAGAGAAAACATTTGAATGCTGAGGCTTGGCAAATTCTTGGGGTTCTGGATGGCAAATCTAAAATACTACATCTTATTGTACCTAGTAGAGCACTATGAACAGTCACTAAGAAAAACTACTTTCTGTTTGTTGTAGAGCAGATTTCTAAATGTCCATTTTCCCCTGGCAATCTTACCCAACTGAATTTGGTTCATATTTTGAATTTTGGTCTTCTCATTTGAGTTATTACATACAGTCTTAGGGAAACAAGAAAGGTGGCTATGTTTTGGTGCTAAAAAACAAAACAACAACAAAAAAAAACAACATATTTTTACCTGAAACATTTTGAGTTTCAGCGTAAAAATATCACTTAAATAGGGGACTGAGGGATTGGAGTTTACCCAAAGGAGCAGTATCTATTGTTCTCTGTGGATTTTAAGGAAGGTAAAATAGTTTATAATGTCTCTTTATTCTCACTGCCTAGAGCAGCTGGGCAAAGAAAGAGGAAATGGCTTCCTCCCAGTTCTTGTCAAATAACTGATCTGCAAATTATCACTCCAAGGCATAAGTTATACAATGAGGGTATGTTCATAAATCAGGAGTAAACTTCAAACAACATTTAGAGAAAAGGATTAAAATGAAGGCTTATTGGATTGAAACTTGATTAAATTTAATTAACAATTTTATTAAAAATCTACCTGGGCTATATGAATAAAACTAATAAATGGGGTCTGTATTGTGTAATTACCAAACTTGAACATGTATGAAATATATAAACACACAACATGCATATAGAATGAATAATGCTCAGTAAATGAACATGTATCCAATATTTCTAGATATCTTTTGTTTAAAGGAGTCTGATTCAATAGCCAGTGTAAGATGTAAAGGAAACAAGGAAGTTCTTGCAACAAATACAGCTTGTGAAAATGAAATCTCTTTTCTTCAGTATCATGCAGAAGCTATTCAACATGTTACGCTAACATACTCTTTGATAGGAAATAACCAATTTCTTGAACTTGCAATTGCTTGGTTGAATGAATTTAACAAAACGTTACAGTACAGAAAATCTAGTCATTTGATTGTATTTTCTGTTGTACAGTGAAGAAACAGAGCACAGCCTAACACAATACTTAAACGTTTATAAGCTGAAAGATATTTCAGTTACATCTGATTAGAAGTTAATATCTTAAGCGATCTATCATTATCAGTATTAAATGTATTATCCCAACTGAAATAATAAATTTCATTTTAGTTGTGTTTAATAGCAAACATGAATCAGAAAGTGTTTCCTGAATTTTATTAAAATTCTGTTACAGCTCATTTATAACTGAGGACAATGAAGTACTTACAGAATACAAAATGATACAGTCAGTGGAAAGATAAAGAGCTCCAAGCTACCTGTTCTATATTGTTAGCATAAATGGGGAATAAGATTGGATCAAGATAAGAGTTTTGCAAGACTGCCTTGGTTTTATTCTTAAAATAAATATAAATAAATAAATAAAATCTATAGCTATCTGTATCTAACATGTAGTTTATTCTGAATGAGGGCCTAATATTGAAGTTCTTAAAAAAATTAATGCATGGGCTTCACTTGGCCTTAGGCCTACATGGGCTGTGTTTGGTAGGACTCAATGCAATTAAGGCACATCAATAAAACGAAGTTTCAAGGACTTCAGCATGAGCATACAGCACTTCAACACTAGCTGACAGAGTACCCCATCATATTTTCTGTGATCTATATATATTAGGAAATGTGTGGTCTATAGAAATTTAGTGAGCAAAGCAGCGTAATTGTGTTTCTGCAGTAAAAGTTGAATTAGTGTCTTTTTCAGTGTTTTGAATGGCATCATAATTTCTTTTTTAATGGGTATTGCAATAAGAACAGTCTTTAGAGGTGACTTTTGAACTTTGACTTTCTTGAAAAAAGTGTGTGCTTATGTATATGTAAATCCATGTGTCTGCACATATTCTAATTCTGAAGCTCTGAGGAGAGAACAAGGATGGTATGCACTTATCAAATGCCTTCACGTCTTGTTTATGTCTAAGATATCAGAATGTTTCGGTTTACCTTCAAAGTAATACAGAGGTCTATTTTTCATAGCCACTGCACTGTTGACTTTGGCACAGGTGAGGAGAGCAGGCGTTTGTCTCCTGCAGCAGTATTTCTAGTTAGTTTGGAGCAAACAGCATTCAGTACTGGCCAAGATCATGCTGTTAGATCTGTAGGTGAAGAACTTGAAACTATGGCTATAATTTTTTATTGCTGGAACCACTGCATATAAAAATGTTCTTGTCCTTTTCTTGTGACTTTCTACATTTGATTATTATTTTTCCCCTTTTGTTTGTAATAGCACTCACAGTGAAAAGTGAAGCCATAAGAGCTGTAAAGTATATTATTTAAACTGCAAATTCATTTTATAAAGCCATAAAGGCTGGAAATGTAAGGAATTAAAAAGGCTTCTGTGAGGTCTAGTAAGTACTACTATTTGCTTGATGATTCAGTAATTTGCTTTTTTCATCAGTATAATGTTTTCCTGTTTCCCTTTTCCATACATGTTGTGTGTTCGTGGTGCCTCAGGTCATTCACAGTTAGAGATGTGTAAAGTAAACTGCATGCATACACTGTTACCAAAACCTACTGATGACTGCTGCTGGATGATAAGTAGGTGATAACTGTTGGACACTTTTCTCCACTGATAATCTGATAGCCCTGAGAAGATCAATGCGAAAACAACTAATCCTATAAAGGCAAAAATACCCAGGGAAACAAACAAATTTTCAGAAAAATGATAAATTTGGAGCTAAATGATTCATTTTTCCCATCTTCTAGGGAACATCTGCAAAGCTAATATATATTTATTTATTTATATATATATATTTTTTTCCGGAAATCCTTAGAGTTTTTAGTGACCATTGCAGATGTATAACTGCAAAAACTCAGTGGTGGCAATTCCTAAGAAAAAACAACTGGGCACATTAGCATAGTAACAAGATGTTTCTCTTAGAGACTCTTGAAGTAAAAACTTCCAACAGTTGTCTTACCTGAATGATTTTGAAAGGCCATAACTTTCAAATGGAGAGCAACAATGCTACTAGCCACAACTCAAGGAAATCTTTCTTGTCTGTGTGTCTGTCTATCTTTCTTTTATACTATTTCAGAAACATTCCATACAAGATCTTTTTCTCTTCCTTTTTGATTTGTTTCACATTTATTTCAGATGCTGGGCAGCTGGGAGGGCATTAGGGCTGTATTACCTCCCGAGGTTCCTCTCAACTTTAATTACTGTGTGTATGTCTGTATGTTTGCATATATACAACTGTAGGCATACAGGCAATTATCTACTTCAGATATTTATTATTTTATTAAATCTCATAGCTTAACAGAGAGGTCTTGTGGTCATCTGAGAGTTACTCTGACAGTTTTCAGAAAATATTTAGTGTGTGCATTAGTGTAACAAACACTCTACAGTAACTGAAATAAGCCTGCATGTTAGGTACTTCTCCATCAAAGTATATTTATTCTTTTTCAGAGTGAACTGGAAAATATTGTTTTGTAGCTAATATATAGCAAGCTTTGTAAATGCAAACTAAGAGGTGGTCTGAATCTAATGTCCTCTTTCTAACATTAGAGGAAGCAGATAAACCCACTCTCTCCATGAGTACCTGTGCATAAATGGAATGGGTGCACATAGACTTAAATTACAAGCAACGTGCGTTTTTATTATGGAATAAAAAACTACATCTAGGGGCTGTCCATCTCAGATTTCTTCTCAGATAAAGGAAAAATACACACACACATATATACGTTATATATGTATATAATTCTTATTTTATTTCTTGTTGTAGATATTGGATTATTTGTAGGACTAACCTAAGATTGATTCCAAGTTTAGCATCCAAGTTAGTGGCTTGGATTTTCTGAGGTGGTTGTTGTTATAGCCCCGGTCCATAGCACAGCAAAAATATTGCCTGTTGTTAGGAACTTGATGCTTAATTAGTCCCTACTGTAAATATCTTTTAAATGCAAAAAGCTTCAAAGAAAGACTAAGGATTGGTAAAGATCGGTTAATGAGTAAATAAACCCAACTAGCCCCAAATATGCCTTAGATGTGTATCTGTGTCCACCATTAATTTCTATCCCTGACAATTCACTCATGGGTGATTGCTGACTTCCTGCACAGCAATGCTTTATTTGTCAAAGCTCCAGATCTTAATATAGTTCTTGAATTCACACCATTATAACTTTTATCCTTTAAATACAATTGAGTGCAAGTTCATTCATTTATTATGTATAAAAGATTATTCCTTGTTCTAGGAATTTAAAAAATAATAGCATTGATTCACTTCAATCTGCATAAATGCAGAACTTTTTATCATTATAGAATCAATCCTATAAATACATTTCTACCAGGTAGAAATATATTTAAGTGTCAGAAAATGAAGTAAGCCATCTAGCCAATAAGGGTAGACAATATTTCTTCTTCCAGGAATTTGTAGAGCTTCCTGCATGGTTGTAGTATATATATAAAGAAAAAAAAAAAACTACAGCTGGCACTCTTAGTGTAATGTTTTGCAACTCTGGTCACTGAGCAGAGAAGTCAATAGTGGGCTCACACAAGATGCTGATCTCTGGGCACCTGGGATCATACATATTGAGGAAGAACTGGGAGAAAGATGAAATACTTTCTGTGGCCAGGAGACTTACTGTTAAAACAAGTATTTTATCTGTGTATAGATTTGTGACTGCTTTGAACAGTGGTTAATAGCTATTAATTACCATTAGTGAGTTCAAAGCATTAAATTCAGTGACAAACCTGACAAAAACTGAAACCTGATTTGAACATGTTGACCCTCGCCTTGCTTTTTAAACTGCAGCTTTCATCACAGTGTGTGTCTGTTCAGATAGTATTACAGCATATAGTAATTGTTGTAATAACCACCACATAGGGCAGTTTGTTTCTAAGCCTATTTCATAAATAGAGTTCCCGAGTACTTTCAGAGAATGCTTATTCGTTCTGTTTTGACTTCAAATAAGAATTGAGTAGCTTTGTGTCCGAGTTCTTCCATCTCTGCAGTGTGTGTATCCATTCTCTCTGTCTTCAAAACTGTGGGTGTGTGTTTGTTTGTTTGTTTTGTTTTATGAAAGAAAAACCCACATAAAGTAGAGGCTGCTCAAATTGATTGAGACAACTGTAAACAAAGAGAACTTCACATACCTTGAGGATTTTGATCCAGAATCTTTCTGTGTGAAAGATGAGGACAGACATAATTCTGATGAGTGTTTGCTCTGTTACAAATCACGGATACCTGCTCTGAAGTTATACTACTCTAAAAAGGATGAAGAGTAGGTTACAGATGCAAGACTAAGGAAGCATGAGTACATGCATAGGTATCAACGTATTTTTATTTTACTGTCATCTTTGCCTACAGTATAATTTCTCTATCAAAAGAAAAAGAACATGTAGAACATAAGATGCTAGTTCCTGATTATTTTTGAAGATGGTATACAGGCTAAAATGCTACAAGTAGTCTTTTTTTCTTTTTTTTTTTTTTTTTTTTTTTTCTTTCTGCATTGTCATTTGGACTTCAGTACTTAGATCTTGGATCTAATTATACCAGCCTATCTCGGACCACATGATTGAAGCATTTGCCAAAGATGTTAAAGTTAATTCAGTCTAGGTTTATGTTTTCAAACATTGTTAACTGGTGTGTATCTAAGATCTTTTTTTACTATGCAAAGTTACTGAAAGTGAAGATCGGGATCCTAGAGATTGTTTTTGAATATGCATAATCAAAAAAGGTGTTAACTTTTTTTACTACACAATAATTCAGAAGATTCTCTGATTCTCTAGGAGTAATTGTACTGTTGCAAGTTAATAGTGCTGAGCTGGGTTTGCTTCAGAAGATAAAACCCATGATAAAGTCTGTCTATTTCAACAAGTTTTTAAGTGGTTCTGAGAAACCTTAAAAAAAAAAAAAAAAAAAAGTGTCTATAGGACTTGGTATAACAAAGTTGATACTTTGTTATACATTGTGTATAGGCATCTTTCCATATCTCTTTTTTTAAACTCATATAGACCTATAGACATTATCTATGCATGAATTGATATAAATCATAACAATGGGACTTAGGTGAGTGGAGTAGGATAAAAGTGGGCATAATTTGGAGCCTGCCTGTTGTGATGGAAACGGAATTATGATTGCTACACGTTTGCCTAGTTGCTGAGATATTTAATAAATGAACATTGGTTTGAATTAATATGAAGCTAGTATGGAAAAATCAGCAGGAAGGAAACAGAGTAGATGAAGGTAAGACAGTGTTTCACAGATACTCTGAGATTCTTAAAAGGCACTAACAATGTAGAATGTCTCTGCAATCTAAATTCAAACACGCTTCAGTAATAAAAAGCAAGGAGTTGTTTTGAGAGAACATAAAAGTTACAGGATCCCACTGATCTCTGCAATATATTTGCCTGCCCTCTCAGGAGGGTGGTTTAGAGAGGAGAGTTATGTTAATTGCAGACTGTCTGAAGTGGGGTTTTACTATTGTTACTGAGTTTAATTTCCATTAATGAAATCAATAGTAATTTGTAAGAAAGCCACCAGAAGTAGTAGGTCAGTAATGTTATAACGTGGTGATGGGAAACTGGGTGAGGTTTGCCCCTTGGAGGCTGCAGGTGGCTGGGGCCATGAGGGCACCTTTGCCCTCCCACAACATCCCCAGCCTCTTCCACACCGGGAGGGAGGTGCTCACACATCCCTCAATTTTCTTCCCTTCTTGGAGGAGTAAACAAGAGTGTTGTTTACTGTATCTGGGCCTTGAAAGCTCGAGAAGCACATTTCACACAGCATGATGCCTGAAGACAACTTCACTCCATTCTGATGTATGAGGCCAAGCTATTTAAGTATGACTGTTAGATATTTAAGACAAATGTAAATATTTACATATCTATATAAAATACTGTCTTGCAATAATAATATCTATTCAATGCATACCACCCTTGCTTAGTAGCAAACACTAAAACTAGGTACTTACAAAGAGAAACCCTTGTCATTTGGGAAAGAAAACAGCTATAATCCTCTGATACTTGCCCCCCCCCCCAATTTTAATTGTTAATATCTTTTCAGCATGCGGGAGAAGTAATCTCCTACCACGCTAAAGCAGTCAGCCTAATTGAAAAGAAATACAAGTCATCTAGTGCACAGCTGAAAAATTCAGCTAAAATGCAATCTGTCATTATCTTTCCAATGCCAATTTTAAATAGGTATTAAAGTAAATGGGGGAAACATCTTCTCATTTCTCTTGTGGTATCATTTCGTTTTTACAGAAATCCCTAATCCTCAAATGAAGATTCTGCCTGATATCCAACAAAACACTCAAGACTCAGCCTCAAGTGTTTGGAAACCAGATCCAAAAATAGAGGAATAATTTTCCTATCATGAATTAATCTCATTTGAAAATGATTTTAAAAATACAGTTTATGCAATGCAAATCCTCACTCCCAGAATAACCTGTATTTGTGGTTGTTATGCCACAGTCAAGAGATAAATTACTGCTCAGTGAGCTGTTTCAGCATGGCAACGTGAACTGCAGCTAGGATTAAGGAAACTGATGAAGCATAACATACCATGAAAGAAATGAAAACATTTTATAGGACACATGGGTATTATTGACAGGTTTCTACTTTTTAGATACAATGAACTCTTTCAGCAGGATATCCTATTTGAAAAGTATCCTTTATTAGAAATTTATATGCCACATTTAAAAGTATTCACACTTTGTCTCCAGTTATTATGCACTATATAACACATTTCAATTTAATTGGAGAAACATTGTATTGTGATGCTGAACACTTGTTTAATGGAGATAATATTTTAGCTTTGTAGGGCAAGTTAGACTTGTTTGAAGATGAGACTTCCTAGGATTTGTAATTGGTAGTACATAGTTCTGTGTAGGTAGAAGTATATCAAAACAATGTTAGATGAGGCCTTAGAAAATCAATCAAGTTCTTTAACAGGTCAAGCCCAAACAAAATCTTACCAAAGCTATTACTACCAGAGTTTAGTTGACTCTCATCTCAAGAAAGACAACTTTCTTCAGACTTCTGCATCTACTTAAACCCCCACAACTTTAGGAATCTCTGGATCTGTATGGTATTGCATATGCTCAGCAAGTGTTAGGAAACAGCTTGATAAAATAATACCCATACATAAAGACTGTCAAACTGAAAAAGACAGTTTTTAACATTCTACTGTAACAATAGCTAAATATTTCTTCTTCAGGAGCTTTGCTTTCTCATTTCTTTCTTGAAGTAGTGAAAGGTTGAGCTAGATGGAGACTATGCTCTCAAAAGTAATCATGTGTTGGTGTTGGTAGAAAATGATGGGGCATCTTTGCTTTCTGTTCCTCCTGGTATCACAATTTGGAAAATTTTGTAGTTAAAGTGAAACCAAGATCCAGTTTCTACTGTAGCTGTAGAGCTCATGGTAAAGAGAAAAGGAGGAAAAAAAAAAAGGAAACAGGAAGAATCCATCCTTAATATGTGCTTCCTACTCAGTTCTTTCATTTGAATCAATAGCAATTGGTACTTTAATGGGATTCAGTTCAGTGTTTTTAAAGTGTTTTTTTTTTTTTTTTTTATAACTGGTATCTCTCTTGTGTCTCTTCTCTGAGTGCATGTATAGTCCCAAATTTATGGAACGCAGAGACTTTAGAGCAAGATGTCTTCACAGACTGCTACCATAAATTATGTTTTCAGCCAGGCTTCATTCAGCAATGTTTTGCACATAAACATGCTCAATAGCAAAGCTTATCATCTCTGTGATGGTGAGATCCACTCGCCTAGGTTAAATGGCCTTCCTGGAGTGTAATGGGTGAAGGGTTTTCTGCACTTCTATTTCCTCCAACAGCTCTGCAATTTTACTGCTGGAAAAGTCTGGGCAGTAAGATCCTGGTATGTGAAAATGTAGGATGAAATTGGTCCTCTTGTAGCAGGTGATGTGGTAGTGGCATTGCAATGCAACAGCTTACTCAGATTTTCAAAGAGCTATTACAGGGCAGTGGCCTTCGGATATTTCAGGGAAACACAAAACAAAAACACCTTCTTGTTTGATTACTACACTTGTTCTGGTACTGAGGTTTAAGCCAAAGCTGAGAAGCTGTTAGATTTATTGGGGTGGGGGACACAGGGCATAAAGATGGAGGAGGAAGACAAAACAACACTGAGGATAATCTGGTTGAACACTGGTGTGAATATGAACTGCATGATGTTAGGTAAGCTGCATTATTCTTTACTGCAGACCAAAATCTAGAAAATACGATTTTTCTACTCACTGTGTTTCATTTGGAATCTGTGGGGAAGGAACGAAACAATGACAACAATGACAATAATAAAAGTAATATTAATAATAGTCTCTTGTGGGGGCCAGAGGAAAAATAAGGAATTTAGGTGATATATGCAGTGAGAATGCATGTGGAATGCAGATTAGTATGAATTAGGTGAAAAAATGTTTGTGCTAAACACCACCTGTCTGAATACAGATTTCATAATCAGCACAGGAAGACAACGAAAACAGTAATATTATTTTTGTTCCACAAAATATCATTGTATTTCAGAACATCCTATGATGTATATGGTACTGTATGAATCATATTATGTGGCACAGAGTCTAGATGAGAAAATCAACGCAGCAAACTCAAAAAACCTAGTGTGTCTGCTTTTCAGAAGCTAGTGCACTGTTAAAACTAAAGAGCGAGCAAAGACAGAGGAATAATATTTTATCAGCATTTGGTAGTGATGAGATGCTTGTGGTTATAACTGGCATGCAGAAAATTTTGGTTACCCCCCCCTCCATCTGGGCTTCTAGTTGCAACTACCTATTCCTATTCTGTTTTTTCTATACCACACATAACAAAATTAGTAGAAGGCCTTAAATTATACTTCAGTGTATATAGTATAGGAGAATGATTAACGTGCAATTATGGAAACAGAATGTGGCTTCTCAATTAACTCTTCATTGTGATAGTGGTGGAGAGGTTAAAGATAGTCAGGTTCTGGTAAGAAGGCAGAACATAAGCAGAATACCATGTACTAGAATCCAGATTAGATATTTACAGGTTATACTTACCACAGTTTTCATTAATTTCAAAAAGATGCCAGCCAGCTGGTGGTTGAGTGTTTAAAGACTACTTACAATTCCAAGATGAATGTGCACCTAAATTTCCATTTTTTTTTTACTGAAAAAAAAAAAAGCTGTCCTCAATCTCTTGTGAAAAAGTATCAGTTAATAAAAAGACTTAATGAAGACTTTACATTCAGCATTGGTGAAAATAAACCTAACTCCATTGATTGCAATATTTTTTTTTAATCTTTGAGAATATGTTGCCATCATAAATGCAAAAAAAAAAAAAAAAAAAAAAAAAAAGGAATAAGTTAAAACTGTAGATTGCTACGTTTTCACTGTTTTTATGGTCTTTCTGATAATGTTGCTTTTTTTTTTTTTCCTCTCTAGTGACTACAGAACTACCCTCATTATTTATCATGTCTTGACTAAGTGACCAATGTTTTCTGTCCTCTTCATCAGTCTGTCCCAAATACATCCTATAAATTCCTTCAGTTGAACTTTAGATCGTGGTCTATTTTGCTCCTACCAATTGAAACTCCCAGTTAGATCCATGCTGAGGCTGAAAATAGCAATAAATACAAGCAGGAGTGCAACAATACCCAAGGAATATCTAAGGCAGGAATACAACAAAAATGATGCAGATTTGTTTTTTCATTTGCATTTAGAAAAATAATTGGAATATCATGTGCAATGGTTTGAGGAAGCATTTATATAGAATTCAGGCTGTGTTCCAAAGGAAAACAGCATCTGAAGGAAGTATATACTTGCACGCTGTTTGAGATATGAGGACGGAAGCATGAACGCTACCAATAGCTGCTAATGTACTTTATATTTTGGTGAAAACTAAAAATGGAAGGAATGTTGTATGAGGAGATATTCACAGGACTGCTAAGCACACAGTGATCAGTTCTGAACACTCTCATTTACTTAGTAGAGGTCTTCAAAATGTGAAAATGGACCACTTGGCCTCCAAAGCATGCGTATCTTTATGAATGTCAGCAGTTGAGTTTTTGACCCTACCATTTCCTTTACTGTGAAATGGAGGGAGAACGTGATGTTTTCAGTGGCACATGAAGATACATTCTCAGTAATTTATCTTAATTCATGTCATATATATCACTAGGCATTCAGTAAACCCTCTGCTGCATAAACCTACTCCTTCTTCCTTCTTATTTATTGTACTCTGTATGTCCCCTGAAGGTAGGACTCTGAAGGTCCCCTTCATTACACCTGTGACCATTTCTCCTGTGAAACTACAGTGCCGTCTAGTTTGTGTTTTTTTTTTTTTTCTCTTCAAAAAATCGGGGTTATCAGGGTTCTTGGGAAGAGAGATTATCACACACTTAACAAGGCATATTACAAATGCAGTAATTGATTTTCATTTTCCCCTCCCCCCCTATGATTTCTAACAACAGAATACTCTGGACATGAGAAATCTTTCATGTGTGTATGAGCTTGTGGCTAGGCTAGCTTTGAAGAGGAGCAAATGCCGGATTCTAGTGTGTCAGCAGTTTATCTTCACAGGATTGTTGACTGTTCTTTTTTAGTGCCTAACGTTCTTTCTGTGTGTCCACATTAAATAAATGTACAAGAATAAAACCATCGGTGAATAAGAATTATTCAGTTTCTCTGGTAACAATGTTTTGAATCCTTTGTGCTCTGGTGTAAATTCCTTCCCCAGGGCAAAACATGGGAAGAGTTAAGCCATGTTTATTTTTCAACCTGCCACAATATTTGCTTTTGTGTTTACACTATTGAGTGCATCTGGCTCAAGCAAAGATAAGAGATTTCACCTGAAATCATTGACATAACAGAAACCAAACATTTTTACATTTTTTTTCACTGTATTTTAAGGATAAATAACATAAAAGATCTATTGTATTAGTGGTTAAATCTGCTAAAAATCATTGTGAATGCATTTTTTAATTTAATTTCACATTTACTAGGTATTAATAACTTGTTAACCCCTTTTATGTTATGTGCATTCAATTTTATAGCAATCTGAGAAGAATCCTGACAATTGGTTGGCCACACATTAGACAGGAAACATTAACATTATTATATTTCATTAATGAAAAAAGCACTGTGCATAACTAATGGATTTTATTAAGGCTAATACATGTAACAGCAGGAGCAGTTGGTAAACCAAAGGAAGATTTTTAGCAAGTGCTCTGTGGAACAAAAAGTCACTGAAAAGTAAAAATAATAAACTTGCTTGACACACTGAGGGAGCGGTGTAACTTTTGTAGGGTGAAGACACCATGCTTGTTACCTCTGCAGCTGGGGGGGCCCTGAAGTAACAGTGTCTGACATGGCTGAGGCATGTCATCAAAGGGAAAGAAAGAATTCTGACATGAGAGATTCTGAAGAGTACTCCTGGTGGGAAAGTTGCTGCCATGCAGGAAACTGCATGGCATAGTTTCTCATGCAGGAAACTCCATGAGAAACTTGTCCCCCCTGGGATGCTGCAGGGTTCTAATAATTGATGGAATATTATTAAGATGTGGCGCTAAAGATGCTTTTGGAGCTGTGTAAATAGCACAAAGTGTACATTGACAAACTAATTAGTTTACCTTTGTTCATTAAGACACTTGTCTTGATGAACTTTTAATGTATGTTACAGATGGGACAGTACTGTTGCTGTTTTAACCCCCTTTTAATACAGCATTTCAAAAAAAAGGTATTTCACTAAATGTTCTGTGTCAGCAGTGAGCTGTTGAGCCTAGGAAAGCAGAAAATTGCCCATGTTAAAAACTCCAGCTATTTAGGAATCAGCTTCCAAAATGGCTACTACAAAGTTGTTTGCTACTTAAATATCTCATTTCAATTATTTTTTTTAAAGAGTGTCAAAATGCATCAGTAAAATACCCCTTTCTATGAAGCTTAAAACACAAAAGCAGATGGTCACACATTAATTCAAGTGCTGTAAATATTACAGCATTATAATGCAGTCGTCTAGACCTAATGTGCACTATTGCACTGCCTCTTCTCTCAAGTTCAGTGCTACATGTAAAAAGTAACAGCTTTGTTTATCTAACACACAACACTAACTTTAAGCACAGCGCTTTTTTTTGTGTTAATAAGGCAAACCATACTTTCTGGCTTATGAAAAGGCCTAGTGTAGCATATGCTATGCATAGGGCATACCTATGTTTAGAAGGGATTGGTTGGTCATCCAGCAGGAAATATGAGATGAGCACATCTGAAAGGTATTCTGGCACTGAATTACTTCTGCAAGGCCACCTGGTCCAGAACTGCTTTATGAAGTCTCAGATGGTATCACCTATCAGCTAAAGGGCAGGCTGCAAAGTAGTAGCCAATATGGAGGGGAACAGGTGTAGAATAAGTAAAGAAATAAAATGCAGTAAAAAGAACCATAAGTGCAAGAAAAGTTATCTTTCTGCTAAAAGTAACTGACCCAAAAACTGCTTTTTCCATCTGGCTGAACTTGGTTTGAACTTTAGGTGTGATCTGATGATCTGAAAATCATATCACCTTTTGTTCCAGGTCTTTAAAGACCACTGGCCACGGGGGTTAAAAAAAAAAAAAAAAAAAGTTTTGTGCTTACAAAGCCAGCTATGTTACAATATTTAAAAGCTTGTTCTTTTTCCCTGTGTGAAGCTAGAAGTGTGCGTGCAAAGTTTGTCTGTGAGACAATTATACTACTGCCACAGTTGATGGGTCTTGTGATAACTCAAGCAGTGCCTACAATCCAAAGGCAAAATATTACAAAAGAAACAATTAAGTCTTTTTTGTTCTATAAGTTTCGTGTTTTGCATGCAAACACAAATCTCGAGGAGGAATTAGCCCTTCAAGGCAGAGGACATGCTAAATTTCTGTTTGTAGATTATATATCCAGAAAGAGACCATTACAGCTGTCTAGACTTGCTATCTACATAACAACAGCATTCCTTTCCTGAATGAATTCTCACTTTAACATTATTTGAGCTTTAAAAGTAAGTTTTGAACAATTCACTTCGATATTGGTCAGCAATGCAGTAAATTTGTTATTGCCATCACTGGTAAGAGGCCATGGACTTGGCTTGCTTTGGTTGTCCTTCTTTGAGCTTGTCCAGACTTCTGTTTTTAGCTCATTTACCTGCTGAGAAGTTGAATATTACCTAACTTGTTCTAGCTCAAGTTAGCTCTGCACAGTTGTGTAGTATAGTGCTATAATAATTTTGATGCATCTCTGTAAGTAACAACAATAATAATTGGTTATTCTGTATAGTGTGAACTATCTCTGACCCCATGATAGTAACATGGAGTGGAGAACAGGGGAAGGGTGGTAACAAAGACCTTTAAAGTACATCCTGTGGATGACAGCAGAGGCTATAAACAAACTGTGAATGTTGCAGTGGAATGCAGCACTGGAAATAAGATAAAACCAGTTTCAGGGCAAAAAAAAAGAAAGGGTAAACATCTAGAATATTCAATACTTACCATCTAAATCATAGTATATTAGAATATGATATGGGGTTGTGAATTAGTGATGGTCAAGGTACGGCCTGTGCTAGAATTGAACAAAATGAAAGCCATGTAGACCTTGGAGTAGGGAAGAGGCAGAAACCCACTGCTGGCATGATATTCCTCCTGGTAAAGAAGGCAGGATGATGCTGACTCTGATCCTAGCTCCCTTACCTCTTCTTATTGCAGACAATTGTCATCGCTGACCTTAGAACCCAGAGGGGCATGAGTGGGTAGCACAACAGATGTGAAACAGGGCAGATACTCAGGGAACATGGATAACAGATGTAAACATGTTATTAATAGTCTTTTATGTAATAATTTGATAATTTTGACAATAAGCATTAGTATTGTTGCAACTGTGGTAAGTCTTTTATTAGATGTATGAGTTTAGACCAGCAGTGAATTACTGGCTGTAAATACAAGATATATTTCTCTAGCCCACATAGTCTGCATGAGTTGCAGATTCTACTGTTAATTAGCCTCATTTTGAATTGTGCATTTTACCAACTGGCTATATCTGTACAGATTAACTTCTCCCTAACAAATCACTACCACCTTTGAATTCATCATGACCGATTTCTGGTGTGTGAATCTTTGTCTGAGAGACTGTGCAGCTCTCTGTTATCTCATTAACATTCCACAGACAAGTATTTAGAGATCAAGTCAATTTTTAATGTCCTCTTTGGACAGAAGAAATAAGTACAGTCTGATTTGCCAGAAGTTTTTGATAACAAAATTATTTCTAATCTTATTCGCATGTTTCTTTACTTTTTCAATTTAACATAATCTTCTGAAATCAAAATGTAGCAGACTCAGATTCTGTCAGTACTGGTTATTCCATTGACAAGCAAGACATCTTTGTTACTCCTACTTGGTGTGCCTTACATATTTGCTTTTTGTGCCACAATAGGATACTAGAAATTCATTTTGGCTGACAATTTTATTAGCTGTCCTAAAGGCAACACTACCTAACAGGGACCAATTAAAACATGATCTTTTTCATTGCTAATATATAATAAAATCTGTTTTGAATTCTTTTGCTCTGCTGACTTTAAGATCTCTCCTTCTGTTTTTTCTTACTATTTTACTAATTTCCTTGTTTGTAATGGTGAAGCAGTTACTGCTGGCTGTCTTGGCCACAGTGCACATTAGAGTCATTTTGCAAAATTTTGATGTTAGAAAAAAAGCAGCTAGCAAAACTTCAACACTGCATATGGGGAGAACAGATTTCAAGCTGCTCAATGAACTAGTTAGTAAGATCTCCTGGGAATCTGCTTTTGAAGATGTTGGAGTCCATCAGTGCTGGTCACATTTTAAGAGACATCTCTTTAACAGTGCAGGAGCAGGTGATCCCAAAGTGTTGGAAGTCAAGCAAGCTGGACAGAAGGCTGGCTTGGATCTTCTTGGTCAAGGATCTTCTATTAGAACTTAAGTGGGAAAAGATAGTGTACAGACATAGGAGAGATGCTGTTCACCATTGTAGGGAGAAAATTTGTGCAGACAAATTAGAGCTGAAGCTGGTCAGAACTGTAGGGGACACAAAAAAGGGGCTTTTAAAGAATGTTATCAGCAAAAGGAGGACCAGAGGTAACATTGGTTTGTTACTTGATGGGGTTGGTGACCTAACAAACAGGTACGTAGGTAAAGCAAAGATGTTTAATGCCTTGTTCACCTTTTATCTTTATCTTATGGTGGGCTCTGAGAACCTGCATGGTGACCTGCAGCTTCCTTAGGAGGTGAGTGGAGGGGCAGGCACTGAGCTCTGCTCTCTGGGGACAGTGACGGGACCCTATGGAATGGCATGGAGCTTGGACAGGGGAGGGTCAAGCTGAGGGGGGTGCTTGGGAACTGGAGCAGGCTCCCCAGGGCAGTGGTCATGACCCCAAGCCTGCTGGAGTTCAGGAAGCATTTGGACAATGCTCTCAGATGTAGAATCTAGTTTTTGAGTGGTCCTGTGTGAACCAGGAATTGGACTTTGATTCTTCTGAGTCCCTTCCAACTTGGGATATACTATGAACTGTGCTATATTATAATATATTTTCATTGTTGCCTATTTTCCCCTTTCCTTTTCTAATACCTGTTTATATTGAAAATGTTGAGATTTAATTCTACTTCTATTAGCCTGGTCTTTCTTGTTCAGCAGAATTTTAAGGCAGGGACAGAAGTCCACATAAATACCACTGCTATGTTTTCCTGCTTAACTTATTTCTTTCATGATTTATCTGATAATGATTAGTTCTTTGTGAGAACGTCTTCAACCTTGAGATTTTTACATAAACAGTGTAAACCCATAGTTTTTGCATTAAATGTAATTAACGCAAACTGAAACAAGCAGGCTTTAAGTTTGTTTTATCCATTTCTCACTGTTGTTAGGATGAGATACGAGTCCAGCATGTTGGACTACTTGCATTAAAAAGTTATGATCTACACTTCTTAAATATTGTTTAAGAAAATGTCAGATTTTTTTTTTTATTATTATTGGAACAATGATACCTTTGTCACAAGTAGGTTACACTGAAGTCACTCCTGATAATAATGCTCTTCTGTGATATATTAAGCATAACAAATAAGTTGATACGGCATTCTCTTATGCGGACAGAGTATAATCAACTTATTTTGCTGTCTATCTAGTATTTTTTTTCTGTTACCCTTGTTGCCTCGCTAATCTTACTCTCAGCATAAATGATGTATAATACACAAGTCAGCACTTGTTCTTGCCTTCATTCTTATTGTTTGCATAAATTAATATCATTCAGTTGACTCATTCCCAACAAACATAAGATTCAATGAAGGTAATTTAAGGATTTCCATTCTGCTTTGAATGAGACATTTATTCTGGTATCCGGAATATTATGTGAAGCTAATCAAGTTGCACCAAGAAATAGTGCAAATACATAGCATGAGTGAGAGCACAAGATGCCTTATTTTTTAGAGTTCATGAAAACGTACTTTGATGCTAACATGAAACTTAAAAAAATAAATAAATAAATAAAAATGACAACCTGTTTTTTTTGGCAGGCAAACTCTGGGATTCATACAGCAAAAATGCCTTAGTAAATTTTGGAACGAACCTATTTTTAAAATTAGAAATCACTGAACTCTCAAAAAGTATATATTTATAGGCTTACTATTTAAAAAAAACACACTCCAAAGTAGGTTGGTTTCTAAATATGCCAATTTTATGTATATTAGTTTTATTCCTATTGGAAAGGCTCACGCTTCATAGATGAAATTGTTTTGATTAAACATCTGTTAGAAAACATTGAGCAGTTATTTTGCCAGTGAAATCAAAGCAAGGCATCTTAAAGAGATATTCTGTTGTATATCGCAGCAAACTCTCTGGATTTTCAGTCTTCCTATAAATATCATCCCTTTTTTCTTAGGTGTAGGGATGGATTGACCCAATAGTTTGAAAATTAACATAATTAACCCCCACAGTTCATTTTACTTGCTGACCCTGGTGCATTTTTATGTGTGGGTCAGATAGTTATCCAGTGGCAAATGTTGCTAATCAAAGTATGGTGATAGTATCACAGCATTGAAATGCTGATAACTAAAATGTAGTCCTTCTTACTCAGCACAAACCTCTCAGCTTGCCTTCGTTTCAGTAGTTGAGGCCTCCTTAGTGTGTTGTTTCATGAATGACACTTGGGTTTGACCACACAGAAGCGTCAGTCACCAGGAGTAACAAGCAGGAGAGGAGCAGGTCAGTCCTCAGCAATTGAGACAAAAGGCAATTCTCAGAGACTCACACAGTAAAGGAGATTTAAGAGGTCTGTGGATAATGCATGATGCACGAAGGGCAGTGCTTGTCAGATGCCTTTATTATGAGCTTGAATGCTACCCAGAAGAGGTAGGGAATTTGAGTCTGCTAAATAACCTGTTCCTTTTGTTAATCCAAGATCAGAAGGAAACCATGATATAGATGTGATCACTTGCTCATTTGCAAGTTAGATTGTGCTGAAAAATAACGTACCTTGGTATATTCTGGTTTCTTAAAGCTATCTTTTGAAAAGTTTCACTAACTGTGTATCTGTTATATTAAATAAGTTACTAAATAGAACTTACATGCATTAAAACAGGAATTGTGCATTACTGCACCACTGCTGTATTAGCACCTTTGTAGGTGCTATTCCTTCAGTTAATCTGTTGGCCTGCTTTTACATGAGGTTCTTCTTTAGCACTTGACACAATAGGAGGAAAAAAGATGAAAGACTTTGATGTCTCAGCAGTAACATAAGCATGTGGCACAACACTGTTTTTCAATATCTTGAAAGAGCTCATATGAATATTAGAGGTGTATTTACTTAAGAGAAACTCAGCTAACCATCACATTTGTCTTTGTCACAAAAAAATGTTTTACCCAGAAAACAAAATGTATACACTTTATTTATAGACAAAATAAAAGAATGCAGCTATAACTCCATGATCTAAGCCATAAAATTCAGAATTCCTCCAGGAAAATGAATCCTATAAAATGTAAAAATTTTACAAACAGCTAAATCTTTCATGCTCGAGCAGAAGAAAATTTAAGATCTTTAAAATATGAGAGAGAGTTTCCATTTGCATATTTAAAAATAAAAATAAAAATAGGAAAACCACATCTATACATCTCTATGGCGATTATTATGGGATCTCTCCCTTCCAACCACCTGAGATATTTATTGTAAACCTGTAATGCACAGTATTCTTCAATACTTTGTATCCCTCAATTTGCAGCACCTATGAAAGGATATATACATGGCATTTATAAATAAAGTATCACTTCAGCTTCAAGCAAGTAACCCAGTGACCCATACCACAGAAGCAAACAGAAAAAGATTATGCGCTGTTTTTTCAGAGGTTGGGCTTATCAACATCATTACTCACAGGACGTTGCTTAGGGAAGGAGCATGGGTAATATTCTTGTCTGCATACACGAAGTCTGTTAATAAGGATTAATGTGAGGCTTAGTCATAGAATTTTAAATATTTACAATACACCTATTTACACAGTCTTGAGGTTAAATACCCAGCTAAATACTCGTGCCTACTGTTACTGTCCTTTTTACCATATTATTTTAACAATTAACAAATGAAAGGGATAAAGAATGTAATTTTGCATAAGTACATGCTCATAATATGAGGCTTTTCATATCCATCACTATCTGTATTGTAAGAAGCGTTTATAATGAGAGTCAGTCCTGTCTGGCTGCAAAGTATTGGCTGGTGTCATTTTAACTAGTGATATGAAAGCTTTTGTATTGTTCCTTGCTGCTGTTTCAGGTGCTTATCCAATCCTTTGAAAAAGATTTATTTATTTTTAATTATGAAGTATAGATGTTGATATGGACAAACCTTAGTCGGTATGTGCCTGTGGACTGTTATAGTAGCTGAGAAACATCTCATTGCGAGGGACCTCCAGAAGTTAACCTTTCTTTCTTCCTTGTGGAATATTAGTAACGTGTTTTTTGTTTTTTGATTTTTTTTTAACAGAGATTTGAGCAACTTACTAAAAAGTTCAGTAGACTATTTTCTCACTATTGTAAATATTTAATAAAAATCTTTTTTATTCCAATCATCTAAACTTTTTTTGCATAGCAGTGACACTAACTTTTTCCGTATCTGGCACAGATATGGGGAAACGATAATTTCTTTCATTTTGGTAAAGTACCTCACACACCTGATGTATAATGTTGCATAGTTTCCCCTGTTACTCTTTTTTCTTCCCATCTTTCTCTAGAGGAGGAAACACTGATTATTTAAGAGCTGCCTTGCAGATCATCCTCTTGGCACCTCTGATGCTCCTTTGTGTTCTCTCCTGGCATCTGATGAGGCCCTGCCAGCATTTAGTAGAGCAGGAGGATTGCTTCATGCATTCTTTGGCATAGACATGTACTTACACATCCTGCTGTGATGCCTGCCTGTCCTATGAATGCATGGCACTGCTGATTCCTCTTGAGTGTGCAATACTCTCTAACCTCAAGATCCTTTCCTGAAGGAGAGCTGTCTACTTGATTGTTCCCTGCTCAATACGTCTACAGCTGATTGTTTCGAAGTAATCTGCACCTGTACCTTTTGAATTACTCCCAGACTATTTCTTTACTTGGTTGAGCTCTCTTAGGTTGTTAGTCCCAACTTTCAACATAGTCCTTCCTATCTTTGTGTGTTCTGTAATTTTCCACAGAAGCTTAGTCTCTCTCCTCTCTTCTTTCATTAATTAAAGATTGAATGGAGCCATATGAAAGACAAAGCCCTGTGGGGAGCCATTTGATATTTACTTCCACTTTGACAGAGAACAGTTGACAAGTCTTCTGGGAGGTACTATCCAACCACCGTTGCACCCAGTTTATAGCAATTTAATCTAGACTGTTTTCCTAGCTTAAAAGATTGTAATGTGAAATAATGCCATCTGTTAAAGACAAGATACATGATGCCTATTGCTTCTCCCTAACCACATAGCTGGTTACCCTGTTGCTGAAGCCAATTTTAATGTGATATGTTCTCTACAAATCTCCATTGGCTCATCTCACTTTTGCCTCCCAACTTTCAAATAATTTAAAACCCCTTAATTTCATTTAACAGGCCTCCTCTTCCCCTTTAAGAGTCAAATTAATTATATATTTGTAAGGGACTTGGTAGTCCAGCTTATTTTTATTATATCCGATGATGATTTTCTTAATGCCAACATAGCATATAGTTTTAATGGTTCCTACAGGAGACAGATTAATCTTTTTATGTTAAAGTTCAGATGACTGTTTAAGTTCAATTTATTATTTAAATATCTCATGAAAATACAGGACTGGAATGAATTTTTCATATTTTGACCAGTCTGAGCCATATGAAGCCAGAACCCTTGGATTTTGTCAGTTGCCATAGGAGGAGAAAACAGTGCAGGAATAATGTCAGTGTACTGTTTCTGTGATGTGTTTGTGAACAGGCATTGTATGAATAGGCATGCTAGAAATAATTCTGGATCAAAAATAAATACAAGTTGAGATAAGCTTTTGTTGAAATAGCTAAGGGGTCCCTCATTTTCTCATCTCTTGAGGCCTGAGGCTTCAGATGTGTGTCCAGTTCCTTATTTGCATATGATATTAAATTTTTCTCTTTTGTCCTAACAGTAGAATACATTTAATTTATATATCACTTCCAAAAGCACTAAACATTTTAGGTAAGCAAGGCAGAAAATTAAATCCTTTGTGTCAGTTGAAAGTTGCTGAAGTAGGAGAAAAGAGTTTTGCTTTCTCCTGTGCAATGCTATTTTCTATTGCTGCAGCAGAAATCTAAAAATTACTTATTTAAGAACTCATGTTTTTATAGAGTAAGTTCCTAGTCTCTCATACGTCCCTTGGCACTTCTCTGCCATGCAAAACTGCAAACTGAGGTCAAGCAGTGCTCTATAAAGGTCAGAACGAGCTTAATGTGATACATCATCTATTCAGATCTGAAGAGCATAAGAAGCCAAATAATCTCATCTGTGATTTTGTTGTGAAAAGCCTGGTGGTAAGAAGTATGGCAGATGCAGCATGTGGAAAGGAGAATATTCACAAATATTGCTTGCTGCTGTAGCTGGAAGACAGACACTTGATGGCAAGACTGAATAAGCAGCAAAGCACACATCGCAAGTCAGACCAGCAGCGTCTTGTGAACATGACTTCTGGAAACACTATAGTACTTAGTGATATGATGTGTTACTAATTGAAATAACTGAGCCTTGAAATTAAAAGACGTAATTCTGGAAATTGTGAAAGAAATCTGTATTAATATTCAGATATAGGTATGGAGGAAGAACAGGTATCTGTAGGAAAGGTTTCCATTACAAACATCGTGAAAGAGAAGAAGCACTTCACTATGTTGTGACACATCGATGTGACCTTCCATTTGAAGCATGGTACTTAAAGCACTAAAAATCATCTTGTAGGTATAAACCCCTAAAATGACACATTTAACAGCCACATAGAAAAAGTCCATTGAGAACAGAGGAAAACACTGTAAACACTAAACATTTAAAAGAAATGAATCAAACTTCAGTTGAATTAACCTAATTCCAGCTAAATCCTTCCAAATATTTCTTATTGACTTCAGGCATTTAGATTACTGACCATTAAGAACTAGGTTCAGCAACTGTTATTAGTGGATATTCTAATTCCCTGAAGAGTTATATAGAACTGAACTGGATGAATTAAGTAGGTAAACAACAACTATGCTTCTTAGCTGGACAAAAAATGCAGTCGATTTATGTTCCCTTTGCTGAATATTGGAATCACATTTTTGAGTGAGCAGTCTGTTTGCTGAGGAAGACAGGTAGAGTTTCCCAGACATGATTAGGAGCCAATGAGCACTGATATTTAAAGACTTCAGTGAAGGTTCCCATGCCCTTATACTCAGTCCTTCAGGTAAGCTAATGTGGAATATGCAGCTGGCTCGTTTATTTGAATGACACAGGCAGTCTTACAGATTAAGTCTTTTGTTGTGATCTTTATAACTGGTATCATGTAAGCAGCTCAAGATTTCTTGCCTATGTAAGTCTGCATATCATAGAGAAGATTATAACTTACTTCGTGTCTCTGTATAGCCAGGCTTTTGCACTGAGTCGGTGCAAACTAAACCTATTGTAAAACTATACTGAGTTGGTAACTCAGTAAATAGGTATGTTTTGGAAACTACATAACAGGCCATTTTAATGACAAAAAATAGTTATAGCAATTACAGTAGAAACCAGTTCTTTTAATTAGCATTACATTTCAGGTTATGCAATTTGTTCTGAGATACTGTATGTAAAACAAACTGTTTATGCTGCAAAGCCCATTTTCCAACAGTCTGGAACAACAGCTTGTAATTTAAAATGAAGTTGCATCATGTCTTCCTATCAAAATAATTCTGAAACAGCAAGGGCATGATTCTTCTGTGCAAGCATGTGCAAATGCCCATCCATGAGTGTTGATTTGTTCTCTGATTATGTGTCCTGTATAAGAACCAAATGTCAGGGGGTGTGGTTGATTTTTTTTTTTTTTAAGAGTTAAGTTTGTGTAGGTTGAAGATCTTCATTGTGGTGAGGTAGAAAACTACTAGAGGAGATACCGCAGAGGAAATGTGTGTGTGCATGTAGGGAGGTACAAGGGTCTATTGACCAAGGGAGAGTGCTTTGTCAGTATAGGTGTGAGAATTGCTGATTTCACAGGGGAAATTGTTCTTACATGAAACCAGTCACTTTTTCACCATAGATTGCTGTCTCCCACCACTCTAATTTCTGTTGAGGAGATCCAAACCTGGTATGACTTCTTCCCTTGAAGAAGGAGAAGCTTGCCCTCCAAGAAGAGGGGAGACAGGATGGGACATTCCCCATGGAGGTCCAGCTGCATGGATTTGTGCAATGTTCCTGAAAGGCTTCAGTTACCTAGTTGTGAGTGTCCCCCATCTGATCTGAGCCTTTCTTTCAGTTCATTTGCCAGATTCTTCACAATTTCAATCCACCTTGCCTTTTCTAGTCTTCAAATTCCCTTGAACTCTTTCAATAAAACACAAGTTAGCCATCCATCCAGAGTGTCTGTGTCCAGGCCCACCCCTGTGTTCTCCTTCACACCTGCTACTCCTTCCCAGGCTCTATTTGCTCTTGTTATTTATAGGCTGACTTAAAAGAGACTATAAATCTTACTTCTGAAAACTTATAAATCATACAGTCTGTAAGAAAAAATGAAATAGCATCATTTGCGTCTTTCTAGACTTATGATTTCCTCTCTCAGCCACAGAATATCTACTGGCTAGTTATTTCCTATATTTGTAACTTGCTTTGAAAAATAGATTTTGCCCCAAATTATTTATCAGTCAACTGAAGTGTCGACATGAAAAGACTTGTCGCTCCGTAGCAAGTTATTCTTAGAGATCCAACCAGGAAAAAAGCCATACATCTCATTGTTTCCACTTCAGAAATAGCATTTTTTTTCTTTGTAATTTGCTTTTTGTTAATATGCTTGATGTCAGCAATAATGTAAAGCAAAAAAAGCAAAAAAAAAAAAAAAAAAAGCTATTAATATTCTCTGCAATTCAAAGACTTCATCTTTTGTTTAAAAAATGATAGTAGAGCAAGTATGACAGTGCATTATAAAATAGTACTCTGGAAATGTAGCTTGTATGGCTTATGGAAAACAAGAAAAAAAGCCCCTCTTTAACATGGAATCTGAATAATGTAATTTGGTTTGTCAGGAGTACTATTAGATGCACGATATATACTTATTTGTTGATGTTGTTCTTTTAATATAAACCAGATTTTATTAATTTATTTTTTCTTTTCAAATGCGCAGCCCTGCAGTGAAAACATACACTGAGACAATTCTAATAAGTTTTTGGTTGTTTCTCAAAATACATATATCTTGGGAGCTCACAAAATGAAGAGCAAGTTTATGGTGAATTTAGTGTGAAGATTTAGTAAATGCTCAACATATTTTTCTTGCTACAAAATTATTCACTGAGCTAAATAGTTTTGCCTACAAAAGGAACATTTAAAAAAAAAAAAAAAAAAGAATAATTTATTGTGAACCAGAGGTGTATATGTTGCAGCTGAATCTGAAGGGTAAAAAGTGTGTATGTGATGTTGCTTATAACATCACTAAAACAAATTCTTCTGACATAAGACTTACCTGATGATAAAAAAAAAAAAAAAAAAAAAAAATGTATGAGAAAGGCAGAGATTCTGAGACTGAAAAATCTTACTTTCTTTGGTTTTACTTGTCAGCAAGGTTTGTATTGTGTTCCTCATGTATCAAAGTCCACTTTTTTTGGGAAACGTTTGTTGTTTACCTCTCTTTACAGTACGAAACTAATAATCAGTTTTCATGGCACTTCCAGTATTTCATAACTTGGAGTAGTGAATAATTATATTTTCTGTTTGGTACTTCTGAGGAAGTAATTTTTCAAGTAATGTTCAATGGCAAGTAATGTTGGAGTATTGTTTGTGTTGCTTTCTCAGTGCAAGGGGTGTTATTAAAATACCTGTGTTCTCTTTGACTGGTACCCCAGGCTCAAGCTCAAAACTCTCTTGAGTCAAGACCACTATGCCTCTATACTTAAAAATTAATACTTCTGAGAACCAATGCATAAAATAGGGAAAAACCTGAGCTCATGTGAAAATTTGCAATTAATCTAATTAATGCTGCCCTGGATCACTGTGATCAGAAGAGTGTTATATGACAAAGGTGGTAAGGAGTGGAACTGTGCTTGATGGATGCCTTTCCTCCCTTGTGATACATAAAATCAAAAACATATTTTTACCCTTTTGGTTAAGAGTAAATTTTTCCCTGTATTTTTGTTACTTTATTATTATTATGCCTTTTAAACAGTGAAGGAGAACCCTCATTTATACAAAATGTATTTTTGAAAGGAAGAAAGACAGTAATCTTATTTTTTACTAAATGGATGGTGAAATATAGCAACAAATCATACAGTTTTGGGAGGCAATACTGTCAAGAGAGCCATTTTGCTTTCTGATTCTTTAAAAGCACTTTTTAAAGCTGTTCCTACTGACGTATTTATAAAAGCAAAATAAACATGAGGAAGACAGTTTCAAACAGCTAGCAAAGAAAGACCTGCAAATAAACTTAGTCCAAAAACAGTCTTCAGTACATCTGTTTACAGTTAAGTCAGTGTCCCCCTGATTTGTGGTCTGCTTGTGTGTTTATAAATGGGACTTTTCAATAGTGCAGTGAGACAGATGTAATAGAAGATCTCTGGTTATTGTATTTAGAAAATTTCCGTTACATGTAGTCCATATTTTCTGCCTGATGCAGCCTTTCACCTTGTGCTATGGTTTTCACATCTCAAAAAATGTACTAATTATTATACTAATTATACTAATAAAATTATTTGATAGACAGAATTATGCAGACTTATGTAAAATATCTTTATTTGTAGTTGTCTGTCAAAATTAAAGACATACAACAATTTTAAAACACCATCACAGAAAAGATAGTAAGAGAAAAGTGAAAGTGGAATGAGACAGCCCTTTCAAATTTCCCATTTCCACCTGCTTCCACAGACTTGAGTAGTTGTTTCTTGCTATAACCCTGAATATTACTCCTTGATTTATTTTCTGCTATATTTTAAATTCCTCACTAGACATCGTCACATATATTTGCAATACCGTCTTAGTTTAACTCCCTGTGTGCCTTCAAAATAGGTGTCTTTAGACCACTTAAATTCTGGAAGCTACTGTTTTTAAACACTTTTCAGTAAATTGTCTCCTCTCTCCTTCTAAAAACAACAGAGTAAATCTCATAATGTGCTGATAGGACTGGTTTACATTTTCTTTTCTGGAACAGCTTTTTTTTTTTTTTTTTCCTACTTTTTAAATATGTGGCCTATGGTATTTAAGTGAGCAGATGGACTAAAAGTGTTGCACGGAAAGACTATAACAGATTCAGGAGAATGGCTTATGTAGTAATAACATCAGTTACACTGCTTCTTGCTTTAAGAAAATTAACCAACACACTCCCCTCCTCCCCCCACCAAAACAAACAAACAAACAAACAAAAAAATATAGCAAGGTTATTACATTCACGAGAGCCTAATTGTACATTGTAATATTTTCAGTGATAGTAGTCCGTGCTGTCATGCATCTCAAGATAACATTGCTGGTTCATGACAGTGCTAGCATGCTTGTGTGTTTTGAGTTCTGTTAGATGGCTAACGGAGCAGCCCCAAATTCTAAAACCAGGGATCTCCATCACTCTATGTAAAATGATTCCTTTGATACTTTGAGAGTGTTTTGCTTCACATATCTTAAATGCTGTGCAACTATCTTTGATGAGATCAATTGTCCTGTGGAGGTGCAGTTAGAAGATGACTAGCAGTACTAATTAATTTTTAGATGGCTTTAATCAAAGGAGTGTGTTTTGTCTGTTTTACTAGATTGGAAAATTTTGTTTGTTTGTTTGCTTATTTGCTTGTTTTTGTTTGTCTGTTTTCCAAATCTACATTCTGGGGCATGGTTTTCCTATGAGTGGTTGGGTTGTTTTGCTTTCAAATTTGTATGATTTTTCAAAGAATAATTCAGAACTTTAAATTGAACATCATTTGCAGTGCAGTATGTCAAACCAAAAAGAAATGTTTAGCAACACTAGAACTTGGAAGAAATCCTCTTTTCTTATAAGTACCGATATTTTTAATATCGGGTAGATAGATATCTTGTTTAGAGTGTAAATTAAAACAAAAGTGTAATTGCACTTGTTCACATTATTTAGCTTGGTAACAGGTTAATTTGAACAATTTGTAATGCAATGCAATGGAACTAAAGCTTTTAAAATGTAGAAATTGTGAAGTAAAGTTATGATGTCTTAAAGGACGTATTAAAATTGTGTATGTTTCATATTGCATAACAATCAGATAAAATCTCAGAAATATAACAGTTTTATAAAATGTATATTAGAAAGCATAGGAGAAGTACATTATAGCAGAATTCTGCTTATTAGACTTAGTTCCTTTTCAAAATACATCAAAAGGTCTTCTAATGATTGACAATGTTCTAGAAACTGTGATAATAGAATAGGATTTTGCTAAGTCTGGTGAAACTATATAAGCTTAACATCTATCTGATAGTTCACTAAGATTTCAAAGTATGAATAATGGTATACTCCCCACATGTCAGCCACTTACGATTGCCAGTCTGATTTTTTTTTTAATATGTTAAAGAATTAGTAATTTTTCATCTTGACTAATGTAATCCCCATTTTCATGATCTATCCAAATCTTTTTTCTCTGAACTTTAGTGGTTTGTAATACTTCATCCAAACATATCAGGTAGCCAGACTACCTCATGTCTGGTCACTTTAATATTCTAAAACTTGTTACCCATTTTTTAATACAATTTAAAGCTGCTTTTTTTTTTTTTTTTTTTTTTTTTTTTTTTTTTTTGAGGCATCACTTCATAACTGTTTATGGCACCAGTTTACTTCATAACTATGTTTATGACACCAGTTTGATCTTGGGATTTTTTCTCCTTGATTTTTTTGAATCCTTTCCCACTGGAGTTTTTATACAACTGTGAAAGCTTTCATATTAATCATTCTCTCATTTGCATGATTAGTATCTTCAGAACATTTTCCCCTCTTTTACTTGTTGTGGTTTCTCTTTTTCAGTAGTATCCTGTGACTTTGTGTTGAATGACTGGTGTATAAAATATGTGCACATTTGCATAATGCTTCTAGATGTTATTCAGGAAGTGTTCGCTCCCTTTAAAGTAATCTGAGAAAAAAAATTTAGGCCGTTGCCTCCTTTTCAGTACTATCAAGTAATAAAAAGCACAAAAAAATATAATATGATTTAACTTGCTTGCATGTGTAACTACCTGCAAATGCTTTTGGTTCAGAAGGAAAAGGAAAGAGGTGAAAGAGAAATGCAACAATTCTCCATTTAACTATCAGTAAAAGGTCATGTTTCACAGTGGTTACAATATGAATGAAAAAATGAGAGTACAAACATATGTTTTCATGAGACTTGCCCATAGGTAGCTCTGATCTGAAATGGGCGTTTCCGGCCATAAAAGACGTGATGAGTTATGACTCACTCTTCTTACTGAGCTCTTAATTGGACATTAAGTTCCTTTAGCCGTATCAGAATTTGTCTAGCTCATTGGTTTGATAAGACATAAGAGGCCAAATATGTCCCTTATGTTCCATTGACTTCCATAAGGTTGCACCAGGGAACAATTACTTTTATTAAAATGGTATTAGTGCTGCATACTAAGGGATATGTGTGTTGACATAGCATTAAAGTTTTAAAAGATCAGTTTTATATATAGAAAATGAGGATGTATTTTGGGATTAGTTCATCATGGCAATGAAACTATTTTTACTCCAGGTTCACGTTTTGTGGAAACCAGAAGCCCTTTTTACTGGGGGGGGTTCATACTGCAAACAGAAGTAGTTAGGCTGAACAGACTTTGCCAGCAGCCAACTGAAGATCACTTCTTAATCTAATCAAGTCAAAATCACCGATAGTGTTACCAGTTTAAATACTTAATGAAATTCATTTTATGATATGCAAACTAGAGGATTTTCATGTGGACTTCATATAGACACAGCACTATCTGTCCACTACCTGACTTTTAAACTTTGTTAAGGTGCTGAACTTAGAAGGCTAACTTTGTCATGCCTGATGAACAAACCTGTCTTGTCTCATGGTATTTAAATATTATTTGCCTTGAAGCTATCCATCTAAACAGAAACAAGAACCAGTCAAATAGATTTGACTAAAATAAGGAGTTGCAGAACAAGGAAAAAGGAGGTAATTACATTACTTTGCAACAGAGACATTAATAGCTCCTGAATAGCTTGATCAAGCATGTAGGTGATCATTCTTAGACTACTCAATTATTTTTATTCCCTGACATCAAAAATAATTTAAGTAAGATTTTGTTTGTTTGTACCTTCTTTAACAGAGGAAAATAGAAAATGAAAATCAAGGAATGGAAAAAATATTAAAAAGGTTTAACTATGTTTTCTCACAAAGTTGTTTAGTTATATATAAGCTTTATTTGACTAAAGTTGATTTTTCCTATGGCCACTTATTGTGGTTCTATAATCTTGGTTTAGACCAATTAAAATAAATGTGAAGACCTCATGAATTTTGGAATAGTTACAAACAGTATTAAATGATCTTTTGGGTGAAAAGTACCTAATACTCCTTAAGCTCCCTTTCCATTACTGAAGTACTTCTGTGTTTGTTCCTTAGAAGAAATAAACTAAAAAGGATCCTTTGCAGACAGGAAGATTAACAGAAACTGATGTTGGGTTGGCTGGATATAGTTGCTCTTTAGGTATCAAAAGTCCACATCTACGTCATGTGATCCAAATAGCTTAATAGCCTCATTTACAGCAATGATGGGAGTTGGTGCAAAAAGCAAAGGTCAGAACGCAAATGCTTATGTTTAAAACAGTGACCGTGAAGATATTAAGGTCTTCATTTAGGTCTTTAGACTTCACAGGTCTCAGAAATTTGTGAAAATCTTATGGGGTTCCCCCCCACCCTCTCAGGTCCGTTTATTTCTGTTCATGTGTATGACAAAGTGCTGCCTCCTTGATACTACAACAGATGAGTATCAAGATACTACACAGATGAGTATCTTGCCACACAGTTTATGGTTAAGCCTGATAAGATTAATTAAAGCAGTCCTGCCTGACTGAAAGGCTTGATTCAATTATTAGTTATTTCCAGTTGGTTATCACACACAAATAAAAAATAAAAAAAATAAAAAAGGAAAAGAAACTAAATGCAGCTTCTATTTTAGTAGTAGTAGATCCCCTTTTCTATACTTGTTTAGTGTTTAAAATATAACTTTAGAATTATTTGTCTGGCAAGATTGAGACTCTCTGTATTATATGGTTATGATACTAAATTACAAAAGGGTCACCTGGACCCTAGCCTGTTTCCAGTGAAGAATGACAAAGGAAACATTGCACAAATATGGGCCCCTGTCAGGTAAAACAATGCACAACTGAGCATGAGTGGGGAGTGTGTGACTGGTGCCACTCAGGTACCGAAGATACCCTTCTGGCAAATGGGACACAGCCAGAGCCCCTTGGGCCAGGCAGAACGGTGAGACCCATCCTGACGTGGTGAGGGTTACTTCCTGTTTTAGAGGGTAGCAGAAGCCATCCCTGCCCAGATGTGTCCTAGGATTGCCTATGGGGTGGTGTGTTTTTTTTTTTAGGAAGGGCAGGAGGCATGTTGCGGCCACTGGAGGAGAAGCACTGAGCTGTTAAGACTGATGTGTCTCTGCAGTCAGGGGTTCAAGAGATCCTAGCTGTAACTATGGAGTGAAGCAGGTGTCAGCAGAGGGTTTCTTCCTGCAGCTTGGAAAACTTTGACACCTGTGTCCCTGGTGCTAGTCCTATTTTTTTTTATTTTTTTTTTCAGTACACCTAGCTTGGAGGAGGTTTAGCAAAATACCATGTTCTATTTCAGGTCCAAGGGTCACTCTTAGAGCTGGCAGAAAATGCATTATTGAAAGTGATAAGAATGGGTCTCTAAAAAAAAAAATAAATATGGAAAAGTAGATTTAAATGCCTGCTTTAGTGTAATTGTAATTTCCCCTACTTTAGCCAGCTGTCTTCTCCCTGTCTCATTGTATGCTCCTTTTAACAAGGAAGGAGGAAGGATTCTTTTGCAAAGAGGAGAAAATGAAAAGAACTTTCAGAACAAAAAATTTGTTAAGCATCTACTTACTTAGAAAATACAAGAAATAATTTGCCAAATTTGCCAAAACAGATGGAACAAAGTCATTTGAATTTTCAGGATGATTCACGCTTTTACTGATTTTTTTTTCAACCAGAAAAGTAGATTAATAGTTTGCATAAAGGTAAATAAAATTATTTAAAGAATTAATCAATAAAAGGGCTTAGATAACATTTGCTCATATACAGAGCCTTGATAAATTGGTTCTGTGTATAATTTGTTTTCCCCACAGCTGCCTGTTAGTGCAGTTTTAGTGACAACCTATTTACATTCTTTCTAATTGTGTGAGTAAGAACTCAAATAAACATCACTCATATAGCAACTTAATAATTATTTTACCATATTTTACATCTCTGATGAAACATGAAGGAAAACTCAGCTAATGATGGCAGGATCAATTATCACTCTGCAGAACCAAAATTTTAATGCTCTGATCCTATGTCTGTAAAAGCTGTCCTGTTTCATGTAGGTGCCTATTCTTACTACTGCACTTGGTAATTCAGTTCATGTATCATACAGAAAGAAGTACATATTTATAACAAGCAGTCTTAAATGGGCAGATTAACAGGTAGAAGGAATGGTATTAGGCTTTTATCTAATACTAACATTGCATGAGAGAGTATCCACTCTTCTGGGAATAATTAGTTTGTTTAAACCTGTTTAGATTTAAAAGTGTCATTTGTATTAATTGAATGTTTAGAATTCTGTTCTTACCTTCTCGGCCGTTCTTTTCATTGCTTTACAAAGCAATAGATGTTAAAGATGTTAAAGATTGATTAAAGGCATGTTTCTCTATTTTTTTATTTATTTTAGTTTTCTTCTGATTTACTGTATCAGTAAGGAAACCATATCTCTTAGGGAGTTACATCAGACAGTGTTACAACAGATATATTTGTAAATTTCTGAACTACATTCTTACGGTTCAAATGGCTATTTGTTCTTCATGCAGAAATTTTTTTCACTCTCAAGTGGCATTTTTCCATTTAAACCACCTTTAGGCCTTTACTGGTGACATCTGCACATGACCCCATAACTTCCATGGGGTATTTCCATTCCACTGTTAGTTAAATAGCTGCATTTGGGGTTCGTATAGTCATCACCAGCAGAGCATCAGTGAGGAAGCTGCAGTGGCCAAATCATTCTTGAATGTATTGGCAACTTGTAGAAAATAAAGCTGATCCAGAAAATTAGCAGCTAACTGAAATTTTCTTTATTAATTGGGCTATATATAATCTAGTAATACATGCAATAGTTCTAGATAATAATCTAGACAATAATAGACAATAATCACTCTCATATGACTACTGTTATGTTTTATAAAGGTGGTGCTTCCCTATCTTTTCATTTTCTGTTAGTCTTTGACAGTCTATACATGTATGTGTTTATATGTCTCTACATACACAGGCATAAACACATGTATTTATATTGATACCTATAATACGTATATTATATCATCCTTCCATGCATATTTCAGTTATTCTTTCCCAGCTGAATTTTGCTAATGTCTATTTGATTTTTTTTTAAGTGTCAGTTTGGCTAATCCCCCTCTCCACAGATTTGATTGCTAGCCCCATGTTCTTTGAGTTATCAAAGCAGAGTAAAGCTACCCCTTCAGAGCAGTATTAGAATCCCTGCTAACTAGTCATAGCTGGATTTAACATCACACGGTTATAACATTTCCTTCTCTTTTCTTCTTCTTCTTTAATTCCATATCCTCTAGATAAGGATTAGTCCCTTCCCATATTTTCAGACTGATCATTGAAACCAAAGTAGCTACCTTTCCCTGTATTCCACTTGAGTTTGAGCACAATGAATGTATAAGGGGAAAAAAAAATATAAAAACAAACAAACAAACAAAAACTTCCTACCTGCATTTTCAGAGAAGAGTTAAAACATCAGGAATGAATATGCAAATTACTTTGAGACAGCTCATTGGCTTAGGAATTGGCTTCTGCCTGTTTAATGAATCTTCGAAGCCCTTAGTGTTCCACTAGCAGTCTTAAGATACAAAGTTTATTTTTAAATATATAGACAGATAAAAAGGCCTGAAATCAAAATCAGATCTGCATTGTTTAAAAATGTGGAGCTAACGGTTTCCTATAGAAGAATCACCTGTTACTAGTGGAAATTTAAAACAATGTTACAGATCCCATAAAATTGAATAAAGAGCTCAAGGCACCACTCAAACAAAAAGCTTCCAACAGTATTCATCAAAGACTATCAATCACACCAGAAAACCTTGGCGAAATGTTTTAATTACTTCTAAACAACAAAAATTATCTTTGTGGAAAAAAAAAATCTTGGGGATAATGCAACTGATTAATTATACAAATATACTGTCTTTTTAGTAACATAAAAGTTGCAAACAACATTGCAAATATAAACTTTAATCTACCTCTACTTCAGGATATATGCATTTTGATACTGGTAGTAAAATATAAAATTCAAAGCATGTGTATATATATATGTTTAAATTTTAGTAAATTCTTGCATATTTATAAGGAATAAAGTCACTGAAGTGAAATCTGATATAGGCTATCACAGAGGGTTTTACTCTTCCATTCCAGCTACCGTTGATTAGTATCTTACCTTGCAATTCATTCCATTGATTCCAGTGTGATGAGTTAGGCAGTTAGACAAAAGTCAGGATGAAGTGTAGCAGATTTCAGTTCGTAATTCCTCCAAATCAACAGAATGTTGCAGTATGTGCACTCTACCTGTTTTAAAGAATGACTCCTTCTAAAGCAAAACTGAAGAAATACAAAACTTCTGCACTGAAAGCTGACATAATAGAAATGCTCAGGGAATAATGAAAATGAATTCCTTATTTTTTTGTAAAAAGTTAAGTGGTATTCTGTCAGTGATTTTTAAAAAATAAAAACTTTTAAGACCAAAAGGAATCTATATAACAATTTTCATGGCTTACAGCATAACTGAGAACGTGTAATTTTATTACCTGATTTCAATCAAGTCCGCAAACTTGTGGTTGAGCTAGAGAATATAGTTTAATAAGGTATCTAGTATTTTTTAAAGACTTCAAGTAACAGAGAATTGACTGCCTCAATAGATAAGATGTTCCATTATTATTAAGTATTTGTAACTGATTTCTTGTTTGAATCTACCTACTGTCAATAGCTAGACACTGCAGTCATGTTGCACTAGTGCCGGCATCAAAGTCCCTTTACAAAAAGTCTATTTTTTGTAGATACTTAGATTCACTTTTTCAAATAAGTGAAATAGATTAATTTTTCTTAAGTTTCTCATTATAAAACAAATTTATTAGACAAACTGACTTAATTTTTTAGTCCTTTAAAATTATGCCTTACTTTGAAACATGAATGCTGGGTATTCTAATGGTATCATTAATATATAAAAGAGTTTTGTCAGTGTATATTCTCTTCCAATACTTTTAATCAAAGCATCATTTTTTCAAGGTGTATAGTTAATATATTTTGATGCTCAGAAGTAGTTGTTTAAGGTAATATTGCTTCATATCTTTATATAAAGCAATGATCTTTAATATGATCTTCATTATCTTTTTTATCTTTTTATGATTTTTAATGCAGTATAAATAATATAGGAAAAGAGAAGGAAATGTGTACAGTCCAGTAAAATTAATTTATTTACTCTGATTTTTTTGAATAGTATTTGGATCAAAGTTGAAGTTCAGAAAGCTTAGTTTGTTTTGTTTTGTTTTTACTGTATCTTTTAATGTAATACTATCACTGAATTCTGTGGGCCTGGGGACAATTGATTTGGGAATGTTCATAAGATTCTTGTAGACTTGTTACTGTTAAGCCCCAGACAGATGCTTTCAACCTTGATTCCTCTTCAAATAGCTTCAGTGTGTGCTCATGTCTGGTTACAGAGTGATTTCTCTGTATCTGTGAAGAGATAGAGCCCTTACCTATTTGGTCATCAGTTATTTCTCTGTTAAAGCAGAGGAGTCATCATTCAAAAAACTCCTTTAACTACATCACATTTTTTTTCCCCTCTGGAGTGAGAAGTGATCTCCCCAGTGGACCCGCCACATTTGTGCACTGCATGTGCATTGTTATAATGTTCAAAAGAGTGCAGTAGTCACAAGAAATTTTTACATATTCTGCATGTGGTTTGTGCTTAGGAAATAGAGAAATACAAATATCAGTCACTGAACAATTTTTTTTTACTTTTTTTTTTTTTGGGGGGGGGGATGGAGGGGTACAAATAATATATGCACTATAGCAGTAAATATGAAGATAGCCTTTTATTTTATAATACATGATAACACCTGAAGAAGGTATTTTAAAATGACAGAAAAAATATCAGGTTCCAAAGCTGTAGCAGACCAGTGCTTAGCTTGCTTTTAAAAATGGCTAACTGCAGAACAGCATAAATATTTCTCTTCTCAGTTAAGAAGCTATTGTATTTGCCCATTTTATACGAATCTGGATTTATTTATTTATTTATTTTTCTGAATGATAGATAAAGATATTTAGATAAAGAGATCATGATAGAGAAAACCAAAAAGGATCAAGTCTACATTTCACAGGAAACATCCTCTTGAAAAAATATGGAAAGTTACACTGATATTAATAATGTTGGACTGAACACTACAATTAAGAATATTGAAAATTAATGTAGGCAGGTAATAGATCACTACTGAATATCTGTATACAATACAAGTATATTATTAATAGCAAGGATAAATGTATGTCTAAATCTCCTCTGGGAAATTGTTCTTTACATGTCACTGAGATAACACAGATGCTGTCAGTATCTAAGGTGTCAGTCTAAGGTGTAAATAATTTTGTAACCAAGTATTGCACAGCTTAACCTTGAACCAAAAATTAACTAAAATTATTTCAGAAACATGTAGGAAGACCTAGGTATGATTCAAAGTAAATTACTGTTTTAAAAATACACCCTTTTACCACATTCATGAAGGTTATTCACGTATTATTTGCTTGATCAGAGCTGCTTTCCTCCAAATGACAATAACTTTTTCCCTAGGCAGCACGTACAGTACAGGTTCTTGTGAAAATATGTTTTCAATTCTTTAAAATATTTCAGCCTTTAGCAGTTCAAAATGTTTATAAACCAAATTACAAAAAACAAGTATGCTTAAAGTTCAATCAAGTGAATGTATACATCCTATTTGGTTATACATACAACATGATTTGATTCTGTCAGGTCATTTCTGTATTTTGCTTTTGTTATTTTCCTGAACAAAAACTATGAAGAAATATTGCTTTATAATGTATAGCTGTAATAGTGTGGACTACTGCTGGTAGTATGAGTTCCACCACCTCTGGCAATGTGGTCATAGGATAATGTGTCCTACTCTGTGAAATGTGTTGATGTGCAGGAAGCTGTTGAGCTCTTAGCCCACCTGCAGCATACAGCAGATCATGTTTACTGTCTATGTGGAGGTGGTTCCAGGTCTCTGCCTTGGACACCTCTGCACAGCCATTTCCTATGTAGTTTGATGGTATGGTTTAGCACATAGCTCCTTTGTCACTCTCACATGTAACACATACCTACTATTGGCAACTAAACATTATAAATTGAGGTCTTTTTGCCTTTTTTTTTTTTTTTTTTTTTAATAACAAAGCTTTCACTTCTAGTTGAGTATTAGCTAAAATAACCTCCTGAAATAACACTATATAACCTGTCCTGTTGCTGAGGTGGGGGGGCTTGGTCTCATACTCAAAAATCACACAGCATTGTTTTTGCTAGATGAGACTTAACAGTTATATGAACTTGTAACTTTCATAACCTGTGAAAAATTACCAATCTTCACTATAAAAATTATTTTACTTGTTCCAGATTTTTTAGTCACAGACCCCAAATTTTAGAAAAGATGAAACTGGATAAATTTGTTTTCCCTAAACAAAAATACAGTGATGAAACTCTTGAAAATATTAAAATATTAGTTAAGATTTGATGGTGCTCTGCAGTTCAGAATCCAAAAATAAATCCTCAATGGATCATTATTCCCTTGACAAATGTATTCAAAACAGATGTTTTCCGGAAGGCAGCCCAAGAGATATAGGTGTGTTGTATCTCAGGTGCACTTTACCTTCTGTTCCCTATTCCTCATATTTATTTTTTTTTTTTGTCTTTAGCCAAGAGAAAGACCTAGCCTCAGGTTAAACCAAACAAACCTTTTGTTTTATTTCACTTTCTTTATTTTTTTTTTTTTAAAGTATTTTATTTTACTTTGCTTTATTTCCTTAAAGTATATTTTTTAAACTTTTAAGAAAACTCACTACAACAAATAGTAGCACAGGAAGAAATGATATGAGCTCTAAGTACTGATTACTTAAAAATCGTTCTCTGATTATGTTGACTTTCATTAGCAAGAATTAGTCTTGTATAGACGTATACTTTAATTTTTATTCTTTTGTGATTTATTTGAAATAGATGTTGTTTATAAATGCTCCTTTATAATTTTATAATGATATTATAATTACAAATTGTGAATTATAGATGTAATTACATTGCAGTTACTGTAATGAAAACAACAATGGCAGCGCAGAATCACTTTAGGACAACTCAGTAAATGTAACTGAAAACAAATAAAATGGGAGAAGACCATTTTATGACATCAGTGAAGCTGTGTCAATATTGTCCTCCCCACGCAGCAAGGAATTTTTCAGCACTGAGCGGTCTATAGTAATAAAATCTCCAAAGGTGACTGGAGATGATCCCATAAGCTAACAGGTATTTAAGCAGGTGCTCTTGAAAATAACAGAGCTGGGTAAGGCACAGTACTGGAATTTGGGTGATAAGTGAATATTTGTTTCTTCTATGAATTCTTTTGTGGGTTTTTATTTTTTGTTTTTTATTTTTCGCAACTCACCTCTTTTCTTTAAAGGTTTATTACATGATTACACATGTTGTTAACAGTATTTTCCATTGTGGCATCCAATTTAACTGTGAACTATTTGGTCTTATGCAGTTGATGGCTAAAAGCTAAGTCTTTATCTCAGAGGACTCTATTCTTGACAAGCTATGTCTTGGTTGCTGAAGCAAGTTTATCAATGGTCTATTCAACATCTCACACAGGAAGGCTTCAGGGAAAAATTAATGCACAGTGAAGAACAAAACTTAAGCATGAACTTTTTACTTAGACCTCAGAGAGTGCTGTGGATTCAAAAATTCTGCTTTTGCATTTTATTCACCAAGTAACTTCTGTAGAGCAATTTGTATGTTGTGTATTTGTGTCCTTCTGCATGGATTCACATGTTGTGTGTAAAATATCAATCACATACGTATATGGATGTATACTAGAGGTACCTCAACTTTTGAAGAGGCTTATGTACAGTAATTAAAAAGTTACTGTCCTAATTTACAGTACAGTAAAACTTTCAAAGTAAAGAGATCGAGAACTGGTCCTGAATTCTTGAGGATACTTGTTTCAGTTGAGGAAGCTAATTTAATTCCTCCAACTCTAAGGAAGATTTCTCATACCATATGCCTTTATTTGTCCACTAGGGATTAAAATCTGTCAGCTAGTCTGATGCTGTCATATAGTTGAAATCAGGCTGGAAGGGGTGCTCTCCTGGAATAAAATATGATTACAGCAGATATTTCGACATTCATGGTTCCCTGATTCGCTTTGTAGCTGCATCATTTCTAGCTGTGTAGCTCAGTTTGGCTACAGGATGATGTGCCTGGGAATCAGGATTCCCATACCATGTTGCACTGCAACACCTGGACTTTCCTGGGAGTAGAGAATCTGTACCCAGGTTTCTTTCCCCCAAATTCAGTGCAAGATCAGTAATTGCACTTAATGAGAAACAATAGAGAAACTGCAGTTAGCAAGAGTTTCTCTGAGAAGCAGTTTCAGGCACAGTTTTGTCATGACATGGTCCACACTATGAAATGTTTTCTACTTTCATTTGTCAGAAATAACCCACAGATTTTGATGTATTAATCTTCATGTGTTCAGCAGTAACCAGTCTGTTGATTTATAATATCAAGACAGACTATTGGCCTGCTTTATACTTTTTCTTTCCCCTGCTATGTTAGACAGCCTGGAATGCCATCTGCTACTGGGATTCTTATCCCTTAAACTAAATGTGTAATTCAAGTATACAATACAGTATTGTACTTCTGTCTTTTAAAACTGAACAGCTGTTGGGTACAAAAGATATACTCCAACAGTGTTGTTTTAAGTATGTTATCTATTAAATATCAATGAAGCTACGCATTGTTTAGCACCATTATCAAAGATGAGATTTTTCTCCAAGTAATCACACTCTGGGAAATAAACAATCTGCAGCACATTTGATAGCATCCAAACCAAGGTGTGGAATTTCATTAGGCTGTTGGGTGTATCTAATGTTCTCATTTATCAAAGCTTACAGAACAAAGAGGTTCATTCACTTGAAATGGGAGGTTTCTGTACTTAAAATAGAAATACTAAGGAAAAATGTGAAATGATTCAGGGTAAAGAGAGAATTGGGAACTACTGCAATATAAACTCCTGAATGAATTAAATAAGTAATGAGTAACGAACATCTTCTGTCTTTATTTGTTGTAATTAATTCTTGAGAGAAATTGTTAGTTGGCTGGAGAATTTAAGCAAATCTCATACCCATTTTCTGTGCTAGAAGAAGTGTGTCAACTGAGAATAACTTTTGGCACCACAGATGTTTGGAATAGGTTAAAAGTATGAACCATTCAAATCAAACAAACAAAAGTTCTATGGGTTTGCTTAACACATGATAGGCATTTTTAACCTGGGAAGGATTTTAGGAGTAACAGCACTGTAAGAACCTAATGGAAATGTATCACTGTACACTGTCATATGTTACAACATGTGGGCATATGTCATGTCTTGTTAGTGTATCAAAAGTTAAGGTTCCAGAAAAAAAATATCTAGTTAATTTTGTAAGAGTATTATTCACAGAGAGCTGCATATAAATCTTCTGGACAAGCAAATCTGACTCATTAGAAGTCATAACCCCAGCAGGCAGAAGAATGGGAGATATCTGGGAGAGGAAGCTCCATTAATCAGAATCTATGTTTAGTTTACAAATTATTTTGTCAGAATATGAAGTTAGGCATAGTTGCTGCTTTGTAAGAAACAAAAACATAAAGAACTACTAAAACATTTTAAGAAATAAATATTGAGTGTAAAATACATAAATAGTCTTTGGAGCCAAGATCAGAAGCAGAATTGTGTCTCTTGTGCTACATGCTTAAATCAATGCAATACAGATTCCTGCTCTTTGTGGCAAATATATATTTTAATACATTAGGATTTTAAAAAATGGTCTGCACCCTGGCTTTCATACACATCAGGGAGATGTAGCATTCTCCTGGGATGTCAGTTTGAACTATTTCAGATGGAAGGAGCCATTGAATGCATCTTTGGCATGCTGTCTTAATGATTCAGTACCTGAGCTACTATTGAAAAGGTGGGGTATTTCTGCAGCTTCCTCCTTTGGGTATAATTTGCCCATGAAGCACAGTTTCAGATGTAATTCACTCTGCCCAATAAGCAACTTAGTAGAGATGTCAGGAATATCTGTCATTTCAGAAAAATAAGCAAAATGTTTTCATTCGTTTACAACACAAAGGCACTTCCTAATACAGACATAGGCAAATATTTACTGCTCAATAATAGATTTTTAAGCAAAAGTATATAGGTACCCACAGATACCAACTGAAATATATTTTTCTTGTTTGGTTTTGTTTTCAGATTTTGAGTATTGAACTACTGAAGTTAGTTCCCCAAATCTATCTAAGCTACTTGTTAGGTACCATAATTTGTTTAGGAAACGAAGCTAATATGGCCCTGGTCTAAGGTGTTTAGGCATTTGAATCCTATTTTTTCATTGAGAGTTAGGTACTGAAGCACCTTTAAAGATCTGATCCTAACTGACTCATTTTGACACGATACAGAGCTGTCAGTACAGCAGGAAATTAAACTGAGTTCTCCAGAGGCTCCTGCGAAGTCCAGGATCTTCCCTATGCAGCTCTGAGATGAACTCTCTCTACCCATGAGATTAGCCAGCTCTAGATATATAAGAAGGTAATGGTATTTGTATTATGAAAAAATACATAGCAATTTTGAATACAAAATGTTGTTCTTCAAATCAAGAATGCATGTGGTAAAATTAGTCCATGCCTGTGAGAGTTTAATTCATGATTTTCAAGTGCTCTAAAGGAGTTAGGCACTTATCATTGAATTTCAATGAGATTTGAGCAGCCAGCAGAAACCCTTAAGTTTCTTCGAAATCCCCATCTCAAAATCTTAAATAAATAAATAAATACAATAAAAATAAAAATTAAAAAAAGTGCAGCAGCTGTGAGTAAAACCTGACAGAGGTGTGGGAGGTGGAACTGGCCAAGATGGAACTGAAGGTGTTTTTGTGGCATAGACAAGACAAGTCTATTAGAAATAATTAGAAATTCACAGTTACAGATTGCATTTTGCAGTGGCTACGAACACCTGAGTGTTCAGCTGTGATTGATCTCTCACTTGCCATTCTATAGCAGCCCAGACACATGCCACAAACAACAGTGGGAACCTTGTTGTTGATTTAAGTGACAGAAGGCACTGAACCTTAGTCTGGGAATAATTCCTGGGATATTTAGTATGCTGAAGCTCCTGCCTCTGCTTGGATTACTTCTGTGTGGAAGCAGGGATGAAAATCTAGCTTTGCTGAGCTGTACCTGCATCTTGTACTGGTACAGTAACGGCGCATGCAACTGGATTTGGGAACTTGGATGAATTAATTGGTTTTGTGCTTGCATGTAGCCTTTCCAATCTCCCTTTGGTCTTCTGTGGATTAATTAGTTTGTATGTTATACTGTATAGTTATATGGCACATGCTGTTGCTGGGATAGGTTGTTGGGCTGTGTGAAGGTTTGGGAGAGAGCAGCCTTTGAGCAGATGTAGCTGAGTATGGCAGCTCTCTATAGGCATCTACAGAGGCATGACTAAAGATAAGTTTTTTCTAACATGTCCTTTTTTAAGGATCGGATCAGGATCAATAAGATACATGTGCAAATGTTCTGGGACCCCAGAGCATAGTTTTGGGGGTGAAGAGAATGAGTCTGTGCTGCTGAACTGAGCCTGCTGCAGGCAGGGATGGGGATAATCCAGGGCTGTCTGACTTCAGCATCAGGTCAGGAATTAGGGGACTTGCTGGAGAAGGTCATTAGAGAAAACCCAGGCAGTCTGGGTGTAATAAACAACAAAGCTTTAAATCCAGAGGACCCCATTAACACTCAATGTGTCTTTAAAAGTATTAAGGCCTAACAACACCACAGACTGCTTTGTATTTTAGCTGTAAGATGCTCAGGAGTATTAGCTCTAAAGCCAGCATGGGAATGTGCCATGTGTTAAAGATTATCCTACTGTTTGTAACAATCAACCACTCCTTCCCAGCCTGTTTTCCCGTAGATATCTTCCGTGTAATGCAGGCCAATTTTGAAACAAATACAGTGACCATGACAATGAAGGCATGAAAGACGCGTGGAATTTGGTGTTCTGAAGGGAAGCAAAACCAAACAATGTATACCCTGTGTAAGGCAAAATAGTAAGTTATTGACTGATATATATCTTAATTCTTAAAGTTCAACATCTTATACTAGAAAACATACATAATACTTTTTAAAAATATAAATTTAAAAATAAAATTAAAATGGAAGACATTTGGCTCCCGGTATAATGAAATGAGATATTTTGACATTTATAGAAATTGCTTACACTTATAAAATGATATTCCTTCTAAACTTGCTTGATTTGTGTAGCATCTAATTTTCCAGAGATATGAGTAGTATGTCAGCATATTCCACTGAAATGTCAGAGAATCATATTAAAAATAATAAATAACATATTTACAAACATAAGCATCTGAAACAAAGCACAAATAATATAATAATAAATGACACCCAAAGGTAGTTTTCTTGACACTATGTAAAGTAACAGCCAAATATTGTTTACTGCTCTGTGAATTTACCATTAGGTGAAAAAAACAATTTTACAATCATCGCAAACTTTTTGGAAGGAAGCTAAACTTTTCAGTAACTGTTTTAAAATGATAGAATGGGCTCATTCACCATGAGCTAAAATATAGTTTTTGTCTTTACAATCATTAAAGTTTGTCAAGTTGCAGGGCAGTCATTTAAATATAATGAGTCCTATCTAGGAAGGATGCCAAGAATAAAATTATTTAGTATTATAGACTGGAAGAGTATAATAAAAGCTGTAATAATCACATTTTTTGATAAAATGAGGTTTTCATATTTGTATTATGACTGTATTTTAAAACTGAAAGTCCCACATAACCTGGGAGCAGGCTTGCAGGTCAAGCACAAGCATGACTGCTGAGCTTTCCTTGTCCCAGGTTACCCCTTATCTGCTTGCTTCAGAGCTTCTGGAAGCTTCTTCGGATGCTGAAATTAGCAAGTCTTTGGGTTGGGTGTAGCTGTGATGCAAGTTGGGGGAGCTGTGAACAGCCATATGCAAACATGCCCCAGAGCTCCACTGAGCCCACCAGGGCCAGGTTGTGGGTGTCCTTCTGTGTCTTTGGCTCACGTTTTTGCAAAAATATCCAAGAAAAGAGATCACATTTCCTGTGTTGTGGAGAATATAAATCAAAATTTAGAATGTGACTGCATCTGCAAAACTCTGATTTCTCAGCAGTGGTGACTTGTGCCTTCTCTATAGTGTTGGTTACAGCAGTATCTGTGCAGTTCTTTTGCAACTCTTCTCTTAATAATAGTTTGAAATAATAGTCCAAATCATTTGACATGATGGAACAAGGCAGCTTACCAGAGCAGAAAGGGTCAGAAAATATCTAAAATCTATTTAGTGAGAAAATGCTACTTCACCAAGCCTGAAGTTTTTCATTCAAATCACCTCAATAAACATTGCTTTTGAATGGTGATAGTCAATAAACAACCGTTCATAAGACAGCAACAGGGAAGAGCAAGTAAGAATATTTGCACATGGTACTTATCTTAAATTCTAGTTACATATCTGTAAGAGGTGAAGAGCTGTAGTACATTGGCCTTCTTACATCTGCTGGTATGCACTCGTATCACGGCTGGGTGGAGAATGTGTCATAGGTAGCTCGGGAAGGGAAGGGAAGTGGTTTGGCAGAGTGCGCTTTCTCTGCTCCAGTGCTCAGAATAGCATCAGGGCAAATCTGTGGATGACTAAATTTCTAGGGGAGTACTGGAAACACCAAGGTAACTAACGTCACCTTTGTCCGCCCCCTCCTTCCTATTCTTTGTGCTGGGAAGAGACAGGAGGAACTTAGGCACAGGGCTGTGGAGTATGCCTTGTTTTGTAACTGCTTTTCTGACGAAAGCTGCTAGTGACAGAAATCATAAGAATTTCTATTTTTATATTTTTTTTTCAGATAGTAGCTGCTAATGTATTGGTAACCATCTGGAGAGGATTAAGGAAGCTGCATTGTAGGTATCAACCCCTAAAATGGACCAGTTCTGATTTTTTTTTTTTTTTTTTAATGCTTTTCCACTCTATTATTGGTTACAACAATACTAATTCCTAGACTAGTGAGATTATACAACTTTCAATTTAACTAACTGTGTCAGAATTCAAGGACTACATTTGTTATAACCATTATGTTATATTTAATTAAAGGCATTGCTATTGTGATCCTTAGCACTATGGATTAGTATTAGTCTCTCAGATAAAATGAAGCACACTAATTGTAAGCTGATTTACTGGTTGTCTTCATGCAAGTAGATGTCACTGCTATTTACACCAAATGCGGTCAAGTATCCTTTTAATACAGACATGGATTACACACGTTAAGCACAAGACAACATAATCCAAAAGCATACTAAAATGTAACAGAAAGCTTGACAAAATCTAAACCAGCTGTTATGTGGCTACAAATTACTTCTGCAGGCTCTCCAAAGAGTTTCAGTGAAATAAGTGGAATGATAAAGAACAAGGCAGGGGAAAAAAAATAACACAAGGCTTCAGAATAATGGGAGTGAGTGACAAATTAACATATTTGAAGCTATGGGAGAGAGAGATTTCTGTGTGAGCATTTCCTTATTAAAAAAAAAAAAAGATGATAGCCTAATAGTAGTGTAAATGCAAAGTTTTCTGTAACCCTAAATCTGATTTATTTATTTTTTTTCCCTTTGCTCAAAGTTTTTTGATGAAGCCATTTCATGTAAATACATATACAGGGTGTGAATGTTGACATTCACAGAGGAAATCTTGTTTTCATTTTTCCTGTTGCCTTTGGAACCATGATCAAGTATCCATTTAATCACTCATACTCATTCTGGTTTTCCATTTTTTCTTTTGCTTGTAAGAAAACCTGATGGCAATGGCTAGCAAAATTTAAGACCTCCAGGTAAAGGAATTTTAGGATTCCAGAAATTTGGTATCACTATAGCTTTTCTTCACTTGTGTTTTATTTGTAATCTGAAAAATATTCAGCCTTTCCTGTAGCTTTTGTTTACTATTTTTGCAGCTTTTTCCCTATATTTTTAGTTTTCTTCTTGGCTCTGCCACATATATGATGGTATCAATTGGTAAAAAAAAAAAAAAAAAAAAAAAAAAAATCTGTAAGTGATGATCTGTGGGAGGAGTATTCATTAAAAAAATATCTGTATTTTCAGTGGCCAGTTCTGGAGTCACGAAGCATAGGGATAAGAAAGGTTATGTTTTACACTTATGAATGTTTTAATAAACCAAGTAATAACTCTAGGTGAAAAGGTTTACACTTTCAAAGGTCAGGTTATTAGAATCAATATGCATATTGAAATCATTATCAATGAAAAGACTAGACGACTGGAGTCAGCATTTCCCAGCCTTTGTAAGATGTCAGCTTTAAAATCAGAAAAAAAAATCAAAATTAAACAACAAGTACAAAAGTAAAAAGAAATAAAAAAAGAAAACCTAGACATGTTTCTGCTAACAAACAAGCAAAAATGAAAAATGAGAAGAAAAATAAACTAACAGATTATTTCTTTGAGTGAAAGAGTTAGTTACATGACAGAGTAGGAATTTTTTTTTTTTTTTTCTCTTTATTTGGCTTTAGCTAGGTAAAAACTGTTTTTAAAGATGTGAAGAATTACTTTGAATTCCTTTTTCTTACCTTGTGCTATGATGGCACTGAGAGACCAAGGTATCCCTTTTTTCTGGACAGATATATTACTGTACCTCATAGGAAGTTGTGTCTTTATTAACAAACTCATTAATATTTGCAAAATATTTTTGACATCTTCAGATTAAGTGATTATAAGTGATTATAAGTGATACGATCTTACTTTCAAAATAAAATTTTAAAATACTTCCTGTTAGTATAAAGCATAAGGATGAGAGTTGAAAGCAACTTTCTATTGTTAATACCCTATATTGCTACTAGTGTTATTGATTATTTTTATCACTATCTTCCTTGTTAGTTTTTGCCCTTATGTATATTTTTCTTATGAAAATACTATAGATCTGTTTTCCTCTTGCAGAAAGTGGAAAATCAGGCATTCAGATACCAGGACCTTACGCTTGAGGACCTTAAATAGATCTGTTTGGAGGGATAGTTGTTCTTCTGTAGGTAAGGAATAAGTATGATAATGGATCTTCTTGTTAATTATTACACTGCAAATTCAAATGTCTCAAAGGCATTGTGACAAGACTGCTGCCCCTTATCTTTCAGCCAGCATCTCAAGTTAGTCTTGGTCTTACAGAGATCAAGAGCAACTCTCGCTTTTTTTTTTTTTTTTTTAAATTAATTAATTTATTTATGATTTGACCTGAAAAGACTACCTCAAATCATCAGAAGTATGCTAGACAACTTGATTTTGACCTGTAGAAGATATTGCAGTGAACAGACTTTATTGCATCCCCATTTTTATTTTATTTTTAATTCTCTACTGAAAAGTGCTGAGTAGAAGAGACATGAACTATACTTGGTTTAGTGAAAACTCTTGCATTTATTCCTGCAATTCATTCTGCAATTCATTTAGTTTTAGTGAAACTGATTCTGTCCTGCAGAAACAAGGAATTTTTTTTTTTTTTTTTTTTCTTCTAGAAATGCTGTTTTTCTCTCTCCACAAAGCTCTGAAATCTTACATAAGATCTTGGAAGGGTCATGCAGTTGTTGGCTACTACCTGTATTGCAAAATAACTTATTAGGACCTCAGGATACAGTTCTTAGCCCTAAACCCCCTTCCCGCCTCACTCCCTGTCCTCCCCCCTCCCCCCCCCAAAAAAAAAAAAAAAAAATGAAAGTGAATCCCTTATACTAAGAGGACTTGTAAACGGGTTGAGTTGAAAAATATCATCTGGATTTCAGAGTTCTTTGGCACTGCCACATTAGCAAGAGCTATGCTCCTATCCTTTTTTCTTTATTCTTAAAAGTGAGCTTTCTCCTCTTCTCCCTCTGGCTTAAGATGAGCAGCTGCAAACTTGTTCCATTTTTCTGCCATTGATCTATTTGTCCCTGCTTTACATGGATGCTTTAAGCAATTAAAAAATAATAATAAAAATTACAAATAAATCCAAATAGACCAGAGGTCATAACATGAATCAGAGGAATTAAGGAATACCAGATTTTAACCTTCTAATGGAAAAAAAAATACAGTTTTTTCTTTCCTACTTTTGACTAAGAATTCTGGCAAATGTTTTATTTAGCTACAATTAAAAACAGAAATCTCTCTCCATTCAGTGTAAAGTGACTGTGGATAATGCTTTTCCGTGTCTCATGATGATCTGTGAAACAAGTATAATTTTTGTTTCAGTGAGTCACTTATTAGGTCTTCTACTGATTAAAGATTTCTACACAAAACTGAACTTTTTAAAGGAAAAATGTACTTTACATTATTATATAATATATTATATAATATTATATAGTATAATATAGTATTATTACTATATTATACTATATAATATTATAGTATTATATAGTATTATATAGTATATATATTATATATTATATAGTATTCATGCAAAATTTATCTGACATCTGATGTTCTAGGTAAAATAAATAAATAAATATATATACACACACCATTTCCTTACTACTATATTGCTTTCAAAAGTATTTTCAGATAAAATGTCAGGACATAGTGAAATCCATCAAATAAAATGAAGTTGATAGAATGATACTTTTTGATATGTTAATATGCTTTTACCCATACATAGCTCTGAACTCTCTCAAGATGGAAATAACCATGTGCCAGCAGTAAAAAGAGGGATTAGTAGGGCCTCTAAACATGCTAAAGGGTTTTCTGTAACAGATGCACAATGAAAATAGTCAAGATTTATATATTAATATAAATATATATATATATAAATATATATATATAAAAATTAATATATTTATAGTTTTCATTAAAGGAAAAAAAAAATCTGACCCCAAATGGTCTACATAGTATGTGGTAACTGTAGCGAAATACACAATATAACCGAGATTCATACAGATTGTACTTTTCTTTTTGTATGGGCTATGTTTTAGATACCTCAGATGGATTCACAGTTTACACAGTTACTGGTGCTCCTCATCAGATGCTTTGGAGGTGTAGGTCTTCTTTCTTCTGTCCCTTACTTTCTGTGATGCTGAAGTCTTATTACCCTGCACTAAAAGCCTAAGGGAGAGATTCCGTTTTGAAAGAACCACTTCCTTCTAGTAACTCAATCTCCAACAAGATTCGTACAAAAGATAAATTGTCAGATAATCAGAGATGCTTCTTTTGTGAAATTCCACAAGAACAGTGGGCAAATAATCCACTGGAAGATAAAACACCTATTACCAGCACAAAGTGTAAGTCCCTCTAAGCAAGGTTTTGCCTGTGTGAATGACCGATATCATCTGGAAGCAGAAGATTGACAAGCTAGAAGGCAGTTAAAGATAACAACAGGGCACCTGAGAATCACTGAGGGAATTTATCACTGTCACAGTGTGTGATAAGTAGCACACTGCAAGTGTTTGGGGTTTTTTATTCTCATACATTTTAAGTCTCTGAACTGGTTTCATGCACATCTGAAGCAATAGAGAGCAATGGGTATTTTTCTCGTAGTGCAATCCTACTGATTTGAAATATATCTAATTATTGCAGTTTCATTTTACATAGCTAAACAAATACAGTTCACACAAATTGCTATCGTTACTATCGTTTAAGCCATTGGAAAGAGAGATTATAATTTAAAATATGCAAGCTCTTTGCAGTCAAACTTAATTTTAACACATTCTTGCTAACACCAATACAGACAGCATATTTTTTTTCTGATTGATCTTATTTTCATGAAAGGAAGCAGCTGTATTATTTTTATTTCTTTAAGTTAAGATTTATGTTAAAATTTTAATGAAAGTAAATTGTAAAGGAGGCAGAAAAATAAAGAAGCATAGTCACCGTCTACTGATGTGAAAATATACAACAAAATATAGGCACTGCAGGTGAAATGCATCCATATGCAAAAAACTGATTCATGATCTGGGTGTTCATTTAATCCCACCTCAGCTCTCAAAATAGAGCATGGTGGGAGTTGTGATACATGAAGTGGCAGATTGAAGATATGGCTGTGAACAAATTGTGAACTCCGTGCTGCTTGGTGAATCCTGCTTTGTTTCGTGTTGTCTATTTTGTATCCTCATCTCGACTTTAAGTGCTGCCTTGATATCGTATTATAATTTCTTTTGTAGCTTAAATTGTATTCCATTAAGTAGCAGGGACTTGATGCTCAGTGGAAAATATGAGAACACAAGATAAAGTACTGAAGAATAATAAATGTAAAGGCACTCTCCCCCATGGGGGCACTTCTTTTCTGTTAGCATGTTCATTGATATGAATGTTTCTTGAGCTGGTGCTGAAGGAACACAGGTAGAAAAAAAATCCCTGAATGTGCACAGCTAAAACAGGAGAAAATAAATACCTTAAATGTAACTTAATTTTAAGGAAGTTTAATGAAGGCAGTTTTTTGTTGTTGTTGGTGGTGGTTTTTTTTTTGGCCCTAGTACCAAGTTGGGATAGTCTGTGATTCTGTATCTATAAACCATAGCACTGGGGCAAGAATAGGGCTGTCAAGAAAGAGGTTATTCCAAGCCTTCCATGACTTCTCTCTTGAATATCTGTAGCTTTTACTGCATTTTAACCCAGGAGTATTTTGTGTAAGCAATCCCTTGCTTGGATGGTTTGTGTCACTAGTTTCAGTGCTGTAATGAACAGCCCTTTTATCCATGAGCCCTGCATGGATGCTTGAGCCCTGTGAGGGAGAGCATGTACCTCCTGCCCTCTTCTACCAACTCTGCCACACTTGAGTATATTTCCTTTCTATACTACGATCCTGCATTTCTTTCCCCTTCTTGCTCACAGACCTTATTACTGGAGCCTTTGCTGTCCCTCCTCAGTCTTGGGGAGAATTCAAAGAGCTGGAAGTCTCTTTGCCAACAGAGGATGGTGTGTAGCATCCTTCAGGGGAGAATTTACACCCTGTAAATCCAGACTGAAGTGCACTTGATAATGCTAGAAGGCTGTTGTTGTTTGCATTGAGGGGCTGTGTACATATTCATAGTAGATAAGTACTTCAGAGAAGTTTGCTGTCATATTTCAACTTGCTGTAGCTGAACAGAGATTTTAAAAAGGTTTTTAAGTTGCTGATATTTGAAACAGCAGAAGGCATTCCTGGTTCCAGAGAAATTTGAACACATTGTCTAACCTTTCATTACTCCAATCTTGTGACATACCTAAACAAAATCAACCTGTTTAATATTATCTGTAGCATGTAGATTTCAGTATCATCACCCTAATATTATTTCCAGATTGAGATACCTGCATTGCTTTCATTTAACCTGTTTCTTCCTCTCCCCCTACCTTGAAAACCCTCAATTATGAGAAAGTTTCAGCCTGAAAAGTTTGTCTGGCTAGTTAAAATAAATGCAATGGGATCTAAAGGCAGGTAATATTACATACCCAGCCAAGAGAAGTAGTGCCTATGTGCTAGATGTTCACAGTATGGAAGCTTATGTGAGAAGCATTGGATATAATTTTGTGATTTTTTTTTCCCTTGTCCTAAATAAATTAATGCTAACCACAGTCTCTTATATACCGTACAAGATCCCATACTGTTAAAGTCTTTGGTCAGTTCTACATTATATATACTGTGTCTGATAGTACTTGGTATTTGAAGAATTAGGGGATAATTATATCAGTTTTCTTCTTGACCTTAAATGCCTTGTAGAGCTGCTTTTCAAGTTTGGAAGCAAAGGCCGTAACGAGACAAGAGAAAACTGGATATTATTACTTTCCTGTGAGCTCTGTATGATTGTCAATTAAGGGGAATATATATGTAATGGCTTCCAGTTATATCAATTTGTGCAGAATTCCTGAAAAAATGAGAGTAGAACACAGGGCGTCCCCTACAATGAAACGTAAGAGACAGAATGGGGGAGATGAAAATGAAGGAAGAGAGAAAGTCCGGAAAAGACCTAAAGCATCACTCTGACCACAAAGGAATGGAGTACAAAAATCTAGACTGCTTTCAGCAGAGAGCTCAGGCACTGGGACAGAATTGTATTAGAAACAATGACATTCCTAAAATCTTCTTCCTTTGACTAAAAATCAAGTCATTTTGATATAGGGCTTTGATTATTTAGATATTAATTGAATACAGTTTGCTCCAAGGAAGAAAAAGAAGTCTTCCTAACCTGTGTTTTGCATCATCTATTACCTCTGCATTCTGGTCTGTGAGCCATTCTATCTATTTTATTATAAGAATTTAGTTTTTAAATCTTTATTTTTCATGTTTAATAATCTGAAATGGAGAAAAATGTAACTTGAAACTCTATGTCCTAGTGAGCAGAATCATAGCTGATCAGGAAGAATTTTGCAGTTTTCTGTTAAAATTTTTGGATGATATTCATTTTCTTCATCATGCACATCTATATGATGCAGAAAGAAGTGGTACAACATTTATAATAAGTAAGTGTTTGCGATTCATAAGCATTTTCAAAAGCATCCCTGACACATTGGGCAGCAGATTCATCTCTGTAGGAGGTCTGGTTCTCAGGCTGTCTCATTTTAGATCTAACTTGGGTCCCTGCAATTCTGTGAAGATTACTTGTTGTTTGTGGCAAAGGCTGGTGTCACCATCAGAGGTGAGCTGTCAGCATCCATGGTGGTGGAAAAAAGCTGATGGCCTGTCTCTCTCAGATGTTTAGCTATTAATGTTGTCGAGAGAATTAGAGATCTTTAGAGAACACACAGCTTCGACTGTGGGATTCTGGAAGACCAGAAAGGTTTCCTTGAAATAAGTTCATGGAGGAGTGGCCCGTGTTCAAACAATAGTTTGGACGTAATCATCAAATCAGGAAGTCCTAGAGAGGGATCTGGGGAGGGAAAGGTCACATAAGCTAACTGGGTAGCAGCAGAGGCAGGACCAGGACACAGAGGACCAACCTAGTGCTCTGCCCATCCACCTTCCAGGTGGGTACAGCCCATAGTGAGTATGTCAGAGACTGTGAGGGAAGGGTGTCCTTCCCTGCAGGAAGGCCTTCAGCAGTGTGGATTTGCATGGGAAATGGGAGTAAGTTGTATTGTGCTGAATTTGATCTGTATGTTACTCTCTGCTTGTTGTGTCAAGGGTAGGAAGTTCTTTAGTCCAATATCATTCAAAAAAAACTTATTTAATTGCTTTTATTACTGTTTATTATTATTTTATTTTATATATATATATATATCTAAGGAGAAATGTGTTAGATTTCTCTTTTACACATTATCTTCTGTTTTCTTTCTCGGTCACAGTGATGGTTTTCACATGGACATATTTAGTCTTTTGTTGTTTTTCGTGTGTGCAGGACATGCTTTTCTGAGGTTAGTTTGTGTTTACTTGAAACAGTTTTGGAAGTAGTTACTTCTATGAAATGGGAAACCAGGTATGTGAATAACACCATAAAAAATGAAGAGAATTAAATAGACCTGAAGAGGATAGAAGAGTGAAGAAATGTGAGTAAAAGTCAATGTAACCATTATTGGAAAAGAATTATCCAGCCAGTTCTTTTATGTGCCAAATGAAACAATGAAATGATAAAGGTAGGGTGATTATGGTAATTTATCCCTCTAACTATCATTTAAATAAAATAGTTCCTAATATTCTCAGATTAAGGGCTTCTTCCTCTATATTTCAGAAACTGCTTCTTTTGTGTGTGTGAATTTCTTTCAGTAATTTGTGTGTGTGATTGCTTTCAGTAATCAAATATGAGTATAGACGGTGTAATCTATTGGTACCTAGATGATGTCATGTTTTGAAGCATTTCATATACAACAAAAATAACAATCCCACAGTATTTGAGTTCAAGAAATAAACATAATCCACTGTATCAGAGCATCATTAGAAGTATATATACCAAGGGTGTACCTTACAAAAAACTTGCACTTTTTCCCTAACAATGCAATGTTATGACTTTTTGTTAGATTTTCTTATTTTGAATGACTTACTAATGATTTTAAAAATGTATGGCTACTTGAAACTCATACAAGAATAATTTGAGACATCATGTCCTATTAAATTTTCTATCTCCTGACGAATCATCTTCTCCCCTACTATAATTCTTTTGGATGCACAATCTGCTTTTGTTTATTAGTCAGAAGGTGAATAAACTTGTAGTACCAAAAATATATAGTTCCTTACAAGTGATATAAATCTTAGTTTTCCTTCCTAGTTATGAAAGGGCAAATTAAGAGTAATTCCAGTGACGACAGTTGTGACACATTTAAAGCTGACGTAATTGCTAGATGAATTACATCTGTAATATATTTCAGAGACACTGAGTGCTCAGGAGCTATGGAGGTAGGCATAATAATCACATGACCACTTGACTGTGTTCTTGGCCCTTATAAAACTCACAGAAGTGACTTAGTACATTTTTCTTCTACTGTGCTTACTCAGCCTAATACTTCTCACTCACTGTAGGGTGTCCTGGGAGGTCTGGATGCCCTGGTGAGAGGGGTTCAGCAGGGCTCCACTTCATCTCCCTTCTTGCCACTCCCCCGCAGTTAGCACCCACCTGAGGCCACCCTCCTCTGTCCCATGACATGGTGGCAGCCACAAAACTGCAATCCTCTGCCACAGGGCGTTGGCGTGTTGCATGCCCCTCAGGAAGCCCCGAATCCTTAACGGATTTCTAATGTACTGTTTTCATGTTGCACGGAGATAGCTATGGTGAAAGACCATTAAACACATATAATATGACAGAACAACACAATACTCTGACTCAATCCAAGACGATATATCGTACATGGCATATCTTCAGGGGCTCCTAGAAAATGATGCAATGGTGTCAGACTGGCTGCTTTTCACTTTATCTAACAAAAGCAGCACGTTTGTAGCTCTAACTAGGAAAGAGGTGTCAGCTTCACCAAGATTCATTAGCTGTGGTAGGACTGTTTTGCTAGGCAAGTATTTACAAGCCTGCAGCTGCAGTTGTGTCTGGCTCTGCTTGCATTGCTGAAACAGTGTAATGAAGCCAAGGAAGTCTACATAAATTACTTTGGCCAACACATCCTTGTAGAGTAAAAAATAAATTGAATTGTTCCTTCTGCTGAATAATAATAATAATAGCCTTTCATATACAAAATACTACAAAGAAATGTGTGCTGCTAAAAAACCGTAAACCTTAAACATAAAGTGGTAAATGCAACCTTATTCTCTATGTTTAGTCCAGTTCAGATTAAAGAGGCATCACAAAGGAGACCAACAAGATATTTTTCTTGCTGGCATTGTTTCTAGTAAAATCATCACAGGCAAAGACAAGAGATATATGTGCTGATGGGAGAGACAGCCACTTTGCATGACAATGAGGTCATTAAAGCATGAATTCTGAGATGCAGGGGACTACAGACATGGAGAATAAGTGTCCTTTTTCCAGTTGGTGATCATCTCCCCAGAGGTCCAACGGGTAGCGTAGTTTAGCATGGCTTTATGCTCCAATCACATTCTGTTTGGTAATGGGTTGCAGATACAAAGACTGTTAGCACACTTCAAAAGCCCTGGATTCCTTTGAAACAAAATAAAAATGAATATGCTCCTGAGCACAGGGAAGCTTTGCTCCTAGGAAACAAACAGCTTCTTTTTCAAATATTTTGAGCACTGAAGGAGAAAACAGTGAAAACAACTAGGAATGCCTATCTGAAGGTCAATATTCAGACTTACTGTGCAGAGTTTCTACTACTGGAATCTCACCCACCACTATTAACGTGATTTTCTTTCTCTGAGGTAGTGATGGAGCAATGAACAAGACCATCAGAGAAAGAAGACTTAAGAAAATAGCAGGGTCAATAGTAATATATAGATCAAACCAATTTTCCTGGCAAATGATCTTGGCATTTAAAAGTAAAACAATACAAATTTGTGAAAAGAAATATAATAAAGAATCCCTAAGCATCAATCCTGCAGAAAATATTAGTATTAATAAAAAATATTCAGAAAGTTGTCCTATAAAGTTGAATTTAAGTTAGAATTGTTCTGAGAAATCAAACCCAAGAAACCAAAACTAAACAGACGCACAGTGAAAGAAATTATACACTAACTTTTACAGTTTGTTTAAATGTAATCTGGATAAAAATTAACATTGCCCAACTCCTAGCCTCACATAATCAGCTAAACAAAAGCTTTCTTTGTTCTCATTCCATCTATTTTCTGCAGCAATTTCGCTCTCCCAGTATTAAGCAGAATCACGGTAACTATTTGTCAGGGTCAGTTCATAAATTGTCTATGTTGATATGCACAAGTATTTGAAAATCCTGTTTTCTCACCCCAGTGCTAGAATGCTTTTTCTCCACATAATTTTTTGGACCCTATTTATATAGTCCAATAAAATCAAAGGGACATTTCAAGATTTTGGGGGGAATTTGAGGCTAATATTTCAGGGTCAGGGCTTTAGTCAATATGTAGTATCCACAGCTTAGATATATTTCAGATCGTTTAAATATATTCAGACCAAATTTGATGCTGGCATTAAGAATTTCTGGGTTACATTTGGGTTACTTTTCCAGTTTAATATATGGGTTTGGTACATTTTAGATGTACTCTAAGATAAATCAAGCAGCCATATTAACAAATATGTGCATTTTGAATGAAATAAAATGAAAAAAAAGAACAAAACCTTAACATCCAGTAACATGAATGCTAGCATGAAATTTGATTGATCAGTTTATGTGTTTTGCCAATAGGTGGTGCTACTATTTTTACATTCAATACTAATCTGTTGCAACACATCCCATCTGCTCAGATATTAATGAACATGGAATAGTTTGCTTTTTAAAATAGTGTTTTTCAGAGTAAAATGACACATTAATGTTTTATAACTGTAATGATAAATAAAAACAGATAAAACAGATTTAGAAAACGTTTTTTTTTTTCATAGTTAAAGTTTGAAGAAGTAGTTAGGTGGAAAGATAACGAAAAAATACACCTGTGTCTGATTTTGTTTGTATGCATCCCACCTGTGCTTTTGCTGTAGATTTTTATGTGAAATATATTTTTGTATCAGGAGAAATCTGATACAAAACAGTCAAAAGACTATGATGGGAAAGACGGTAAAATAGGTATGTATCCAAAATTAGAATTCATTGGTTTCATTTTGATTTTGTTATCCAGCAGTGCAAAATACAAAACTGTTAATTTTATACTATAGAATTTGACATTTTTCCCTGTGAGATTTGAAAAGAAGATAGATGTCTGGGTACTTTGTAACACAAGAGCAGACAGATGCTCATTTCAGTGGTTTCATAAATACAGTTTTCCTATTGAGCCTTCTATTACTCAGTAGATTCATAGGCTATGTCTGTAATATGCAAAAAGTAACTAGTATCAGAGATATCACATGCCATGTGGGGGCTTTATTACCAGGTACCTGCCAGATTGCAAGGATCCTTAAGGTGAAAATCAAGTTTCAGATGCAACAGTTATACCTAAACCAGTTGCTGCTCTGTGATAGTGTGGTATCACAGCCTCATTACACTCAATTTTGGAGAGGTTTTGTGAGAGTTGAGGACAGCAGAGGGTACAGGACAGCCCTTCTAGTGGCTGCCCATGCATGTTGGGTTCTGTAATCGTGTGCTGAGCATCTCCGGCAACCCCAGTTGTTTTCTGTGCAGATAGGCACTATCATTAAGGTTGGACTTAGACAATCTTAGTGGTCTTTTCCATCCTAAATGATTCTGAATCTATCTGCAGCAAAAATACATCATTTAGTAGACAGTGCACGTATGTGTCCGAGCTCTAATGAAGTTTGGTAAAAACAGACACATCTTAGATGTTTATTCTGCGAAGTCTCCCTTTCAAGCATTTGGCTCAGTGTAGCATGGCTCTAAAATTACAGCCACAGTACTACTGGAGATAAACTGACAGCTTTTGACACCTTTATTTATCTTCAGAGTAGGTACAGGCATAATTATTTATTATTACTTTTCAGAAACCTATTATGTATTTATTTGCTACTCATTCACACACCATACCTCAACAGTCATCTAGAGAATGACTCTAAAAAGGAGGAGAACAAAAAAAAGGAAAAAAAAAAAAAGAAAAAGTAAAGGTAGTGTCAATGGGCATATGCTTGTTTTCTTGTTCTTCCACTGTGTGTGTGCATATGTGTGTAAACACACATAGTAAAAATAAACTATGCCAAATAAATAGTTTTAGCAAATAGTAACAGGGAATAACTCCACCAATTGTTATGGATTATTTTATAAGTAATCTCTTATATTTGTTTCATTATCATATTAGTTTAAGGAAAAAGTATACATTGGATCAAGTCATTGGATCAAATAAAGTTAGAGGAGAGGCAAAAAAAAGAAAGGAGGACCATTTCCATTACCATTTCTTAGACCAGGATATGAATGAGATTTAATAAAAGCAGGTATTTGGTTTGGTAAAGAAGCGATAGCAAAGCGTGTCCATCTGACTGTGGGAAGCCAGGAATGTAAAATTAATATTCAATCTTAGCCTATTTTTTTTCTCTCTAACCCTACATTTAAATTATTTTAAATGACTTTTATCTCTAAATAATAGCTCCATGCAGAATTGCAAAAGCCTTGTCCTACACACTGATGCTCATGATATAAGCATCATTAAACAAATTAATTTAAAATTTTATGTCTGTGTCATTATCACTCCTGAATGAAAAGTGGATCAATGAGAAAATATTTCTTTAAGTCTAAATAATATTTCCTGAAGACTAAATGGCATGTGCTGGGCTGATTTCGAATGCTCTAAGCATGAAGCATGAACATCATCCAACAGATTAATAAAGGAATGCAGAGAATATAGGCTTTTAAAATTGTCAGTTTGTAAATATTACTTCAGGAAAGACAAAGCAGAAAGTCTGATAAACCTATAGCTTATCAAATAAATTTCATGGGAATACATCAGTAATGAGAGTCTGGATTCAAATGCTGGTAAAAATTTTATATGAAAACCAGAGGTCAGAGTTGATAGCTAAAATTAAATACTCGTTTTCATTTTTTAATCGTTATTTCATGAATTGCTTTTATATATTGGTTTTATTATGGTATACTGCTTTTAGAAAATATTCTATGTGGAACATAATGTTAAGAGATGCTGCTTTGTAGTCTTCAACTTCCTTATGGTGGAAGAAGAAGGTGAGTGCAAAATTATATATATATATATATATATATATATATACACACACATATATGGATAAATTGTATTTATTGTGCTGGTTGGTTGTAGGAGAAACTCTTGTTAAAAATATTGCAGAAGTTTGGAGATACAGCTTTGATAATCCATTTGATGTGAGCTGGCTTTTGCTTTCAAGGCAAAAATATATTTTTGCCTTGAAATAAACACTTGGATGAGACATCAGCTCACAAACCTTGTAGTCGTGTTTCCCAAATTTCCAAATGAACAGAACAGGTAAATAAACTTAATTTCCTACTTGAAAATCATTTTCCATCTGACATGGTATAGACATGAATCCAGACTGTTATGGTTAGCTTAAGTGTACTTCTGCAGAAGGTGTGAGTTGGGACAGGGGCTTTGTTCCCTAGTACAGACAGAAGGAGAGGTTTCTGCTTGCTCTTCCTTGAGATCCCATAGTAATGAAGCTCTGAAATTTGACGTAATGATGAAATGCAGGAAACTTAACAGTGCTGAAGAGGTAGAAGTTCAGAGAGCAGGTTTGATGTAATTTTACTTATGCCTATTATAAACAGCTGGAAGAAAAGAAGAATTTGTGGTGTCTCTCTTGTCATCTGGTGTGCTGAGCAAAAGGCTGAAAGTTATTGAATTTCATTCCTTACAGAACACCTTGAAGGACATAATACAAATGTCACTGATTCCTTTTAAATCAACATAGCTTCTTGACTTCACTGAAGTCAAGTTGATTTACACTGGCCGATAATTTGGCTGTTTCTTAAAAGCAGGAATTGTGAAATCTAATGCTTGGTGGCCTCAGCCCAGCGCTATTGGAAATCATCATGACTCTTTCCATTGACTTTATTGGGCAATGGCTCTGGTGAGTTATTACCAAGTGTTTTGTCTTGCAATGTACTGGATAACAATCAATAGTGCTCCATGGCACAGACAGAAAGCTTGCTATTACGAGAAAGATTTACCGTTTTCACCATCATACAAAACTTGCAGATTTCCAGCTGTGTGGTGACTCTTTACATCTCCTAAGTCACCCGTCTAGTTGACAGCAAGACAAGGTAACTCCTTTTTCTCTTGGTGATCATTGGGAAATGCTGTAATTACACATTTCAATTATGAAATGTATTTGAATATAAATAATATAAATATTATATATATATGTATATGCACTAAATAAACATTCCTTTTATCTCAGTTTCCATAATTATAGAATGAGATTGATATTGTAATTTTCTTCATTAATATAATTGAAATAATATAATACTGCCTTAGTGTCTGTAGACTTCTTTATTTTTGTACTTTGCATTTTACTAGGCTGACCTAGGCTGACAATATTAAGTAGACTAGTTTCTTAAAATCTTAGAACATTTTCAGTCTTAACTTCAGTTGTCTTCCATAGTTCTAAGGGGGAGCTGGGATTTCAGTTCACAGAGATTATTGCCTCTTAAAACAAAAGATAAAGCCTAACTTTACCAAGAAATATTTAGCTTTGGCTGGTGGATTAAAAAACAAGGAAATATGCAGTAAAACCTAAAACAGATAAAATGTATATATTTTTTGGTTTTTTATTTATTGATATTTTATGTTTTTATTGTGTTGTTCATTACGTGAATTTGACCTCTGAGCATGCAAGCGTACACTGAGGGAAATGCCTTAGAAACATGCACATTGGTCTTCTGGTTTGTTTCATGTCCTGGTTTCAGTTAGAACAGAAGTTTCAGATAGAATTAATTTTCTTCCTAGTAGCTGGTGGAATGCTGTGTTTTGGCTTAGGATGAGAAGAGTGCTGATAACACCCCGATGTTTTAATTGTTGCAGAGCAGTGCTTATACCAAGCCAAGGACATCTCAGCCTTTTGCTCTGTCCTGCCAACAGGCGGGCTGGGGGTGCAGTAAGAGCTGGGAGGGGACAGACCCAGGACAGGTGACCCAAACTAGCCAAAGGGGTTCCATATCATCCATATTCCATATTCCATATCATCCAATTCCATACCATCTGACGTCATGCTAAACAATATATAGGGGTGGCTAGCCGGGGGGAGGGGGCCGGACTGCTCGGTTAGGCTGGGCATCGGTCAGCGGGTGGTGAGCAATTGCATTGTGTATCACTTGTTTGTACATATTATTATTATTATTTTCCTACTGTCACCATCGTATTATTATTATTATTGTTATTATTACTTTTGTTATTATTATTTTCCTGTCTTATTAAACTGTCTTTATCTCAACTCACGGGCTTCAGTTTCCATTTCTCTCCCCTGTCCCAGAGAGGGAGGGGGAGGGTGAGCGAACGGCTGCGTGGTGTTTAGCTGCCGGCCGGGTTAAACCACGACATTTCAGTTTCTCAATTTTTTGAGGGAACACAAAAGACGTTGACTGTATGAACTTCTTAGTTCCTTTAAAGACTACTGTTCTGACAAAGCTTGAGAGCCAGAATTATTATTTTATTCATGAAGAAAAATCAATGTGTCATAGAGATAGGGTGGATTTTTATAAAAATCTTTGTAACTGTAATGAAAAAGTTATTATTCCTTAAGTGGAATAATAACTTTTTTTTTTTTTTTTTTTTAAAAAAAGTATAATTCGAATATAATTCTAGTAGTTTCTTTAGGTGTGCTTGCAGTTCACAAGTTTAGTGACTCAGTGAAATAGTTATTAAAGAAGATAAAACATATGTGTAGAGTTATGTAGAAGCAGTTTCCAAAGATTCAACAGAATTCCATTTTCTCCATGGTTCCTCTCTTCAACAAACCTTTCTGTTCTCTGCATCAGTCTTCCTTTTTTTTCTCACTTGCTTTGATATACTTCACTACAGGCTCAAGGTTTGGATTTCCTTTATATTTGGCATCAGGAAAATAAATTGTGTTTGCTTGTGTTTATTTTTTTCCCTGCAAAAGAGTTATCTCAGACATCATTTAATTTCTTCTAGCAGTGTAACACTTGTCCTTTTGAAAGAGATAGTATTTTAAAATTTAATCATTAGCAAAATACTTCTGGAGAGGAAACTGTAGGCAAATGTGTATATCAATTAACTAGTTAACTAATTCATCTATACCTCTTTTTATCTGGTTAGTTTAAAAATATAACCGTAAAAAAAGAGACGCATCACACCATTTGTTTCTTTACTCTTTCTTTCATAACAGTAGAAGTAGACATATTTACCTAATAACTTTCACTGTACCACTAACAGTACTTATTTAAGAATAAGGATGTTTGTATATATAGATATCATCAATGAACTGCCATACCAGGAGAAAAAATGGTAATTTAACTAACTTTAAATCCACCAAATTAATTAACTCATTATTCTATAATGGATCTAATCTGGGTCTACCTACGGTCTCAGTTCAGTGGAGACTGTCATATACATTTCCAAAAAGTGGTTTCTATGATTTCAGCATAGTTCCACTTGGGTGATTTGCCTTTGCAGGGCTCAATTCAGGATTGACTGCTTTGTTATTATTAGAAAATGGGTGTTAGAGGGAAAAAAAAAATGGACTTCAGGAAAGCACATACAATATTAATGCACTGGTTTTTGACTCTTCTCGACTGTATGAAAAATCAGAGATGCTAATTGCATCTCAATATATTGGCTTTTCATAGGACCCAGTTCTAACTGGTGTAAAGGATATGGCATACAGTGTTGGCTGGTCATCGAGCTTCTTGTAAAAGGAAGAATATACATATTTTTTTTTGTTTTGCTAAGCACACCCATATTGATATACATATGTGTGCATCTATGTATGTACAATTTAAAAATAAAATTAATAGGATATTAGAAAGCTCAGGGCACATATGCTTGCTCTTACTGCTACTGAGCATTGGAGTTTCCTGAAGCTACTTGTTACAGAAGAAAAGCACGATATTTTAACTATTGGATACAGTGTCCCTGCCCATGGCAGGGGAATCAGAACTAGATGATCTTTAAGGCCCCTTTCAACCCAAATCACTCTGTGATTCTGATTGCTTTGATTCCTGGGGTGCTGACAGTTCAGATGTTTCATCTGAGTTTCGTGTCCATGGGAGGAGCTGACATGGGAATGGTTGATGGGAGTCGTCATGCAAGAAGTTGAGGATGGGGACTGGAATTGTGATAAAACACCAACTCTCTCCTCTGGGAAGGGAAACCTCAGGGAAGGTTTCGAAGCTCACTGCAAAATTTTTGAGGCCTGGTTGGCAGTGTTTTAGTTTCTAATTCTTGCCAATTTAGTTCTTGCTGTCTTTCTTGATACAGCCAAATTATTCTAGTGTCAAATTACTGCACTGAGACCACAAATTTCTGCATGGATTTTTGGTCAGCTAGCAGAGACCAATTACTTGTGATCAGATTGACCCTAGTCAAACCCAAAATGCTGATCTCAAAGTGAGATTAGCCAAATCCTGTTGCTGAAATGCTGATTTCTCCTCTCTCTAGTATTTAACACACTTAAATAAATGCAATCCCCGGTGAGTATTTTTGAGCTAGAGAGAAACGTCTGAGCTATTTACTGTCTGCCTTTCTTGACTGGCTTTGAAATCCTGATCTTCAGTCTGGACAGAGATTAGCTTTGTGGGTAGTTTCTGTGTTGTGTTTAGGGGCTGCTGCCTCAACCTGCAGTAGGTACCCTGTGACAGCAGCAGATGCTGTGCATGTTGTAGCTGGGGGCAGTGCATCCCTGGGAGACCGCCGTGCGCTTGCTGTGGGCAAGAGGACAGTGCCTGGGGGTGGAAAAGCCAGGCAGCCCTGATGGCAAGGAGCTGCTTGTCTCACCTGAGCTCAAGGGAGGATAAATATAAGGGCCTGGAAATAGAATGGGATTTCTTTCTGAGTCCTGGATATGGAAAAGGCTAGTTTGGGTGACAAATTTGTATTGGGGCTAGTTGCTTCCTATCCCAGAACATTTTTAATTATTCTGGTGATTATTTAATGACCTCCATAAATGACAACCCAAAGTGACGGTTTTCCAGCCCCAGCAGATGCATAGCAATGCATCTTAGTTACCAGTCATCTGGACCTTTTCAGGAGAAAAAGTAAAGCATTATTTCCCCTCTCCCCCCCGCCCCCCCCCCCCCCCCCCCCCCCCCCCCCCCCGTAATATACTGAAGATTAGGAGCTGGTTTTACTTTCCCATATTCATATCACTTTAATCTGCACTGTAAGAGGAAAAATCCCTGGAGGATGTTGGTTTTTTTTGTTGTTGTTGTTGTTGTTGTTGTTGTTTTTTTTTTTTTCCAGAAAGTTCTCTAATGCACAGCACAATGATATTTCAAATTCTCTCATGTGTATGTGCCTTTTTTCCCCCTGGGGTTCTTGTGCAGGAATATTTATTGTTGCTTGGAGCAGTGAGCTTTCCCACCCCTACTCTTCCCCCCTCCTTCCAAATATTTAATCAAAAAGTCAAATTTTTGCAGAGAAACCCACTTACTAGAACAATGAATACTGATCACTTTCTTCATTTCTTTTCATCTGCAGAATAGCTTCAGAACAGTTAAGAATCTCACTGATTTATAAAATATAGATGGAAATGCTGATCTGACAATGCTAAACTTTTTGTAATAAGAGTAAGTAATATCAAGAAAGATTTCACTAGGAAACACTTCTTTGCTGCCAAATAGGATGTTGAGGAAGTCCTCTGGATAGTTATATTAGCCTTTTTTCAGGGTCTTTTGCTTAGAGACCACAACACAGGTGTGCAAACCCAATGAAACAGAGCAGGCATTGAAGGGAGAGAGAAAGATGTATCTTCCTGTAGTTTTGTTTGTTTGTTTTTTCTCCATGATAAACTTCAAAGGGAAAAACTTCTCCCTCAGTACAGGAGAGTATTTATTTATTTTATTGTTATATCGTTGGCAACCTCAGTATCTTTTTTTTTTTTTTTTTTTTTTTTTTCTCCAGCTCTAATTCGCGCTACATTTGTGTTGTGGAATGGAGGATTTTATATCTTTGGGCATTCAACAGCCTATCAAAAGCGTGAAATTGCTGTTTTAAAATGGCATTAAAAAAACCCTTTTCATCTTGATAGTTCCTTCAGAATGTTTGGCTTTCAAAGTTCCATTTTTAGGCATGGATAATCTATCTGCATTTCAGCACCAACACTTCCCTGTCCTGGTCTTTAGGGCAATAGTGGTTTCAGAGACAAAATGAAACAAGTTTAAATAAAAGAAGAAACAGTCCTTCACTTGAAATTTTAAAAACTGGCAGCTGCTGGCAGGTATTAAGGTGTTAGGTGTCCTAAAATAAATCTGAGAAACATGTTAGCAGGCAGAGGAAGAGGTCAGAGATAACAAAGCAGTTGTTGCGCATAGGGCAATTGAAAACATGCCTCACCAGCTACTTGGGCATTGCCTCGCCCTATGTAACGTACTTGAGTAATTGTGAAGTGTGTGTGTTTGTGCCTGGAAAGTAAAAACTGTTTTATAAAATGAATGATTATTGTAACGATATAGTATCAAACTCAAAGCTACTCTAATTATTTTTGGATAACTTTTGTATTTTTTTCCTGTGATTTTAGCAGATAAATTTATCATCTAGTACATCTTTAGAAGTTATGAAATGTACTTAACTCTGTGAGCAATTCTCCTCTGTTTAATCCCTGTACTGATCTCCATCTCTGCAGTATCATTACTATAGCAGTTGCATTTACTGTTAATATGAATTTCTTTGTTATTCATTCAAATTTGTAAAACTATTTATGTCACCTCACATGTGCCTGGATTACTAAAAATGTCAGTGTCCTTGATCACACTGACTCTTTTTTTTTTTTAAATAAATAAATAAATAAATAAATTGTGAAGAAATACTATTGGACAATGATGTTATAATGTGTTATGCTTCCCTGTTCCTTCCCACAGTCGTAGCAGCTTTTCATTATATCACATTTCAGCATTTAACTTGTTAACCAGTGTGGCTGGGATGGTAGTGGGGAAAGCTCCTTGTGGAATAATTTCTCATACAAGACCTTTGTGTGGCTTTTTATAGTTCAGAGTTTTTAATGTAACTTCTGGTTTCTTTGTCTATTCAATATCTATATGTAACATTTTTAGTAGGTACAGTACAGGAAGTTAATAATTCATAATAATTTATAAATAGATTTAAAATGTTTCTCTATTTGAAAACAATTATTTTTCCAATGAATCTTGATGTAATTTTATTAAAATTAAAAACTATGATTAAATGTCTGATGGGCAAGGTGTAAAATTAAAGTAATATTTTTTTGGGTCTTGCACAATGAATGATCACTTTAAGTTGTGTTTTTAAAACATAAGCCATCCAGTCAAAGAACAGAAGTAATATAGTGTGACCTACACAAATAATGTGATCTGAACTGCAGGTTTAATGATAAAAATCAGTTCATAATGTTTTTTTTTGTGTGAATAATAAGCATTGGATACTTTTTCTAACAAAATGTGCTCCTCAGTGTTTGTAATAATTGAAGTATTTGATAAACAGGACTTATTACATAATTGTGAATATTAAATTTCCTTTACTCATTGAAGTCAACATTATTATTTTTTTAAAACAGACATTCTCAGATAGTCATATAAAGGCAGTAAATCTAAGCCTTTTTAATTAGGTCTGCATCCAGCATGCTTGGCAAAGGGAAAAAGGAAAGTACTTTTTACCATAAACGTTACCAGCTTTCAAGCAAACATGATTTAGCTCTTTTCTGTCATGACACTTGCTTCTTTTTAAATAAAAAAAATAAAAAAAAATAAAAAAAATCTGCCTTTTCAAAACAAATATACCCACTTCCTATTAATAATGAACAGACATCACAGAAAAACAACAACAACAAAAAAAAAACACGGATATGATTTGTGGTCATGGAGTCCCTGTCCCACATGTGTGATTGTCGCCATCGGCAGTTTTGTGCCCTTCTGCTGTACAAAACAACCCCAAGCACTCATGCTCTTTGCAGGTTTGAGTTCTCTCTATGCCACATGCATGCACACACACACACACAAAACAACACCTCATCTCCATTTCCAAGAGCTGCTAATTACATTCAGCATATTAAATCAAGTCCACTTGGGAAAGACTTCCTTAATTAATTAATTTAATTAGCAATAAGGCAGAAGAGGGAGATATGGTTATCAGGAGATAATCGTACCTTTGGGACAGTGGATTGTGAAGCTTTGCTTCATCTTTTTATGGTTGTGGTTTACCACTTTTATGTGATTTTAATAAGAAACCTATAGACTCTATTGAACAGTGTTATATTTGGTAGTTGGCTTACTTGTAAAACCACCTTTGAAACAAAGCAATCTTAATCAGAAATATAGTGAGTGATGTGTATTCTGTTTGTACGTCGTAACTGGGGGAAATTGTATAATTGAACATGACCTAAAAGCTGTATGGCTAGACAGTAGTCACAGATGGACACCAGAAAAAAATGCTGAGAAATTATCCCTCTGTTTTGGCATTTTTCCTGTAACACATTACTTCTATTGGCAACTCATGAAGCAAAAGATTTCAAATTAATTCTTTAAGTATTCAACCATTCAATTAGATGACCACAGTTCTGAGTTTAAAAAATGATGGAAATTCCTGGTCAAGTAATCCTTGGTTTATGTGTTTCTTTGTGAGATACAGACTGTGACCAGATGCCCACTCTTTAGAAGCCTGTAGCTTTTATAATCCAAGAGGGCTGAAGCAAAGCCAGGTTGGCAATGCACCCCTGTTTATACACCACCCAGGTCTCCCAGGTCTGTGTCACTTCACTGTGTGGTGCAGTACATCACTCTCCTGAACTGGACATAGCTGTGTAGTCCTTTTAAAACTATCTAGACTGATTTCCCCTGGGAAGATCTAGTCCTTCATATTAGGACTCAGGAATTACCAAAGGAAATGAAATCTTAATGTAGGAAAACACGTCTCTTTCTTGAAAAAAAAATTCAATAAGGGAGCTGTTAAAATGCATGAATGAAATAATATGTCTGCACTGAAAATCAGTCAGTTTTGTTACCTTGTTTTTTGCTTAAGTGAAAATTATTTCCTTCATACATGTAGTTTGAATAGTCTCTATGAACTAAAGTCTTCCATTCAGCATTTAAATATTTTATATTAATTGAAATTAAATAAATCCCATTTCAGAACAACAGGTATTATACTCAACAGGGATTTTCTCAACCACATCATTCAGCATTCGCCCTAAATTGAAACTGTTTCCATGATCAGATTCTATACTTTCTAATGTAGCTGAATATCCAAATGTTTTTCCTACAGTGAAGCAACAGTGCTGTATCTCACATCCACTGCAGCAAGACAACTAAATTCTCCTCTTTTCTATACCACTACAACCAAACATCTGTAATGTTATTTGCTTCCTCCCTGTCTGGTTCACTTACTTTCTTCTCCCTCTGCTTTTTGCACTGACAAAGTGCCTTCTCTCTTCTATTATGGTAGCCTTATTGCTATAACAATAACTGAGATTATGTCTGTTAGTGAAGAGGTACATGACCTCCTCCGCCTATGCTCCAGGCTATTTGTATGTGAGCCAGCTCCTGTGTGGCAGCACCACAGTTGTGTGAGCATGGTTGGAAGCCTAAGCTGATATATCCTGCCCCTTATCCTTTCTGTTTCTCGCTCCTACTCCTGCTTTCTTTGTGTTTATAAGTATTTCAGGCTCTGTGATTTTTAAGACGTAACTCTAACACCTTATCTTTTTTGTTTTGCTTCTGGAGAAATTCCATTCCTTCAAACCCCAGCTGCTTTCTAAGAGGTTAGACAAAATGGGTTTCATCTCAGACTCACCTCCATCATTTTGTTCTCACCAAGTGAAGGTGTACAGAAGTGCTGAGAGTCTTTAACCATCCATTTATTCAGGGATAGTTATGTTGATGTCAGTCCCTTGTCTTTTCTCTATGAGGAGCATGAGGCAAAGAGAATGAAAGACGGTCATAAAACAGAGTATAGGAAAAAAGCAAACAAACAGGAACTCATAAACTGTATGTATAATCAGATCACCTAAATCAAGATGTCAGCAGAGTAATCCTCCTTGTGTGCTTTAATTAAATCAAATGATCCTCAAAAGTGACATCACCTTAAAAAAAAAAAAAAAAAAAAAAAAAAAAGAGACTTACTGCTGGTAATTTAACACTTCAACTCTCATACTGTCTGTTAAAGGATTTATGGGTAAATATTGCCCTTCTCATCATGTCTTTGGATTTGATGAGTTGGATTGATTCTGTTCTGTCCTATTTGCTCTGTTGGGCTAAGCAGAAAGGAAGCAACATGAGGCTAATCAACTCATGACTTTGAAATCCACTTTTTCATAATATTCTCTACTGGGAGATTCAATACTACACATATAACGAAAGAGATCAGATATCTACTGAAGATTTCTGACTAAAGCAGAACCAATAACAAAAGTTTGAAAAACTGGCATGACTTCTTACTTCAAGTAAAACATTCATGTATCTTTCCTTTTCTCTTCTATTTAAAGTGCCCTAGATGGTAACTGAATGCATGCCTGCAGGACTGCAAAAAGGTAGAAGGTTCTGAAAATGACATCCAGGCACCATGAAATTACAGTCTTCAGAGCGTATCAATATGAAGCTAATTCCATGTAATTTCTCACTCTAGTTACAATTTTGGTCATGACAGTGAGGTGTCAGAATTTTAATGCCCATTATATTTTGTGATTTATGTTATTTTGCTGTAGTGCTTTGACCTTTTTGATATGCTGTATTTTGGTTGGATGATTGCTCCACCTTTCTTGCTGAGAGTAAATTTTCAAGGAAGGTAAGTGGAGAAAAGAAGCTGCACTGAATGTTTTTGAATGGATAAGTTTATGTGGGAATATGGGGCAAGAGGGTAAACAGCCAGGAGAATGGGAAGGAAAGTTGAAAATATAACAGTTGTTTAAAAGATGAAGATTTCAGCTGAAAGAGAAAATCAGATTCACTTATTCTTTTGCATACATATATATATTTTTTTAACTTTAACTTGAGCAGTAGATTCATTCTGAGAAATTACAGAAGTGGATTTTCAGTTACACTGTATTAAGACCTGATTCTATAATGACCCTAGTAGTCCTACTATAATCAGTTCAGTTATATTGTCATACTTTTTAAGTGCTTCCTCTTAAGTGGTATTCTTAGCTAAAGACTTCAGAGGCCCTGTTGCTCTATCCTCAAATAATATGGGAATTGTTTTTTGCTTTTTGGCCAGATGCCCTGTTGGCCTATTGGTTGGGATAGTGCAATGTTTGGTACAGAATCGATGTGCATAGGGATGGGAGCATGATAAAATTCTTGGTCTGTCTATTTCAGACTTTGAATAGAGTCAGTTCTTGAGAGCAGCCTGTTCTCTAATGATGATCTGGCAGAACATTTCATTGGGATCCCTGGAAAAAAGTGTTGCCTTGCATACTGTTTACACAAAACTCTGGCAGCTGCTATGTCTGTGTTCAATAACCATCAAGCCTGTAGCTTCACTTTAACCAAGGCTAGATGCAAGAACACTATGTTATTTTACCAAATGTGTAAGAAGAAAGGTAGCAATAGCACCAAGACTATGATGTTTCAAGATAGCATTCTTTAGGGACAAATGCATTTTATCCAGCCGAATGACCAGGTTTTTGCTGCCTATCAGATGCGTTGGTTCAGATTGTCAGCTGGTGCACTAAAGCACAGCTCAACTGAATTTAGTTGGACCTGTGCCAATTGAGAATGTGGTCCTTAAACTGCATATTACATGCCAACCAGGAGTCCAGCTGGAGTGTTGAGAATGCACTTCTTGCTGTGCAGATGTCCGTAGGGCTCCACAGAAACTGTGTTTTACAGTGCTGTGGCTCTTCGCAGCATGCAGGTGTTCTCTCCTTTCTCTTGATAAAATAAGAAGTCAAGATGTGGGTAATAATGAGTGCGTACTAATTGTACGGCAACTGTTCAGTGGCAAATGTTGCCATGCTTTTGCAAACTGATGGTTCAACATGTGGCCCTCCCCACAACAGCATTTTTCTAGACCTAAATCACATGTGTTCCATCCTCAGATGGTAGGTTGTGGGATTATGAACACAGGCTGGGGGGGATGGGGGTTAGGTTAGGTTAATCCACATTACACATAGAAAAGTTGCTGTTCAAGTGCATTTGTCCCAGATGTAAGCTCCTGCCCAACTGGTGTTTAGTTAGGACTTAGAATCATAGAATATCCTGAGTTGGAAGGAATGCACAAGGATCAGGTGTCCAACTCCTGGCTCCAAACAGGTCTACCCAAAAATTCAGACCATATGACTAAGAGCATAGTCTCAACGCTTCTTAAACTCTGACAGGCTTGGTGCCATGACTACGTCCCTGGGGAGCCTGTTCTAGTGAGCGACTTGTAAGGATATGTGCATGCCTTGTGCCTATAAACTGTAAATGCCAATATAAGGCTGAGACCTGCATAATACATTACAGCCTGTTCAGCAGAATAGGTAAAGCATGTTTACTGGTTTTACAATATTATGAATACACAGGATAAATCAACAATCATTTCTTTAAAGGGAAGGAAAATTTGTCATTGATCCTTCATGCTTTATAAACTAGTTATTGGATTTTTTTTTTTTCCTCCGACTACTTTTTCCAATTCTGTCTGAAGTTTACCTTGTAACTACCTGAACTAGACATTCAGAAACTACATGTGCTAATAATTTCCATGGACTGTTTCTTGATGAGAAGAGGAAGAAAGGGGTAACTCACATCTTGCCTTTTTGGTGCTGTTCATCTTTCTTAACAAGACTATCTATTTGAATATGAATTCATGTTGTAAAATTAATGCATTAAAGGTCTGCATCAATCATATTGAAAAGCTAGCAAAAATGAAATATAACATTCATTTTATTCTGGTTTATAAAGAAAAATGTCTTTCAAGAAGAAACAGATTAAATTTTTATATAAACAAAAGTCCAGACTTAAGTGAATTACCAAGGTATTTGAGAGATTGGCTATCAGAAACATTCAGATACTTAATGAATTCCTTGTAGCATAATCTGCAAAATGTCTTCCATTACAGTTATCTGAAAATATTTTATAACTTTTTAACTTACTTGTAGGAAATTTATTATCCACCTGTGATTTAATACTAGTTTGAAAAAGAAGTAATGTGGCAAGAACAAATTTTAAGACAGTAATTTCCCTTATCAAAATTAATTTTCTCTGAAAATTATTTTAAGTGCTTTTATCTGAATTAAAATCTAAACCCTAGCTTTTAATACCTGCTGCAAGATATAATTTAGGTAAGTTTCCTGATTTGGTTATTTGGTTTATTAAATGATATTCCTTTCATTTTGTCAACTAGCCTACTTGATTTTGCGTTTTCTGGGCAGAGGATAAGTTGCTGGATGAAGACCACAAAACTGTGTAAGTGGATTTTGAATCACTGTAGCAGTATGTAATGTTTGTGTATGGACACAGAATGCAGAATGCAGAAGACATGAGGAACTGCTGTTTTTTTTTTTTTTTTTTTTTTTTTTTTTTTTTTGTGTGTGTATTTATTTTTCTGTGCTCTTAGTGCATTTCATGGCATCTGACAGGCTGCTGTCAGCTGAGAGTTATGCAGGTGCTTGGAGTTCTTGGCAGTCTTAAAGATGTACTTGGCTTTATTATTCAGTGCATCTTAAGGATGGTGTGATTATTTGAATTTTATCTAAAGTCAGTATAGGAAATGCTCAGGAAAGATAAAGATTAATGTTTAAGGTCTCTAAGAATATTTTAGATTTACTATTTATAAAACCTTGTATAAAGAAGTATGCTGCTTTTCTCCAGGTTAGTTTGATATTTGGTGTGCCCCACATATACAAACCTGGAGCCCCTGAGGATGTTGCTGTTGTCAGTCTGTTTCAGCTTCTGAACCAGACACCTGCTAGTCAGTATAGGCACCCACTTAAGTAGAAAACATGAGGAAATTAACATCTAGATTTCCTACCCCAAATCCAGAGATGGTTTATAGGTAAAACAGTGTCGTTGGACTCATTCTTGACATCATTTTTTTTCTTTCTGGTGATTACTCCACTCAACATGTTGCTTTTCTTGAACTCTGCTCAGAGGTTCCTAAATCTTGCCCAAGGCTGTGGACATGGACTAGGCATTTCATTCAGGACTGTGGATTCTGGTGTATGAGGTCAGATTCCTATTTCACTGGTTTCACAAAATTCAGCTTCAAGAATCTTTGTCAACCTAACTCTTGGTTCACGTATGCCTAAAAGTGTGATGTTGATCAGAGGATGTTTGTTTACTCAGTGTAAGTATGATACGATAACTTACACAATTTTAAAGGCACTAAACTCTTTACTGTATTGTTATTATTATTATTTTTCCCAATAAGTTAATGAGATAAATACGTTGCAGCTCTCCAGTGTTAAATGCAGTGAACTCTCCGTGTCTCCATGTTTTCCATGTCTTCCTGTTATCTCTATGCATGTGTTGTGATTTTTCTCAGCTGGGCAGCTGAGCTCCACCACAATTGCACTCTCGCTCCCCTTCCTCAAGGGGAAAGAGAGAGAAAATACAATGAAAAGGGCTCAAGGGATAAGGATAGCAAGATCACTCTACAATTATCATGAGGGGCAAAACAGAGTCAGCATAGGCAGATTAATGTAATTTATTCCCTATTGCTAACCAGCTGGAGAAGTGAGAAACAAAAACAAAAAACAAGCAAACAAACAAACAAAAAAACCTAAAACCACATTCCCCCCATCCTCCCCCTGAGCAGTACAGGGGAACAGGGAATGGGGGCTGCAGTAAGTCCCTAATGCTTTGTCTCCTGTCTCCACCGCTCCTTCACGGTCGCTCTCTGCCTTGGCTCCATGTGGGGTCCCTCCCGTGGGATACTGTCCTTCCTGAACTGATCCTACAGGGGCTGCCCACAGGCCGCGGCTCTTCAAGAACTGCTCCCACAGGGCTCCGTACCACGGGGCCCATCCAACCCCCAGGAGCAAACTGCTCCAGCAACGGTCCCCCACAGGCAGCAGCTCTCCCCAGACCCCTGCTCCTGTGTCGGCTTCTCTCCATGGGCTGCAGCTCTGGCCCAGGGCCTGCTCCTGCGGGGGCTCTCCATGGGCCACAGCCTCCTCCAGGCCACATCCACCTGCTCCACTGGGGGCTCCTCCATGGGCTGCAGCATGGAGATCTGCTCCATGTGGGACCCATGGGCTGCAGGGGGACAGCCTGCTCCACCAGGGGCCTCTCTACAAGCCACAGGAGAACTTCCAGGGACAAAATTAGAAAGGCCAAAGCTCATCTGGAGCTCAGTCTGGATACTGCCATTAAAGACAACAAAAAATCTTTTTACAAATACAACAGTGCAAAACAGAGGACTAAGGAGAATCTCCATCCTTTACTGGGTGTGGGGGGAAACCTAGTTACAAAAGATGAGGAAAAGGCGGAGGTGCTCAATGCCTTCTTTGCCTCAGTCTTTAGTGGCAATACCGGTTGTTCTCTGGATACCCAGTACCCTGAGCTGGTGGAAGGGGATGGGGAGCAGAATGTGGCCTTCACTATCCATGAGGAAATGGTTGTCAACCTGCTATGGCACTTGGATGTGTGCAAGTCGATGGGGCCGGACAGGATCCACCCGAGGGTACTGAGAGAACTGGCAGAGGAGCTGGCCAAGCTGCTCACCATCATTTATCTGCAGTCCTGGCTGTCGGGGGAGGTCCCAGTTGACTGGCGGCTAGCAAACATGACGCCCACCTACAAGAAGGGCCGGAGGGCAGACCCAGGGAACTATAGGCCTGTCGGTTTGACCTCAGTGCCAGGGAAGCTCACGGAGCAGATTATCTTGTGTGTCATCACGCAGCACTTGCAGGGCAAGCAGGCGATCAGGCCCAGTCAGCATGGGTTTATGAAAGGCAGGTCCTGCTTGACAAACCTGATCTCCTTCTATGACAAAGTGATGCGTTTGGTGGATGAGGGAAAGGCTGTGGATGTGGTCTACCTTGACTTCAGTGAAGCTTTTGACACCATTTCCCACAGCATTCTCCTCAAGAAACTGTCTGCTCGTGGCTTGGACCGGTGGATGCTTTGTTGGATTAAAAACTGGCTGGATAGCCGGGCCCAAAGAGTTGTGGTGAATGGAGTCAAATCCAGTTGGAGGCCGGTTACTAGTGGCGTTCCCCAGGGCTTGGTGCTGGGGCCGGCCCTCTTTAATATCTTTATCGATGATTTGGATGAGGGCATCGAGTGCACCCTCAGTAAGTTTGCAGATGACACCAAGTTAGGTCCATGTGTCGATCTGCTCGAGGGCAGGAAGGCTCTGCAGGAGGATCTGGAGAGGCTGCACCGATGGGCTGAGGTCAACTGCATGAAGGTTAACAAGGCCAAGTGCTGGGTCCTCCACCTGGGGTGCAATAACCCCAAGCAGAGCTACATGATGAGTGGTTGGAGAGCTGCCAGGCAGAGAAGAACCTGGGAGTGATGGTTGATAGTTGGCTGAATATGAGCCAGCAGTGTGCTCAGGTGGCCAAGAAGGCCAACAGCATTCTGGCTTGCATAAGAAGCAGTGTGATCAGCAGGGCTAGGGAGGTGATTGTCTCCCTGTACTCAGCTCTGGTGAGGCCGCACCTCGAGTACTGTGTTCAGTTTTGGGCCCCTCGCTACAAGAAGGACATGGAGGTTCTCGAGCAAGTCCAGAGAAGGGCAGCCAAGCTGGTGAGGTGTCTGGAGAACAAGTCTTAGAAGCAGCGGCTGAGGGAGCTGGGCTTACTCAGCTTGGAGAAGAGGAGGCTCAGGGGCGACCTTATCGCTCTCTACAGGTACCTTAAAGGAGGCTGTAGTGAGGTGGGGATTGGTCTGTTCTCCCATGTGTCTGGTGACAGGACGAGGGGGAATGGGCTAAAGTTGCACCAGGGGAGTTTTAGGTTGGATGTTAGGAAGAACTTCTTTACCGAGAGGGTTGTGAGGCATTGGAATGGGCTGCCCAGGGAAGTGGTTGAGTCACCAAGTCACCGTCCCTGGAGGTCTTTAAAAAAGACGTTTAGATGTAGAGCTTAGGGATATGGTTTAGTGGAGGACTTGTTAGTGTTAGGTCAGAGTTTGGACTCGGTGATCTTGAGGTCTCTTCCAACCTAGACAATTCTGTGATTCTGCTGAATGCCTGGAGTACCTTCTGCTGCACTGACCTTGGGGGTTGCAGGGCTGGTTTTCACTCACTCCTTGCTCTCCCAGCTGCCATTATGGTTCAGATTTTTTAAATTTAATTAATGTTATTATTCCTTCCCCCCCATCTTAAATCTGCTTTCACAGAGGCAGAAACAACATTGCTTATTGGCTTGGCTCTGGACAGTGGTTGGTCCTTTTGGATCCGGCTGGAGCCAGCTCTGATCTGACATGGGGCAGCTGCTGGACTCTTCTCACAGAGGCCATCTCTGCAGCCCACTGCTACCAAACCCTTGCAACATGAAACCAATACAGTATGACATTAGATGGATAATAGAAGCAGAGTTTATTATGTAGTGGTCTTTTGTGGGAAGTGTGAATAGCAACATCCAAGTGTTATTTAAGGGCATGAAGAGATATGCCATGTTTTGGACTGAAAGTAAATGTATTGCTGCATAGAAAAAATTCTTCTGTAGAACGTGAATCATACAGTTGACTTTTGATGTCTCCAAAGAAAATTCTGCAACAACAGACAGTTGCTAGCCAGTCTAACTTATGCTGCTTTCTTTGTCAATACTTTCCTGTGGCTTTCTAAAAGTCATGCGTGGGACTGCTAATCAACTCTTACAGTATAATAAGAGACTGCAGAGATCGGAAGAGAATTTCATGTTACACCCAAGATATTTAAATTTTTCCAGCTTTAAGAACTATGTGCCCAAATAATCCATGATTAAACAACTGATTCACACTTAAAACTGTAGGAAACTGCAGTAACTAAACAGGGAAGCCCCACAGTAAAAATGGAATTTCCTGTATTGTAAGGAAAGCTGTAATGACATCTGAACGAGTATTTTGATAGCAATTAACTTTTTTCAGTCTCAAAGCTTTCTGAAACTTCTATTGAAATCCTGGAAACCATTACATTTAAATCTCTAGGGAAATTCTTTCAGACAATTTTTTGAATGTATGCTGACAAATAGTGGTTTTGAACATCTGAATTTAAAAAGCATAAGAATTTTTGTATGATTTCTTCAGGAACATTTGAAAATAATTATTTTAGCTTACTGAGTTACTGCATAAAGAAGTATCCATCCTTTTAGGAAAGGCTTTATTGGTCATACTACTGAATATTTTAAGCAATGACAGGACACCTGCCAGAGATGTCTAGATGTGTGATGCATGTGTCTCTGTTTTCAGGAAGCTGTAAGCAACTCAAAACTATGAGTTAAAATGAAAACATGTACTTTTCATTATAAATTAACTTCCTGAATCACTGCACAATAACGCATTGATTCTGCCAGTGTCAGCAGAATTATGCCATAATCCTCAATAATATGCCTCTGAAGAAGGCAAAACAACTTCCTTTATGCATGAAATTAATTTATATTTTTAGGTTTAATGGTGTCTTAATATTTTTATTCCCTCTCCCCCACCCCCTCCTCCGGAAATAGCCATACCCCACTATGTGAAAGATTTACTGAAGTTCTAGGTATTTTGCACCACCTGTCGTTGGCAAATAGACTAACAGCCTGTAAGCACTTTATTCCTTTAGACTGTAGAAACCATGGTATATTATCTTTTTCTTTTTCTTTCTTTCTTTTTTTTTTTTTTAATATATAATTATAATTTTATCTATATAATATTATACATTTTATCTTTGATTTATTTTATGCTAATAAGAGTGCTTGTCATTAATTACAATTTTAATCGCTATAGGTATTTTGGGTAATTGCATGTTTTCAATACTGTCATATTCTCTTAGAGGAAAGATACTAATTCATAAATATTCAGGCTTCTGAATTCATTTCCATCATAAAAGCATCAGTGCTTATGTTATTTACAGTAAGAGTAATATAATTACAGATGCTACTCTTAAAACATAAATGCCAGAAAGATTTATTGTTAGTAGTGTGCTCCTGCCTTCATAGTCAAACTTTGGATCTGGGAGCAAACACAGATTATGGGAAAAATGAAAACTAAAAAACGATGATGTAGAGAACTGAGAAGATTAAAATAGTAGGCTTTAGTTTCCACTATAAATATGTATATATACTGAGTGAAACATCCTAAAACTCTCAGAATTCCATCCCTTTGAGGATTTCGTCTGACAGGCTGTGGCCTCATGATCCAAAGATGGTTGTAAAAGTCATACTCACTCTACATGCTGAAAGCAGCTTCAGGGGGCTCTTGGCAGAAACTAACCTCTCCTCTTTCATTTAGAAGAAAGACTAGATGTGTCAAGATATTTCTTACCAGTTCAGCAAACTACACAAGGCTGCTTGAGAACATTAAAAGGGTGTTTTTGTCCAATAAATTACACCTGTGTCCTTCAATATACAGCATTTGTAATTTAATACCCAAGCAGTTTGTGATTTAATACCCAAGCAATTTTCCTTTTTTTTTTTTTTTTTTTTTTTTTCCTTAAAGGAATACTTGCAAGCGTGGGGTCAGCTTAAATCTTATTGGAATCAGAGGAAAGTACTGGAAGTCAGGAATGGCTGAACTGAAACAGTCCCCAAATGAGCCCATTGTGGCAAATCTGTGATCAAGTACCCCAAACTGGAGTCAATTGCCTGGTTCGGTTCTGCACTAGTAATCTGAGACAGCGGTGGCAGATGAAATGAGGTAACTCTTATGCAAAAGAAACTGTCATCTGTGTAGGAAAGCATCTTTCCAAAAAGCAGTGAAACACTGACCCCAATTTCTTTTTTGGAAAAAAGATCTCTATTCTTTCCCCACTGCCACTGTTACTTAGAGCTCCTGTTACTCTGTTGCTCCTGAGCCATCAAAAATAGTGCCAAGAAAGATGTGCAGTCTTGCAATATCCATACTCAGCAGGGGGATGAGCCTTGTGTTCTTGCTGTTTCTCTGAGCATGAACCCAAACACATAGAAGGCTTTGATTTTCAGTGGCATCCCCTTTTAATTTTATCATCCTCTATAAGTGTGTACACATCTGCACCCATGGGGTCAAGCAAAAGTAAACGGACATTAGTGCTACAGAAAATCAGAGCACCCTCAAAAACTGTATGAATATTTTCTCCAAGGTTATACAAATACATTTCTAACAGTGATAAAAAGAGATCTCATCTTAAAGAAGAGTTCACATGTCTCAAGTTTTTAAAGACACAAAAGAATGGCACTGCTCTGAGCCAAAGGAGATAATTATTACACATTCATACGCGCTTCTTCTCACAAGCAGAGTATCTGATAGCTCAGCTTATTGGTTAATATGCACAGGTAATGAGAACAGTTTGCACGTCTGTTTCTTCAAAACCCATGTTTAGAGATAAAGCTCCTCTGAACACTTCAGTGAGTTGGGAAGCAGTTCTTAAGGAGGTTGAGTAGACAGTTTTAGCATGAGGTCCAGCTTTGGTGGGCTCTAGCATGTAAAAGATGCAGATTTGAGTAGAAGAAAAGTGAAAGGGAAGGAGTTGGATGTAGCCACTCTTTACAAGCCAGTTTAGTCCCATCAGATTCTGATGCAGCCACTAATTCAAACTGTGTTTCACTGACTTCAGACCAAGTGAATTGGGTGCTGGTTTATTAGTAGGAATTCTTAATAGTGCTAAGACTTTTATGATGCTAGAATAATTGAGAGGAACATGATATTTAGAATCCTTACAATTTTGGGGGCTATAAAACTATTTTAAATGTATATCTACAACAAATGCAGTTTTCATATTTAGTCTTCTGCAGTTATGACTTTTTTTTTTCCTCTTGAAGTGATTGTTTTCAATTAACACATACACTCATTGAATAAATATTTTGTATTTACTTTTATTATTTTTTTTTTTCAAAATAGGGAAGCATAAAAATGTTCAAGATAGAAAAACAATGGATGAATATTTGCTGGCAATTTTTGTTTTGTTTTTGTTATTTTGTGATGGGAAAGTATAGGATCCATTGAAAAATCAGACATAGCAAGCAAGCTGAGATTTGTTAGTTTATTTTTTTTTTTAAATGTTACTCTCCACTATGCAAGTGTAGAACTTTGGATGTGGCTGCTGAGGGCTTGCAAAATGATATGTAGGATTGATATAACACCTGTACTTGACTCTATACACTGATACTATCAATGAAGGAAATTGAAAGACATCTCTGAATGAACAAATAGGTGGTAAGTTTAAATTCAGAAGGGGATTTATGCAGAGAAGTGATGGAGATATGAGCTGAAAATGAAAAAGGAAGTGAGATTGTCAAAGCTAGTCATAAGAGTTCTCCTCTTTCCTGGCTGCTTTATAAATTTCTGAAATGTATTACAAATTTATTAGACAAGTGCACGTTTTGACCTGGCTGGTCATCCTCCCACAGAGCCAGAATATGTTACTTACCTTGCCTTATGTAAGGTTCCTGGCTACAGCTTTATGAACATAACTTATTCTGTTAGAAAAAAAAAATAAATCTATTTTGTCAGGATCAGTCAATCAACACTTAAATAAATAGTTTGCTGCAGTTCAGAATACAGTTTAAATTAATCTTTAAAAAGCAAAATGCTCCCTATTATTGTAGGTAACAGCCTGTCTGAACTGTCCAGAATGACTAATGAATGAGATAACAGAAATGCCTATCACAATAGCACCATATTTGAATATTAATGTTTCAGTCTGAAATTATTAAATATAAATTTTCTTCATTTGATATTGTAAGAGACTTCACAGAGCAATATGATGGAGTAACGAGCAGCATCAGCCTAATAAATTATGTAGTGTGACATCAGAAAAAGTAAATACATTTACTCTTCATTTCATCTTTATGCCACATTTACCCATACAAAACTGAAAATAGCTATACTAAATGCTGGTCTTCTTTATCTGCAGTCTATGAAATTTAAGTATGGGGAAGTTTAACTATAGCCTGTTGTCTGGATAGCACAGAACAATTTTGCCCAGGTATCTGTTCCAATTTATTTATACTTGTGGAACAAATATCCGCAATAAGTAATGTGGAGACCTAGTAGTTTAATGAAGGTTGTAGGACACCATGAAAGGAGGATATTGGAGGATATTATTGGAGGATAAATTTGTGAAAAGAGCTGAGAGGCTAGTATCCACGAGTTTTAAGAGGGTTTTTGACAATCAGGAGATGAGTTCCTTAAGATGTAGCATATAGCATTTACTTCCATGTGGTTGTCCATACCATGTTTTTGTGGCCTCGTGGTAGACATATTTATCACATTTCAAATGTGCTCATTTTTTATTGTATATACTGCTTTCAAATATTTATCACTTTTTTTTTTTTTTTTTAATTCTTCATTACATGTAGCACTTCAGATTTTCTTAAGAAAGCCACAAAAAAAAAAAAAAAAAAAAAAAAAAAAGATAAGATTTGTGATTCAGTTTACAGGGGAATAATCTGTTATCGTTTCAGAATATCATTATAAAGGAACACTTTAGATCAAATCAAAATCTAATCTTATTAAGAGTGCCTTCAGTAGTTATCCAGAAGCCATCAGGAGTTGGAAATGTTATCAGAAATAAATAGACAAAATTCTGTTTGCCTTTTTTTCCTGTTATCTCTCTGAAGATAATGGATATGTGATGATTTATTCAAAATTTAAAATTTTCCTGAGGAAAATGTCTTGGCAAAATACGTTAAGATCCATCAAATGCATTTGTGATTACAAAAGTTACTGTTTGTAGGATGGTTGATGACTAATGACTAGAAGATTAGTGCAAGAAAACCTGAAAGTTAAATGTTTCCTTGAAAGTGCTAATTTGCATAGTAATTCTTTTTCATTTAAAAATTGATTCTGCACCAAAGCTAAATGACAGCAGTCATTTCTTAATCTTAGTAATCATCTTATCCTTATAATTGAGCTTGAAGGGTAACAGTAAGTGTGTTTCAGGCCAAAATTAATGAGTCAATACAAGTGTAGATATAACATGAGATGCACATGGAAAAACAGACTTTAGTCATTATTGCATGTGGAAGTTCCTACTGTATTTACATAAAGATAGTACCCTCATGTTTTCATTCCGTTATATTTGTTTGAGTGCTTAATCCAAAATCTGGATGTATGTAGGCGTAGCATTCTTCCCTCCAGGATTCCTGTGGAGGATGGAGAGCTTGTGCTCATTTTACTTGAGATGCTGCTCCAGTAATATTTCTAGGTGTTAAAATATATATATATCCAAATATTTCTGGTGTCATTGACTGTCAACTGATTACAAATAAAAATAAAGGGCATTAATTATGTGTAAAAGTATGAAGTCTATTCATGTCTTATTACACGTAGAAATATAAGGTTTACTAATGTTTTTTACTGAAATTGGCAATGAAATTTTTTTCGTATTAGCTAGAGCAGACTGCACCTAAGAGAAATCAAAGTTGCTCTTGACTTCTCAAGAGCACTGACTCACTGTCATCTCAATTTCCTTTTCCTGCACCTTAGGGAAAAAAAAACTGAGGGATAGCCAACAGAGCTTTTTTTTTTTTTTTTCTTTTACACACTAGGAAATACCATAACTAAAAAAAAAAAAATAATCAAGAGTCTCTGTGTTGAGACATAAATTATGGTAGATACAGTTATGTTTACCTGCTATGCCCCAAAATCCCCAGTGTGAAAAGGGTGCACTAACAAGGCCTCTTTCTGCCCGACACAATCAAATTCTTTCTTTTCTTTTGAGAATGAATACAATTTTTATTGTTGGCAGTTCCTGGCTTTATGAGTTAGTGTATAATTATGATTCATGCATATGAATATATGTATTTACAAAAATGAATGACTGACTGGTTTCCTGTGATTTTTACCAACTTTGGGATCTGAGCATCAATGAAGATAAAAAGCAAACAAAAGCACAGTTAATAAGTTCCATAAGACTGCTTCAAAATAGTAAGCTATGCATTAAGATGCTGAAAAATGGTTTAGGACAGACTATAAATGCCTCTATTTTAAGTCTTTTGCAAAAAGAACTTTGCAAAATGAACAAATTTATCTAAGGTGATGGATAATATTTCATAAAATCAGCAATTCTCCTTGCCAGAGGATACAGGCCAAATCCTTCTAACTGAAATATCATGCAATAATAAAACAGTAGAATGAAATTAGTGCTATGTTAGTGTATGTGGGCTAAAGTTAAAACAGAGAAAATGTTTAGGGACATACTAGGAATAAAAATCCAGAATGAAGCAGCAGCCAGAGACCTTTTGCATAATATAATTACAGTAAAGCCAGCCAAACTGAAATCCCAATATGCTTTTGAAGTCCTAACCCTTTTGAAGTCAATAGCAACACTTTCCCTGTTTCCAGGTACGGTAACTCTGTTTATGCCAGGCTGCCTGCTCCTGCCTGGGTGCAATAGTGAAGGAGAAAGCCTGTGGGCAGGGCGGTGTGCAAGGAGAGCCATGGCTTTTGAAGTTGCTGTTGCTAGGATGTGCAAGACCCTTGCTGGAAATATAGATCATATGAATCAGGCCTGTGTCTTTGAGTCATGGGTCCCTTTTTCCAAGACTTGCCCACGAAGGACCACTTTCTGCTCTCTATTACACGTGTCACTCTGCAAATCCCTCTTACTTCTGAAAGCATTGCACTTTTGTTAAAAATGAATAATGGGGTCGCTGCCCCTTCATCTCCACATTGTTCCTAAAGGAGTAGGAGACAAAATCTCCAACAAAACATGAGGAGTAAGTTTAAAAATGTTTAAAAGTTTATAAAATATCATTAGCAATCTATCATCAATGTTTGGTCAAGGAGCTTAGTTTTGAGTGAGGTGGTGAGTATTTTGCAGCTTAAATGAGGCAGCAATTTTTATGAAGGCTTGAAGAATGGTTAACATTTTATTTTTGCTAATGCAGAAAACCAGGTTTTAATATATATTTTTCTTAATTTTATGTGATTTTAACTCGAGGTCAGAGCTGAAATATATAATTCAGCTGAAGTATCTACTGCAGATTCAATGTGGAGTATCTACCAAGCTCAGACCCTGATTTCATATTAACTTACTTACAGCCTAAGTTACTAAAGAAGTAAATAGGATAGGAGGGCAGAATCTGGCTCCTTCTCCTCCTGATACCAACTAGCAGTTCTGCAGTATTGTTGGTGTTTTATGTTGCTTAGGTTTGGCATAAAGTCAAGTTTTAGTCCTAATTCGTAGTCCTTCATTTTGTTGAAAGTCTTTGATGAAGTTTGAAAGACATATTCTATGTAGCAAGGTAGATCATTCCAAAAGTTAATTGATCAGCATAACAAAGGTACAAATCAATAAATCTTTTATGTATTTATTTATTTATTAAATGGAAATGCTTTAATAGGTATTGGTATAGACATCATGACCTTAAAAGACTTTGATAAATATTTTATCATTTTTCCTCACTTTGGAAATGAGGGAATAAACAAAAAATAATTGCTACTTAGTAAATACAATAAGATATCTTAAATTTCTCCATGTGTATGTCTGTGAAAATGTAAATTAGATCATTTCATTTATGAATTGCATGGTTGATGATTCATCCTCCGGTGTTGTTGATCTGTTTGATATCTTCTGAATATCTGAAGAAACTAAGAATGGAAGAGAGAACAAAACCTTTATGAGTTTGTTTTCCAAAATTACTCTGATTTGAATGATAAGGAATATTAACTTTCCTTCTGAGTGAAAGCTTTGATTTTCCCTCATAATTCTAATGTGATTGGTGAGGGTGAAAGTGAGAAGTCTTAATTAAGCCTTATCTAATATTAATCTAATACAAAAGGCAAGGGTTTAAAGTAACATTACTAACCTTCCAAAAATCACTGTCTGTCACAAGTCTCTATAGAATTGAGAATATTCTTTTTTCCTGTAAGGCTTCCTGACAATGAAACTTGAAAACTAAAATTTCTTCATTTCTTTTGTGACTTCCCCCTTTTGCATTCAGTGACACCTTATCATATCTGTTGCTTCCCACGTTTCATCCATGTGTATTTCTCATATTGTCCACTGTTTTCAGAATACACAAACATTTAATTAAAAAAAAACAAAAACAAACAAAAAAAATGAATATATTGTTTTACTGATTCCTCATTTATTTCTCTTAGTAAACTTGCCATCCAATGCGTTCACCTCTGCAATATCCAATTCTTTCCCCTCTTCCAGAGAATTTCATCTTTCAGGATTTATTTATGAAAATTCCTGTTTTCTTTCTCTCCCTAGGCCATAATTATGATACTAAGATTTTATCAGCAGTTTTATTCCAGGATGGGACTTGAATCCCGTAAGTGTTTGCATTCTGCTGGAAAAAAAATAATAAAATAATGTTTTCGAAGTCCAGAAAGTTGATGCTGGAGATATGAGAACATGCACAGTGACTATTCTGTTATTTATGGAGGATCTCCCTAAAACATTTTTTTGGGGAAAAACAAATCTAAATAAAATATTGGTCTAGATATTACCATTTCTATCTCATTTTCTGCATTACAGCATTTTTAGAAACAATCTCCAGTAGTTCTATCCCATATTTATATTACCGTAGAGCAATGTTTTCCCTTGAACATTTAACAATGAAACTAAGAGTTAAAAAAAGATTACTGTTAGCAGAATGGAAGGCTATGCAATGAAAATAATGGCTCCAGAGAAACAAGTTACCACTGCAATAAATAAAATATGAACCAAACCTCAACTTCCAGCTGGAACAATCTAGAAGAATTTGCTTTATTAAGAGTTCTGTAATATTATTCCTTTCATCTTCCAAGTCATTTGGGTTTTTGAAAGTAATTGTTGTTGTTATAATGCTAACTTTTAAAAATCAAAATAATTTTTGTGCCAGAACAACCGGCTTGCCAATGATTTGTGAATCAATTCCAAGAGTTAATCCTAACTTTAATATTTCTAATTAATTAACCTTGGCTTTTATCAATTGTAAACTGCAAAGAATGAGACTGCTGCACTGTTCTGCATGTAAAATAAATCCATTTTTGCATTAGAAGTAGCTTTAAAACTGGTATCTAGAAGTTACTAATACTTTAAATTGTGTGTAGATAGAAATCACTCTGAAAGAATTGTTTAATAGTGTAAATAAATCCTTAAACAAAAAAAAAAATGCGTTATTAGGAATAAATCCTTCATAACACCATCTTACAAAAGCCTACTTTAAGCAATATTTGGACAGTAAGCTTAACAGAACTTTTATTCAGAACTGTGTGTTGCACTGGTACAAAATGAAGTGGAACTCTGTTAGCTCTGAAAATGGCTCTTTACCTTTGTAGTACAGCTAGGTTGCTGATGAACTGGCAAGGTTAATCTGCAGAAAGGCAAATTGCTTTTCTGTAGGCAGCAAATGCAAAACAGCTAAGCAGAGAGAGCATAGTCATCAGTGCTTCCTCTCATAGCTTCAAAAGCAGGCATACTCCCTAGCTCTTATTTTGTTCCCATCAGCATGTTGCAAGACCACTTGGGGAATGTCAGATGATTCTGCATGTAGTGGAAAAGAATTTTTTCCAAACTTCTTGTAGAGTCTGGGGCACAGCAGTAATTTTGATGGATACAGGGCCATATATTGACCACATACAATGCAGTTTGACTAAACTCACCTACCATCATCCAGTGATGATATGCTGATATTGCTTGTTGTCTCCTAGTTGCTGTTAGATAGATCTTGTGAACTAACACAGTAGGGTCCAAAAACAAAATCTAAATTGAGGATATCAAACAAGTTTGTCTTTTATTTTGGGAACGTGATTTTTCTTTTGTACAACCTCTAACTTGGGATGTAACTGCCTAGCTGGCATTGGCTGCTAATTTTCAGCATAATATGTTGTTTTGACTAATCTACAGATTTTTCTCCTTAGTAACAGAAGCTACCCATGAAAACCAATTATCTCACTAAACTGCATTATTGCATTTAATCATTTCACTAAGAAACAAATCTAAACTTTTTTTTTAATGTAAGTCAAATGTTACATAGACTAATGCCATAACATGTTATCTCAAAACAGAGGATGCTAGATTTAAAATCAAATGAAATAGTCTGAGACTGATGTATTGTCAAACATCTGAGTCATAATTTTATAATTTCAGCATAAAAATTAAATATTTTTTTTTAAATTCAAGAATAAGATGAGATGTTTCTATCAGAATTATATGACAGCTTTCATAATATTTCCTTTTCAATTGTACAGATCAAAATATATTTCATTTTTTTAATATTATCAATACTACTACTGAAATAAAATCCATTGTAAACTAACATCTTGCTTTAAATTTCACTTGGATATGTGAAACACATTTCATTTATAGAGAAAGATTATATGTTTAAATTTTAGGAAGAGATGTGGGTGTGTTTTAAGACATTGAGAAATGAAAATGAAGATTTGTCAAAGGCATGAGTGGTAACTTTAAACCTAAGTGTTAAAATGACTTGTTTATTTTAAAATTAAATAAAATGGAAGTAAGTGATCCTTGATAATTACATTTGAAGAATGAAAGATTTGCTACATTATAAAGATACTGTAAACACAATTTACAGTGAAATGCAATGGATGGAATCTGCTTATTAACTTTTGTGCATATTGGATAGAGCTTTTTCTCAATGAAGCAGCAGAAATTTGTCATGACTGGTAGCAGCCAAAATGGCAAATCATTTTAATAAAACTGTAACAAAAAAAAAAAAAAAAGAGAGAAGTCTTTGCTGATTTATTCAGATTTTTTGAATAACTGAAATTTTCATCAGTAGCTATCTAATAAATGTATAAAACCATTAAGCTAATAAAAATCCTACATAATAAATGCAGAATAATAATTACTGCCAGATGCATTAAATTAATTAAATCTCTTCTGAATCAATTTAGGTTATAATGACTGTAGTCATGTGATTAGGATCTCTTAAAACAATATTTTATCAATCTATCTGCAGTATAGCAAGCCGAGTGTTTCATCTTTAATTTTATTCTGAAAATTTATGAGAAAAAAAATCTTCAGATGGTTGGTTTGTTTCCCTTGCTCTGAGTCAGATCTTCTTCTGTACATTTTTCACTGCCACACTTTCCCAAGTACGTTCTGTCCTGGAGTATGCCTGTATACGGAGGCAGTGAAGATGTGAGATATACTGGATAATGCTGTGTCATGTCACTGTGGGCTTTCTGCATGACAGGAGATCTTTAAAATCATTTAAAGGGCATGCTGGCCCAAAAGAAGTTAATGGCAAACCCCCCTGGATTCCAACAGAGCCAAAAAACAACTTTAGCAATTTTTCTGCCAGCTAGAATCATTCACATAATCCATGACTGATGGCAGAGGAGCTCGGTTTTGGCTGAGACTCTGGCCCCATGTTTGCCTAATGCAGTATCACTTCAATCTATTTTTAGAAAATGAATTGCATTATTAGTTGATATCTTCTTTAACCTTTTGCAATGAAGTAACTAGAAAAGTATAGAGGAAATGAATTCTTTAGAAGTATAATACTGGCAAATATTTGTCATCCAGGATTTGTTGGTTTATTCTAAATTTTACTTGTTAGGTCATACAGAGCCTTGATTTTTCTCTCATGCTTATTGAAGAAAGTCTGGTTCTCATATGAATATGTGACTGTTTCTGTTGTATAGTGTACCAATGCACATGAATGTATCAAGATGTGGAACAACTTCTAGCAAGCTTAAAGAAGGCAAAGTATGTAATTCACAAGATCCTCTTCTTACAGAAACATATAATCTAAGCTAATGTTTCATTTTATATCTTCAGGTTACCATGAATTATTTGAGACTTGGCAACACTGATGGTTTACAAATACTTCCTTTTTCCTACTTGAAAGGAGAAAAGGGAATGCAGGATGCCCTGAATCATCTAGTCCTATTCACCCTGTAAGTCTTTCCCCTAATATTTTCTTATCTTGTCCATCACCACACACTTTTGTAGAAAGAGGGTATATGCTTATGGACTAACGTACACTTCTGGCAAGTTTGCAGTATTGTATGGCTATTCTAACAGTGTACAGACCAACAGATGAGCTTCGCCTCACTTGTGAATGTGTCCTGTCTACTAGAGATAGTCTCCCTACATAATCTCTTTTGTGTTGCCATCTCCACGTAGTGTCTTTTCTGGTTGTATCAAAGTACATTTCACAGAAGATGTTACTTAATGCTGATATTTGATCAATGTTTGTCCTGCATCTGCTGGGAAGTGTTCACTAACAGCAAAGTTAAGTTTTCAGTCTCTCAGTAAATGCATTGAGCACTTTCTAATATGAGAATCTTCACAGATTCTTAAAGTTGGAAAATCAAGGCAAATTTTTAAGCAGGGGATTTTCAAAAACCATAGACAGATATATCAATTTACATTTAGAATATATTCACTGGAAAAGTTGCACTCAATGTTTTCTACAGACCCTTGGAAGAAAGGGAGTTTTATTTAGGAAAACCTCTAGAAATGCTTAACTGAGCACTGCTTGCCAAGCAGTTTTATCCACTCAAGTAGAGCAATTGAGCACAAATAGAAATTCCAGGGCTCTTACATGTGAAAAGACTGCAGAGGCAGCAAGAGATCATCTGTGGAGAGCTGGCATGGCATTCACTAATATACACAAGAGTGATGCATTACTATTTTGAGAGACCTTTCTGTAAATCTCTATTTGTCATGAAGGAAAAAGAAATGCCAAATAATGTCCACAGCAGGCAGGAGCAAATCTGATAACAAGAAATGCCGATATAAAAATTGCATGACTTTTACTGAATTTCTACTGCACATGATATTAAAAGTAATTTACTCACATTTTTCATTACATAATGATAATGATTTTATCTGTAGACCATAATTAATACATGATGGAAAGACTCCTGTGGTTAAAATGCATTATAAGCTATCAGAGATAGAAACAAACACAGCATGGATTTTACTTTTTATGTTTATTTTTTTTTCCCTAAGTCAAAGCAAAGAGCATGCTTTTTAACTACGTTTTCTCAGTGTTTCAAAATTGCCATAACTGGCAATACTGCAGTGAGAAGTATTTTTCATAAATGCAAAACGTGACTGATGAGTGAATAAGCTTCACATTTACAGAGTGAGTCCTTTTAAACAAGCTGCTGTAAACAGAGGAATATGCATGCAGAATCAGAAAGATATTTTTATCACTTTAAAAAAAGAACATTAGAATAAAATTCCACTCTTGTACTAACAGATATTCTGTATTAAGTGGTATCTTCCTCTGTCACTTCATGAATCAGTTGCATGCATACTTTAAAAATACTGGTTCACAAAGTAATTTTTATTTGCTATGAGCGTTTAATTTATTTGACGTATGTGCTCATGTGGCTTTTTGATAGTAACATTTTAATTTAGTACTTTTTTCTTATTATCTGTTAAAAGTACCTTGACTGGCTATATTTATAATGGAGTCAGGCAGGTTACCTTTTGCTCCTCTTCATTTCTTAGTGCTGCACGTGGATTTCTGTCAGTATGTTTGCTTCTCACTTTACTGACTGTCAGAAATAATCAGCTCACTGTCTCACATTTATTCAGGTGCAAATAGAAGCTGCACTTTGCCATGTGAATACCAAGGGATGAATCTACAGAGTATTAGACCTTTAAAGTAAAGCAGTACAAACATAGCAAGATGCATACAGATGCATAAGCAAATGCTGTGTTCAGTCAAAACCCAAATAAACTCTGATTTACTAGTTCACAGTTTTGGTAGATATGTCCTCCAAACATAAAGAAGAGACAATTGTTTTTGTTATCAAGTGAGTGGAAATGAAAAAAAAAAAAAAAAAAAAAAAAAAAGATGAAACTTTTATTAATAAAAATGTGGCATTGTATATTTTTCTAGGCAGATGTTAAGATCTAATTAATCATTACGTTTGCATTTTGTTTTAAAAAATAGATGTACATTGCATGAACTGTCTGTAGACTTGTTTATTGTTGCTTGACACAAAATACAGAAGCTATTTTCTGATGTATATACTAAATTCAGGACACTGAGATATTTTCTTTCTCAGCATTTTGCAAAGTGTGAGAGAATGAGTATCCTTTCTTAGGGAATTAGAAAGAGGTTAAAGCTTTTGTCCTGTACTTCTGTGAGGTCCTGTCTTCAGGCCAGAAAGGTTCTTGGTTGAGCAACAAAGACTAAATTTTAGAGGAGCTATGTGAGTCATTTCACTTATCTACCTTTTCAAGCCCTTTCTCTTTATATTGTTTACTTAAAAATACTGTGGAGTCCTGTTACTTTTATGAGGTGTATTAGTGTTAGTAAAAAAAAAATAAATAAAAATAATAAAATACAACAGTGATATTGGTAAGGCTGAATAGCCAGAAACTATACTGAACTACTAGGAATTAACCAATGCAATTGTCTAATCAAATTTACCATTTAAATTGAGTCAGTATTTTAACAAATGAATGATTATTGAACTACATCAACTGGTCAAACCACTAAGTGAACATACCTAGTAATCAAATCAGGCAACATCTTCAGCTTTGCTTAATGTATGAAGTCCATTATAGATACCTTCAATGCCTTAAGTAATTTGGTGTTTAGCTGAGTAAAAGTAGTAAGTAAAACGGTTAAACATAAGTATCTTCCTTAAATTTCATTCATTTACTGATATGACGTTTTAATCCCTTTAAGTGCCACCCAACGGTCAAGGTGTCAAATTTACACCCGTGCTTCTTTGAGAGGAAGCTTCAGCAGCTTTTCCACGCGTGCTGCTTCCTTCCTGCATGGTGAGGGAAATGCTGAGCCTAGTGCAGCCCAAAAAGCATCTGCTGGTGCCCCTGCTCGCTGCACGGTGCAGCTGTCGGCATGCACAACATCACCCTAAAAACACATAGCAGGGACACTCCTTGCAGAAAAATGGAAGATGTGTAGCTAGGAAAAATACTGGTAAGACGCGGAGAACGAAGAGTTTGACCTCCTTCTGCTTCCATGGTCTGATTGCACAGAATTGGGGCTGGCTGATATAATGGCTCTTGATGTTCATTGACAGTCGAATCCTTTGAACAATGAAATACTAGTTAGGCTGAAATGCTTAATGAATCTTGGCTGACTAGCCAAGTCAGCTATAGAGGCACTTTCTTGTCAGTATTTTTGAGTTTTAAAAGCAAATACCTGACCTGCTGTTTTGTTTTGACCCTGAAAATGAATGACTTTTCTCTTATGACTCAACCTTTGTAATCAGCTGAATCCCCATTGTCTGGATACAGCCAGCTTTACGCTATGTTATCCAACCGGACAGGACTCAGGTGCCTGTAAGAGAGCTATTTACAGCAGTCCAGCAGTGCAGAATCCCAAATCCAGAGTTACAGGCTCAGCCTCCTTATATTGGATGAGTTAGCTTTGTTAGAATTACAGTCTAAAAATCCAGTATACTGAACAACAAAATACTGATGCCTAAACAGTAAGACAGGAGAGAAGGAGGCAATTCTGACTCTCAAGAGTTGAGCTGGTTGTGAAACAAGGCTGCAGATAGGCATTTCCTGCTCAAACTGCAGAGTTCCCTTCTACACATATGGATCAGCATAAAAGAATGAGATCCATGTTGCAGATTTTTTTTCCTCTGATTTAAATTGCATTATTTATTTATTTATTCATTTTCCCTGCACAAGCAAGAACAGTGACCTGAAAGTCTCTCCTTCCAGGTTAACTTCCTATATGGTAGGACTCTGGAGAAATATTCTCCCTTATGCTGGATGCTCCTGTTCAAGAAATCGTGTAATCCTTGCTTTAGTTCACATGAAAAGAGTCACCTGGTTTCAAAGTTCTTGCATGAGTGACATAAAAGGTATTTTCACGTGGATCTGAAGTGTTAGCATGCAGGCTAAGCATGCAGTGAAGTCTAAGTCTAATCAAGTTCAATAAAATATTAACAGTTTTGTTAGTAAGCAACAACAAAAATCACTTGAGAGCAAAAACTTTATTTAGAAATCATATATTTCTGTTGTACTTAGCAAAAGCAATTTAACTAACAATGATTAAGGTGACTGTATTTAATAATATTGGGCTTAAAAAGTGTTACAGTTCTCTGCATCCTTCTCCTTCTGCTCTCCCTCTCTTCCTATAATCTGTCACTTTCTTACCCAGTACTGCTGAGCCCTGCTGCCAGGAGTACCTTTCCTATCACCTAACAATTTCCTTTGACCTCTCCTTCTTTTGCTTACAAAAACTAAGATATTTTAGATACTCTTACATACATCAGGGCAGGAAAGGTGAAAAGGAAGCAACCAATGGTAGAATTGAACACATTTCTGACTCAAGTTTCATGGTTTACAATAAATACATAGGGAAAACTTCCTTAACTTCTTAGATTTTGTAAAAGCACACTCCTGAAGACAGTACAGTTATAAAGAAATTACTCTTGCTTAACATTCTTTTACAGGCTTGATTCCATAATTTAGAAAATTAAAATTGATTTTTTTCCCCTGCTCTTTCCATGTAAAGACTAGAAGAGCAGTTGTTTTGACAGGGTTTGAAACTATTCATTATCTTAATCAGCAGAGTACAACAAGATGTAGATATTAAGAGGTATAAAAGTGCTTTGAGTATCTGATGCCTTTAAGAAAGGCATCATCTCTATGGCTTTCTATCAAAATGATGATAATTTGAAGCATTAGCTAAAATTGACCACTCTGGAGATATGCCTTCCTTCTCTCTGAGCTATGAAAGCTGTTGCTGTGTTCTAGAAGTAACCCAATATACCAGTACAAAATACCAGTACATTGGGATCAGTTCTGTCAGTATCTCCCCCCAAATTCTTCAGCACATATCAAAGCTGTTGTAAAAGCACAGGTGTTTTCCTTCAATCCTCAGCTTTTTGTTATCTCACTGGTATTTAGATATCTACATGCCATAAAATGCAATACAATGATTTCTTAGCTCATTAGTTGTTTTATTTTTTTCCCTAATAATGACGTATTACTTTTAAATCAGACAATTTATTTTTTAATTAATCAGACTTGCGTATATTTTAGAAAAGTTGTGAGCAAAATTGAAAGCTATTATGTGAAACTCATGCAGCTCCAGAACAGTCTTTTCCAAGCTTCAAATACTACTTGTACCACTAAGGGGTCATTTTTTTTTTTTTTTTTCTCCTGACATACCAATGATACAAAAAATCTATATCCGAGTTTGGAAGCTATCAACAGATTATCTTACTGGGCCAGTTTGCCTGAGATTCCCTCTGAAGCCTTTCAAAACATTGGTTATGGCAGCAGGAGAGACAGCACTGTAAAGCTGTGCAGCAGATTAGGAAAAATAAGGAGCTCAAATAAATTGGCACTGGGATTTTGAGATCTCTATTGTCCCCAGTGCCATTACGCACCTGGTGCATATGACTAATAAAATAGATTGTTCTTGTACATTGTAATGTTATTTTGCTTTTAATAACTTTTGACTAATACATTAAATTTATCGTTAACATTTTTACAGTGGCTTCATTTTTACTGATAAAAGAATAAAGAGAACCAAAAATATTGTGAGTATTGGCTTTTGTATGAAGCAATTTAAAATGTGAAGGTAGGTGTTTCACAAGACTTTGCTCACCAATTTCTACTGTTTTGAGCATTTCTATGTCACATGAGATGCTTTTAGAGAAGAATGACTAGCAAGAAACAGATTATCACATTCACTGCTAGCATTGGAATAATAACAGGAAATATGCAAGAGAAAAACATGGATCTCTACCATGTTTATACCAAAGTAATTTTCAATACGCAATTTTTATTTCTTTGTCTTCTCATGATCTTATTCAAAGTTAAAAAAATATCCTAGCCTGAGAGTTTTTTAAATTTACAAGAGTAAAGTAAGATAATCAGTGTGTGTGTATACACGTGCACACAGAATGAACTATTTAAGTTCTGAGCATCTTTGGGGAAAAGTGAGGAAAATTCTTAGTGAAAATATTTTGTAGGGAAGTATATCTGATTTCATAGTGAAATGGATAATACTATACAGTTCCTGTTTGGCCTACTATCTTTTTAGTCTTCCACTTGAAGTCTCTGAAAATGTGATCATTTTCAGATCATAGGTGATCTTCTCTAACCAAATATAACATTGCAGGGTCAGGTAAAAAAGGGATATTTTATACATACGAGAAACTTCAAAATGTGAATAGCTACAAAACTTTAGATACAGATGCAGGATAATGATCAGGCTCTCTGGATCATTACTAATTCACAGCTAAGTGCATTAAATAACAGATTTGGGGAAGGTTTTTATTTTTATTTTTTTTTATTTTTGTAAAAAAATTAAGACAAAAATGAAGAAATGATTGACCATTAAAGAAGAATAGTGTTCATTTTTATCTTTTGTTCTGCCTTTTTTGATTGTGTTTTTGTTTTGTTTTGTTCTTTTTAGTTTTTGTTATCCTTTTAATTTGGTGCACAGCTGTCAGGATGGAAACTTTTACCTGAACTTTCCTGTCTGCCCCTCATAGTATAAAAAGAAGATTTAGTCAAGGTCAAATAGTTCATTAAGCAATTCACAGGGAAAAGCCCACACCCAGTGGACTGCATGAAGCTAGAGACTGTGTGACTCCATTACTCACACTTGCCCCACAGCAGGATAATTGGGACCTCATTAGTGCTCCTTAGGAGAATGACTTCCAAGCTGGAACCACTCCAAAAAGTCAGGGTTCTTAATTAATAACAGTCAGTGATATCTGTCCTGTTTGAATGCTGTGAGTCAGATTCTGAGAATTAAGTGTCTGATTATTCCTTTTTCCAGATTAAATCCACAGAGACTCTTGTGGAACTGATCACATAAGCATAATAAATTTCATCCCTAATCGAAAAAGAAATACACTTAAAGTCCCTTCTAATGACTTGCCTGTAAAGGTGGTTGCTGATATAATTTTAGATTTATACTATTATCCAAGTCACATTAAAAATCCATAGTAATAAGACAACTTGGTAGTGCTTTAATTTTGAAGCCATTATTTAAACAGAACAAGAACAAATAACAGGTATTAATTTCCTCGTGATATTCTTGTTTCACCAAATTAGCTTAGTTAGAAAGTTTAGATCATCAATTTTAGGAATTTTTACATCTTTGTAAATGCTTTATAAGCAGTTTCACCTTCTACCAGCAGGCAGAGCTGACAATATGCACAGAGAATTTGCTCACGGGGTTGTGGGCTGCAGGAGAAAGCACAAACATTTCAGGTGTGCATTCTGGCCATGCACCTGTACAGCACAGCCACACACTTTTCAAATGGCCAGAAACTGTGCAGCAGCAACACATGCAAGATAAAATACCTGGGGCAATCCATAGGAAGCACTTTTTTTTTTTTTTTTCTATTTATTTGGTTCTCTTATGCCACCAAGGTAACAAAAACATAACGCTCTCATTTGAATTTGAAATGAAACAGTCATTTTCCACTTAGCAAACAAAAAATTAGTGACATTTTCATGCTGCATTATACCGTAAAAAATTTGCCTTTCTTAGTCTGCTCATAAGCCTGTCTTTTCTTTCTGTGATATGTAGTGTTAAAATTTAAACAAAAAGCACTTTACATTTACACTACAAACCTGAACTGTCTTTCAGGTATTATACAGCAGAACTGGTGACTGAAATGTAAATTCCAAGTGATTTATAAAGGCAAAATCCAGTTATTTGCATAGTCATTAACGTACTATTTTCAAAAATCTTCTACTAATTGTTTAGCTCCTAATATGTGTTACTCTCAATGTTGATGGTTAATATAATAATTGTTTAAATAAATATATTCACTACATTTACAGTGTCATGATCTCTAAAGTGTATGGATTTCCCTCTGATTCACACATGCACACCCAGAACTACTTGTTAGTCACCCTTTATATTTAAGTCACAGAACAACAAAATGCAGGGAAAAACATAGTTAAAGCATATTAGGCCTCAGGAAAGCCACATTTGAATGTATTAATCACAGTCACTAATCAAAATATGGAAGTTTTATATCACAGTCTTGCAATTACATTTCCTTGTTTTAGCACAGAATCAGTATTACATAAAATATAATAGCATGTATGCATGTACATATATGTGAGTGTGTATGCATATGAGAGTTTTTATTTTTTTTTTCCAAATAATTTTTTCAGCATTTTTACCATTATTTGCTCTGGAATCTGGTGACCCAAAACATGGGTCTTCATTATCAGTTTTAAAAGGGAGGCCAATGTGCATTCATAAAATAACTTGATGTCATTTGCATCTTATTTTGCAAACAAGAAGACTGTGCAAATATGAAGAGAGGAGACTTAAATGGTGAGTGAAGGAAGGTGAATGCAATGCTTTCAAAGTTGAGAGTGGTTGTGTTAAGAAGTTGGCTTTTGTAAAAACCTGTTGAATTTGCACAGCCATCACAAGCAAAAAGCAGTGTACTAAGGAAAACGTGATTAGGACCGTGACTGCTCTCCTTCCAGTTCCTAAGAAGATAGTGTTCTTTGGCTAGTGGCTTCACTTGGGCTCCAAAGAATATCACTACCTTGAGAGGACAATGAGTCTGAAATGGCTGATCAGGAGGGGGAAAAAGAAAAAAAAGTTTTGTGGTTAAAGGTTTGGATGGTGCTGAAGGCTTGAACAAAAATCAAATCTCAGTCCTTCTTTGATTTGGTTTACACTGCTGCACCTCAGCCTGATTTGTTAAAGAAGGTTATTAATGACAACTTTTTCCTGCATTTAACTATTTGTCTGTCCAAGATGTAAGCTACTCTGGGCAAAGTTTTTTTCATATATTCATGTACAGCCTTAGATATTGATTAGAGCAACATCCTGGAGGGACAAATTTTATGTAAATAATAAAGAATACTTGAAGGAAATATCACCACAACTGCTGTCTGTGGAAAGGACTTGTTTCATGATGGTTGGCAGCATAATTTATAAAATAAATTACAATGAGTGGTTTAACAACAAAAAATCAAAGTTAATAACATACATGATGCCAGATAATATAATTTAGGGGAGTTGATGTATTTCAGATGCTCACACACAGCTGCATTTTATTTATTTATGCAAGGATTATTGCTACTTACAATGGTAATTAATAATCACTTGAAGTAATAGGATTAAAACTTGACAAAAATCAGACCAAGTGAGTTTTAAACCATATTAGTGGTAGCATTTCCCCTTCAGATTTCTGACTATCTAAGCAGAAGGCATGAATTTGTAATTATTTCTATGCATATATGATTATATCTGCACTCTTAGACAGAATATAGGAGGGATGTGTTGTGCAGCTTGTCATTCAAAAAGAAAAAAAAAAAGGAAGTGGGGCAGTGAATATTAGCAGTGCCTGTTGATCTTGTTGATCTTATTATTGTGTTCTTATTGACTTCATTGAAAATGAAAGACTAACATTAAGCCATGATCCATAAAATTTCTTAGATGTATATAACTTTAAAGAGAGATACCTTAAACACTTCAGGCATATGTGTCCAATTTAAACATCTGTTTCGCTCAACCCAATTGCCTGTAATCTGTTTCACCAAAATTTGAAACTGTTATGAAAAAAAGTAAAATACAGCACAGATTCTATATCTGGATCCACCAAACTGCATCGGTAAATCCCTTTCCCTCTCCTTTTCCCTTTCTCTTTCCTACAGGGAAGGCTCCTAATTTCTATGAGGATTTGAGTGAAGGAGGGGTGTTAGTTTTGCTTGATGAAGAAGCAAAGTATTTCAGGTTCCTTTCTTAATATTCTTAGTGATTCAAAGATATATTTGCTATTAAAACCTGACATTTTTATGCAAAGCTATCTCTTAGGCAAAGCTTCTAGTGCAACAAGGAGGTCTTGCCAACAACTATCTTTCTGAGCTCTTCTCTATCTGGTCTCATCTCCCTCTAACATCAAGATTCTCATTTTCAATTTGGTTAGTGCTTTCAGCTCCATTACTTATCATTTCTTTACAGTCCTTTACAATCCTTACAAAGCTTTTGCAAAATATATTTTCTGCATAGAAATCAGAAATGAAACTTTTGCTTAGGAAGGAAAGGAAATGAAGGAAAGTCAATTCAGGCAGGTGGTGTTAAGCAGGACACCATGTAGATTAGACTGCACTTTATTTTGGCAAACAGAAATAAAATCAAGAAGGAAAAAATTGATTTTTTCTACCATATTGGAAATGGTCAAAATTTCACTGAATTTGCTTTTAAAGAGTTGCACTAGAATTGGAGGGGGGGGGGGGGGGGGGCGAAGAAATTAAAGTGTCTTACCAGACAAAATTGTGGTCAAGCTCTTGCAATAACCTTTGAGATATGTCTGATTTTGATTGCTGCCTTTTACAGAAGGAATGGAGCTAGACAGATACATCTGATATTTAGTCCAGAGAGCTGGTGGGGAAAAAAAAATAATAAAATAGTGGTTAGAGCTAATGTACGAGGGAAATCTTGAAATTGGGAAAGCATGTCTGATTGTTCTGAATGGAGTGGCAAATAAAGATGATTTCCAGTGAAAGCACTGTGCAAATTTATATTATGTGGCAGTAAGGAATATGTTCAAAATGAAGTGAAAATTACACATGCTTAGATAATTGATATAAAAATCACTACTCAACCAGCGATTGCTATGAAAGTCATGATCATATTTGTAGAATAAAACATTAGGACATGTTGAATGTTCCTCTCCATAACTACCCATAGTAGTCTGCTTTTCACTGACATTTATTTTGACATTTCATCTTCAATATTTCATTAAAAAAAGAGTTTATCTTCTTTACAGCAAAATAAAAATGCATCACAAGTTCCTGTGGGGATTTTGTCACCATTTTCCTTCTAATTTTTGTGACAAGTCATCTTTCCAAGTATTACATTATTTTAAAGACATGATTTAGCATATGTTTTTTGTGAAACCAAAAGTTTGTGAATCTTCCTGTGGACTAAGAGGCACACAGGTCAGACCGGTGGGGCCCTGGGTAATGTTACAAAATAGGAATGTGTAAAAATACTGTCATAGTTATAAATTAATGGTGATGACTTTTTTTTTTTTTTTTTTTTTTTTTAATATTCTGTATATATACACATAGTATTTAACATTTCTAGTAAAAGTGTTTGAGAATTTGAAAACCTAGAGATGTTCCTTCCTTCATTTAATATTTACAGGTTGTTCTTCTGGTAAGTAAGGCAGACATTTTTGTATTTCTTCCTACTTGAAAAAGCAGCAGTAACCACCTTCACTAAAATGTTAAAAGGAAATATGGTTTGTTAAGTCTTAATTTATGGGAACATTTTACATAGCTTTAGGAGATATGACTAGAATTCATCAAAAGAAACTAGCAGAGAACATGTTTGATACAAGGATCTAATTCTTCATGTAATGAGCAATTAAGCTGTAGAAGTCTTTGCGCAGAATGCTGTGAGCGTTAAAAGCCAACATAAGTTTGAAATCAAACTGACAATTTCTTGAAAGGATAAACCCAGCTGAGGGTCATTAAACACTAGAGAAACACTTTTAAGTGTTTGAGGGAAGTCCCCTGGACTGTAGTATTTTAGGGGACAGAGTAAGATTTGTTGGCTGTATTGTTCTTGTTCTGTCCTCATATTCTTACCTAGGTAGTCATGAATAATAACTGTCAAAGCTAAGAAACCAACCAGATTAACTTTTGATCAGACCAAGTGCTTTTCCTCTTACTTTTTAGGAATAGTAAATTCTTAGTTCATAACAGAATTAAGAATAATAACAGTAACAATAGTATTACTGGTAAAATTAACAAAAAATAATGTTCTGTAGTTCTGGAAAAATTATAAATAAGTCAAAAGTTGCATTTGTGTAATAGGTAGGGGAAAGCAGTGACTGGTTCATGAATAATAAAATTTTGAAAAGTTGAATGGTATTTTGTAGAATCACTTCTAGAATACATTCAGTATACTTTGCAATTTTATTTTCTAAATTAAAGAGTACATAGTCCGTAAAATTCAGAATATAAATAAATAATAAATAAATAAATAACAATAAAGTTTTAAATGTATAATTTATAATAATAAAATTAATAATAAGAAAACAACTTATCCTTGATCATTTATTTATTTATTTTAAGAAAAAGATTAAGGCAATCAATATTTTGACTGGGAGAGTAGAACAACAGAAATTGTGAAGCAGAAATCAAATTTTAAAATGTTTCTTCATCACAGCATTCATTGCTGTTAAGCATGAATGTGAGGTCATTTATGTGAGGTCTGAATGGGAAAACAGACTAATGACTACAAGATTCAAAATATCCCTGCACAGTTGAAAACAACAACAACAAAAGCATTGAAAAGAAGGGCTGTGTGTATTAGGAACATTTTATTCCATACAGAGTTGTGATAGATAGCAAGTAAAGCACTAAATATAATTTTAACAGTATGGATGGTTTGTATTCTCAATGCATTGTTTAGATACTGTTTTTCTTGTTTAATGCAGACAGACCAGCACATATCAAGACATCTCCGCATACACAGGAGAAGAACAGAAGTTACGCACAATTTCACAAAGTAAAAACTGCTCACGATCTGGAGAGGCATGGAAGATGAGTCTCGTTCTGTCACTCAAATCACAGGGCTGAAAACCAGGGCTGTTTCCCACACCGACCTTCACTGGGATATCAATATACATAACAGATGGCCACTACCAGCATGTGCTGTATAATTCTGACACTTCACAATAAGTGCAGGTGCCAAGTGCCAACCCTCCGTGCTAGTTCTAGGCAGATTTGGCCTCTGGGAATGATCCTGATGTTCTCCAGTCAGCACCAGTAGTTTCAGCTGAGTTATCACCAGAGACTTGGTGTGAAACCATCCTCCTCCTTTGTTCATTAGGGGAGTTTCATCTGAGCAGTAAAATGTCATCATTCTCCCAAAGTAAACTGAGCTCTTTACTCTTGCAACTTCAGACACTGGAGCTCTTTGACACAATTGTCCAAAAGGTTTGGGTGAATTTTACCTGATATTTTTATATTTTACACAAATGTCCTAATAGAAAAGGTGACAATTTGATGGAGTATTTCAATATATTAATTTTGCAGCACATTCAGTATAACCACAAGTTATCTTTTCCAATCATATTGACCAAGTGTTTTTGCAACAGGCAAGATAATCGCATCAGAATTAAGAATGAAATTGTAATGATGAGAAGTATAAAAAGAATCAAAATTTCATTTTTATACCTTTCTATTTTATCACAGAGGCCTTTTTTTTTCCCGACTGATTTCAATTTTTTATTATCATCTTGTAAAATTTGTAAATAATAATCATTTAGGTTACATAATGTTACTCCTTTTAGAAATTCCGAAGCACAAAAACTTAGCCATAGTTCAGAATTCTGTTTTTGAAACATGGTGAGATCCAAAATTAACTGTAATTCCACCATGCTTAATCACTCAATTATTATCAAGTATTACCAGTCACTCAATTATATTATTATAAGGTAAACAGTAAACAGGTACATTTGATAAATATATTGATAACAGTTTGGTTAAGATATTATGGGAAAGACTTTTTCTCTTTGAAATAGAAGCTGTCCAAGAGTTATGTTTTCCAATACTCTTTTCATCCTAAATTGTATTTAAAGTGCATTCAAATATTTAAGCCAGCTCTAGTCCAGTGGTACATGACTTACATGCATACAATTTTGTAGAATTAAGAATTCATGAATTATGCATACAAAATGTGCCTTTCTCCCCCCCCCCAAACAAAACAAACAAACAAAAACAAACAAACAAACAAACAAACAAAAACCATACATACAAAATTTGATCACCTAAACAAAATGAATAGTAAGTGTTTGACACAGCCCCTGAAGTAAATGGTGGTGGATGCTCCCACATATCTATCACCTTGGATACATGCTCCAAACAAAGCCTTAACTATCCTCTTCATTTTCTTTCCACTACAGCTGATTCCTGGTACACAGAATCGAATCCTTCTATAAAATAACCTGAGATGTCGTATCTTATGTGATATAGATCTGTGCCCCAAAATGACAAATAAATTATTTTTTCCAAACTCCAGAAGAACATGGGATATGATTTCTAGTGCTTCTAAAAGAAAATTTTGGCTCACTTTTTGATGATTTAACTAAGGTATTTATATTTCATTTTCTATTTCACTCATACCAAATGAGAGTAAAACTCTTGGTTTCAGGCTAATGCATTCAAAAGTCCCTCGGCCATCACAGTGAAAAGGAAACCTGCAGCCAGACTTCGCAACTTGTAAAACCTAGGCAGAAGTAAAGGGTACCTACATGTACCCTTGATAGAGGTAAGACAGAATTTTCTCTGGTTTTGGGTGATTTTTTTTTTTTTTCTGTCAGAGGTGTGTGCAATATTTTTGAAATAGATGGAAAAATAGATGATCAATAGATGATTAATAATGATAAGAAATTAAAAATCCAGCTTGTCTCTTCTTTCTTTTCTTGTACTTTCCTCCTAGTTTTTCAGGAAACTTCCACTTATGTCTATAAAGGATAGGAAAATTTGTGCAGATGTCAGCATGATTCATTTGTATAGTTTGCTGTGCTCTTGTGGTTGTCATGTTAATGCTCTCTATCATATGTAGATACTCAATTCTCTCCTTCACTCCCCTCACAGTTCGCTATTTCTTTTTCTTTATGCACTGATGCACAGCCCCATTTTCCTTCATTGCTCCTCATTTTAAGCAGTAGCTTGTCAGGGCTGGAGTCATAGTGAGCAATAGCTTGAAGACCCTGGAGCTGGGTATCTGGATTTTAGCCTCTCTGTCCCAGCAGTTAAAATTGTTCTTTTATGCATCTGCACTTCCGTGTGTGAGTTAGAAATTCACTTTGTATGCAATTTCACGTCTTTAAATTTTTTAACCGCCCTTAAATAACAAGTTCATTTATTTATTTATTTATTCCCAATAATGTCCTTCTGAGCTCAAAGTACTCTTGTCCAGAAATTTGGTCCAGAGGATGAAGTTCCACCAACAGGTACACCTTTCACAGAATCACAGAATTTTCTAGGTTGGAAGAGACCTCAAGGTCATCGAGTCCAACCTCCAACCTAACGCTAACAGCCCTCCACTAAACCATATCCCTAAGCTCTACATCTAAACGTCTTTTGAAGACTTCCAGGGATGGTGACTCCACCACTTCCCTGGGCAGCCTGTTCCAGTGCCTCACAACCCTTTCAGTGAAGAAGTTCTTCCTAACATCTAACCTAAAACTCCCCTGGCTCAACTTAAGCCCATTCCCCCTCGTCCTGTCACCAGGCACGTGGGAGAACAGGCCAACCCCCACCTCGCTACAGCCTCCCTTGAGGTACCTAAAAAGAGCGATAAGGTCACCCCTGAGCCTCCTCTTCTCCAGGATTGCAACTTTATCTTTTCAAGGAATGTTCTTTGGAGTCTCAAATGGGTGTGCCTACATTCTCTGGCATCCATACTACATTATTATGGATCATACAGACCACAGGTAAGGGTTTTGAGGAGAACAACAGAAAGTAGTAAATGAAAAGAATTTGATTTCTGCTTTCGTGTAAAGGGGGGAAATCTCTATTTGGAGGAAATTGTCTGTAAATAGATTCAGAAAATATAATTTGTCTTAATGTCTTTTTAAATTATGATATTTAACTGTATATTAGAATAGGACATAGTTCTTGCCTACTAAAACAGTGTGTGCCTACAGTCTGTGAAATGCTTTAGAAGAAGAAATAATAATAATAATATATTTTTTTTCCAACAACAAAATGGTGATGTCCAGTGGGATATGTTCTTCTCCAGCAGTTAAAAGACTCTGCCAGATGCTTTATTCCTTTAACATTTGCAAAGTTTTTGTTTCTGTCCTCATGAGTCCTGCTGTTTCGTTTGAGGCTGGAAAGGGTAAATGTTGGTGCAAACTCATTTGCATCAAAAATACCGAGCTTATCACAAAGTAATCTAAGAAAAAATACCCAAGGCTCTGGAACATGTATTTAACCACATTCTGTTTCAGTGTATATGAAATGAAAGCCAAAGCTATAGTCTTACACCTCAGGCTGTATCCTTGTAAAGGGGTTATGTAGTTTTCTTAAGAAGTTTGGGTTAGGGAATTTTATTTGTTGCAATTCTTTGCTGTGACTTACCTCTAACTCTCTATCTATGGTTTTACTTAATTGAAAGTAAAACGACCTTGAAACAAGACCTTTGTTCTAAATAACCTAAAACATGATTTGGTAAGAGAGTCTGAGTCAAACAGCTTTTCTAGATGTTATGAAATGTTAGAGCTGGTTCATTAAAAATAATAAGCTTACAAAAGAAATGATACTTGATTACAAAAGACTATAACTTTTAACTCTTTTTTTTTTTTTTTTTTCCTCAGGGATTAGTAGGTCAGAGAGGTCAAGAATGTAGAATGATCTGATAGATATGATGAGAGAAATTAGGTCCCATGAGTCTGCTATATGAAGGAGGAGAGACAGCAGATGGCTCTGTGGCCTGTCTTGGTCCCACCTTCGTGATACCTGTATGCCCCTTCTGACAGAACATTAAGTAACTTGCTCCAAATAAGATGAAGATTGATTGTTTCTGTCTCCAGAGTGATGGTCTTCTCCTGAGGCAATGTATCCACTATAAGGATACAAATGCGCACCTTGAGAGTTTCTCTTTTTTGTTTTTCTTCCCCAAAAGAAAAGCCATTATTACTTCCTCTTGCTTGCTTGTTGTAGTCACAGCCTAGGGTTGTATGGATAGTTTTAATGTGGATTTAAGGTGCACTGAGCTGAGAAGGCTGTTGGCATTCCAGATGGTTTGAGCTCCTCGAGGAAAAGAAAGTATGGTCCATGCAATGAGTCTTAGCAAGACTAATTTTCAAATAACCAGAATGACATTTATTTTAAGCAACATGACATTGTACTTAGTTGTTTAAGACCAGACTTTTAAAGGCAGTTTGACACCTGGAATTCAAACAAAATTCCAAGATAAAGTGTACTACCACTGACTTCAATGGGAGTTAAGTGCTTTTTGAAACTAAATTCCATTTATTTGCATCATCTTAAAATATTTTTTTTTCAAAAAAGAAAACAAAACAAAAAAATAAAAACAAACACACAAACAAAGACACTTCAGGGCAAATCTAAAAAGTTGTTTCCTTGCAGACATTCCAGTTGACTTATAAAACATCCCCTTAACATGACCAGGCTGGCAGTGATTCAGTACAGCTTGCTGGAGCTGATTACCAAGAATAAGCACTAACTGTTCTCACTCTCTTGTGGTCTCCTCACTGGTAGTTAGGTTCCTCTTGCTCTTATGGCATGGACCCCTAAAGTGGGGAGTCAGCTGTCCCAGGGACCCACTTACTACCCTGTAGGTAGCCTGGTGACTATCGCCATCTTATATTACTACAATGTCTGCTGAGCCCTACCCTAGCTTGATAACTATAAAAGTCTGTGTAGCAAGGGTTTCTTTACATATACAAAACTTGCTTTCATTGAAGGCAGAGGTAATCCTTGTTGCTGACTTTACTGGGAGAAGAGGGAGATTACTTCATTTCAAAAAGGTAAGCTGGTCTTTATCACAATTGTAAGGTATGTTTAAGTAAGTGGATGTGTTGTTTTCATATTATAATATCTAAGTGGTTTTATATATATACATATATATAAAGCTATTTTTTATTATAATTTGGTGCCTTAAGTAACTGTAAAGAAGTTTCATCTGCACCTTGTTACTTGATTTAAATTATTCTCCATTAAGTCAGTGAAACAGAGTTATCAGGACTTTAATCTTTTCCATTTTTTATCATTTTATCTGATAAAATTGTAAAATCACCCTGTTTCATTCTTTAATTCTTTGTTTCAAGTTAATAAATTCACTTTAGAGATTTGGTACTCTTGATTTATGCAGGAACGAGGAATATGAAAATACGCACATGTTAACGTATTCAGTGAATGATGCATATAGTGATGTAATATTTCTTGTTTATTTGTCCCCCATTTTATAGTTTTCAGAGCTGTGGTGGTTTTTTTTTTTTTTTTTTTTTTTTTTTTTTTTTTTTTTCCCCTTAAAGATACTCATGGAAAGTAAGCATGAATATGTGACAAGATTTTCTGAGGAGATGGGTACCTTAAGCACCCGATGGGTTTAAGTATGGGTAAAAACAAAGACTGCTAGTTTAGGACCATCTACATGTTTAGGTAACACATTTTGGACATCTGTCAGCATGTTGGTCTAAAATTGTATTTCAGCTACTGAATTAAAATTATTTTCTGCAAATGCTTTGTTTCTTTTATTAAACGTGTTAGGTTTCTGTTATTAATGCATGCTTAAAAATGATGTATCATTCTAAGTTTATGTTATTTTTAGGCTTACTAAATGATATGGCTAGCACTGATGAAATTGTGGTGAAACTGTGTTGATAATGTTGTGCTTTTGAAAGGTGTAGCACTAGATCAAAGTTCATCTATTAAATTCTTTACTCTGAATGATCAGCTGACGCACGACATTTCAGCATCATGCTTTGTCCTCAGAAGGTAATGCATGGGCTTGACCTGGGTATAATTCGCTGAACTTTTCATTTTCATGGCTCACTATAGAACCTTACAGTGGAGATATCTCTCTTATTTGTTACTAAGACTTTGCTGGCAGAAATATGTCTTCATATGCTTCTGTCTTTGAAGAAGCAGAAATCAGCCTTGATAATTCACTTCTAGGTTCAAATTTTAAATAGTAGTTTGTTCTGTAGAAATAGTTGGTTAAAACATTTGGGGCAATAATATGTTCCCATTCTTCTGCTTGATGCTGAAATCTCTTCTACAAAGCATTCATTGTTTATAGTGGATTGTTGATTGTCTTGATTTGCTGGTTTGAAGCCATGTGTGTATATGTCTCTGTGTCCTGGACAAATTCAGTTACGTTTACAGTCTTTTATTTAAACTTATCTCAGTAGCCATGAGTGTGTTATTTTTAGACCCTTTTCCTAAATTTTCTAAAAAGATTGTATGTGTTGAGCAGCTGTTCATCTTACTCTAGAAAATACTGAATTTTATGAGTGAATGGAGTTTACAGATGCCTAGAAAGCTGCAAAGATAAATTTCAGTATTAGAAGAACATTTCTCCCTTCTGTAATTTCAAGGCTATTAGATGTACATTTATTTTACTGTTTAAGTATGAATCTCCTATTGGTACAGTCATACATAAATATGGAAAGCTACATTGAATCAAGAGCGTACTAGAGACACAAGTGTGATTCACACTAGTCAAATGGCCTTTTGAGTTCCTAATTCAGAAAGGACTTAACCAAGAGCAGACAGGTGTTAGCTGCCCACCTGGCACAGATCTAGCTCCCCACTGCATAGGCACTAGGCAAATACCAGTACACTTGCATGGTTTTGGCATACACGTATGTGTAGTGATTTAAACTCTCAGATGGAATGAGTGGCCCCTTGTTCACTTCATACTGCTCACTTAGATGAAGAGCAGACCTAGCTTTCTCTTTCCCTAACTCCATGTATGTTTTTAAGCAACACAGTTTTACAATAAGTCACAATGAATCATGCAGTGTTTGAGGCTGGAAAGGTCCAACCCCACTACCCAGAGAAGGTTACCCTGAACCATGTCCAGACACCTTTTGAAGATCTCCAGGGAGGGAGACTTCACAGCCTCTCTAGATAAAGGTTCCAGTGCTCGGTCACCTGCACAGTGAAGTGCTTCCTGGTGTTCAGGAAAAAACTGCTGTGTTCCAGTTTGTGCCTATTTCCCCTTGTAATGTCACTGATCATCACTGAAAAGAATAGGCAGCAAATTTAAAGAACCTTTTGGTAAAGGAAATATAGCATTCAGCTAATCTGCAGAAACTTTTTTTTTTTTTATTACTACTTTGTAATTAAAAAAAATATATCAGTTAAAGTTTAAGAACATATTTCAATTATTAGGTTCTCAGGACCAGTTCCTCACATTTTCCCCCCATAATAACAGCCATGGAACTATTTCCTTCCCCAAGATGGAAGACTCTTAAATCCACAAAGGACTTTAAAAATTGATTACTTTTATAGCTAGGATTTGTTATATGAGTATTCACATGATGTGATTTTTTTTTCCTGTCAAGCTTATCACAAAACAAATTTTGCTAACCTGATTACTCATAGGAAATAAATAAAACACTTCAGAAATTCTACTGAAGTAGATGTATTGCTTTTATTTAACTGAGTATTTATAAATACATTTTTATAAAATTTACCCTCTTCCAATTCTTATAATTCAAAAAAGAACGTTTTAATCTGCAATAACTATTTTATGAATGTGGATGATTGAAATGTTATGATGATTTTCAGCCACGATATTAGTAAACATAACTAATCAGTACTCAAAGTAAAACTTGATTTTCTGAAATGTTAGTTATTTGTCTGAACCTCAGCTGGTATTTACAAACTGCAATTTTCCTCCTGTATAATGTGTTTGTGCTCAATATAAACAGCTCATTAGGAGCCTCTGTCAGTACCCATGATTAGTTAAACCACAAACCTGATTTCAGGCTATAGTATGCCAGACTGATAACCTGCATGTTTGTATTCATATTGCTAGATGTGTTTGAGTGCAGTGACATCTCCTTGTGGGCAAGGCTGTGATATATCTTCTCTGCACAGAATTTATCAAGGAGATAATTCTATGTCTTGAGTTTCCTTCTTTAGAGTTTGGAATGATTGCATGCTTGTATGTAAACAGTGTAAATGGTTGTTCAATGTGAACAGATATTTGACTCAAAGGATGGAAACAGAAATGTGTGTCATATCAAATTGCCATCTTCATAGAATCATAGAATGGCTTGGATTGTAAGGGATCTTTAAGATCATCTAATTCTGACTTCCTATTACGGACAGGGATGACACCTCCTAGATCAGGTTGTCCAGGTGCACATCCAACCTCGTTTTTAACACCTTTGGGGATGGGGGAGCCTTTTCCAGTGTCTCACCACCCTATCTTCATTTTTAGTAGCTAGAATCTTCTTAATTTTCTTTTATTTTATTTTCATGGTGAACTGTAATACATGAAAAGTACCTTGCTTAAAACTAAACAAACAAAAAAATCTCTTCAAGTCTTTTTCTGCCTTCAGATTTCATCACTGTTTCTCAAGGACATGATTACTATCTTGGTGTTGGTATTTTGGCTGGCAAGGGATCACTGCTTGTAGAACATAGATCACCTAAATCAACTGTTCAGAGGGGCACCTGGCGCCACTCCCAATATGCAGGGTGAGGGTAAAAGGGGCCCAGGAAAATATGTTCATGAAAGCAAGGAAGATGGATTTTCTACTTTCTGAGCTGCTGACTCAGCCCCCTATGGATACTTAAAATGTGGGTGTAGCACTTGCTGGAATTGGAGATACAGTTCTTAAAAAGCCTGTGGCAGGTCCTTTACACTTGAAAGTACAGTCACTATGTAGCCTGGGCATAAAAAAGATAATACCAGCTGAAAGTGCTACTGATAAACATTTTTTAAAACTGAAGTTGCTTACTCGGCCAGCTAATAAGATACCAGTTATATCCTGAAATAATGAAATATTTTATTAGCCAGTGCTCAGCAGAATTGCCTCATTGCTGTTAGAAATATTTATAAAATGAATTTGAAGGGCATTGTGTCCCATTAATGTCATCACTCCTGACATATTATCGGGACAGCATACCACAATCTAATGTTATTTAGCAAAAACTATCAGCTAATGCCAGGACCTAGCAGTGTCTGTACAAAGTTATTTAGCTAAGTTGACTTCTACTGCAGAGAATAAGAAAAGGACAGCTTACTCTAGAAATGTATAATTATTTTTATTCTCTATGTGTACTTATATATTTTAAATGGAAAGGGGAAAAAGCTATTAAATGTAGCAAGAAGGAACATATAAAAACATTAATTGTATTGGACCGATGACCAAGGACATTTTAAAACTGTTAAATGGAAATTTATGCATATCTGTTGGGCTTTAGCTCCCAAAAATTTCATGGTATTATGCTCACCATAGTATAGCACATTATTCACCTTGCAGATTTTCTACATAATTTCCTTGTGTAGCATATGATTAAATTTCAGAAAAATAATACAGAGGGGAAAAATACAGTGTTCAATGGACAAGCAGGTGCCAGATCAGAAAAATCTTTCCACCTCCCCATCTCTCCTTTTTCTGTCTGCAATTTTCTGGCACATCCTCAGAATCTGTACCTCTGGCTGCACAACTGCAGTTAGAGCCTAAGCTGCTCTAGCTTCTGACTGACCCCACGATCCCTCTTGCCCTTGGTCTCAGGTTTGTGCTCCTTGTCTTGTATGTTCTCTTCAGTTTGTGCTGGCCAGGGATGTCCTGTTTCAGAATACTAAACCTGCACAAAAATGTCACTTGCCACATTGGGGCAGCTTTCTGCCAAAGAAGGGCACCAAATCTAGTACAAGACAGGAGATATGTTAGATACAGGGGAAGGAGCTCACTGCAATGAGAGGATGATTTTGGTGCTGCAGTTGGTTTTGACTCCCACAGAGCTGCCCCCTCAGCCCATTGACTCAGGGGAATCTCTGAACATCTCTCTGAAGACATCTTAATCAGGGCTGGAATAGCACAAAGATTATGCTAGTGATAACCTTCTAGAATGATTTTGGAATTAATTTTGGTTCTCCTATTAATGCTGTAGGATACTTTTTCCCAGGAGGGGGATATTTGACTTCAGTAAGATTATTAGTCTGAAGGAGTGTTGCTTCACATGAGTAGTCCTGCTTAAATAAGTTGTGTTTGACAGCAAAGGCTACAGTGTACTCCTGTGTTTCCTGAGACTGCACAAGGATATCTTTGGGTGTTTTCCGGTTCTTCCTGTCATATTAATTTCAAGGAGTTGGGAGCATTAACAACTCCTCTTGAAGAGCACTGGCAAGGATTTCTATCTCCCCTTCTCCCATACCTTTAATCACATATTAGGCCCCAGGAGGAGACTGTAGACCACTAATGCTGCACAAATATGCCAAAGTGATAGCATCTCTGAGTTACCTGTGAAAGAAAGACCACAAGTACTGAATAATGGAGTATTCAGCTATGGCAACATCACCTGTACTGTATGGAGGAAAGGGACATTTTCACTAAATATAGGGACTAGTTGGAGGTATGCATGGAAGGGCAAAGGAAGGAAGGAGAAAGCTCCTAGTCACAGATTTCACAAGCTTGCTCAGTCTTAAACATAGGAATTAATACCTTTCCAAAATCTTATTCCAATAAAATAAAACATTGACTGCGTGTCAGAAATATGCTTGCCTCTTTCCCTGGAGATGAGAACTCTGCCAGAAACTCATCCAGAGACTCTCTCTCTCTCTCTCTGTCCCTCCTTGTGTTTTGGACTCTTCCATGCTATGTTCAGAGTTGTATGTAGACAGACCAGGAAGGTCAGCCATAAACTGTGTATTCCCCTGGAACACTTGTCATAATATTAGATAGTAACCTCTACTGTGAAAGACGCTTTATTTGAATTAGGACTATACATGTTAACTGAAACTGGACCGTTCTTTTCATGTATATTTAACAGTCAGAAAATCTTCGTTGTTAGATATAAATTACCGAGTTTGTTGAAAAGAACTCTCTTGTTTTGTGCAAAGCTATTTTGCTGACTGCTTCCTATCCAAGGTGTTCCTATGCTGATAGTATCTTGCTCTCTTAAGTGAATTTCTTGTAAAAAGATGATGTCAGCTTTTTCTGTTTCAACAGTTTTTTTGTAGTTATAACTCTAAGCCATTTATGTTCCACATTACAAATTCAATTATTTGATTTGCCATCATTCACCTCTGTAATATTCGACCATCTGATATACCATACAATGTCATTGTAAAAATTTAACATAACTATAAAGAGAACAACATATTCTAAAGCTATTTGTTTGGAGATGTTGGTTTTCATAATAGTTAATATATCAGCATGACACTCTGAAACATACTAGAATACTTTGCATATTTTGATACTTTATCTTTCATAAAGTCAGGATAACCCATTTTCTCATTTCAGATTCTCTTAGTTTCTTATATTGCCAATTAATTATTTATCAATAAAATAATGCAATTAAAGTATTTTCAACAAAAATGAAACAAGAAAGTTTGAATTATTTGTGACAATTAACAAAGGTGTGGATAAGCTAGTACCATAAGCAGTGCAGTAAACCAGTACAAAAACAATGACGGTGAGATTTTTTTTTTTCCTTTCAAGGTGTGCAGATGTGGTTAGACTGATTTTAAAACAAAACAAACAACAACAACAACAACAACAAAAACCAATGCTTTGGCCTTGAAAAATTCTGTTACTGACCAGTCATCATATCCAATTTTCCCTGGCTGATGGAATCTGACAAGATTGCAGCCTATAGGAATATGGCTGCAGGCCAGTAATTTTTTTTTGTTCTTGTCAGGCATACTCAAAAGGGTAAGGCCATCTGCTTTCCAGCAATTAGATACTCCCCTTTCAATTGTAATATATTGTGAGTTGGATAATTTATTCATCCCAGGGTAAACTTAAACATTTGCAGTATGGTGAAGCCTGACACAGGAATAAATAGCTCCACTCTTTCTTGTCCAGTCCATGGAATTCCTCAGGAGCTCACTCACGTTGTCCCTGTGAATGAACATGCCTTCTCATGCTCTTTTTACTGCTTTGATATGTAAAGCATTGGCCATCATTACCCAGTTGCCTGAGGAATTCTGGAAGTCCATGGGAAATTTAGCTTAAATATTTTCAGTAGCCCATAAAGACCTAAGTAGATGGTATGATTCAGCCTGGTAACATGGCTGGTATGGTGAGAAGCAGATACAAAAGTGGATAGTAATATAAAAGACAATGCCATAGTTGATCTTTGAGTTTTGCAGAGATTCAGAGAAAATTGTCCCACTTGAAATAAAAATTAATGTTTTGTCTTGTACTTGAGAGTTTTTCTCAATTATAGTGTGTAGTTTTCAAGAACATATATAGATAAAATTTCACTGGTGGAACAGTTTTTTTAAAATATGCATAAAAGATACATATACAAGTATTCCTAGAAATCAGCCTTAAATTATAATTTGCACCCATATGGTAGGGAATATTGAAGTGAGTCAGGAACTAAAAATATCACAGGACATTGATCAGAATTAAGAATAGCAGTTCCAACAGAGCGGATCCTAGAAATTAGAGTGCTCCTGGGTGAAATTAGAAATACTTGGTCATCATGGAAGTCAATATGCTAGACCTGGTACTTGTGTAGATTAGCATTGAAATCAATGCAGCTCTTGCAGTTTGTCATAGCTTCCAGTGATGTTAATTTAGGGTAATATTTATGACAGTATTTTCTAGTGTTTTGTCTCAGAAATGTGTAGATGGTCAGAAGGGGTCTGTTTGCTCTAAAAATGCATTAAGAAACATTAGGCATGAAAAGGAGGAGACTAATGGTGAAGATGATGTGGTTGTGGTGGTACGTACTTGATCTGGAAGTATTTCAGTAGCATATCATCCCATTAACGGACTGAACCTTTAAGAGAAGAGGCAGTGTACAGAGCCTTATTGCAGCATTTTCCATCTGCTAAAAAGTTAGATGTTGCCATTAATTCCATAGGCTCATGATTTAGCACTCTCTCACACCTGATGTTGTGTACGTGCCCCCTGGCAACCATCAATTGCAGTGGAGACTGAAATTTGTCTTGCTTTAGGTGAAACAAAGTGATATTTACTGAAATATTAAACAGGAGAACAGATTGCAAAACCCCAGGCTAGACATCACGAGGAGCTTCAGACACATCTTTAGGGCAATTTTTGTCTACTTCACTTCATAAGTAGGATAAGGTAAACACCTACCTTTTATGAGCAAACATTGCTTCTTATAAACCCATAGGCAGAAGATATTTACTTACTTACAAAAGAAAGTTAAATTCTGATAGGAATGTGATGTATATTATCTCTAACTTAATGGAAGTGTGAAAATTCATTTTTATTTTCTGGAGTGTACTTGCTTCCCGCAAATTCTTTGAAAATATACTCTTTACTTTAAAAACTTCAATCTGGCTGAATTGAGGTTACAACCCTAAAATGTTTCCTAACACTAATCTCACATATTACCAGGGTGATAATAACTTTCTTCAGCTGAGAATGGTGTAAAATGAACAGTGAATAGGACTGCTGATCTTTCATTTTTGTTCCTTCAGTCACCTTTTCTGAACATATATTCGATCAAATCTTTAAACGAGAAAGAAGAACAGGGATTCACAAACTCAAAGCAGTATTTCAAGAAGATATTTTTTTTTTTCTCTGTATATGCTAATATTATTTTATCAAAATAGGAGAAACACCTAGGACTAAGGAAGGCCTTAGAGAAGGGATCGAAAAGCATCTCCAGATAATTTTGTTCTTGACATCCTGTGAGTTTTTCTTATGAAAATGTTTTCTCTACAGACTGTGGGAATGTTTTACCTGAGACAAACAACTACATTTCTGCAAACTTTTTATCTATAAAAGGACGTGGGTGAACTGTGGCAGCATTGTGCCTAGTGTTCAATTTCAGGAGTAGTATTCACAAACTCAGCTGCATACCCACACTTCCCTGGAATGAGTGAAAATCGACAGAGTCTAGGAGTGAGGTGGATAAATCCCAGCACATTGGCTGGAGGATGCCTACACTGAATTTCCAGAAGAATGAGGAGGTATATGAATATGGTTCTATGTTGAATATGTTTCTCTCAGATTTACAGTATTATCTGCAATAAGCATTTGTGTAAGAGTTGGATTTTTATGCTGAAATTCTTCTTTTCATGTCACTTTACTGAATGGCTCCACTGGCAGAGTAAGGCAAACTCGGTATTCTTCTTTTAACACGGTACAAGAGGTTTGGCCAATTCCATCAGGAATCCCAGACTCTCTTTGAGAATTAGAAAAGTGATTTATTTTCTTTATTTCTTTTTAAAATTCAATTTATGGAGCTGGGACTCTGTGAATTTCTATTTTCTCCACTGTACAGTGGAGAACCAAGAACCCTGTGGAAATATGGCTTCAAACCTGGCTCTGAGGGAAATCTTATTACAGTGCTGTAGCTGTAGCTGGGATTGAGACTTGTGCTAATACTTGTTCCTGCTCTCTTTACAGATGGCTGCAGTTTTTCTTAGGTTTAGATGTCACCTGTGGAAAACAGAGACAAGATACTGTATGTGCAGTTGAAATAGTTTTTTTTCAGTATGGTACTGCAAACCCCACCATTAATTCATTTCTGTACAACTTGAGTATGAATCTTGCAGGTTAGTTGTTTTGTACATCTCTTTCTTGCCTTTTTTTTTTTTTTTTTTTAATTTATATATATATATATATATTTATTATTATTTTTTAAACTCCCCTTAGCAGGAACTGTTATAGGGTCCTCAATCATCTGAAATGGGAGATGGCCTCAAACTGGAATACCAACTCTGTGCTGCTGCCCACCTTTGTGACAGTTTCTGACTTGACAAAAATGTCATGTTTCCTGCTCTCTCTGTGATAGCCAGAATGTGAAGCATAAAAATCAGATGCTGTAATCCACGGAGGAAAAAAAAAAAGGGGAGGGAGGTGTTCAAATCTAGGCACAGTCAGGATCTCAATTTTACATCTCAGGTCCACTGAGAACTGTGATATGGTACTTGATCCTTAATTCCATGAAGTACTTCAATTCTCTCTGTCTTCAACTGGAACTTAAAGTGCTCAGAACACAACATTCACCTTGAGATGAACAGTATGCCTTTGCCCCAAAGGGGAATGCTGCAGTAAGCTTTTAGATCACTATTGCTTTTGTATGGATTCAATTTATGAAATGATGATCGTTCCACGAGAGAAAATATCTGGGTGAGACTTACACTTTTAATTGGAAAGGATTAAATTGTGATCTGCTTAATATTTCATATTTAGCTTAATGTCTTCAAGACTTTAAGAACTCATGCCAAGTATGCTTACAGATCATCTTCTGTAGCTGTCAATCCGAAAAGCAGACAACTGTGAGATTACACTACCATTAAAGGCAATATAAGGGAGCAGAAATGTTCCTCTCATGCTGTTATCTATCTTGTCTACTATAGCAGTATTTCAGTATATGCATGTTGTATTTCAAAACATATATAATATTTCAATATATATATATCTCCTTAACTATCACACTTTCATTACATTATACACATTTTTTATGTGTACATTTGTGTTTGTTTTGCAAATAATGTAAGTTACTAAATGAAGCCCAAATTAATTTCAGGCATTCTTAAGGCTGGGTTTTTGTTTTTGTTTTGGTTGGGTTTGGGTTTGTGCATGTGTGTGTGAATTTTATGCCTATTTCTGAGGGAAAAACAGTCTTGATCAGCTCTTTCATGGAGAAATGCAGTAATTCATTTTTCTTAAATACAGTGATTCAGAAATGTTGCCAAGGATTAACTTTAAAACCACTTAAGTTTTGGCATTCTTTGTGGTACTTTCTCTACATTTAGGACAAGCTAATGGAGAGATAGAGACCCTTGCACTTTCCCTGCTTTCCACCACCCCATTAAGCTATTGCTCACAACAGTGAAACTGCACACTTTGGTTAACACACAGAAAAGTTCATGTTTATGTAAATTTGAAAGTTAAGGTGTTTCCTGAAAGAATGGAGGGAAATCCTTAACTTGAAATGTCTTCTATCAGTAGCTAATCAGAAAGTGCCTCAGACACTGCATAAACATCTGTCATTTCAGAAGACTCCCTATTTCTTTTTTACATTTTACAGAGTTCAATATAAAGAATATATATGTTTTTTCAATGTCTTTCTTCATGTTTGGAAAAATCAAAAGCCTTTTCTGCATCTTCCTATGTTGGTTTTCCAAAAATTATGAGCACTACAACACTGTACAGCTAAATGACTATATGTTTGTTGTACCTGTAAAATCTCATAAAACTTTATTGATTATTGTCACTCACACTTTAAAAATAGGTTTAAAGTTTTGTTATTTTTATGTAGTGAATGTCATAAACATTTAAAAATGTTATTTTAAAATACATTTTATATTTTTAATGAATTTTAAACTTATATTAAAAAAATGTAGAAGCAATTAAGATTAGTAAATATAAATGGGTTCAAATGTTAATTCAAAATATGTGAGCTAGAGCATTTGTATCATGCTTGACAAAATAACAACTAAGTGTCTGAGATATCGGGGTGATGCAGTATACTTTCACAGAATCACAGAATCACAGAATTTCAAGGTTGGAAGAGACCTCAAGACCATCGAGTCCAACCTCTGACCTAACACTAACAGTCCCCACTTAACCATATCCCTAAGCTCTACATCTAAACGTCTTTTAAACGTCTTCCAGGGATGGTGACTCAACCACTTCCCGGGGCAGCCTGTTCCAATGTCTAACAACCCTCTCGGTAAAGAAGTTCTTCCTAACATCTAACCTAAAACTCCCCTGGCGCAACTTAAGCCCATTCCCCCTCGTCCTGTCACCAGGCACGTGGGAGAATAAACCAACCCCCACCTCGCTACAGTGTACCTGTAGAGAGCGATAAGGTCGCCCCTGAGCCTCCTTTTCTCCAGGCTGAACAAGCCCAGCTCCCTCAGCCGCTCCTTCTAAGACTTGTTCTCCAGACACCTCACCAGCTTGGTTGCCCTTCTCTGGACTTGCTCGAGAACCTCCATGTCCTTCTTGTAGCGAGGGGCCCAAAACTGAACACAGTACTCAAGGTGCGGCCTCACCAGAGTCGAGTACAGGGGGACGATCAACTCCCTAGCCCTGCTGGCCACACTGTTTCTTACGCAATCCAGGATGCCGTTGGCCTTCTTGGCCACCTGAGCACACTGCTGGCTCATATTCAGCTGACTATCAACCATCACTCCCAGGTCCTTCTCTGCCTGGCAGCTTTCCAACCACTCATCTCCCAGCCTGTAGCTCTGCTTGGGGTTATTGCGCCCAGGTGCAGGACCCGGCATTTGGCCTTGTTGAACTTCATGGAGTTGACCTCAGCCCATCGGTGCAGCCTCTCCAGATCCTCCTGCAGAGCCTTCCTACCCTCGAGCAGATCGACACACGCACCTAACTTGGTGTCATCTGCAAACTTACTGAGGGTGCACTCAATGCCCTCATCCAGATCATCGATGAAGATATTAAAGAGGGCCGGCCCCAGCACCAAGCCCTGGGGAACGCCACTAGTAACCGGCCTCCAACTGGACTTGGCTCCATTTATCATGACTCTGTGGGCCTGGCTATCCAGCCAGTTACTAACCCAATGAAGCGTGCGCCAGTCCAAGTGAAGAGCAGACAGTTTCTTGAGGAGAATGCTGTGGGAGACAGTGTCAAAAGCCTCACTGAAGTCAAGGTAGACCACATCCACAGCCTTTCCCTCATCCACCAAGCGCATCACTTTGTCATAGAAGGAGATCAGGTTTGTCAAGCAGGACCTGCCTTTCATAAACCCATGCTGACTGGGCCTGATTGCCTGCTTGCCCTGTAAGTGCCACGTGATGACACTCAAGATAATCTGCTCCGTGAGCTTCCCTGGCACTGAGGTCAAACTGACAGGCCTATAGTTCCCTGGGTCTGCCCTCCGGCCCTTCTTGTAGGTGGGCATCATGTTTGCTAGCTGCCAGTCAACTGGGACCTCCCCCGATAGCCAGGACTGCAGATAAATGATGGTGAGCAGCTTGGCCAGCTCCTCTGCCAGTTCTCTCAGTACCCTCGGGTGGATCCTGTCCGGCCCCATCGACTTGCGCACATCCAAGTGCTGTACCGGGTCACCAACCATTTCTTCGTGGATAGTGAAGGCCACATTCTGCTCCCCATCCCCTTCCACCAGCTCAGGGTACTGGGTATCCAGAGAACAACCGGTATTGCCACTAAAGACTGAGGCAAAGAAGGCATTGAGCACCTCCACCTTTTCCTCATCTTTTGTAACTAAGTTTCCCCCCGCATCCAGTAAGGGATGGAGATTCTCCTTAGTCCTTCTTTTTGCGTTGTTGTATTTATAAAAACATTTTTTGTTGTCTTTAACGGCAATAGCCAGATTGAGCTCCAGATGAGCTTTGGCCTTTCTAATTTTGTCCCTGCACAGCCTCGCAACATCCTTATAGTCCTCCCTAGTGGCCCGCCCTCTTTTCCAAAGATTGTAAACCCTCTTTTTTCTCCTAAGCTCAAGCCACAATTCTCTGTTCAGCCAGGCTGGTCTTCTTCCCTGCCGGCTCGTCTTTGGGCATGTGGGGACAGACCGTTCCTGCACCATTAATATTTCCCTCTTGAAGAGTGCCCAGCCTTCCTGGACTCCTCTGCCCTTCAGAACCGCCTCCCAAGGGACTCCACCAACCAGTGTCCTCAGCAGCACAAAGTCAGCCCTTCGGAAGTCCAATACAGCGGTTTTACTGGTCCCCTTCCTGGCCGCGACAAGAATAGTGAACTCCACCATTTCGTGGTCACTCTGCCCAAGACAGCTCCTGACAACCACATCCTCCACCAGTCCTTCTCTATTTGTGAAGAGAAGGTCTAGCAGGGCGTCACCCCTGGTAGGCTCACTAACCAGCTGTGTCGGGAAGCTATCTTCCACGCTCTCCAGAAACCTCCTAGACTGCTTTCTCTGGGCTGTGTTGTGCTTCCAGGATATGTCAGGGAAGTTGAAGTCCCCTACAAGAACAAGCGCCGATGATTTCGCAACTTCTGTCAGCTGCCTGTAGAACTCCTCATCAGTCTCCTCATCCTGGTTCCGCGGTCTATAACAGACCCCGACCAGGACGCTAGCCTTTGATTTACTTAATTGTTTCAAATAATTAACTTAGTTTTATTCTCAGCCTTTTGTTTGTTTTAAAGTTTCTACTTCAAATTTAAAAAAGATATCTGCTAAAATTCCATCTCTCTCTTTTTTTTTTTTTTTTTTTTTTTTCCTGTACTGATTGTTTCTATGAAAGATGTTACCTCTTATTACAACTATGCTAATACCTTCATGCTCTTGTGATTGCACTGGCAGCATCGACACAACAGAATATTCGGTTAAGTTATTTCAAATTAGAAATGCAAATTCCTTTTGCTCAATTTTGAATTTTGTCACAAATGTTTGTGCCTATACAAAAATCAAGACCAACATCCAGTGTGCAGTGTTTTTTTTCCACCTTCTGCTTTCCAGTCAGCTTCATGGGACAGGTCAGAAGTAGAGTACTACATAATGAGGCTGAGATTGTAAGAATACATTTAAATATAATGCTGAAAACTTTCTGTGATGTGATTAAGCTCTTTAAAGATGACAGTGTAACTGATGAAGAAACAAAGACCAGGTCTTCAAAATATATTATGTATCAGTCATTCTGTGACAATATTTATTCACCTAAGATTGGTATGATGCTACTGTTGACATAGAAATATATTGTATGCAGACATACTCACAAACTATAGAATCAATTCAGTATATGTTGACTTAGCCTGGAAAAAAGTCATTTCCAGACAACCAAAGAGTGTTCTTGAAATCTCTGTAAGCAATTTATAAAATTATTTACCTTGCTCAGCTGTTAGAAGTGGATTCATTGTTTTATCTGAGGCAGAGTATAATAGCTTCAAAGGCAGCAAAGCCTCTCTGGAAGTATAAAGGACACATTCAGCCTGGATGCAGTGTAATACAATTTTTATGGACTCCTTAGGTAGTAAAAACTATGAGTGAGGACTCTGTTGTCTGTCTTCTCATTCTCTTCTATTTCTTCAGTGCATTGTTTACAATGGAGTCCAAGAGGTAATGGTGATTTCTGTTTCTGGAATGTTGTATTCGATGTTTTTTCTTTGATGCACCATGCTTAAGAATAGTGTGTACTTGTTTGCAGATATACTCTTCACAGTTTCTTTGAATCTCTTCAGCAGATGGAGTAATTTAAAAGGACTATGGGACTCTAGGACATGTGGAGGAAGATTTTCAGTCATAGGACTTGGAGAATATAAGAGAGATTAATGAGATGCTGTTAAGATATTGAGTAAGCAAGACATAACTGCTGTATGTTACTGAAATAATAACCAGGCTTCTGGGAGTAAAAAGGCCCTTTTCAGCGTTTGGGGCAGGTGGGATTTGGGAAAACATGTGAAAGTTGGTGTTTGAGCTTTATGCATTAATGTGCCTTTTTACATTTCTTATCAAATTTGAGGGAAGAGATGTAGTATACCTGTCTTTGTGCTGCTGTAGTCACTGTATTTCTGTGACCTCTCCAATGAAGAGTTCTGTGCAAAAAGTGCATCTGGGGTGGAAGAGACCTCTTTCATTCCATTCCATTCACCTTATCCACTAGCTGTGTTTTGGAGACTAGCTGTGGTAGTCTTTACCATCAACATCCCTTTGCTTGCCTACAAAAGTAGAGCCATTTTCTACCTCACAAGAAAACAGGTAAGTTGGGATTTCGGTAACTGTGAGAATTAATGACTAGAGTCTGTAAACTGTCCTGAGAGTTTAACTGACTGGCAGCATGCTCCAAACAAAAAGTCTTATAAATTATTTAGGAAGTGCAAGGTATGAGGAGTATCTCATATTTTCACGTGGTGAGTATTCTGTATTTTCATTGTCATTATTACCAAGAAACTGTGAGGTTCCCTCTATAATAAGGAGAGCCTGGAGGGCACCTATTATGTGTGACAAAGCAGAGATCTTTCTGTTCATTCATAACACATTTCCTTGTCAGCAGGATTGTTTTTAACAACATTGCCTTGAAAGAGAGAATAACAACACCAAGAAGCTTTGTAAGCCCTCTCTGGAAATCTGTGGAATTTGTTTGTTTGGAACATCTATAATTGTTCATGCATTTTGCTTCAGATTGAGGATCATGAAGCTCTGTGTCTGAGAAAATAATCAGTATCTTATCTAAATTAAAATCTAAATTAAATCTATGTGCCTTGTGATTTGACCTTTTCTCTTCTGTGTTTGTTTTATTGTTGGGCTGAATTCACTCTTGTTTCAAAGAAGGTGCAGGAACATTCAAATCTCCAACAGATATCCCATTCAAAGGAAAAATCAGAAGAAATAGGAAGAGCAGCCTGGGAGATCGCATTAGCCTACTCTTGTCATTTTTCTTTCTTTTTACTTAAGATGTGACATGACAGGAATACTGGGTACTACTACTGCTGTAGGTTTTTCACTGGCTGAGTAAAATAGGTAGATGCTTCCTACATTTGCCAAGCTATTTAATTTAAATGTTTCTATATAATGGTAGTGATCACCTGGGAGACTAAACATGCCTTTCCTTTTTATCTGGCATCTGCCTTTCAAACTGGCTCAGTAAAGTACTATTTGAACATGGGCATTTCTGAAGGGAAAAAAAAAAAAAAAAAAGTGGTAAACACCATCTGTCTTCCAAACTATAGAAACAGTTTAACAAAATAAATGTAAAAGATTACATTGTCAGTAACTCTTGTATCCAAAGTAAAGAGGCTGGGGATATTTACAGGACTCTGACAGGGTCTATGGGTAGGTTGCACTGTTCTCAGGTCAGAAATGACAGGCACCTCCACTCCCTCATGCTGGCCTAGGATCTGTTTGTTCCTCAAGAGCTCAGCTCCCACCAGTCAGGCATGAGAGGGGCCCTTCAGGCAGCTGTTGCCCTTTCAGAGTATGTATTTCTGCTTTTGGAATCCAAAGCTCAGCATTCACTGAAATACAAAAAGCCCTGGATTGTTCCTGCCTTTCTCCGTCTATCCTTGCATATCTCTTTGGAAAAACATTATGAAAAATCCACGCCTAACAGGGAACATATTTGTATTCACTTTATAGTCAGGAGTAGGTTATGTTAAAGATTATTTAACACTACCAGAAGCAGAATGCTATAGTATGTCTAATTAAAAATAAAGTGTACTAGCTTCAGCTAGTTCAAAGGCAGAAATTATTTTAATATTCTGTATGTCACAGTATATAATGCAAAAATGTACTGTCGTTGCTAGCTTTGTTTTGATCTACTATTCTTCCTATTGCAAATGAATGTTTAGGAGCCTGCATTTTTTTTTTTTAAATTTTATTTTTATATTTTTTTCCTGTACTACGTGGGAGTAATCTAGTAATTGTACTATGGAGTTCACCATAAAACCTATAGTCAGCAGCTGAGCATTGGCTCATAACTTTTTAAGAGCCTTTTTCATGCTGTGTTGATGTATAAATACAATTCATATTTTCCAGTTTATAGTGAGCTGGGGGTTGGTGGTGGAGGTGGAATTCAGAATACATTGTGGTATTTAAAATAGAACATGAAGTAGGTTCATGGAAACACAGAAAATATGATGGCACATATTCTTCAGACGCAACACTGTGCTGGATCTGACTGGAATGGAGTTAACTTTCCTCACAGTAGCTCGTATGGTTCTGTGTTTTGGATTTGTGTAAAACAGACCTGGTAGCACACTGACTACTGCTGAATAGGTCTTGCAGAGCAGCAAGAATTTCTCTTTGTCTCCCTCTGTTCTCACCAGTGGGTAGGCTGGAGTGAGCAAGGTGTTGGGAGGGAACACAGCCAGCACAGCTGACCTGAACTGGCCAAAGGTGTATCCCATATCATATAATACTGTGCTCAGCAACAGAAACTGTGGGTGGGTGTTGTTGTTTTCCTTGTTGAGGGAACTTGCTCAGAGACTGACTGAGTCTTTTTATGGGAGATGGTGACCGATTGCCTTTACATCACTTTTTTCCCCTTCCTTCTTTTGCTTATTAAGCTGCATTTATTGTGGCCTACCAGTTTTCTCACTTTTGCTCGACCTATTCACTCCTCTGTGGTGGAGGGGAGTGAGCAGCAGTGTGGGTACTAAGACGCTGGCCAGGAGCAGCCCACTGCAGCTGCAAAGACTCTCTAGTATGCTCTACAAAGGTGGATAGAAATGTGATTGTGAGGGATGTATGTGGTGCTTACATGCATTAGTTTTAGAGAGAAGGCCAGGAAATATTTGAATAATTATGAATCATTCCCTTTTAAAACAAATACAAATGAACACTGCTGCAAAACCTAGCTGTTTATGGAGAATTAGTTGTCTACGAATCATGTACTGAGTAAGAAGAACTTCAATATGTTACAAGTCACTGAGACAAACTTACTGTTAGTACAGCTATGTTCATCTGTGTTGTATGGGTGAAAACACATCAGATGTATTTTACTACTTTTTGCTGTTTCACAGTGAAAGTGAGATTTTTCTATAGGGTTACTGTTATATTATTTTCTTAGATAAATTAACAGTGCATAGTTTCTTAAGAAGATTTACTATGGGAGAAACTAATTGGGAGTCTTCCAGGAGCTTGTTACCCATCATATATGCAGTTTTTAAGATCAACAGCTTGAGTAACTGGTAAGTTTATTTAATTTACTCTTTGCATAAAAAAAATGTGTTACAATTATATTTACAATTTTTTGTAGATATTCTTTCATTTTCATGTGGTATTATAAAACATCTAAGGGGTAGTGGGAATGTAATACTTCAGACAAACAGTGTGGTTACCATGTTCATTAACTGCCCAACTATTACTTCATGCTTTCAGACCAGTATAATTGTTTCAAAAAGTAGATAGGGAGAGATTTCAAAGAGAACTGAGTAAAACCCAGAAATCATATATATTAAAATTTGTCTTGAATTGACCTTGTAAAACAGAGTTGCCCCTTTCTCTGAATTTCAGCAATTGTTGTTTCATCGATAGGAAAGACCTATGAAAGCAATTATGCCACAGTTATAGACTTATCTTTCAAGTCTTACAAAATTCAGATTTTGAAATTTTTTTTTTTCAAATAAATATCTATACTCTCCTAAGAGTTCTCAATAGAGTTTAAGTATTGGCCATTGTCCTTTCCTGGTGTTTTTTTTTGTTTGTTTGTTTGTTTGTTTGTTTTTTTCACTGTGAGAAGGAGTTGCTCAAAGTATTACATTTTATGAATGAAAAAAATGCTTAAGTTAATATTCTGTGATTTTTGTCTGATTTGACTAGCCAAGTCTATTCAGTGTAGTAAGTAAGTCTACAGTTATTCTTGTTCAAGTTCACTTCACTTTAACTTTCTAAAATGATGAAACCCAACAGTCTGTAAGAATAAACTGTCATGAATTTGGCAAACTTCATGGTTGCAGAAGTACTGAATTCCCTCTTGGTGGCAGAGTCAGAACTGTGACTGAGAATTGCATTATGTTTTCTTATAAGGATACATTCCAACGGAAGCATTATCTGGGAGACCCTCTTGTTACACAAACACAAATTCTAACCTGCCGTAATACTACAATGTGAACAGTTGGCTGAGGCTGAAGTATTTACTGAACTAATAGTTTATGTTAACCTACTGCTTTGCTCAGCAGAGTTCTTCATATATTACTGCACACGTAAGTGAGAGATGCAACCTTACTTCCTCACTACCAGCCTTATAAAAATGCTGTTCTCTCTCAGGCTTCCCTCAGATAAGACCTTCTCCCTCTGTGGTATGTATGAATGCTAATCTGAAAGCATGAATTTCAGAGATGGGACTCTACATTTCATTGTTATTATTGCCATAGTATACAGTCTAATTTCCTTTTTCATTTATATTTTCTGAAAGAACATCCATATGAAATTTGTTATGATGTTTAGTTTGTTTACTGTGGTCAAAAGTAATTTCAGTGCAAACAACACAGCCTAGAATTTACTTTCCACTTCCAATGTTACTGGCATATTAGCATTAGATCTAGTTAATAATATAGGTGAAATTATAGGAAATTGCATTGTGTCTGCTAACTGTGCCAACAAAGTTATAAAAACTCAAAAATAGCATTCCAAAAATCCTGTTTTCAATGTCAGTGAGTATGAGGCCTATGAGTTATGAACAGCACAACACAGACAATGAAAATTGGCTAAAAGGAGTTCCTGTATGTTCTTTGGTAAATTTAAGATGTCAGTGTATCACTTTTTACTTTTTGCAGCAACAATTGTCAGTTCTATCTTAGGTTACAAATTAATACCCTCTGATGAGCTGCCAGTCTGGAACAACTTATGCTTTTGCTGATTAATATACAATGCCTATCTCTGTTTTTAGATTGGGCTATGCTTTCAAAGCCACCTTTGAGCTGTGAGCTGTTCTAAGTACCTTACATAATGTGTATGGGTATCTCTCTCTCTCTCTGTTTGTTTGTTTGTTTGTTTTCTTTTTCCATCTAGGATATAAGCACTCTGCTCTCTTCATCCAAGAGGACACTGGTACAGCCAGAATGCACAATGACACTGGTTGAGAAACACATGGATGGTAATCTAAACAAAAATTAAATATTCTTGCATCCTCTAGGGAGAAAATTTTTCAGTGTATCCCCTCTGTAACAATGCGGTTGTGTATGTATATTTATTAATTCCTCCAAAATGTACATAATATATATTTACTATAAAAATTTTGAGTCAACCATTTTTTTTTTTATGGACCAGCATAAACTGCATTGTGGGATATATATTGGACATTTTGGTGTATGCCATGCTTTGTGCAGTTGATAAGCAAATGTGTTAGAAGCATATGCAATTTGGCTGATTAACACAAGAAACATGTTAAATAGCCAGTAACAGATGTGGTTATTTGACAAAATTGACAATTCATTGACATAAGTACATTATTTTTGAGAAGGAAATCTTAAAGTTTTCAATTACTGTTCCACCGGAGCTTACTCAAAACTGCCAAAATGTTGCTCTAAAACCCATGAAATGGAAACCTCGAAATTTAGAGTTTAAAATTCTGCCTTGAACAATAGGATTGTCCCAGGGACTCCATCACCTGTGCTCTGTTCTTAGGTGTCCTTTAATGACTCTGTTGACTTCTGTGAAGACTTCCATCAAGAGGAAAACATTGTTTTCTTCCTGAAGAGGTAGGTGAGATGTAGTAATGACAGACAGCTTACCATCTAAAGATGCATCTAAAGTGCATAGGAGAAGAGCAGAAATCACTTGAGAAACAGAAAGGGATGTTATCCATTCTTGGGAACATTGCAAGTTCTGATTTCTTGAGGGCAGAGCAAGTTTCCTTGAGCTCTTAGCATGAGCTACTCTGGTAGTGAGAAGATAAGTTTCTCACATCTGCTCACATTGGTAAGCAGTTACTGTTATGTGCAGAAATTAGTTATAACATGTGAAGGAATTAAAAGCTTGCTGTAAGTGAGCGTATGTTTTTAAAATACCGTAAATCGAATCTTCATTATTTCAAATTGTGTTAAGAGATTGTGTATTTGAGGAAAAAAATAAAAATAAACTTGTCCACTAACTGGTGTAATGTAACTGAACAACAACTCTGAACAACAACTGAAGGGCACTGCATATATCAGAACATGATGCCTATGTAGGATGCTCAGCTGCATTTTGAAACGTTGCCTGTTTGAAGTGTCCTGCTCCTTCATTAACAGCTGTATTACACTTGAGAAGGGCTGATGATAAAAAGATTTCCTGGCAAGCAGCTTCTTCTGTTAAGTGGGGAATGTGATGTGTTTGGCATATATAATTTAGCTAATTTGTACAAGAATCACATTACTTAATCAGCTGTAGATTTGGTTATTGCGTGATAAAGATGGCAATCCATTAATCAATTTATAGGCATAAATACATTATTGTTCAATAAAAAAAACAAAAACAAACAAACAAACAAAAAAACCCACAAAGATTTAAAGATCCTTGAATCAATAAATATAATTAAAACAATGGCATGTTGCATTCATTTATTTGATTGTCCTACAGCTGTCTGAAGCGTGGTGAGATCACTGAAGCATGGAGCCGAACAGCCAACACTATATTTAGTTTCGTTTATTGAAATAATGAAAGGGTGTTAATGATAAAGTACAAAAGTGTGTAATAGAAATTAATGTACTGTGAAATAAAATTATGTTTGGAAATCAAGAAGAGTACAGTAAAAGTTAAAGCCTTAAATGTATTTGGAAACCACTTTGTATTGTTTTAATAGAAGAATGGTTTCTTTATGCAAGTTATGAAAAATTATAGGAATGTATTCTAGACATATGAGTAAGAAGAAATCAAGTCACCTTGTGAAAAAAGAAACTACCACCCTTAAGCTGATTTCTTGCAAACCAAGAAATGGGGAAAAAAAAAAAAAAAAAAAAAAAAAAAAGGTATGAAAATGACTATGTTAAATGACTATGTTATCTAATTCTTGACTTAGATTTAAATTTTCAGTCATTTAATCAATATCTATTTTCTTTATTTCAGGAAGCCCATGCCAGTGATTGTTAATCTCTAGTTGGAGAACATGCACAGGACACACATGTCTGTAATGGATATGATTCCAGTTTGAGAACCCTCATTGATTACCATTTAAACAAAAAAGTCCTCAGTGAACATATTGAGTGATAAGCATGACTAATTTAGAAGCACAAATTGTCAAACCGTTTCTGTTTCAAATAAGAGAAATAAGCAAGTAAGATTTGGAAGAAACCATAAAACTAGTAAAAATGTAGTCATACTTAATTACTGTCTGTTAAAACAATTAGCATTTGCTTAAAGACATTGTACTTAAAAGAAGTTTTCTTTTTACCATTTTATGTTTCAGTAGAATTAGCAAGCAAGAAAAACTGCATCTGGTTTGTGCACAATGTCCTAGCAAAAATGCAGCATGAATAAGCACCATTTGCTATCTTTATACATGCAGCACTTAAAACTTGCAAATATTTTAGATAACACCAAAAATTCTAGATTTGGTGATCATTATCTTCAAAAAGAAAAATGTATTTTGGCAGGGATCTTTGAGAAAGATTGAAGGTAAAGTTATATTCATTGGCTCTGACTTGTTATTTGCATTTCAAAAGACTTTTTGATTTTCTTTACCATATTTTGTTTTCTAAGCCACCTCCTGGAAGGAAGGAATGAGTGATTAAGACATTGGCCTGGAGTTGAGGGACCTCAGAACTACCGTATGAATACTTCCTGTATAACACTGGAGTTATTACTTCTTTTCTGTGGCTTTTTTTTTCAGATCATTTGCTATGAGGTCAACTTATGTCATGACAACCATGTTCTCTAAAGTCAAAGGAGTGAGAAGCGATTTAAACCATCTATTATCTAAGAATGCCTGGCAGCCTATGCGGTCAATAAACTCGTTGCTCACGGTGAGTCATACACTAATTTGTATGACAATATCCATTTTTCTAACAGAGGGAAGAACAGTTGGGTCTTACAAAAATTATTTAATGAGTAAATTGAATGAGGCCATAGTAGCATTAGAACATTATGAGTAAAAAAGAAGGCAATACATTTTCTGTGCACAAGTCAGGAAAGAGGTAGTATAGATGGAGCAAATGATATAAAATGAATCCAGAAAAGTAAAATAATGGGGTGTGTATACTTTGATCTTACTGAATCTTTTGACCATCAAAGGCTTGTATACACTAAAGAAAGCGTATTTTCAAAGTATTTCCATTGTTATCTCCTGAGGCTTGTTTCACTAGAAAAGCATACTGAAAAGAAGACATAGCTTCCATGAGAGGAGGAAGCATGAACCTGTGTTGGAGTGGACACTGTGTTATGGCACAATGGAGTAGGGTCTCTTTGTGTCTTGAATCAGGCACTTCTCAGTGAAGTCCATTTAGCTGATTGCCTGAGACTGGGAGAGAAAAGAAGGTGAAATAAGTATCTGGAAACACAAAATCCAGAATTATTTATTGTTGGGTCCTTGAAAATGCAAGCATTCCTTTTGGCAGAAAGAATAAATAAGCATAAAAAATCTTTCACTCTTCCTGTTTATATGAGATACATTTTTATTTTCTTCTGCTGTTTGTATCAGAGTGTAAACAAACGTAGACAGTGATGCTGTCTGTTTTCTAAAGAAATTTTAATCCAAATAAAACCTGAAGCAGCAAATAGTAGTAAACAGCAAAGGGAAACAAAGGAAGTGTGTAGGCTTTGAGAAGAAAAACAGCTTACACAGTGCATTAGATGAGTATTATTATGGCTCCTAACTACATGTAATGTAATTTCCCATAGTTTTATATCAATAAAGAAGGCACATTGACAAAATTTTAAGGAATACATATAAGCTTGAGGTACTCAGATGTTAAAGGATAATTACTCAATAAATGCTGAAACAGAACAAAAGAAAAACTAGGAACACAAAGAAAAGAATAGCAAGCCCCAGTCTGAACAGCTCAGTAGAGCTGTTTTCTGTTTGGATATCTGGTATTTGTTTTCTCACAGGTTTAGATCTGTACCACACTCATCATTGATTTCCAATCTTAAGGCATCTCAGTATTTACAGCAGTGCAGCTTCCCAGGCAAGATCAAGCTACAGCTTTTCTACTATCTAGCCATGATTTTTACAGTCCTTTCTTTATCAGCAACACTTTCTAGGCAGGTCTATAGTAGCTCCTGGCACTTGGTCATAACTTGCACATTGACGATTTCAATTCACTAACTAAATAATCATTGAAGTAAAAAGCACTAATTTAATTGACACTAAACTTCAAAGTCTGATTCCACCCTTCTGACTACAATGCTCTCTGAGTGCTGATTTTAGTTGTACAAAATTACTGAATTTTGACATGAATTGTATGGTCTTATTCAGGATTGGAGTGATGGGTTTTACATATAATATAACTGAGTTCATATTTGAATTGTGAAATTAATACTGGGGAAATGGAAAATACTGCAGTGCTCTGAGCTATAGGCCCACTTGCTGTCAGTACCACAATTGATGGTGCTGTCAGCAGGATAGCACTGAGATAGTCTTTAGCAGCTTCTCAGGAAGTCCAATTTAATTAAAAGCTTATCTCTTAATGCAACGTCGAGCTTCTATATGACAAAGAAGTGTTTCCCACGATGTTAGTTTTCACGGCATCACACCATGCAGCATGTTGACTTCTCTCTCCATCACAGTAGAGGAAATTACTGTTTTGCCTTTGTTTTCCCTGCTGCTGGAAGAATGCTGGATTTGTGAGCATTTTTGTTTTCTTTTCTACATGCTTTCCAAGATAACCAGACCATGAAAATCTGAGAAATAACTTGAAATGAGGCTTATTAAACTTGCATAAATCTGATTTTTATGGAGCCTGCACCGTGACTTTCACTTATTGAAAGTAACAGTAAGAAGCTAATGTGAACTTGCAGGCAGATTAGCAGGCTCTTGCTGCAGTATGTTTTAGACTTTATGTCCAAGAAAGACTCTGGCTCTTAAGTTGGTTAAGTGCTCTGATTGTAGCTTTCATTTTCAAGAAGTAGGAAAATGGCATGTATAGCTCCTAGGAGCTTCAATATGTCAGAATCTAATTATTCCCTAGAAGAGTAACTCATCTGCTTTTGGAGGACTTTAGTAACAGGAAAACCCAGACACTAGTTCTGTATGTTTCCAACTGCCTAAAAGACAAGGAATCCTTTCAGACTGCAGTTTGACAATGGCAAATTTTGAAAATTACTTGTGGGAGAGAATTGAAATGTCTTTCACGTGTATTTTATATATATATATATATATATATATATATATTACTTCTCTGCATTTATAGATTCTACCTTTAAATGTATCTATTTCCCACAAAGGTCATGTGTACATCATGAAAGTACTTCATGAATATACATCACGGTATATTCTGTCCATTCTGTTCATTGGGCCAAAGTAATTTTATGTTTGTGCATTTCTTAATTTCTGAAAGCGTTTAATTAAATCCAGCAAATTTGTTTAAATTGTCCGTCAAAAGTTTATATTCAGTATTATTTTGTTGAATATTTTAATAGAAAAACAGATGAACAGTGTTTTGTTCTATTAACAAACAAAATATTGGCCAAATCCAGTTCATTAGTGTGTTGATAACTTACACCTTGCAGACAAGTGGAGCTTCTGTTCCAGCCCAAGGAGTCTGAAATGACTTTCTAATCCTATAGCCTACTTCATATTCATGGAGGTGATTTAAGAAGAATGAGGGGAGAGTCTGCACAGAGTTTTAGAACAGTTTGGATGCAAACTGAAGTTTCTATGCAATAAGAAACATTCCTGAGCTGTTATATGTTGATGTTCATCTTGAAACCTACAAATTCTACTTTTTGGGACCTTGGAATTTAATTTGGGCTATTCCGGAGAAAGAAGACTGACACAAAAAATTAATCTAATCAGAGTCTGTTTTTTTCCCTACCATTGTCCCCGAGCCAAGGTTGATCTTATTTCACTGCCATTTCTTATTAAATATTCTGAGGGCAAAGAGCAGGTTTTTCTTGGCAAAGGAGAAACATTTTTATCATTATGAAAATATTTACAACAACTCAAACTACCTGGGACTTTTTGTTACTTTCACATTAAACTTGTCATGATATAGGTGGCTGTGGAGGATGTAACTAGTGAGAAGTAACGTCTCTGGAGGGGTGTTTAGAACTCACCGAAAAGGCAGGTCACACAAATAGAAGAGAACAGAAACATCCATGCAAGTGATATCTGAAAGAGTAACATAACCTATCAATATGTTAAAAAAAGATCCTAGTTTATGTTCCACATACAATATTTGTGGCTGTTAAATCAGTACCTTCTGCTTATTTTTTCCCAGGGCTCTCAAATTCTTGTTTATCACTGCTTTCCACAATACTCACCCACTGACTGTGTATGTATGGCTGACTTTTTTATTTTTAAGTTATACTAAATGGTTGTTCCCAAAGACTAGCTGATCTGTGTCTTTCCCAACCTTTTCAGTGCTTACCAGTCTCTCAGTAGCAAATCCCTGAAGTCTAATGCCATCTACAGTTCTTCATCAGTAACATTTTAATGTTGACTTCCAAATAATTATCAAATGTTTAGGATAATATAGGTGCATGAATTGTTTGGTAGAGGCTACTACTAGTATAATGGCCTGCCATAGGTTTCAAGCACCACCACAGATGGAGGGTATCTGAAATGTCAGCTGTGAGACAGGATCTAGTGAGGTCTGAACTCTTGTAGGTTGTTAGCTGAGCCAGTGGTTGAATCCCTCCCAAAACCCAGGTACAGGACAGGAATCCTGCTGGTGTATTGTGGGGCCTACTTGCGCTCATGCAGTTCCTTCAGTACCTAATTATCCTTCTTCCATCCCTTCAATTCTTCTATGGCTTTGGTGAAGCCAAGTGATCCAGATAGCGATTCCATTATTGCTATCTGCCACAGGAATTAATATTTGTCCTTGTCTTTTTTTTTTTTTTTTTTTTTTTTTCTTTTCCCATGCCCTTGTGCCAACTTTAAATATAATGACATACTGGCATTTAATATATGAAATATATGAATATAAGGTAGGCTATACTGGAAAAAAAATAATCAAAGTTAATTGTTTTTTCTTTAGCTTTCATTGAAGTTTTCTTGCTTACCTTTTATTTCTAAATGACATTCATAATACAAAACATGAGGAGTTTTGTACACCATGTGATATTGCTGAATATAATGATATGATTCAGGTGCAAATTGAGGCTGAAAATGAAGCGGAGTGCTCCCAGCATGTTAAGATAGTTCTATGTCATTATTCAGCTTGGTTGTGCAGTCAAAAGTGTCTAAATGTGACTATAGGTAGAAAAAGAAAATGCATTTAAAACGCTGTCAAAAAAAGGCATTGAACAACCAAGAGTATGTTCATGTGTGCATCTTCCTCTGTACATGCATAGACACACAACGGTTGTCCATCATTATGACAGTTTCTTGCTTATGAAACTAAAGTCCAAGGAAAATGCATTTTTTTACAATACATGTTTTTTATTTCACTTCTCCGTATCATTTCTTTTGCTGTAGCTAACCAGCTACCAGTGGCTTGCTAGCTCTTGCACACTACACAAGCGTTATTAGGTAGCTGATTTCCAGTTCTGTTGAGAGTAGTTCGGATTGTTGCATATTATCTTCGCAAAGTTATAGTTACTGAGTCTAAAAGTAATATCACTGAAACACTGCCATTTCTATGAATTCTCATTAATTTTGCATTGATATTTGTATTTGAAAAATCTAACTCTTATGTTTGCTAATTTCTTTTGTCGTAATTCTTAGTAACATACAAGAAAATTTATTCAGAAGAACATCTTCCAGCAATATTGCATGTGCTTTATTCCCATTTTAGATACAGCATTATTCCTTTCTATGAGATGTAATGAGTTTTCGACAAGATTGCTTACTGCTTAAATATGTGGAAAAGGAACATGCAAGAAGGAATAATAGTAAAATTAGTAGCTAAAGCAAATTTCTTTGTCTTGTGGAAAAATCACGAATCTTTTCTCTGCTTATTCAACTGCTTAGTAGGATGAGAAAGCATACAGTTAGAAGTATAATAAATCAGTTTGCAATATAAAAATGTGATTGATTCTACCACTAAGTTAGGGTGTACAATATATGATGCTGGTGCACTGTAGCTATGTCAACATACTATAAGAGGGAATTTTAACAATCTTGTAATAGCTTCCATATGGAAATGTCTATTCTGTGTAATTACATTAAAGAGGGGAAGTTAATAGTTATCTCATTTTTTTTAAAAGATTATTATTTATTGACATGATAATAAGGAAGGGGGAAATTTTAGATATGTAATATATGGATATAGGTATGTAATATATGGGTAGGGAGGTTTTTTTTGTTTGTTCGTTTTGTTTTGTTTTGTTTTGTTTCAGAAACTGGGAAAAAGAAAGGATAGATTCTAGGAAGCCTTTAAATTTGCAGTATCATCTTTCTTTTTGCCTCCCACATGCCTGCAGATCATAAAATCTGTGACCAGGAAGGTCAATGTGTTTAAATATAATCCAAATCTACATCCAGGCCCACAGAAAATCTGCTCTACCAAAATTATCTGTACTCCATAGTACAATAGAAAGTTCTTGGTTTGCTTTTAAGACAGATGACCTCATTCTTTTTGGGATAATACATGCTTCTAATAAAAGAAAATACAGACTGAAGGGTAATGAAGAAGTGAGCTTCAGTGGGATCACGTGTGACCAGCAGTCTGGCACTCCTCAGGTCCTTTTGCAGTGAGCTGTGTTGGGGAAATTCTACCTCTCACACATCCAAGAATGTTTTCTATTGCAGAATTACCTTAATTTTTTATTCTATTTTTTTTTTTTTTAATATTTCAACTATTGGTCCTTGTGGAGGTGTTTTATTGAGTTGAATGCTATAAGAATGGCCCAAGTATTGAGTCTGAGAAAACTCAATTGCTTGTCTCTCCAGCTCACATTAGACAGGTGAGCAGCGTGTGCTGGACCGCCCACAGCAGTTGTTCCTTCACACAAACACACAATAACACATGTGTATATTTTATATATATTAGAAAACGTTATACATCACATATTGCATAAAGTAGAGAGCAAGCTTTACATGTTGACTTTCTCTGCTCTTATGTGATAAAAGCTTGTCATTGTGTTCACAGTAGCAACAACTAACATAAACTAAAAATGAATTTTTCTTTTATCCCAGTTTTTATTGAGTTTCATCTTCCTGTTTGCTGCCTTGGGCTATTATTTTGTACACCTGCACTCAGCCAGAAATATAATGAAAAAGAATCAATCTCTGAAGAGAAAGTTATCACCAGCCAATAATATTGGGCCACTTTCATGGGTCCTGCAGTGTTTCATCCAATTGCCAAAATGCTTTACCATTATAAACGGAAGATAGTAACTCAGCTGCTCTTCCTGGTAAGTACAAAATCATTGTATTACCCAGAAGATCTAGAATTAATAATAGAAGATCTAGAATTAATAATTATTAGTATTGTGGTATTCATTAGGACAGAATGAAAACATTGTAAGTTTATGTATCTAGAATAGACTGTCTAAAATATTGATGGACAAGAATAGCAGAAAAGCATTATTTCTGAGAAAATTGGTGAGTGCATTATTCTGTGTGCATTAACTTTGTGTGTGTTTGTGTGTTCAAAGCTGTTCATGCTCTGTGATTTTCTCACTTTAAAATTCAAATATTGCAGAAATTTATTGATAAGTAACAAACTTGCAAGGCATTCACTGAGCATATTTATGTTCCAGGTGTTTAGACAGCATGTACAAGTGTTCTGTTTGTGATTGGATGAGAATTGAGCTTGAAATCAGTTTCCTTGTGTTGCCATTCATAACTATTTTAAATGATCTGTAACTGTCCACATTAAATTCATTCATTTCAGCAAGTATTTCTGCTACTAAATTAATTTGCTTGAATGCAAATACATAGGTGGTATGGATACTTTAAAAGCAAATATAATCAGTTTGTTACTACATTGGGAAAGTATTTCTATCTTCCTGTGTTATGTATAAAATATAACATTGCTAGTAGAATTGCGTTATTTCTATCTTCAGCCTACAGTAGATTTGGAATTGAGTCTGCTGAGTCATTGGTTCAACTGTTGCCATTGATGTGTTTTTGGATACAGTAAAATGATTGATTCCATGTGTACTATAAATGAATCAAAATTAATCAAAACTGGACGTTAATTTAGTATTTGAAGCAGTCCTGGCACAGAGCACTTGCTCTCAGGAGGGAAGATCTGATTGTTATTCTGCAGAAGAACTTGACAATCAGAAATAATGTTAAGAACATTTTTTTCCTTCTCCTCAAAAAAAAAAAAAGGAAAAAAGCAACTGAAAAACATTTCAAAGTAGATTGTAAAATGCTTTTGGAATCTTTTCTTCGGTGAAGACTTTTTTCTGGAACTTAACAATTAACAAACAATTAAGACATGTTGGAAGTGTTATCTCAGATAGTCTTCGTTTCCACTGGGTCCAAGACAAATTTGTCTGTCAGCATAAGAACTAAACCTCACACCCCAAATTCTTCTAGTTTAACTTCAGCCAAGGCTGCTCACTGCACAGCTTCAGACAATTTGACAGGATGTCACCTTCCTTGGGAAAAAATATTCTGAGAATCTGCATGTATTGGAGAGAAGCTCAGATAATAAATATGTACTATTAGAAGCATACATTTTAGTTTCAGCTAAAGGTTTCTAAATTCTTCAGAAATGGAGGGCTCATCTGAGTTAGTTATCAGATTTATTTGGACAGACAACAATCAACAAGCACAGACAAAGATTTAGACAGCTGGGCATTCAGATGTGAAGTAGTTCTGCAGATGACTGAGGCATTTAGAGAGGACTTTTCACATGCTTAAATAGGAATTGAACTCCAGATTGACGTGTGGTACATTAGTGGCTGAGATGATGACATACTGCTTTTCTGGTCTAGCAAGTGTCTGTCCTAAATTATTTAATTTTCCCCCAATTAGTTATTCCACCTATGGTCTGCTCCTATGGTCTGGATGGTCTGACTGTTCACAAACCTACTACATGTGGCCATTTCTGAATATCCCAATGTTAAGGAAATACATTCAGGGAGGAAAATGGGGGGAAGTCATTCATGGATATGTTTAAAACCTTTAATTCATTCCATGATGGAACAGAACTTTTCTTTTAATCTTTTTTTTTTTTTTTTTAATTATTATTTTATTATTATTATTATTTGGTAAGGTTTGGGTTGTAGTTTGGTTCTGAATATAGCCAGCACCTTCTTTGCCTTGTATTTCTGAGGCTATGGATATACACAGACCTGATATGCAAAAAAAAGGCTGACAGGCTACTTCACAACATATACTTCAGCCCAACATCTCCAGGCATGCATGCAGGGATCGCTGCCCCTGCTGATGCCAGCAGCAACCCAGTGGGACATCATCTCTTGCTCAAGAGGTAGCCCAGCTGAAGCCACTTGGCTGTGCAACCCATACCCTGAGCCAGCATGCAGCCATGCTCGTATTTGCCTCTGTCTGCTGACAGAGCCCTCTCCCTGCACACCTTTTGCATCCTAATTTCATTATGTTGTGTAAGGTTGAAAAGATTCTGCTTCCTGGGTCAATTTTTTTGCAGGTTTATTTAGGTTGATATCTGTCTAACTGGGAAAACTATGTCTGGTCTTCATTAAGATATTTCTGAAGACAAACTTTAAAGACCTTGCCTAATAAGAGTGTTTTCTTTTAAAACGTGTTGTGATTAAATGCGGTCAATTACCATCTTATTCCAAACCCACTGATTATAAAGCCAATTATATGAGAGCCAAGAACACACAGTTCCTTCTGGCTGCACTGGAAATTAGTCACATTGAAGCCAAATTAACTTTTTAACTGCTCTCATGATCTGTAAACAGGCTCTCAAAAATGAATCCCCACACTCCCTCCTTTTCTTGCACTCACTACTGTAGCTTCCCACCTAGTCTTTCCTAAAGCTTTATCAGCCCACTTCTTGTGCTCTTCTTCCCTGAGCCCAGTCCAGAGGAGCTGACACCCACTAAATTGATACCCCAAATTTATACCCCAAAGTTTGAAATATCAGATGGTGTTTCTCCATTGCTCTAGTATACTGCAACTATTTTCAGAACACAGAGAGGCCAAGGGCTGATTTAAGTTATAGCTAAAGGGCTATCTCATGTGTTTTTTGCCTGTGCAAATTTAAACACAGAGCGTGTGCAAAATGCTACAGAGCAGTTCCCTTATATACTCCTTGTGTGGCTGAAGCGCTGCTTTATCTAGAAGAGAGACATTTCCACAGAGATGCACAGTAAAAAGATTCCCTAAACTGTAAATCTGCTTAATGGTGACTACTTGTCCCCTCAGTAAAATAAACCAATGTTATAGTATATTTTTGGTACAGTATTAGCAGATAAACAGTGTTTTTTTTTGTTTTTTTTTGTTTGTTTTTTTTTTTTCTCTTTCTTTTTTTTTTTTTCAAAAGGTTGTTTAAGAAAAAGAAAGAATAGCAGAGAGCAGACATATGTTGTGCCTTTTCATTGAATCATTTATTTCTCTCTCCCTCGCATTGCCTGTTGTGTCCTGCAGTTTCCTGCAGTTTTTATTCTGGGTCAATATTAGGACCCTTTTTTGTGGTTTTAAAAAATTAAGTGTAACATTCCTACTGTATTCAATTTGGGAGTTAATTGAAAATCTCTAAGGGATCATATTAATTATTGGCAGTTTCAAGTATTGCACCTGAAATTGCTTATCATATGGTCACAGTGCATTAAAAGGCTACTCTAGGCATGCTGATTATTGAAAACTCAATTTTCGCATGTGGATACTTGTTTTCCATAGCACGTTTAGTGAGTCAGTCTTCACTTCTTGGTTGTAGGAAAAATCTTACCTTGTTGTCAGTGTTGCAAGCCCTTGCTTGCAGAAGGATCAGCAGTAGGTAAGAAAACAGCATCCCGGGTTTTCTTGAAAACTGAAAATATCATCCAAGACAGAACAAATAGAGTAACTGCAGCAATGCCGCACTCCATTTTAACTAAGATAGTAGATACTGTCTTATTCATATACTCCTCTCTAAGCTTATTTTCTTTTCTGAGGCTGCTTAGTAATTCCTTCAGCTTAATGAGCTACCATTTTGGCAACCACTAAGCAACTTTGATTTAGTGATGTGACATTCTTAAAAAGAAACAGTTGTAAATGTGCTGAGAGAGCTGGCTTCTTGCTCTTTGGCACCATAGCAGATACTGGCTTCAAATAAAAACACTTGCTTTGGTACTGACAAGAAACTTCACGTTGTTTCTGTGTTAGTCATACTGTATGTCAACCTCTGTTGGGGTGGAAGCATTGGCTGTCATCATGTGGAATTAGCCTAACATGCAGGATCTGATCCAGAATTCAGAGAGGCATTACACAGACTGATTACCTGGAACAGAGATCAAAGAGTAGGCAGATTTTTACCATGAAGAATCTCCATGATGACTTCCTTCAAATATTGCCTCACTTAAGTTTCTCAGTTGCCTTTTAAATGGTTGTCTTAATCATAGTATAGATGACTGAAGTGAATACAGACTTAGGATCTGTAAGTTTCTCATGATAGCAGTTTGAGTTAATAAAATTTTCTTTTCTTTTTTCTATTTGATTTATAAAAGAATAGAGATTTCTGTATTCCTTTTTTTCAATATCAAAAAAATAAAAATAATTAAAATTCCTATTATTCCCGCAGATTGGAAAAGAAAAAAATATCTATCCTTTACTTTTTACAAGTGCTGGAGAACTATCCATATGTGGCAAGTATGAATAGTTGTGCAAGAATTTCCCCTCTTATTTTTTGGTATTTTTTTAAGCCTATGATTCATTTTTCACTCTGCGTACTTTAGCTTAATTTTCTGCATGTTTCCTTTCCTTATCTGCTCCTTCTTCCCACACTGCCTGTCTTCTCTTCCGTGCTCTTCCCTCTGTATGCATCTCCCATACATAATCACCGCTCTTTGCGTAAAGGTTGAATTTCCTCACAGACAGACAATTAAAACAAAGAAACAAGCGGGAAAAACAAACAAACAAACAACAACAAAAAAACAAACACCAACCAACCAAACAAGGGAACTCTAAGAAGACAGAAGGGGTAACATTAGCTCTTAACTCTTTCATACTTCCACAGTTTATCTCCCCTTGTAATTTTTCCCTCTGTAGCAAAATCCAGTAAATACTTAAATGTGTGTAAATTTATTCACTTTGGGGACTGACAGAAAAGGGAGATTTTAAATTCAGAATGTCTTCCAAGCAAAAGGAAAGTATATGTATATATACATAAGAAATTCACTTCATATTTTCAGTCTAATTGAATTTTTTAATCTTTTAAATATTGAAACCATACTTCTTGATGCTTGGAATGCAAGCTTCCCTTGATGATACAGTTAAATCTGAAGGCTTATCCTTGGGAAAAAAAAAATAAATTCATTATTTAGAAGTCAATGTATAGTACTGAATACTGTTATGTAACAGGCTGCAGACAAATTATTATTATACATTTTCAGAAACTAACATGTCTAAACATTGTTTATTTATTTCTGCTGATAGAATTGTAGTCAGATTGTTTATTTGATAAGTCTCATTCACCACCCAGTGGAGGCAATGGCTGTGGAACAGAAAGAGAATAAAAATGACTGAAATAAGTGATGGGAACAACTAGTCACCTGTTTCATTAAGTACCATCAGAAATCTGGGGTATTTCTACACATGTTCCCTAGCATAGGAAACGGATTTTGCAACATTGGCAAAATTGTTTGGGGGGGCGGGGGGAAGAGTGTTTTTTTTTTTAATTATTATTTTTTATTTATATATTTTTTGTCATATAGATCTTGAAGTTTAAATCTTTCCATTGTTTTTGGACTACTCCATTTGAAAACATTCTGAAGTGTGACTATTAAAACATTCAGATAATTATTTGATGGCTTTAATAGGGAATAAATACTCTGCCAGCACTCTAATTTTTACCTTTGATGTCAGCTAATGGGAGAGCAGAGTTTCAGGTACTTGTATCTGAAGGCTGAAATGTTTCTTGGTCTTGACTACAGGAGATGCTCTTTGGACTCCACCTTCTCATCGCAATGATGAAAATCTGATTTGTATGATATTGTACTCTCTACATTGAATTCAAGGAACCCTAAAGGTACTTTCTTTTCTTTACTTACGGAATTATGTAATATGTAGATTCAAAACCATGATGAATTGGTAACTGACATATGTTTGAAGGCTGTTGTAAGTGGGACATATTTTGAATTAATTGTTGTAGCTTGGAAAAAAATAATATTTTTAGACAAAAAAAAAATAGTTCTAGTATTGTATCGTAATTTTGCTTAGGTTTTGGCTAAAGACAGACTCTATTTTAAAAGTAAAAATAAATAAAATAAGCTCATCCAAGGAGAATTTAAGCTCCATGAAATTAATAGGGGTAGCACTAGATAGCTAAATAAACATTTTCTTAAAATCCCCATCTCAGAAGAAATTCCTGCATAAGTTTCAGTGCCAGCAAGAATGAAACAATTGCACAGAATAGGCGTGCACTATTCTCTTGCTCAGAAAGATCTCCAGTGAAGTTGATTAAGGTGTATATAGTCCAATGTTTCCAGCCACGCATATAATTTTCATATCTTGCTCTACTCAGATTAAATATTAAGCCTATATTTCGCCTTGCAGTAAACCCTATTCATAACAGAAGAGATCAAAAACAAATTTTGCATATGCATTTAACCTTCCTATTCATTTTTACTAACTGGAATGACAACAGACTGATAGCATGATATTTCTGATATTTTCTGTAACGAAGGAGGACAATTTTTCCCAGACATTTTGTTTTAAACCTAAAAAAAATCCCAGATTTTTCTAGCTCCCCAGACACTTTCTTACCAGCAAGAAAGATATGGCTAAAGAATAAATTCTAATTGTTCACCTTTGTGGGGATATGAATAACATGCATATTAGATTTCTCATGCAAAGAAATGCCAAGAAGTTTTTGTGTTCCTGGAGATTTCAGTAGTCTGCAGAGATAAGGGTCATTGATTTGATTTGTTATCTCTTGTGCACTTTGAAGGCAATCATGATTCCTAGTTTTTAATATTCTTTTTTTCCCATGGAATATGGAGAGGCCGTGTCAACATATCTAAAACAATATATATGTATATTGCATGTGTGTGTATTTTAAAGCTTTCAGTATTTTTTCTTAAACTATTTGTATTTCAAAGGCTTGATCTAAAACCAAATGAAGTCATATTCCCAGTGTTTTCAGTGTGCTTTGGACTGCCTATTCTATTTTATATCAACTAAATGTGCATGTATTTATTTTTTCAGTTAGGGTGCAGCTCTCAAAAGATCTTCAATAAGATTTAATTACTAGAAATAAATAGTAACCCTTAATTTGGAATATGTGACTGAAAGTCATGTTTCACCTTTAAGAAATAAAATATTTGTGTGTTCAGCTGAGCAGTGAGACAGTAATTCTCATCTACTTTCATGGGCGTAGCCCTTTAGCAATATCACATATTGTATGAAAAGGATATCTTGTTTGTATGAAAAGACATGTTAGTTTATGCCTGTTTTTTCATAACATTTAACTGGATTTTAAATCTCTCTGCTAACTCACATTGCTATGGTAGCATTCAGTACCAGTCCATGCACTAACTTTTTGGACTGACACCAAAATAAAGAGTAAAATGTTAAATATCATAAAAGACACTTGGATAATTTGAGGTGCAACATGAAGCTGAGTGAATTTTAGGTTTTCAGCCAGCCAATTTGCAAATAAGTTCCATTTTCCCCAAACCATTTGCAAATATAGACAGAATTTGTCAATTAATATTTGTAGAGTGAAGGGGGCTGGCTAGAGGGATAGGAGAAAGGGGAAAAAGAAAAGAAAAGGAGAGAGGAACAGAAATGCTTTACAGAAATTTCAGTTATATCCTTGCAGAATGTTCTTGGTGAATGACCCTTGCCTGGCTGTGCCAGTACCTCTGGCCAGGCAAAAAAGACTTCCTTTCAAAGCTGCACGTTCCTGGGATACCTTGGGGATTCAGCAGAGCTTTTACCACTGAGGCTGCCATGCTGTCAGTAAGACACCGTTGTTCACTAAATACATTTAATAAATAGAAAAAAAAAATGCAGATGACTATAAGAACATATATAAAATGCATTTGGAAGATGTAAGTACATCACCTTATGCCTTGCTATACTCCACTGTGCCCCCAGTGCAGTAATATGAAGTTGCTGTGCATCTTGGCATATGAAATTTCTACCCTCTGTTGTGCTATTCTTATGATTAGATTTCTGGTTTGAAAGCAACATTTGTATTTAGATTCTTATTTTTCTTTTTCTTTGCCATAATGTTATATTTAAAGCATCTTTTATAACGAGTACATTGTTGTTCTGGAAACCTCATCACCACTCCTAACAGGGTACAACATAATCACTCTATTTTCTTTTAGAGAAGTTATTTGTTGTTGTTGTTGTTATTTTTATTTATTTTTATTTTCCCACCTCTGTTCATTTTTCTTGCTTCTCTGCCCCTGCCCAACAAAGATTCATTGTAATAGAAAACAGGCTCGGTAATAACTGCCTGTTATGTTTTTGCTTAATGTAGTGTGCAAAATATGACAAGGGTGAATGTTAGTAGATGTAGCAACAATCAGAATGTTTCTTTTATTCTAGCTGTTGTATCCTGTATATGAAATAGTTGGAAAACATGTTAAACAAGCAGGGAGAGTAAGTCATAAATCTAAAGGTTGGAAATTTCAATTGTACATTTTTTTCCTGAATATTGAAAAAGAGAGTGGTGGAATGGCGTAGTATCTAAGATTAATGCATTAAAAACAAACAAGCAAACAAAACATCACAATCACTAATGTATTCAGTTTGATGAATACTCATGGTATAAATAATTCTTTCAGTATGCACTGCAATCTCTCTTTATCTGCATCATATTGAAAACTGATTGTGGTTGCTAGCCCCTTCATCTAGATGCTATTTTAACTAAGAAACCTTAGTTTTAATTTAATTCAATTTAAAACATTTCCAGGTTACTGCTAACAAACTGTACTAACAAATCATTCAAGTCTGACACACATTTTACAAACTGCAACTACTATGAAAATACGGTTTAATTTATACCATTACTATACATTTACTTTAAATGTTAATCTGTCACAAAAACACATGTATTTCTTACATTTTCTGTAGGAATATATTTCCAATCTATATGCATAACCCATAAAACAGTTGCTGTCACCCATATACCCTCCTATCTTAACTTTGATTCATATATTTGAGAAGTATCTTCATGACGATTTTCATTGCCTTGCTAATCTGAATTTATTCATTCTGGATGCATTCATTTACTGTTCTATCTTTAGTATTCCAAGAAAAGCTGCAGAGTAGTGTATATTCATTGTTTCAGTTGTATAACTGTATTTATTTATTTGTAAATCAATATATTTCAAGCCTCAAACTGAGGTCCACGGTGTTGGATCAAGAATCAAAGAATCAAGAATCTTGGATTCTTGATTCCTTGGCTTCTGTTTTGACAGGAACTTCAAGTTTTCTTGCAGACCTTTGCATCACATCTACTCTCAAAAGAAAAGATATCTCTGTAGGTGAGAAACATGCAACTATATTAGACAAAGCTGCTGAGTAGGCTGACTTAAAAGTCAATGTCAAGTGTGAATTTAATATACAGGAGGTGACGCAGTTGGTTATTTAAAAGAACCTGCTTTCCAAAATATCAAGAACTCAGGGCAGAACAATTATCATGATCTAGAATAAATAGATATGTTTACTTTGTATATGAAAAAATGTGTGTAATTGCATAATTGTTTTAACAATAAATGCCCTGCAGGGTATCTGCATATGAAATATCATATGTGATATATGTTTTTGTGGAAGGAACTGGAAAAAATAAGTCCAGAGTGCCATGAAATAATAAGTGATCTTCTAGGTTTTGAAGGATAATCTATTACTTCTGCTGAAAAAAAATGCAACGTTGTTTAAAATGACTGTTTATAAATGTATTTATATTACTAGGTTCCCTTTGTCCTATAACTCCTATTAATTTAGGTCAAGGAGCCAGTCACAGTCCTGATTCCAAATAGTACTTTTTCAACACCGCTTTCTGTTGTGTCGTTGGTGCAAGGTGTTTATAGATGTCCTGGCAGCAGATGATGAACATTGTTTTACACCAGTCTCCATTTGAAACCTTCTCTGACACGTCACTTACTCTGAAAAGAGCTGGGCACTGAACATGAACTTACATTAATAAAACTTTAGAGCATTCACAGAGTAATGAATTTAATCCATCTCTTTTTAAGAGGCAAAAGTTTCCTTTGCTCTGTGTGCCACTTAAAATGTGCTAGACATCAGCCGATATCATTGAGCCTTGATTTTTTTAATTATTATTATTATTTTATTTTTCCTCCATTGTATATATTCATATATATATATATCTTCATGTTCCAAATGCAATAGATGACTTAACAATGACATGCAAACTTGATGGAGTTCCTTCATAATTTACATTTCAACACTATAGAAGAATAATATATTTCACAGTTAACATCGTCCACACAGTTGACTTTGGAATCTTTACATTCCTTCAGTGCAGGGAGAAGAAACTTTATTTTTCTAACAGGACAATAAAATAACCTACCCAAATGGAATATTTTAGGTTATGCAGTACTACTTCTGTTTGGTGCTGAATTTTAACTTTCCTTTAAAGCTTTTCTCCTGAGATACATCAATAAGCTATTTCCTCTGCTCATCTCTTCAAGAAATAGAAAATGTAAGATATAAAATGTATTGCCTCATAGGAAAATTTTCTGTGAATTGCTTTACAGGATACCAGACTGTGAATGTCTAGTCTTGCAGTTGTAACAACTCTATTTAAAAGCTGTAGAACTATCTCTTTCCTTCTCTTCAATTTCCACACTTTCTTTTAGACATTCATAATTAACAGCAAATCTCAGATTTGATTTCTTTGTAATCCTTGCCAGAGGCTGTATGGGAGACACTCACTTCACAATCCTGCTGATCAGAGCTGAGTAAATGAGTACTTCTAGCAGGAAGATTTGTGATGTTATATCTTTGAAAAGGTTCAGAAAAAGCTTTTATTTGAGAATAAAGACAGAGGATAGACACTAGCCTGGAAACTTTGTAAAAGATGGGCCTACCTGTCGATCTCTAATTTATTATGTTGCAAAGGTTGAAATGTTTTCCCTTGAGCCTTACCACACAGAGTTAGTATTTAGAGGGCATTATGTGAGGTGACCTGTTATGACATGGGGTAAGCATGATGAAAGGGGAAAAATAAACTTCAGTGTAATATAACACTGGGGGGAGCAAGAAGGGGTTGTTCTTCATTCTTGTCAGGCAGATGGAGCAAAGTTCAAACACACCAAAAAATATCAGATTGGTTTCAGAAGTCGGGAATAAATTTCTGGCTGGTGTTTGCATCCAGACAAAAGAAATCTTGATGAATAGCTGTTTCACGAATAGGCATGAAGTGCTACAAAGCAACCTTACTTTCTCTTTGCACTATCAATAAAGGGAGTATTCCCACTCGCATTTGTGTGTTACTTCTAGACATGCACCAATCTTTCCTGCAGCATCTGTTAGGGACTTGCTTTGAAGATAACAATTAAAATTTTGAAAAGATGAATTTTTAAATACAGATGAAATGTAAAATTTTTATGGAAGCCCCAGAATGGGGAAGCCTACCCATATCTAAGGGTCTATATGGTTAAATAAGAAAGAATATTTGGGAGTGGAGTGCATGGACTTCAGCACCTAAGTCCTTCTTTGTCTTTTTCTTTGGGGTCCTTAAATCCTTAATAATAGGAGCTCATCTCTCTTTTTTTTTTTTTTTTTTTTTTTTTTTTTTTTTTTGGGGGGGGGGAGGGGAGTGGAATTCATAGGGATAAATACATTTAGAAAGAGCAAACTTTTAAGGATCTACAATCCAAGAGTCTATCTAGCTATCTGTAGAGAAATGTTTTGTCTGTGGTATCAATGATTTAGTTCGAGAGCTTTGTGTCTGTCTATTGACATCTTTCATGGTGACAACCAGCAGAAGAAGCATTCTAACCTGTTAAACAGCTTTTAGAAGAGACAGAAAACAATGGCGTGACTTACGTGTAATTAAATAACATTTGAGAGCTGTTTTTTACTGCTGCTGTTTGATCCTTTTTGTTCTAAAAACAAAACAAACTTGCATAGGAAAATAAATGCCCCCTTCCCCCCCCACACACACACTCACCACCACCACCAAAAAACAGAACATGTAAATGCTGCTTCTGTCTGGTAGCTTGCATCTCTTGAATTTCCTTCCTCTGCAGTCTTGCTGCTGTTAAGTTACAGTGGCAGATCAGTGTCTTATCAGACATTCAGCAAACTTTTAGCAGCCTTATGTTGCTTAAAGCATTACTTTCAGGTTGCAGGCTCAGGGTAGCACTGCAAAAATGTGGATTTATTTTCTCTGGCTCTTATTAGAAGGACATCAGGCAAGAACACACAGAAAAGAGGAAGAATTAGGAAATGACTAATGCACCAGGGAAGTAACAATAGCTAGAATCAAAGGGTCACACCAGGTATTGTCAGAACTAGTCAAATATGGTGGAGATGAAGATGCCACCTAATTTTAGACTTTACATTCATTCTGTGGGGACACATTTCTCCATCAGGCTAACAAAGGCACCACAGTGGAGTTTTGTGTGTGGCAGATCCAGTCATCATGCTGAAATTGATTTCTCCCATTTGCCTTATAGTCTTTGATATGCAAACTCCAAAAGGTGGTGGAAGTCTCTTCCCATAAAAATAACCTTTCAAAACTGATTCTTGGCAACATCAGAGTTCAAGTACCATCACTGTTTTTCACAGAATCACAGAATTTCTAGGTTGGAAGAGACCTCAAGATCATCGAGTCCAACCTCTGACCTAACGCTAACAGTCCCCACTAAACCATATCCCTAAGCTCTACATCTAAACGTCTTTTGAAGACTTCCAGGGATGGTGACTCCACCACTTCCCTGGGCAGCCTGTTCCAATGCCTAACAACCCTTTCAGTTTTTACAGGACTTGATGTAGTCTTGCTGATTTACAGTCCAGTCAGGAACACTTGGATAAGTTTTGATTAAACTTTTGTAGCTTAAATCACTATTTCTTTTCTAATTGCTGTTCCACTGTGGTTACTTTTGAGAGTGAGTTTAGAATATAAAATGAAATGGACCTTGTCATAGAATACACATCTTTCCAGAACAAGAACTGTACATGGTTATCACCCTCTTTGTCATTGTGTGACTAAATCCGACTTGATCTCCTAACATGGCTCGGTCTCCTCTCAACCTCTAATTATATCTGTTGTTGTTCTTCCTTCAATCTGCAGAAATATGTTAATATCTTTTAGTAGCTGAGCCATTATGCCTAATTAAGAGATTGCAAATAAATAGGGGTGGACAGTTCCAAACATACAATAGCTGTAGATAAATAGAGAGGGACAGCTCTCAACATATGGTAATGAATGCAGCCATAAGGCCTAAAGTATGTATTTTAACTGCCAAATTTTATGAGCAGCTTCCAACTGGTTTCATTTGGCCTCAGCTATATGTCTGACAATCATTGTAAACACAGTTTTTGTGCCATATCATTTTTGTGCTCAATGGCTAGAATTTATGCATGCAAAGTTAATTTGCACTGCTGACTGAGACTGTTCAGAGAATAAATATTTTACACATGAGAAGTTGCACGTTTAGTGTGGTTGTTCACAGTACTATTACTTTCCAGACTGATACAAATGTAAACGCTTTTAATAAGTGATATCAAGTCTCAACATTCTCCGTATCTTTTTAAAGATTACTTAGTAACGTTCAAGAAATATTTGATTATCCAGTCTCTATCATTTGCAGCTTGATGCAAAATAGCCACAGTGGCATCTCAACAGAGAAAAACTATCCTGGGAAGAATTGAATATGCATGGCCTCTTTAATAATTTAATTCCATGTTAGAATATAACATAAATGGAGGGCAAGAATTTCTGCTCTTAGCCCAAATGGCTGTAAAAGAAAAGAGCAAATCAAAACTGAGCCAGCACTTTCAAGGCCAATGTCTAGCAGCTAGGGAGATGGGAGATCCCTGGAGATGGGATCTTCCTAGAAAGAAAGGGAATGTGTGAAACTTGTGTTTATTGTTCTTAGTATTGCTAGGGAAGGGAAACTTACAAAGGCTGAGAGAAGAGCTGCCAACATGGGGAAAATGCCCCATCTCTCCAGGCATTAGCATGCCCCAGTGACAGTTGCAAGCTCTAAGGGTCCTACAAGGAAGAAAAGGGGATCTCTTGGCAAATATACCATTCCTAAACCCCATTGCTCTCTCCTTTTGTATAGACATGTAGAAAGCCTGTCACTTAATTCATTCTCCTACTCAAAATAAAGATCAGCTTAAACCTTAAGTTGGACCAAGTTGTTATTATCTCTGTATGATTGTACTGCCAGTTAGCAATTGTTTGCATTAATTTCAGATCAAAAAGGATGACTAACACTATTTTTATCATTAAACACATCGTTTTCATGCTAACGATAGTGTTTAACTGTGCTAAGCAATTGCATCTATATGCTTGACTTTTTTTTTAAAGCTGTTTTTGTACTTTAAAACCCTTTCTCACTAAATACAAAATTAATAAAAGTTGTTCTAAAGGCTTTTCAAGCAGAATATGCTGCACTGATGTCAGCCAAGTAAGCCTACTGTGCTACATAGTCTGAGTGTCATCATAATCACGAAAGAAAACTAGAAGAGTTAACAAGAAGGTTCAGAAAAAACTTTTTTTTTTTTTTTTTCCTTTTAAAAATACAATACTTTTAGCTATCTTGATAAGGAAGCTAAAGTTTCCAGGAGAAAAAAAAAATAAAAAAATGCTATGGTATAGAGACTATATTCTCATTGTGCAAGGAGTTTTTTTGCAAGTTATTTTTAAGGAAAACACTAAAAACTCCATCTATATGAAGGATCATTTTTGCTGCATTTTAAATACTACAACTGTGGTACCTGAATACTTTGAAATGTACTCATTACATGAAGTATTCTTTATAACTGGCAACATGTAAGGTAAATTAGTATAATAAAAGCAGATGCAATTTCTTTAATTATACTATTGCAAATCTTAAATTCATTCAGATAAAGAATGAATATGATTTGCATCTGTGAACACAAGTTCAGGATTTCTCATGAGGAGAATCTGAAACTAATGCAACCCAGCTAAATGGAAAAGCAGAGGTTAGTTTTGGCTACTGTGTGGAAATGTGTTATCCCCTTCTTTTCAAGTGTCAGATAGAAGAAGCTGGGCCATTCCTCTTTCTTGCTGCTACAAATTATTTGTTTATGCCCTTTATAATCGCCATTTCTAATTTCCACCTGTCATCTCTGAAACGTAATCTGAATTCAGGAGCCTAAAATTCATTTTTCCTTGTCTGTTTTTATGTGCTCTTTTCATTGTCCTGGGGCACTGCCTCACCTAGACAAAAAGAGAGGAAGACCATGAGGTGCAAGTGGTGATGAGAGCTCATGCAGAAACTGGAGGTCCAACCTTACCAACCTTACAGTCAACTGGCATTTTTACCATGTGTCTCAATCCTGAGAGATGGTTTGCTATGGTGATTCACTTGATATAATGCTCTCCTTGCAAAAATGTATACTTTAAGTTCTTTTTTAAGTTTTGTTTGTCTTCATAATAAGGCTGGCTTAGGCCTTCTAGATTGATAGGTTTCCTGGTACCTGCAAGATATTCAGAGTTGGAATGAAACTTTCCACCCATTACAGTCAATGAGTAAAACTGAGGTTATAACCTGAATGAAACTCAGGTTTCATTTTGCTTTTTTTAATTGGAAAAGAGTATAGATGTGCAATAGTTGTCACAAAAAAAAAGTCCTAACTTACCCTACTGCCATAACTACAGATTTGATTTTTTGTTGTTGCTGTTGTTTCATTGTAAGCTAGAAGAAAATTGCTTTTATCTACTTATTTGGTGGTAAGCATTTCTTGGCAAAGAGTTTTCATGAACATATTATTGGTGGTATGTTTTCACTAATGTATTTTTGCTTGTTCCTTTGAGGAGATGCCACATATATTTCATAACTGGTCACATCAGTCACATGGTGGTTATGGCTTTCCTAAATCTTTTAACTAGCATATGAAAGAAACATAAATAACTGGGCCATGACTGCAGAAAAAGTGTGGAAGAAAATCTATCTGAAGGAACATACAACAAATGGCTTTATAGCTTGCTTGTAAATTAAAGATTTTTTTTGTTTTGTTTTGCTTTTAAAAAACAAACAAATCAACTCCCTCATCTCCCTCCCCCCCCCCCCCCAGTCTCACCCCCAATTGAGAGAGAATAAGCGAGATTTATTGTCTATCAAGCCAAATTTATGGTCATTTTGTCTTGCTGTTTGCACATTAATTATATTTCTTCTTGTTATTGGTCTGGATATTAGTCAGTATAACTAACCAGTATCTTTGTTGAGTTCATCCTTTTGTCAATGATTTATTAACCACAAGGAAAACAAGTTTGGAAGACCCCAGTGAACTTTCCAAATATAGTACTTTTTCACCTTTTTAAACTAGAAATAGCAAAAGAAAGATTAAAACTATCTTTTGACTAATTTCTAACATTCCTGGAAATTTCTCTTAAGTTCATGATGTTCAAAAATTTGTTTTTGAAGGCTGTTGCCAGTGTGATGGCTTGGAAACCTCATCTTTTCTGCAGAGAAGCAGAGGTTGGAAGAGAGGTTTTTCAGGTATACATCAAGCTTTTTCATGTCAGACAGTATCATTTTATTTGCATATCTGTGCTAACAATAGCTCTCAATGTACAGAGAATTTTCCTAAAGATGTACTTTTTATCAAGATTGACATTAAAATCCTCAGAGGTGCTGGGATTTAGGAACAAATTAAACAGAAATACAATAATATTACCATTTGGTTTGCTCTGTAGGGGACAACTCAAGAACTTAGTCTAAAATAGATATTTTGTTTGCCAAACAATATTTATGTTTGTGTGCAAATGGAATCTTTCAGGAGGATAGTATCACTTAATTATACGCAAGTGCTTAAGACTTTTGGAAAATCAAATTAAAGTTTAAAATATTTGTAATGCATTATAAATTACATCCAAATTCATATAACTTTTTCTATTATGATGCAATTGGAAATACATTTTCATGATACTGTGTCTGCATTTATTTGAGAGGCATTATTCTTTCCAGCTTAAGGCCTTGATTGAGATCATAAGAGCACCTGACAGCTCCTTTTGGCACCTCTAGTAGCTGTGTCTATGAAAATACAGGCTTTGCCACATGCATCCATAAAATTGTAGCATTGGCACTCTGCAAAATCCTGAAGCTACAATCCAGGCTGCAGCATTGACCCTCACCAATAATTGTGCTGAAAGTGATGTGTGTTCCACTTCACACCAAACACATATTACAGTGGCAGCAGGCCAAAGTGTTCAGAGGGTGTTATTTTTAACCAGATTCTGGATTTTGTTGTTTTATGTTGTCATTAACAATTCATGAAGCACTTATTGAAACTAATAAACTGATTGCAAGCTAGAAAAATGAATTGATTAATATGAAATGTAAAATGGAATAGTGATGAGCTCATTTCCATTGTAAATAATGGAAAATAAATCCAATAACTGTCTGCTCTTTGGACTGCAAATGAAATGAATTTACCTACAAATCAGTGCATAATAGTTAGCCATAACTGACTCATAGAGGTTTTTTTTTAAGCCAAAGCTCACAAAGAAGTCACGTTTTGAATATAATTTTTGGCAGCTTGTACACCAGGAAACCACAAATTTAAAAGTGGTTATGTTTAATTGTGATACTGCTTTCAGTGCTTTCCAGATTATCTTAATCTGGAATTTTCTCTACATCTTTATACATCTTGATTCTATTTTATGGTAAACCATGAAAGACAGGTGATGTAGCATAAGGTCCTTTCCCCCCTCTTAACGATTCAGGACTTCCGTCTGACCTTTGCTGATAGTCTTTCTCAGCCTTTCCTCATAAAGAAGATGCTCCAGGCCCTATATCATCTTTGTGGTCCTCTGCTGGACTCTTTCCAGGAGAGCCCTGTCTTTTTTTGTACCGGGGAGTCCAGAATTGGACATGGTACTCCAGGTGAGGCCTGACCAGGGCAGAGTAGAGGGGGAGGATCACCTTCCTTGACCTGCTGGCCACGCTCCTTTTAATGCACGCCAGGATCCCATTGGCCCTCTTGGCCATGAGGGCACACTGCTGGCTCATGGTCAACCTGTCATCCACCAGGACCCCCAGCTCCTTCTCTTCAGAACTCCTCTCCAGCGGGTCATCCCCCAGCCTATACTGATACGTGTGGTTGTTCCTTCCCAGGTGCAGAACACTTGCTCTTATTAAACCTCATTTGGTTTCTTCCTACCTATCTCTCCAGCCTGTCCAGGTCTCGCTGAATGGCAGCACAGCCTTCTGGTACGTCAGCCACATGTCCTAGCTTTGTGTCATCAGCGTACTTGCTGGGGGCAGACACTATTCCCTCATCAAGGTCGTTGATGAAGATGTTGAACAAGACTGGACCCAGCACCAACCCCTGGGGAACACCACTAGTCACAGGCCTCCAGCCGGACTCTGCTCCTCCGATCACCACCCTCTGAGCTCGGCCAGTCAGCCGGTTCTTAACCCATATTGCTGTCCACTCTTCTATCCCACACTTTCTCAGATTTGCTGTCGGGGTATCATGGGAGACAGTATCGAAAGCCTTGCTAAAGTTAAGGTAGATGACATCCACTGCTCTCCCCTCATCTACCCAGCTGGTGATGCCATCATAGAAGGCAACGAGGTTGGTTGAGCATGACTTCCCCTTGGTGAAACCATGCTGACTACTCCTCATAACCTTCTTGTCTTCCAATTGCTTGGAGATGGCATCCAGAACAAGCTGTTCCAACACCTTTCCAGGGACAGAGGTGAGACTGACTGGCGTGTAGTTTCCCGGATCCTCCTTCTTGCCCTTCTTGAAGACTGGAGTGACATTGGCTATCCTCCAATCTTCAGGCACCTGACCTGTTCTCCAGGACCTGTCAAAGATGATAGAGAGTGGTTCGGCAATCACCTCTGCCAACTCCCTTCGCACACACGGATGCATCCCATTGGGACCCATGGATTTGTGTGCGTTGAGCCCACTCAGACGCTCCTGAACCACTCCCTTGTCAACAAGGGGGGAGATCTCCACTTCCCAGACTCTGTCTCCTGCCTCCAGGGTCAAGGAGTCCTGGGGGAGGAGTGCTTGAAGCAAAGGCTGTAGCAAAGAAAGCTTCTCAGTGTCTCTCATTACCAGGACACCCTCCTCATTCAGCAAGGAATCCACATTATCCCTAGTCTTCCTTTTACTGTTTTACTTTAAAAAAAACCTTCTTATTATCTTTTATCTCTTTTGCAAGCAAGAGATCTGTTTCAGTTGCATTAATCTTCTGCTTTACTAGATTTTCTACTAGGTTATATACCAAAGTACATTTACTCTATTTATCAGTTTGTATTTGGTTTGTGGCTTTGGAGGAAGTTTGGATTTTTGCTGCTCCAAACTAAGTTCATTAAACGTAGCTCTTCAAATTAAGAACTTTTTCTCATACTAGTTCAGCAAGTTCTATTTGTAGAACAGTTACTTCTCAGTAAATAACAGTCAATCAGGCCTAAGTGGGGAGAAAAAAAAATAAAAGCCTTGCAGTGAAAATGTTTAAATATTCAAACAATTCAGTAAAATTCAGATGGGGTTGAATTATAACCTGGCCATCCACAAGACATTTAGTATTCTGTATCTCTGGATTACTTATGTCATATACAAAATAGTTCCAAAACAGCTATTTCATAATTTCTTGCTCCTACATGGATTTAATCAAGATTAATTACAGCATAAATCTCTCAGTGCTGACCTATTTAAATACAACAGGGCATGTTTTCAAGGCACAAGGCCAAAATCACAAGCCACCAGAAGTTCCTTTTTTTCTCTTCTCTAAGATGCACGCATTTCCACAGAAGTTCCACTGATGTGAGGTCTCCAGTGTGTTAGTATCTCACTGTATAGACACCTCAATTGATCTGTATGTACTATAAACAAATGGAATGACACATTGAATGTCAGTTTGTATGTTTAGTAGATACTACACGTGTTGTTATTAAATAACATTAAATATTTGTAATATCTTCATTTCATTTGAAAACATGGCACATGGCCATGGAAATGCTGCATGGGCTACTCACTGAATGGTTTATATTATCTAGAATTTAAAATGAAATCTGGTGTCAGTAGCCAATTTAATTAACAGGATCTTTTTCATAACTAATGGATGCCTTTTCTTTGGCACTTTCTTTACTGGATTTTAGTTCTTCTGATGACTCATGGAAATAATTGTGGCAGTGGGGATCACTAAATAGACACAGAACACTGTGTTTGCCAAATGCTTCCCTTAAAGCAAAAAGAATTCCATATGTAACTACAAAGATTGGGCATTTCTCAGATTACAAGAGAAATATTTTACTCCAAGGCAGCTTCATGGGGCACCATCTGGCTTCACAATTCTTCAGAAGTGAGATTTTCCTTGAATAAAATGTACCCAATCAACCTCTCTGAAAATTGTATAATGTAAAAATCTTTTGTTAACTCATTCATTCAGCATTCTTTAGTAGTCCAGGTGAGCTTGTGTGCTAAGCCAAGAAATCATTTCATGCTTGAAATCTGTTTTACTTGATTTTAGTGCTTGGGTTAAACACAAGTGGTTTTTTTTTGTTTGTTTGTTTTAGTGTTTTTTGTTTTGTTTTGTTTTGTTTTGTTTTACAACTTTAACATCCATTTCTTTCAAGGAAGTGATTTCATAAATAGAAAATTGTTTTGATTGTTTGTTTGTTTGTTTTTTTGTTTTACTTTTAGTAAAAGTTTTCTTTCAGCTTCCACTGCCCTTTGGTCTAGCATAGAAGTTTAAGAACTCAAATCTTTGCAGCCCAACTGAAAGCATTTTAAATATTCTTTTCCATGCAATCTATGATAAAATACATCTCTATTTAACACATATAAATGATGTCAGGTATGCCCTAAATTGTGATCTTTGCATTTTAAGCTATGACACAGAGATTTTTGTATTAATTTTTAATGAAGGTTCTAGAGCTGGAGCACACACAGTACTGGACAATTGGTGACATCGTAATTCAGAGCAATTTTATTCTGAGTATAGTCAGAATATATAAATTGGAATAAAAGTTCTAATCTGTCTTCACATAGATGCAAAGTTTACTCTCAGACATCTGGTTGCAGACATTGAAGAAGTTTTCTATTTTAAGTGTGAGTAGATGTCAGATTGATTATCTTCTTAAGGGTCTTCTTAAGGCTGAAAGTCTTGCTTTTTAAACCAAAATAGATGGAGGATTGGGTGAGATCTTCCTATTATACATAACACCTTATGAATTCTGATACAGGAGTATCAGTACCAACCATAAATTTATTTTAAACTTGTATATAATTTGAATGAGAACTTAGTGGAATTTATTTATTACTTTATCCACAGCATAGCATTCACTTCTCATAGAAACCATTACACCGAAGAAGGACTTTGCCTAGAAGTGATATGAAAACAGAGTTTCAGAAATGTCTGACCATGTTCATCCCTCTTGGCACAGGTAAGAAATTCCATGAAACTTCCTCAAGGGAGGTTTCCCTACATCAGCATCTGACAAAAAGAGCAGTAGTTTGTGCTCTTAGGAGTTGTTTTTTTTTGCAAAACTTGGAGATAGCCAAAATAAATGTTTTATAGGAAAAATGTGACATATGGGGATTCCCAAAACTGTAAGATAGGCTACCATATACTAGTAATTGTAGCATCTCAGCATCATCTTAGAAATTACAGAGGAAAAACAGTCCATGGGCTTAATCCATAAACATCACTTCTCTGCCACTGTGTTACAGATTTCTCTTAGAAAAATGGCAGTGATTTATGTCTTATATAATTTTCAAAGAAATCAGGCATTAAAATTTTAAAAATCAAGCATTAATCACAGAAATTAACCAATGTGATCTGGAACAGACAGAAATATAGTAAAGCATTATACCTTCAACATTCTTGATAAATTTTAGCTGAATATATATTACTACCCAAACTTAGGCCTGATGTTATTTTTTTGAATTCTGCCTTTCCTAACTGAGGTTTAAACTTCCAAGGTAAACAGAAATTGCAGAGAAAAAAAAAAAAAAAAAAAAAAAAAAAAAGCAAGCAGTATTGCTATTACATTTGTACTGCTTTTGCCCCTGAATTCCAGCGAGGCCCTGTCACTGCCTTAGTGCTGATGGTTGTTACTATGGCAATTTGTCCCTCTGTGTGGAGAGGAGAGGACCATCCCTGCTCCTACAGCAGCAGGGCTTCCTGTAGGTAGCTCCTACAGGAGCAGGGCTTCTCTGTACTTCTGTCAGGGCTGTCTCTCTCAGATAATTTAATGTGCACACAGTAACTATTAAAGCAGTGGCATGTGATTATTATGTGTATGACATTAGTGCTTAAGTGAGATTGTGGTAGGCACAGTTCTTGCCAATTAGAAGAGGCTATTTCTGTACAAAAGAGCTCACAACCTAAACAAAAGAAGCAAAGAGGGATGAAGGAGCACTCATATCTTAATTTTGCAGGTGGAAACCAGGAAGAGAGATTGTCACATGCTCAAGATAGCTTTTGAAGCCCATGATACAGGCAGTAACCCGGGTCTTCTCAGTCTCAGACCAGCACTGCAGATTTAAGATCATTCTTCCTCATTTTCAAAGTTGTTTCATAACTGCCTGCACTAACTTTCAGATTCAGAAACCTCAGGTGATGTTCCCATCAATAAAAAACAAACAAACAAAAAGCTGTTTCTTTTCACTTTTTGTACCTGATGCCTTAAAACATTAGGCATGCCCTGGCCCACATTCATAATGTTCATGCTAATGAAAATCAGGAAAGTATATTCAGGGCAGCAAAATGAAAGCAGTGTAAAACGTATGAGATTAGTCTTTTGCTACTAGGCCTTGATAGCCCAGCAAGTTTTTCTCAGTACCAATACACAGTTTTAATTTGATTTCTTTCAACAATGCTAATAAAAGAACACTCCAAGGCGAGAATTTAAAATGATTAATTACAATACTTTAAAAGATGAAAAAGAATCTGTGTGTGTCAGTCAATCTCATGGGGCAAGGAATAATGAAAATGAAATGCACACAGGAATGAGTTTTCTGTTGTCAATGATAAAAGTGATAATCGCCTCGAGTCAAAGCAAAATGACAGATGAAAGAAACCTATAGAACATCGCCTAAGGGAGCTCCTGAGGCCAGCACTTGGTACCACATATACACATGCTAGACTGATATATAATGAAGCTCTGGTTGACTCTGTAATGAATGCTGAAGGCTCTCTGGAGCATCAAACATAATTTATTTTTGTTTTGTGGGGGATGGGGTTGGGTGGGGAGGTGTGTGTGGGGGTCTTTTATTACAAGTTTTCAGGTCTTTAAATGAATGAATTTAAAAGAGGGGAAACATCCCTTTATGAAGCAAAGAAAACTTACCCGAAATGTGAATTTGTAACATTTTTATATATGTAAAATGGAAGAGGAATCACTGCAGGGATAACCTAAAGTGTTAACAAGCAAAATTAGACTGTTTTTGAAGTCTCTATTATTTATGCTAGCCAGGGATTGTCTGACCCTGGTGATATAAGGACTAGCCAATGGATTTCTAAATCATGTCTGCATGGTCTGTGGTCAAGCAGCTGAAGGTGAAAAAGAAATTGAAATAGATTCTCACCAATGATTTAATAGGGATGTGGTGATTGCACTGTATAAATGTGTCTTCTGTGGACCTTTGGGACTGTACAACAAGATCAAGACAGTAAATAACAGTTCAAGTTATATATTGGGAGTAATTCTGAAGCCCATAGCACTGACAGGCAGCATTTCCTATCTTTTTTGATCTTAATCAAGTTATCTATGTGCCTTTTGAGGCTCTCCAGAGACATTTTTTGAAGTTAACATCACTACATCAGCTTTTGTCCAACTGATGGCCCAAATTATGTCAGATTCGCCTCTCTGCTCTCCCCCATTTCTTTCCAGCATACTAACATAATTGCTGCTAGAATCAATTTAGGTGTAATATGTCTTAATACTGCCCCAACCAGCAACTGGTGTTATTTGCATCTGCAAGGCCCCAAATGTGTCATCCTCTAGAGATGTTATAATAAATTCTTATCTCAGTTTTTTGCTACCTTGCCTGGGCATGCAGAGTGCTAAAGACCTGAATAAAAAGGATTCTGGAAAAAAAATATATTGGCAAGTATCAACCCATGTTTGTTATAATGGGAAAAAATATTCCTGTATATAGGAAGGAAACATTGTGAGAGGGATAAGGTCTTCCTTATAAACAGAGGTATTTTTCTACTGTTAGCTGCTTGAAGTAATAGGAAGAGTGAGAAGAAAGTGCGGTATTAGGTTGTTATCTTAGTTTTCAGAAGCAGCAGAATTTTGTTTTCTTTTGTTAATAGAGAAGAGACTTTATTGTAGTTTGTATGAGAATCATAACACCATTGGTCCTTTCTGATATTTATTTTGTGAATTAAAAGTAGAGTTAATGAAAACCAGAAACAATTTCAGGAGAGAAAACAGTCCCTCAACACTTAAAGCCATAAAACACAAGTATTTGGGGAACAAATAATCAAGTATTGCAAGCTCTTTTTCAATATTAATTGTCACATGGGAAGGAAATAGAAAGTTATAATTTCTATTGCTTACAATTTATTAATAACATGTTCTTGAAACTCAGTAATTCAGTACAAATTGTTCCAAACTGGTCAGAAATAACATTTTTCCAAAAATTATTCAGATGGAGTGGAGAATATTCTGGTGGTCACATATATACTGTGTGGTATAGTAACACCAAGTACAACCTAGTAGATCACAATCTGTTGGCTGTATCACAGACAAAACATGACATCTTCAGTAGGTTCCATACTGCCACAAGTATTTGATCTGTAGGAATACTTCTATCAGGGATGTTAAAAAAATGTAAAGGAAAAATAAAGTATTAAACAAGCAGTCATTTTTGATTATTTCCTAACTGAAAGATTTTCATAATTTGGGTTTATTTTCAAAGTTTCTAGGAAAAAAATTTGAGTCCAAGTGTATTCCCATGAGGCAAATTCTAACGTGCTGTTGTTGCTGCTGTTGTTGTTTCTGTTGCTCTTGTAAATAAAGAAAAGTGACAAATAATGAAACTTATCCCAGAATAGGTCTGTTGTGAAACCAGAACCTGAGGCCAGGGAAGAAGGTTTGAGAGGTCACATCAGTATTCTTTTTCAGTAAGCCTAAACATAATGCTTTCTACATATGATCAATTTAGCTGAATACATAATATTTATTCAAAAGAGAAAAATATTCATGTTTTAAACTTCTCTCTGGTAATTTCTAAATGAACAACCATCACCAGTTGTTCCCCTCAAAGGTATATCCATCATGTTTTAATGAAGCATTCTTAGCTGGACTGAAATAGCTCTTCTCTTCATTTAACATCTCTTCATCTTCATTTAACGTAATGTGTCCTTTGAACAATTAACAAATCTACACATCAAGAATGTATCAAAAGTTCACCAAGGAACTGTCTTTTGTAAGAAAAAAAAAAAAAAAAAAAAAAAGAGAGAACTTGATCAACCATGGGGTTGTTGTTTAGTCTTAAATGAGAAAATAAAATATTTGTGTGCTTCTGTCATGTCTGGTGACTTACTAGGTAAAGGGAAGCAGTGACTCTTGGTTCAAGAAACCAGTGGTAGAGAAGTTCCTGTTTACACATTTGAAAGCTGCTTAGTTACAATGGTTCTGGTGGAGAAAAAGAAGGAAAGGGAAGGTCTAGCAAATTCATTTTACCCAATCTGGAGACTCATTAAAGGAGTTGCAGTGGAAGTAAAGGCCCAATTTGACTGGTGGGATAAGAGCAGCAAGGAAATGCAGGATAAAAAGTCTGATACTACTAGTAATCATTACTGTTTTTTGGTGAAAAGAGCCAACAATTGCCAAAAATAAGATTTTGCAGACTCCATTTTTGCTGTTGCTGTATCTTTTCTGTTGGTCCTCTGACCACCATATTAACTAAGAGGAGTAACTAGAAACAACCTCCCCCCATAAACAGTTTAATAAACTACTACCGTATTGTAATGTTGTCAGGGTGTTAGACAAGGGATAGTATTAATCCACCATTTTCTCTGCAAAGATTAATTAGACACAGATCAGGAGAGTGTCAGTAAATGTATTTACTTGCCATTATTTATTTTTTCTCAGCATATCTGTAAAAGCAGAAATCATGCCAACCATATTTTACGTCTTTAGAATTGCTTTTCCTCCCTTTACTAATAGTTTTTTTTTTTAGTTGCTATTCTCACTAAATGTTGCAGCTTTATACTGCTGAGACAGTCCAGATAAAATATTTTTGAATTTCCTGCCAAACCTATTAAGACTTTTCTGAGTGAATGCCAGCTCTTCAGAGGTTGAGCTTTGGGTTTTCACTTGCTTCAGCTACTAGGTTTACCTACTGTGCACATAGGACATACAACAACAAAAAAAGTCATTTGTATCATTTTATAAGAAATCTTATTGTATGACTTAAGTAGAAACAATTTTTAACATTCCTCTAAAAAAGGCATATTTTCCTTTAGCAAATATTGCACTTATAGGTGCACCACACTACACTGCTGGATCTCAAAATACTATACACACAGGTCTTCTGAATTGCTCTATGTCATCCTGAAAACTCATGAACATTTCTAAATATTGAACCTCTTTGAAAAATGATGTAGAGTGAAGGGAAAAAAAAAATCAGAGTAGCTGCCATAACATGTATATCCTTCACTTCTGGCTTACAAAACATTTGCACAGAACTGCTATGAATCCTATATCTTCTTCCAGCCCACCCTGGCCAGTGCCTTTTACCTCTCCTCACATGAAAAATGGTGCAAACATGGTACCAATTCATCAGCATTTGAGAGCCCTTCTAGAGAAAGCATCCAGCATCCACTTATTTTTATTATTATTTTTTTTTTCCCACCCATCTCTGAAGTCCAGGTATTTTAGTTTTTCAGTTACACTGGGCACTGGCTGGAACTACAGTAAATTTTACCCTTCTGATTAATCCCTCAGTGTTGGATTTCCTATTTTCTTATTATAAGCAATGTGGGATCCCTTAATTCCTATCCCAAGTCCTGATAGTTTACCAAATAACTTTTTTTTTTCCACAGTTCTTTCCCACAGAAGTAGTTAGGAACCACATCACTCTGAAAGCATGAATAAATACATTAAATTGTGTGTAAATTAGGGCGAAGCAATAAATACACAATAGTTTTCAGGTGTTGAAGAAATGTATACATTTCCCTTTTAGCCCTGACACATTAATGAAGCACCTTCCTTTCCATCAGAATAATTCTCTCTGTGTTTGGAAGCATAAGTCCTATTTCAGATAGAATATGGGATAATTGAATATATATTTGTGCCAAGATTTCCTTTGTGTAATTACATTACTGCATAATTTTATGCTCCATAGCTAGGAAAGCATGTATGGCTTCCTTGAACGCTTCACCTGTCGCCGTGAGAATTTCACTCTTTTCCTGAACAAACACAGCCTTTATATAAAGTAAACATAAATGAACCATCCAGGGCAGAAAGTTCCTGAGGCCAGAATAAAACTAACAAAATGTCGCCAGTATTTTAAGAAGGAGATCCCAGGAATGCATAGCCTGTGGTATGTGATGTATGTTCAAAGGCATGTAATGTTATTTTGTTTAGCCAGAACAGCCTCCCCATGCCTGGATGCACTCTGTAACAGACATCTTAATGCCTTGCCTTGCTCCTGCCAATGAAGATGTAAGTGGGGTTTCCTTAGAGCAGTGATGCCTTCCAGCTTCCCCAGTGCGGGACCATGTTCAAGTGAGACCAACTCCATGGAAGCACCTGTGATGGTTTCCAAAACACCTCCTCCCTTCTGGAAAAGAGAGATTGCCCTGAGCATGACCCCTCCTGCCTGCTGACAGCAAATGCTGGTTCAACACGAGTGCCTGGAGCAGAATTATTGAAAAGCTTTGTACGAGACTGCAGGGCAAATTCAGGCTCATGGGTAAGTCTATTACGTTCATTTCTTCTGGCATGCAACCATTTTTTTTGTTGTTTAGTTTAGTTTAGTTTTGTTTTTGTTTTTTTCTTTTCTTTTAACTTTTCTGGTATTATTCGAATGTTGCATAACTTCTGCTGGAGTCAGTGACTCACAAGAAAAAAAGCATTCTTCCCGAGAAACGCAAAACCAATATACAATATTTGGAGTACTACTGGGAGGGGCTACAGTGTACCATAACATGTAATTTATCAACCAGGATGATGCAGTGCAGCCTCCTGTAAATTTTTCATCTGCGATATATTACATTCTGAAGCTTTCTTTTCACTTTGCAATAATCATATTGATTTTAAGAAATAAAATAGATGTCTGAAGAGCAGAGCCTTCAGTCTGACCCTCTGAAAAATTACAGTCAAATAATAAGTTCAAAGAAAGTGGAATTCTGCATGTATATGTGAATTAAGGAAGCAAGGAAAATATTTGTAAGGCTGTCAAATCAATATAAGATCTTAAATTAGAGTGATACTCAGAAAACAGTGGTGCTATGCATTGCAGTTCTTGCCTTGCAGTGAGTTTCTGTATACATTTGTTCAGTTTGTAAATAAACATTAGCTTTTTTTTCTTCTAAGAGCTTTTCCTGCTTTGACTGAATCATGACATTCAGATTGGAGTCATGTTTTCTCCGGTGGCAGCAACAATGAGATTTCTGAACCAGGTGCTCTGTGATCTTCAGCCACACCTGGATATCCTCTGTCATCAGGTAATGCCACTACTGCTAGGGAAATCACATTGCCAACAGCTGCTTTCTTTAGGGTGGAGCTAATGGACCTTGGAAAACTATATGATGGTTCAGAAAATGAGTGGAGGGAAGCATCTGGGCATTGTGAAAGGGGTTCGGGTAGCAGTGTGAGCTAAGATGCTAAGAGGCTAAGATGCTCTGAGAGGCACAGGATTTGTGAGCTGAACTCCACCCATCTTTCACAGGTCAAGACAAACCTCGGTCCTTTGTGTGCTTCTCTGAGTCCTGCTTGCACAGAGAGGAAACTAAGCCCTAGGATGTTGTTTTCCAATATTCTTAATTTGGCGTGTGTTCAGGGAGCTGCATCACTTGTATTTTATATCAAAATCAAACGTTTATTTGATGTTGCTTTTTAATTGTATTTGAATTGTTAAATATCCTGTGATATGTTTTGTTAAGAATACTGCACATTAGTATTAATATTGTTGTTAGCAACAATAATGATCAAAGCTTTTTTCTCAGTATAGCCATCCGTAGTACGTTATTCAAAAATGAGTATAAAATTTCACATGTAAATACATGCTCCAACTGCAGTGCACAATATTATATGTCCCCGACACCTCCAGAAAGACACAAGTAAAATGTGAATGGTATCTTTGATACCCTTACAGCATTGTGATGCTTTGGGAAAGAGCAGAAATACAAATGCTTTCACAAAAGTTTGTATTTCAGACTAAAATGAAATAAAGTAATTTACAGTCCTCCCCATCACCTTTGCAAGGTGGAAAAAGATTGTACGCATACAGGTATATATAAAATCACAAAATATATGTCTACATCCAGTGGGATGTAGAGCAAGAGAAGCCTCGTTAGGATCAATATTCTATGGAGGCAAATTGATGCATATGAACAGAGAAGCTGTTCATTTTTAGGTCTCCTAAGGGAACGAGTTTTAGATAATTATATGACAAAAAGACCTTTTAGGATCTATGAAAAAACACTCCAAAATGTCAAATGTATAGAAGCCGTGTTTCACCTGTAATGATAAAAGCACCGCATTCTGTAACCTTTCTAGAACAGATTTACTAAACACATTAGCTTAATTTTACCGGACTGTAAATGTCTATTGTACTGTACTGTTAGGGAGCTGTGCTAAATGAATACTGGTGTCCTGCTGTATGTCAGAATATTCTGGGATGCTTCAGGACTTTCCATGGAAGAAAAACAGTAGGCAGAGCATATTTGGAGAATGCCAGAGAACAGCCAACCCAGGAGTAATTTTAAAGAAAGGCTGACCAAAATTTCTTAAAAATTAAAATGAAACAAAAACAAAAACAAAACAAACAAACAAAACAAAACAAAACAAAAAACCAAGAACAAAAAACACCTGGAAGGAGTTGGACATTTTTGGATAGTATTTTCCTAAGCATTAATCTACTCTCTCTTGGTTTGGGATTTTCAGGTGATGGTGATAAAAGGCAGAGTGGTGCCTGGTTTGCAGACTCCCGGGCAGGCCAGTGGGCTGGACTCAAGCACAGCAGAAGCAGGAATTCACAGGCTCCTACACAACGTTGCTGTCAGAGAGGTATAGCATTTTCAGATTTGGCTTGCAGAACAGGGTAGCCGTTCATTAAAGGGCTTAAAACCAGCTGGTTTTGGCTTAGGTCTATTCATGCACTCCTCAACTATCATATTGTCAACATATGTGAACATATTGTCAAAGATTTTATGAAGAAAGATATTAAGAGGGTTCATAATCTCAATGTGCAAAGCAAAGTCACATTATCTAGAAAGTATACTGAAGTAGATAAAATTAAATACATATTTTCCGTAGCATAGAATAGGAGTTACAGTGCTTAATAAATCTGTATACCACATTTGGGGATGTAGTTACTGACCTTACATGTTTATTGTATGTACAGGGTGTATTCCTTTTCAGATAAAGCCTTTAGTATCAGTCTCCTAAGGTATACAAAATTTTGATTTCAGTGCATAATGAGATGTCTGTGGCCTGAGTTCTAGTTCTGTGTAATACTGAAGGTATAATTCTGATTTGCATTGGTAACTTTCTTTTGACATGCTTGAAGAACTGGCAGAGGTTGGTGACAGTTTCATATCTGATGAGCATATATGCAAATGGAGGTGAACCATATCTGACCATAGGCATGGCTATGGAAAATTGTAAGCCATATTCCTTCATTGCTGCAGCACAAGTATGCAACTAAACATAGTCACAAATACTAGGAGCTCAAGTACAATTTCCTTACTATCAGTGTTATGGAGTTGTTATGGATCTCTGCTGCCCACCACCCCTGACTGCATTATGCCCCTCTTTCTGAGTTCATACTCACATGATACCAAGCTGATGTGCAATTGCAGATATGCCAGTTGCTTTTGTTCTCCTCTTCTATCCACCAGCACTGAAGAAATCTGTGGAGTGGGGGCAAGAAAACAAAGCAGACCTATCTGACCACTTGGAAACTTTCTACTTGTGAATATAGCTGCCAATTCTGACACAGCCAGGGAGAAAGACAACTTCAAAATGTGTTATGTCTGGCTGGGATGAGAGCCAGATTATTAACAGGATGACTTGTTTTGTGAGAGTAAGTGAAAAATTCAATACCACCTATGCTTTCAGTCCCCTCTCTCAGTTCTGATGCCTGGAGTCTTTGAACTGGTATTTGATTATTTATGAATGTATAATAACCAAATAGTGGCACTAAATTGAGAGACATTATCTTCACAGTTGACATAGAGGCTCCACAACTGCCCATTTCTCCACTTTTTTTTTAATACACTTGAATGACAAGCTGCTGATAAAAATAAATACTTTGTGACAAGAGAAGAAATATGACTTGAGGGTGTCAGTGTTGGAATGAATATCACAGAGGTCTTCCATCACTGTAGTTAAATGTGGAATGGCATCTAAAACTGCACAGCTCAATAAATTGCTATTATATAGGCTATATTTGTAATCAGGGGATGCTATCTGTAGTCTTATAGCTGAGTACATGTATCAGGGCAAAATATTTCTAATATCTGAAATGTACTGCATCTAAGCCTCAGCTTTCAGACAACAAATGATTACTTTCAAACAGTATGTCTTCACAAATCAATGTTTTTCTTATCTTTGTTGGTTTATTTTCACACTGTATATCTCACACTTCATTATTAAGCTGTACTTTCTGTGTTGTTTGTTTGTTTTTGAATTAGTTTCATGTAGGTTATGGCAGATTTAAGTTTTTTGTTTTGTTTTGTTTTGTTTTCATTTTGTATGAGTGTTCTGTAAATGGTAAGTGTATATATACCAGGATGGGAACACAAGTGGCACCACAAGTCAAAAATGATGCTGGGTAGCAAAATTTGCCTTCTATTTGCCATTTAGTTTTCATTTCATAAATTTATACCTAATAATGTTGGTTCCTTTGTATAAATAACCAATAATTAATTTATTTTCTTCAGTGGAACACAATGAATTCCTAGTAATGTATAACATTTTCTAAACTGTTTTTTGTCCATATAATTTCTTCCATCTTTAATAGCCCCTTTCCCCCAACTACTAAACTTTCTTCATAGTTTGTGTTTGTTTTAGAAACACTTGCCCCTTGGTCTGATTAATTACTTTGTATACAATGCCAAAGCTTTTTAATCCTCCGCTCTTCACCCTCTTACTTAGATGTCATTGTTTAAAATTTTAATGAAGATTTATTAATGGTTTTTGGAGGTGTTCTTTTATTTATTTATTTATAGAAATTGCATTATCTCTTTCATAAAATTTGAAGAAACTTATATGGGATTTGCATTATTAATGCTATTATTATCAGTATCATCATTATTAATTCTACCTATTTACTTTTGCTGGTATACTTTTTTTTTTTTTTTTTCCATTTGAACCCTCAACTTACAAAACATTAAAAATACATTGCAATGCATGAATGGCAGGAAGATTAACATGGCTTCCCATATAGGCAGTGTGTCTCTATGGCCTTATGCTTTTCCTTTTTAAAGTTACATATAGAAAGAAATATCACCTACATTTATATATTCATTAAATGAAAATTCATAATCTAGATGTGGAAAAGTAAGTGAATTAAAGTTTGTAATCTTATATTGCATGCTGAAATTTCATAGTTGAATCTGTGAGTTATGCTAACAAAAAGAAACCCTGCAGAGTGATAATAAATACTTTCAGTGGAAACCCATTAGAAATGAAAACAGAAATATAAACAGAAATCTTGCTGACCAGTTTTTTCTTTTCACTTTCTGCCTCCTCTTGAAGTCTTGTATTGCAAAAATATGCAAAGTGTAATTTTGTACTATATATTTGGTCCCAGCAGCACACTGCAAACATCTAGCTCTAAAATTACAGTGATGTTTATCTGCAGATTTTTTTGCTCTCTATTTTACTTCCTATGTCCTGGAACACAAGGTTTGATGGCCAATATAAATATAAGCCATATAGTTTAACTGCAGAGGCTATTCTTACTCATAGAAATGCCTAATACTTCCCTCCTGTACCCACTCATAATTTCCTTAACTATGTCAATAATATCCTGTGTCAGGAAGCTTGCAAGTTCATTATACATTGTGCCTGATTCTGGCAAACTATAATTAGTTTAAAATTTCAAGTGAAAAGGAAAGAGCAACTAAAAATTCCAAAAACAAATGCAAACCAAAAATGGATCAATATAACACTTCTCTTATTTCCTACTAAATGATTCTCTATTTCTTCGTGCATTGCAAGGTTGCTGATGCTTAACTAGTATTTTGGTGCTCGCTCAGGAAATTTGCTGAACAAAAGTCAAATGCGACCTAAGTATTATTAATAATTTGTTGTGGTGTTTGGCAACATATGTTTGGCAAAGAACAGGAGTAATAAGCTTTGAAGTGCATGCATGTTTTGAGAGGGGATTTTTCACAGGTGCTGAAGCTGCATGGGTCTCAGATGTTCTTAAAGATCTAAGACAACAGAATATCTCTCCAAACCATTAAAGTTTGAAAAGCAAGTGAACAGATGTTCAGTCCTTTCATTTAATATTTCAAGCAGCTGTGTAACTTCACTGCGTTGAATTCCACCTCCCCCCTTCCCCCCAACATTTAAAAACTAAACTGGGTTTAAGGTCAAGCCTGATGACAGCCTGAGCTGGTTCTGACAGCTGTTTAAATGTTTGTGACATCTGCCTCAGAAGCTAGGATGCGTGTCTCTCTTCTGCCTGAACTGCCGCACAACGGTTTTGTCATTCCTCCAGGCAGTTTCCTCTGGTGAATGACTCAAGGTGCAGGGAGCTGCTAAAAGTTCCTGAGATGTCGGTTGCACACTCTTAACTGCTTCATGGCCTTTTCATCAGGATGGGCAAAAATACAGAGTTTAAACTCTTTATTAGCAACATGGAGGAAAAGCAAAAGTTCTTGAAGATATTCCTTAACATGTTTGAGGCACATTTTGCTTCATTTGAAGAGATCTGTCACCACATTCCTGATGATAGGTGGCTAATTTTGCAGAGTACTCAGTCACAACATGACATTGTCCTTTCTTCACTCAAAAGCCTGTAACTAAACAACTTCTCAAATGGCATCTCCCCATGAGGCTTGCAGCACGAGCAGACAACTGCAGAAATTCTGGCAGCTTGCTGATTAATCCCTAACATTGGGCTCATCTGTTTCTGTATTTAATTCTCAATAAGTCTCAAGAAGGCAGACTTCAACACGGTCAGGAAATCAGCAGACAAAACCTCACGGAAGAATCTTAAGAGGTAGAAGGCCTGGAGGGACCTAGCACCTCCTTAAAAGCTCATTACTAAATTCAAACCACCTTGTGCATGGAAAGGATGGAAAGTTCCACAGAAACAAATTGGTTAAATTGTGATCTGAAATTCATTTCTTGTCTTCTTTCAGACAGCTCCCATTGACAGTTTGTGTAATGCTGACATTAAAGGATATATTTCTTTCAGGGTGTTTAGCAAATTGCCACTTAAGGCTGGGCTTTGTGCTGATCATCTGCTTCTGTGTTACACTGCAGGGTAGCTTTCTCAATGCAACATATGAACTTTTAAATTTAATTGTATTTTTTAAGTGGAGAAAACCTTTGACTATCTTTCTATGCACCTGTATGAATGATGTCTTACTTGCTGGGGCATTGCAATTTGACACAAGATAGTAGAGAGAGCTGCCATTATTTATAGCAGTGTCTTGTCATTCTCAAATCTGTGACCTAGTGTCTCATGCTACAGGGGAGTAAAAAGAAGTATATCATCTGTAATGAGAAATCATCCCTAAATACTTACATCAACAGTATGAAGTATCTAAGGAAGGACTTATATAATGTTTTGTTGTCTGTTTTGTCCTGTGAAGATTTCATGTATGATATGGTCAAAGTTTGCTGTTTTCTTGTTTGTTTTCCTGATGAAATTTTGTCCAGTGTCATTGATTTGTGTTACCATGAACTGGATCTTATCTGTCCCAAACTCAGTATTTTCTCTGTGAGCCCGTCATCACTTCTCTCAGCACTGATGTGTTTCATCAGAATTGATGCTGCTATTCCTATGTCATCAGTTATTTTCTGGATATCTGTAAGGTTTCCAAGTAGTCTTTGTTCTTTTGTTGAAACACTTCATTCACTGACCTTACTCCAAAAGGTAAGCAGAGAAACGTGTTTCTGCCCCAGGGTGTACTGAAAGTGCACAGTTAATATCATTTTTCATCTAATCTGACTTGTCAGTATCCATCCCTCCTACTGGGATTACTTTTAGCAGGCCAGTTGGCTTTGACCATTTACTATCACAGCTTAGCCTTCCTGAAACTGCTGGAACTCAGGTATGTTCAAGTTTCACCGTTTTTTGTCTGATGTGATGCTGTTAACAAACAGACTGAATATTTTTGTCTATACTCCCTTGTTTCCTTACCTGCTGTTTTGAACAGGTCTGTTACTGCAAAAGTACAGCTGTGCCTGGCACAGTCTGATGAATGCAGATATATGTGGTGCTCCTTAAGGGAGACTACTAATTCCTGGAAGACGTTTGGGTGTGGTCAGCGTTCTGTGAAGTTTCATGTCTGCTTTGCCTTAAAACCTTGTGTTTGAGTTACACTGGCCTCTGAGATACTCCCAAAGGGTCAAAGATCAGCTTTTCTTCAGCCATTGCCTTGTTCAGGTGACTTCAGAGTTTTACCTGGGACTCCATTACTGCACAGGTAGTTCATTTAGTTTCTTTATCTGGACTAGGATATGGAGTCTATTTTAAAAGCTGAAACTCAGCTGCTATGCTTAACTTTGAGTACATTTCTTGGAGTACTTTCTGCATGTGCTGTAGAGTTTGTCCTATTTTATGATACTGCACCCACAAGAGATTAGTCACATCTGAGTTCAGCCAGGGATTTGTGGCTTTTTCCCTGGGGTGTATTTGTTGTTTTGAAAAGCAAGAATAGTGGTTACACATGCTGGATTTGTGACAGAAAATTTGCACAAACCTGTGGTAATGTTTCTATCCATGTATGAGGCATGCAAGTTTTTCTACTGTGACTCAAGGGCCTCTGGGCCCACATGGTTCTGCCTATGCAAATTTCAGACTACAGTGCAGACCTGATCTCTGTGTGTGTGGCACTTCAGTTCTGCAGATTATGTCTTTTTGCATGCCCAGATCAGTCTTCCTCAGACACCTTTACACAAGTGATTTATCAGTGACGCTGAACACAGTTTTATCTCTAAGCATGTCATTGTCAGGATTTTCTGGTTTAAAATTTCAAGCTTTTTGCCCCAGATCTATTACTTTCTTCCTATCTGCTTTTCTTGGTACTGGTGAGACCAGAACTGATATAATGCAAACACAACATTTTTTGTTTATTTGTTTTTCTTTCATAGATCACAGTATTTCTAAAGCATTGTTAAGGCATCCTCTGGACTGGGATTGTTTTCAGTTTTTTGCTTTGATAACGTGATCTAAATCCCAGAATCTCCTGATCTAGTGAGTTCAGCACAACTGCTACTTTCAAGTGCTACCCTGTTTATCAGCTTTTGCCAACTTGTTCAATGTGGGTATGTGGGATGCAGAAGGGGAGGTGATTTATCACTCCTGCTGCTCTGTACTTTTCCTCTGTTACAGGAAGTGCTACGCTCTGTAGTGCTAAATGGACACTGGTAGCACTAATATGCAGTCTGATCTAAAACTCTGTTTTAGAGTAATAATAATGGTTCCTGTGGAGACTCCAACTAAGCAATCCCTTATCTGCTATCAGACTCAGGAGACATGTGACATCCCTGCTGGGGATTATACCTAAGTACATCTAGAGAGACCATATCGGCATAAAAAGCTAATCCTCCTTGACCTACAGGCTACACCTCAAAGGATAACCATGTCACTAATGCTTAAAGCAGGCATAAGCACCTTCTGGAAATTAACTTACTTTAGATTAAGAATGATTTGGTAGAACAAATCTACATCTAGTGATGTCACATGTCACTGAAGTTTCCTTGGTCTGCTACTAACAGAATTGTCATAAGCAGGAAACATCCATAAATAAATGTAAACATGTTTGTCTGAAATAGTCCTCTAAAGTTGTATTGGATTTCTTGCTGTTGGTTTTCTCCCAGTGTTCCAGTACTGCAACATGTCCTTAAAGAAAAACTAACAGTTGAGGCTGGAAAGTCAATACAAGCATATATAGAAACACACTCTTGCCTTCTTTCATAGCATCACTCAACAACATAAAGAAAAACACTCAGCAAATAATAGAAAATAAACAAAAACTGGAAGTGGATTTAGGTTTTTCAGATGTAGTTAGGGCACTAGTCCTACCACCACCCACTAAATGCTGGGGTTTGTATGACAAAGTGATCAAATAATTTCATCTCAATAGCTTTTTTTAATTTTTAAGTAGTTATGAGTATATTTCCTCTATGGAAATATTAGGACTATGAAACATCTGCTGGTTATCCCAGGAAAGTTTGCTCATTCTGTCCCTACTTACTCATTTTTAGTTGTAAATTTGGACAAAACTTAACTAAAATTCATTACCTTCTTCCCCAGCTGTAGTGGCTGTAAACACTACAATCATCATCATTAGAAGATCGTTAAAGAAACTAGACTAGATTGAATGAGGTTGTGTCCCATATTAAAACACAGTTGTTGCAAAGCTGTAGAAAGTCTGGTTCAAAGGGTCATCTCTGAGGTGAGATGTTGAATATCATCATTTTTTCCTATCAGTCCAAGATATGGCACTCTGTGTTTTGTTAAATTGGACCCATGCTCTGTAATTCATTTTACAGTGAAGCTGTTGTCATAATACTTTTGACATAATACTGTAATGATGGTATCTGCCAAGAACTGGGTTGTTTACCGAGACAGAAGTGTCATTGATTTCTGCTTTCTTATCGTGATGACCCCAAACCCTCTAATGCTGTGTTCACCATCAGAATAGGATGTCAGAAGAAGAAGCAATGCTAATATACAACTGCATACAGTATCCCTGTTTCTTCTTTCTTTTGCACAACTTCTGTCACCCATTTCTAACCAACTGCTAAGATACATCAACTATTTGTAATAGTGCCATCTGGTGATACCTACAGTAATGTTATAGTGTATATTTGCTATACTTCTGAAATAAACATATTACTTTCTCTGGTGCTTGCTTATCAGTTTGTATTCAGAAAACAATTCAAATTTTTCAGTTTAAATTAGGTGACATTTTACAACTTTTGCAATTAAATTTTGACTTGCCACTATTAAATTTACTCTATTTCCTATATCACATTATTTGAAGTGATTCAAATTAAAAAAAAAATTTAAAAAAAAATTAAAATTTAAAAAAGTGCCAGATATTTATAATTATGTAATGGGGAATATACATATACAAAATAAGCATGCAAAGATTTTTTATTCCTGCCCTGTGTAGCCCTAACTAAAAGCAAACTGTAGCTAAAGCCTCTGAATTTGTCGCAACAGCATGTATTCCAACTATGTGAATGGGTTCCTCTAAATGATCCGTTTTTTTCAAGTCCTCAAATAGGGGCTAAGTTCCACAGTTAAGAATCAGGTCCAAGAGAGTAATGTCTTTCCAAGAAAATAGTGCAATTTTCCCTAGTTGCAATAATAATAGTTTAAGACATAATGTGAATTGTATGGTTCTGAAAACCATGACTGTAATCTCCAGACAAATTAAGGGATAGTACTTCTGTGAGTAATTCAATAGCTGATACTTGCTCTTTTATTCAAAATAAATGTAAAATGAGCCTACCCCAAATTTTAAAAAGAAATACTTCTGATCTTTTATTATTATTATTTTTTTAATTTCTACTTCAATGTTACATGGCAATCTAAAAGAAGATTTCTCTACAGCTATATTGTAAAATATGTATATTTAGAAAGGATTTATCTCCCTTTTGGTTAGTACTGGGTAAAAAGTGAAATAACATATTCACAAACATGATTGCTAAATCCAGCAATTTGATTCAATGATGTTTGTACCGGACCTCCTTTACTTTTCCATGTGCTTTGAGGAATCGGCCTTTTGTTAAAATAAATGTTTAGGAAAGAACCGTTCATGTAAATATGACTGTATTAGCACACCAACAGAAGTGTTTATATGCAAACAAGCACATACAAACAAGCATATGAGAAGCACTTTTAATCTCCTTTTCACTCTTTTTAAATGCAAATACAAGAATGAAATTAAAATTAAGTCTGTAAAATAGAAATAAATCTGATTGTTCTTTTCATATTTGCTAGGCCAAAACCTAGAGCTAATATACATATTTAAATGTCATTCAAAGCCTAGAATTTAAAAGTCTTGTTACTTTCCATGGGATTTAAGTCATCTACTGGATGAAATATGTTTTATGTCTCAATGTGACAAAAGATAAAAACTGCACTGCAGTTCTTAAATAATAAGGAGGATATTCTGAATAGTAGAGTCATGAGCCCAGTACGTTTGAGAATTGCTACTTGAATAACCATGAAAAATTAAAATGTTTATATGGAAAGTGTAGGCGATTCATAGACAAACTGCTACCTGCAAAAAGACAGATAAGCATAACAAAAATTAATAAAGTGGCCATGTTGAATACTGATGTCCAGCAGCAATAGTTTAAGACTTTTTTATTTTATATTTAGATGGAGTTTATATTTAGAGTCTGAGTTCTATTCTTGCACCTGTAATACAAATTTGGAAAAATACAGAACATAATTTTGTTGTGCTAGGACACAAAATCAGTGAGCAATATTGCCCAATTTTTGTAGAAAATATGTACAGAAATACCAATTGGTGGTAATAGAGCTCCATGATTATTTCCAGAACAGATTTTCAACTCCCCCTTCAGACAGAATTTTTTGTGCTTATGCTAACTCACATTAGAATTTGATGATTTGGAAAATCCTTGAATTAGGAAAGAAAACGCTTAATTAATGCATGAATTGATTTATACAAAGAATACTTCAGGCACTTTTTATGTACATAAAAAAATCTGGTTAAGCAGTACAGGCTTGAGGTATGTGAGTCAACACCTGGAAGACTTATTTAAACTTAACTATGGTTTTATTTAATAAACAATAAAAAAAAAGCTGTAGGCATTTGTGCAGTTTTAGGAAATATCAGAGTAAAGCCTTTTTCTGATGTAGCTATGCTTTAGGGCAAAACTGAGCCATCATATCAATAAGAATTACAACTTTATATTTCAAAGATCTACTTGTTAAATCTTTTAAAAGTAGACATTATACTGAAATCATCAGAGAAAAAACATACATTGTAATGGAAATATTGATGAAAATATGCTCATTTTAAAATTGTATCTTTTATATTAAAATGCAATCTAATTAAGTTCACATATGATAGATGATAGATGCTTTCTGAATTGAGGCAATTCCCCACCCACAGAATTAGCATAAATTTTTACCTCTGAGGTGAGCTGGAATGATAAAGAACATTAAAGCTGCTAATGGGCTTAGCTATTTGTTTGTTGAACACTATCAGAAAACGAATAATAATATAACAAAACTGAAAAAAATAATCACATGCGGAAGTCCCTCACTAATTTTGTTTCGGAAAGTATAGAATGCTTCTGTGCATTGTTTTCCATTCTGCTTTATGTATATGTTGACAAGGAAAGATTCTGTCTTTTTTTTTTTTTTTCTTTCTTCCTTCAGTTGTGTCACTTGCTATTAGATACTTCACTCTGGTGATTTGAATTGCATTTGGAGAAACTGTTTTCTGTAGATCTGTATGCTTATGCTTGCACAGAGGGAAATGCATGTAAATGAGGAAGTATTTGCACTGATTATAGCAATTAAATCGAAAATACAGAGGAGAAGAAGAATTAAACTGCATGTGACATTGCTGTGAAAAGATTATAGTGTCAAAAGGGAAGGACATAAATTACAGTATGACTACATAACTTAAGATAAAGCAAGCCCATTATTATTGATAGTTTCTAGTTTTCACACAGATGTACAGACACATGCATACACATATTATAACGTTTTACAGCTTGAAACCAACAAATAAATTTGAAAAATCCATTGTGTAAATCTGACTGCAAAAATTGAGTCTAGAAAGCAAATGGCCCACTTGTAAGACTGTGGTTTTGCTCTTTATACGTGATATATTTTTTTCAAAAGTACCAAGTTATTTTAATTTACAGACCTATTAATTATACCAAAGTTGTTAAAAAAACAAACAAACAAACAACCAAACCAAACCAAACCAAACCAAGCCAAAACAACAACAACAAAAAACCAGCCAGTTAAAATGTAAATATTTTTGATCTAGAAATCAGGAAAATCTTAGTGTTTGACAGAAAGAGCCATCCAGTTCAAATTATTTTATTCTTGTACTTCCTGTTACTATCCACTGAAAATGTCCTCAATCTATCTGACAGAAGTCTGGAAGATATTCCTACTTCGTCTTTTTGCCCTTAATAGTAAAAGCTAAATCTCTGAGCCAACATATGTGTCCAAGTTGAGAGTCCGTGGCTGTCAAAGCCATAATATCTACCTGAGGTTTACTTTTTACTCTACTTAATTAGAATTATCTGAGAAATATGAATATAATGTCCAGAAACACAGAGTCCTATCTGCAGTGTAAGGTAATTCATCTCATATTTTCAGTTGAAAACCTTCCTCAAATTTTCAAAATAAACTTCAGCAAGACAAATATTTTTGAAAGTAAATCATTTGTCAAAAGTAAATAATGCCATTGTGATTGACACTATTTAAATGACCACTTTGTTAAAGAATCCACTTCTCATGCCTAATATTGTGTTAGAAACTTCTGTTCACCCATAGAGTCTAACAAAAGAGAATATCAAATAATTTTAAGAGCAAAGTACATTGAGAATTTCCCCCTAATCATTTCCTCCATATTTCCTTATGTACATCATAGTACATACAATTTAAAAGAGAAAGAAATCACGATGGCTTCAACTGTAGTGGGAAAAGAGAATAGCCATAGACTAATCACAGAACAAGAAAACAGAGAGCTTATTTTCAACAGTTGATCCATTTTCAATGTAAGCTCACCTGCAAACTTTACATGCAATAAGAAATGGAAAATTCTAACTCAGAATGAATCTCTGCATAAATAGACAGACAGACAGACATGCATGTAGATAGACTCCTGATCCATCCCCATCAATTTCCCCCTCAAACAGCTAAAATATACACTATGGAAAAATCACATTGATCTTTCTGTACTTTGGGTAAGAATATACGTTTTGCAAAAGAAATATGTGGTAGAAATTGGTAGAAAGGAGCAAAATAAAGTTTGTAAATACTTACTGTACTTTGCACTTTCACAAGTTGCTATGGGCAGGGCAGATACTATGGTACTAGTTTATATTTCTTCTTGAGCTCCAATGTACTTTAGTACTAGAAGCATAAACATCTTTAAGTTTTAAAGGTCACAAAGGAAGAATATAGACCACATTTAAAATGGAAACTCATCTTCAATGTCTAGTAAGTCTTCATGTCAATTTGGGGATCTGGGACGCAAGCAACAGAGATACAATTTTTACGGTGAAGAAAGACAACTCTAGAGCAACCCTTTCTTGACTTAGATGACTTAATCCCAATCCATCCAGTGGCTAGAAGATTTAGATAAATGAGGCGCCGATCTTCAGCTATTCAGTGAAAAGTTAGCTCTGGTATTAAAGCTCATATTATGGTTACACACAGAGAGATTTTATTGAACCAAAATTCCAGTAGTGCAGATATAATATTGAAGCTGACATATACATTAGCTTTGTGTTATTGATGTTGTGACTTCTATTTCTTTGCGCCTTAAATGCAATATGAATATCACATAGAAATTCAGCTGTCATCAAGTTTCACAAATTGATCACAAGTTAAAAATCTAAATCTTAATTTATTTTTCAAGGTTTTCTGTCTTTGTGAATCAGATGGGCTGTTCTTCAGAAAGACATTGCATAGGAAGGTGGATGCACTAACCTTTTAGAGCAAAGACAGGCAACCAAATTTTTACACATGCTTTCCAAACATGAATGGAAATTCCTGTAATTCATAATAATAAACATATGATTAATATAGATCATGTTTCCCTTAAATTCTATTCCTAATTCCAATAGAATGGGTAATAGAGATAAACCTCTGTCCGAAGTTTCATGTACTGGTAATAGAGATGAGAGAAAGAGAAACTGAGTGTTATCATATTGTGTATATGAATGGAAACAAAAATCGTGCCACAGTCAAATGAACACTTAAAATACCGCATAGTAATAGTATCCTCTAACTTCAAACTGCTAAAACAAATTATCATATGGTAACTATATGTATATCATATACACATGTATGTATGTATAAAATTAGACATATAACTGTGAATTGCATTTCCCTCTTTAGGTATTCTACCTCTTATATATTTAGGTCACTATAAAATTAAATAAAGTGTTTTAATGTATGTCTGGTATTGTAAAACCCTAAATTCACTAAGAATACTATTCATATTGAACAAATCTGATTTCTTAGTGCCAGTGGTGATAAAGTACCTTTTCTAATAATAAGTCTGTAGTGTTTCTCCTATTGGTTATCTGCAAAACCCCAAAGTGAAAAAACAACCTGATTAATTAATCTCCATGAAGAACTGCATTTATATGAACAGGAAGGCATACAATCATAAGCATCTTCCCAAACACTGAAGATATGTTTAAAAATAATATTTTCTCTTTAAAGTCCAGAAGACCACTGAATGTTTGATATATACTCTACTCAAAATGTTGAGATATGAGGGTTGCATCTAAGTGAGTATGGTAAGCAAGCTTCATATTTTCATATTTACTTTATCAAAGACATCTCCAAATACTTATCATTTAATAAGAGAGCACTTTCCTAGGGATCTGGGTACTTAGGACATCTCATTCTGTCCAGGTAAGAACAAGAATGATGAAACTTGTACTAAACTTTGGAAACTGGTGTTAAACTCCAACAGAGTAGGAATCCAGTTGCAATGACATTTTTCTTAATGTGCCTGTTTAGTTTTGTTTTTACTGTTCTTAAAAATAATTTAAAAAAAATATTTTTATCCATGTGATTTATTTAATTTCATAGACTATAGTGTTCACATACAATCACTGATCCTATTAAATTGTGTTTTACAAAAATTTTCCTAACATTTGCATGTAGTGTTTGAAAAAAGTGTGTGTTGGACAAAGGGACACATTTCCACACATATATTCTTTATTTTTCCTGCACACTTCTGACTTGGAGTAAAGAGCTTGTTCATAAAATGGAGTTTTATATTCCGAGGAAGCAGAATGTGTTTGCTTTTTTTATTAGAAAATTTAAAATTCCTTTCTCATCATGATCTATAATCTGACATGCTTATAAATACCCTGTCACACTCTGCCTTGCACATTCCTAATCTTTTGTTGATAGTCATATTGACTTCCATTTACACTGCTTCACTCACACCCATTCATACTGAATCAGGCTTTGTGCTTGGTTGATCACGCTGAATGAAAACCATTCTTTGCCTTTCAGACTTTTATATTCATAACCATTTGTATTTCTTTATTCATATTCTCTGCTTCACACATCCATTGTGTATTATCTCAAGATATTTCTAGCCTGTGTAGCCTTAAAAATTTAAGACCTGATTTAGGGGAAAAACATCCATGAAACTGATATACTTAAGAAAAATCCTCTTTCTGGTTTTTCTTCTTTCATAAAAAGAAAAATGGAAAGTTTTAGTGAACTGGAAAAGTGTGGAGAAATGCTAAAGTGGGATATTTGTTATGCTACTCGCCTAGGGCTAGTTGCTGAAACCCTTATAATAAATAGTTCACCATCTGAATGTATATTAACTGAGTTGGTCAACTCAAAATATAGTGCGTTACACAGTGTGGCTAAGGGTGGCACAGACTGTCACCCCAGCCTTTGAAGATTTTAATTGAAAAATTAGTTTAAGTGTGACAAGATTGTACAGTCTGATTGGTAGCCCTGAACTGTGTGGTTGGAGGGCAGGAGGTAGGAGGAGGAGGAGCATGTTTTATGAAGATCGCTTTTGCTTGAATTGTTTTGGTACCAAAGGCCCTTACTTAAGATTTTCAGTAATATGGAGGAGTTGAAATTTTTGTCAGTATAGAATTGATATAAAAATGCAAAGAAAGATTCCCTCAACCTTCCTGTCTGAATAGCATTTTGCTGGCACTCTCTGGAATATTTGTGATATACTCAGAGTTGAGTGGTACCGTGCATGACAAAAGGCTTTCAAATATGATGTCATTTTTGGTTTGCAATTTGCCACATGTATACTTCAGTTAGAAAGTAAAGCAAAAGAGTATACTGAACCTATGTGCTATACTATTAATTTGTAAATAACAGTGTATTTGAGAAAAGATTTATATGTTTTGCAGCTTTGCATTTTCAGTTAAAGTGTAGTACAGCTTACTTGTATTGGTTGCATTATAACCAGCCATTTGTCTGTAAGGCATAACAGCTACTTCATGTAGTTGAGCAAGGTGCTCTTATTTGTGTTAAGAAACCAAACCAAAACGATACACTTTGTTTTTCCATCCTGGGTAAATGATGTATTCACCATGCCTGAAATGTCTTCCTTCCAAGGGGAACCAAGACAGGTACTAGCATGAGGAATTTTTTGTCAGGAAAGGAGTACCCGAGTGATGTCTCAGCATTTGCTCCATTGACTCCCAGTGACTGTCTGTGGCTAACATGAAGCTGAGCAGAAAATTAGGAGAAAATGCTAGAGTAACTTTATTGTCATTGGGATATTTACTGGAGGAGGCAGCTGCCATGTGAACTTTCAAAACCTTTCTAAACCAGACTGAAGTTACTGCTGCCTCTGTAAATCACAATAAGTTAGAGGCCATTGCTGTTTAAGCTATGCTTAATGTGCCACACAGTGTGTGGGTCCTTGTTTGTCATATACTTTTTCACTTATCCTATTACGTAAGAAGGTCAAAATAACTCTGTATTGTACCATATTGAATAGGTACCATTAAAAGGACAGTAGCAGTGAAATAAAGCATCATTTAGCACATGTGGTAATTTTAAAGGCCTTTTAAAGTCTCTTAAAAATAAAACTGCAGCTGTCAAGAGTTGTAGTGAGGCAGTGGAGGTTCAGCAGGTGTTCCAGAGGACAAACAGCATGCACTCCTGGGTGGCCCCTCAACTCATACAAAGGGCACAGGGAGGGAGGAAAATCTATATATCTACGTATATATATACATGTATACATATAGATACTTTCCAGCTCCCAAGCTGGTGTAAGACAAGATGGCTTAATGTGTGCCCTGGCAATATAAAAAGCTGAGGATCTCCTTCACTACTGTATCATACACCTGTACTTCATTGACTTGGAGTAACAGTAGTTTCATAGTCCCACAAAGCCACTTGCTAATTGCTTGAGTAGTGGCTGTAAAGGCCTTGGGTTTTTCTTATCAGAGGTGAGGGGTGTTTGTGGGGGGAGGGGGTGGGGGTTTCTTCTCCCAAAGTAAAGGGTGCAAATGCCAAATTAAGCACATTGTAGCATGCATGGTTCAAAATCTTTTAACCAATGTGGACTGTCAAACAGCTTCAGTTGTTCCCAGAAGAGAACAATATAACTAGCTGATATGAATAATGTTTGTAAATCTGAGTAATAGCACTTCCTGAAAAACAATGTCTTTTTCTGTATATGTCTTTTTATTACCTGCAGCTCTTTCATCACCCACCATCTGCTCTTTGATTCAGCTCTTTCCTTTTTCCCATGCTAATAGCTGTTAACACTGAACCTGCCTGTTACAGTTCAGGCTGTAAACAGCATGAAAATATTCAGCGTTGCTGGTGTCAAGAATCTTCAGTGCAGTCTCAGACTTTAAAGGGTACATTCAAATAAATAGAAGATCAGTTTTCTGTCATGTTTCAGCTTGACATTCCTGAGGCAGCACAAATAGCCTGCTCAGTAAAGTGTAAAAAGCATTGAAGCAACAGATGAAAAGTTTATTTTCTGTAGTTCTGCTTAGTAAAAATAAAATACACTTTCATGATAACTAGCAACACTCCTTCATATACATATTTCTCTACAGTCATGAATGTGCAGCTTCCTGTTAGAATTCTTGCTCAAATGGTCTTTCTGAAAACAAGAGAGGGGAAAAAGTATCCTTTTAACATAGAATACCAAATCAAAATTACCAATCCAAATGTGCCCATGCCAATTAGGCCACTAATTCATCTGTTGCACTTTTTTTTTTTAAACAAAAACAAAAACAAAAACAAAAACAACTGTTGCAAACACCACATCGGCTTTTGTCCATTTGCAAAGCTGAGTGCTGCACTCATCCAAACAGGCCATGATATTCACTATAGTTGAGGTTATTCACTGTCAACTGAAATATCCAGCCTCTGCATATCATCAGTGACACTGATGGGACTGGTCTGGCATTAAGAGAAATTTTTTTGAAGTGAAGCACAATCAAGCTACCTGTGTATGCTCAAGACAGGACTGTTCTTACTGTTCTTGTTCTGCTGCCATGTGCACGTTATGTCAGGGATTGGAGGTATCAACAAATAAATTAGCATCTAAATGAAGCATTCTGGATATCCAACAGCCTGTAGAACATGACTTGTCTGTATTTTTGAATCAATGAATTTGAATTTGAATTATGTCTAAACCAGCTCTACCATAGCAACTTCATTAATTTGGATCAAAGACTCATCAAGGATAAATTCATGCAAACAAATTCAGTGACTTATTAAAGTTTATCATGGATAGAAGTTTATTTGATAGACAGACTTAGATCCACTCATTCATTCTTCATTCAGTAATATACGTTTTAAAGAGCAATGTGAACAAAATCTGTTTGCCAAGAAAAGAACTAGCAGACCTATTAATATAGATCTTATAATACAAAATACTAGTTGAAAATTACAGTCCATAAACCTATACTTTAACTGATAGATGGAAAGCCATTGCTCTCTCTGTTCCTCATTTCATTGTCCTGATGGGTGACTGTAATTCAACCACTGCAGAGTGGTTGCATGCAGCACTGCCAGAGTTCGGATTCCAGGAGAAGAAATAAGTACCTGCAGCCAAACACCTGTAGCATAGGTTTTGATAAATGCCGTCATAGTTGTGCGGGAGGAAATGTAGGGAGCTGTTTTATTTTGTCTGTCACCTACTAGAACGTCAGTGACTCAATATTGTGACTAGTCTATCTGGACAAACGAGGTTTACAAACTGTTTGTCTTGCTGAAATGACGTAGAGTAGTCCAAACAGAATGGCAAGTATGACACTATACATACAAATAGGTCCCCTCTGAGTGCAAAGGCTATTTGCTAACATCTGGATCATGCAGAGAGACTTTCTGGTATGTCTTTATATACTTTTATTCCAATGTAACTTGCTTTCGGATTTGAGATCAACTGACTTGTTTTATTGTGGTGAATATTTTTCAATTCTCAGATGACACATAGGAGATAAGTGTTGACTTTTTCATAATAGAAAATGAGTGCAATATTACAGATGATCTTGTTAATAGGATGCTCCTTATTATCCTTTGATAATGAGCATGCTCATTATCAAAAAATTTAAGCAAATAATCATTAATATTAATTAATGTATTCTCATCTCATGTCTTATGAATTACGAAAGTTTGATCCCTACTTCACATGAGGTGTTTAAATGTTTTTTTGAGTCCCAGAATTGCAGTCTCTCTTAACTCCAAAAAAATCCTTCTTTCTTGTGCTCCAGGTTCCCCTGTTCTTTGATGCCTTGTTGTTCTACCTTCCATCTTTATTTTATCTGCAGCTTACATATTATTCCTCTCTTGTGAATCTGTTACTCAGGAGCAAAGTATGCCACTGAGAAGGAACATATATATAAATATATGTTTTATTTCCTTAATTATCAGACGTTAAACACTGATATTATAAACATTGATATTATAGCTCCAGTACTTTACATTCTATTTCTAAATTAATTAAGCATTATTCAAGCTGTTCATTCAAAATAAGTTCTATTGTGTACTTTTTAGTTAAAAAAAAATGACTGCTGAAAGTTAAGTTTTGTGAGAATTTAACATGTTAATTTACAGAATACATGTACATCACTAAAGAGTCCTAATGTTAATGAAGTTCTTAATTATATACAGGTACAAAAAGTTTGAAATTTATATGCAGACAAATATACAGGCACATACGATATTAATAAAAGGTGTGTGTACATGTATATATGCAAATGTAATTGTACCTATACATATTTTTCAATATATTTTTATATATAGTGTTAGGTAAGGTATATGTTCTGAGTACTATAAAAAACAACTATGTTACCTACAAAAATAAACAATATATATTTACACATACACTCCACATTCTGCAACACACTTTATGCATATATATACATACATGTGTTCATACATATTAATGTGATTAGCACTTTTCTATCATCGTTAGTAAGGATTTTTAGTGATAGACACTTAACAAATAAAACATGACAGGCATTGCAGTTTTGGGCAATTATACTACACCTCAGGTGGTATTAATGGCACTAAGCCAAATGACTATAATCACACAAGAACTCTAATAATCTCCCTGCAATGTTTTGGTTTGAGTGTCTTGCTGCTGATTTTGAAATGTCATTTGATAAATAAAAATAAAGAAGAGAACTGGTTCTCTCCAACTTAGTGGGGATATAGTCATGGGAATGACAACAATGTCAAAGTCAGAAAGGTTCAAATGTGTTCTGAGCTTTTTCAGTTTTTGATTTTTTTTTTCAATTAATTATACCAGTATTAATAGATGTCACTGCAGTTTATACTTTTTCAGTGTGAACTCTGAAATAGCATAGATGGTCTAATACAAACATGATTTTGATTCTTTACAGGCAAGAACAAATCCAGACAAGATTTGGAAGAGCTCTTTCATCAGATCAAAATATTATAATGTCAACGCTAATCAGGTAGAATTTCTGTGCAATGTATTTTTTTTTCATTTATGAATATGATATTTTTGGAGCAAATGTTTGTACAATGCTTTGGAATTCCATTGCTTTTAAAAAGTATAACATGACTTCGCAAAAAATGGTGTGACTTTTTTTTTTTTTTTGTAATAATTTTGGGATGAAAAAAAAAAGATTATACAGACCCAGTTCCACAAAAGGACTTTAAAACAAAACAGGCAGAATAGAGATTGCAGCAACCTGAGCTACAACAAATCCCTCACCAAATGTATTAGTGCTTATTTCCACAGATACTCAATATTACTGCACATGGCCATAAACATACCAGTATGGTAAGGCTATGAAGGAAGGATCAACCTTGTCTTCTGGCTGAGGAAATGCAGATATCTGCCATTCTTCTTGATGACACCTTTCTCTCTTTTGAGAGAGTGTCGCATTCAACTCCTAAACTGGAAGATATTCCCACTTTTAAAGAGAGAACTGAATTTCTCTAAATCACAGACTGGGATCACTCCCTTGCAAGTGCTACAGACTGGTATACAAAGACAGCAATCAACCAGCTCTGCCTTCCTGTGCCTGAGCTCCCAAATTGCTGGGCTGCAGCAATTAGTCCCTAGAACAGTTGGCTGTGATCATATTTTCACTTAAACATGCATACTTTTTTGCTCACACAACATCAAATATGTTAAATCTCCTTCTTCCCCTGTTCACAGATGATGGATTGCTGCACCTTCTTAGAGAAACAGCTGTATTCCAAAATTCAGCCATAGGTCTGTAGAAAGTATGACATGCTTCCTGATGAAATAGTGAGTTCTAGGCCAACAAAGATACCAGTCAAACTAGTTAAGTGCTAATTACTTTGTCACTAGTACCTAATGAATTTCACCAGTACCTAATGAATTTGCTCATAGCTGTCTCCTTTAAAGCTAATTAAATGCCTGAACAGACCTTCCATGTTTAATAAACCAATACGAATGATTCATTTATAGCATGTGCATTTTTGAATAATTACTAAGCAGCTGTTCTTATCTCCAGTATTTTTATTAAACCTCAGCAATCAGTTTTAACAATAATTCAGTATTTAAAATGCATGATCTTGAAAACTTGTTTATATTGACTTGTGTTTCTTCTTTCGAATGATTTTATTTCAGTACACACTGTGATTTGTCAACATGTATAGAATTTAATTTTAGTTGCTAGTAATAAGTTACTAGCAATAAGTTACTAGTAATAAGTTACAATTTAATAATTACATTGCAGGACAATGGATTTTCTTCTTATCTGTATTGCTATGTTAATTCTGCCCAAGGATTCATCCAGCCCACTATTCTGTTCCAAAAGTGGTCATGAGCAGGCACAGAAAGAAAAATCTGTTTCCAGGTGCACACCCAGGTTTTGCAAGAGCCCATGTGAAATATGCATCCGTAACAACCCTTACTGCCCCTTGTCTGGCTCTCCCCCTGTTCTTTTGTGATGGGTCTCAGTTCTTGCTTTGTAAGGAACAGTTTATCATCAATCTCCATTCCCTTTCTTCTTGCCATACCTAAAGATCTCTGTACTTTCCTCCTCCAGTCTTTGCTCCTCCAGACTGAAGACACCAAGCCTTCTCAGTTATTCAAAGCAGAATGCTACATGTCACCCTCACAAAATGCCCTGTGCACACCTCTGTTTCCTTGTTCATGAAGTGAAAACAATTGTACTTTTTAATCTTTTTCAAGCACTTTGGCATGCAAGAAAGAATGCTATTCTGTTCTGCTTACGTATCCTTTCAAACAGAAAATTATTATTATTATTATTATTATTATTATTATTATTATTATTATTATTATTATTATTATTATTATTATTATTATTATAGGAATCTTCTCTGGAGATTCAAGACCTGCCTGGATTCTTTCTTGTTCAACCTACTGTAAGGAACCTCATTGTAGCAAGGGGGTGGACTTAATGATCTCCAGAGGTCCCTTCCAACATCTACAATTTTGTGATTCAGTGATTATTAATGCTAAAATTAAAACAATGGAGTTTAATTTGTTTCTACTTCTTCGGCTTATTTGATTAGTGGTTATTTTTGTCAATAATAAGGCATTCAATACAGGTTGATATAGTAGATGTTAAATAGCAGATCTTAAATGTTATATTTGTCTTATAACTAATATTTGAATGAGTTTAGCAAATGAACAGGTGCGTAATACGTGCAAATGCATAAAAATATAGAGACAGGTGTCAGGCACATAATATAGGAACATATTATAAACATAATATAGGAACATAATATAAAGCAATAGAGAATGCATGTTTGCTCTTTTGTGAATGAGATTTGCTCGTACCAAAAATGAATGCATGAGATATTCTACTTCCTGCTGGTAAAAGATAGATTTTTGTGGATATGGTGAGGAGGACTCTAAATAAATGAGAGGAAATTAAATCAGAAACAGGTCAGCTCAGATTCCTATCTTATTAAAAACAAATGAATTTGGATAATGTGTTTTTCTTCTTGCTAGACAATCAGTGCTGTGCAGTCTGTGATTTGTGCTTTGGAAGAAGGGTCACTGAGAGAAGTCCATTAGGTCATTGCCAATCTGTTAGCAGAGAGGTTCAGTGCTGGGAACTAACCTGAGCTGACATGAGAACAGCTGTGGGTCCTAACAAGTGGATGGCATGCACAGACTGTCTTGAACGTGGAAAAAAACACAGGCTTTATGTATTTCTAATCAAATGGTGTATTAATCCTCATGTACAGACATGCAGGATACCAAATAGCAACACACACTTCAAAGCTCTTGCTGAGTATCAAAGTGAATGCTACTAAAATGAATGAATATATGAATGATTGACAGAAGCTAGAGCTAAAAAACAAAAACAAAAACAAAACAAAACAAAGCAAAAAAAATTAGATATCAATACTTTTGTTCTTTTTCCCTAAGTGAACTATGTAATGATACAGGAAGACTTATTAAGTTAATATGCTGTCTTCAGAAATTTTCTGCTATTGCAGATGCCAAAATTTGTCCTTCATTATACAATTTAGGATTTCAAGGGTGTGTGCTGTATTATAGAAGCTACCCAGTCCTTGCTAGCCTAACAAATCTACCGTTCTTTAAACAAATGTATTTTGACCTTGACAGTCAATTGTTTTTATGATTTATTAAATGTTTAAAGTTATGATTTATGTTTAAGGTTATGATTTATTAAATGTTTAAAGGCTGAATGTTTAAAGTAATTACTAGGTTTTAAATGCATGTCTAGTACAGCAGGAACTGAATAGGTATGGCTTTATTTCTACTGAAAATGATTCATTTTGCAAACTGAATTACCTCAAATTTCTTTCCTTTCTGGTTTCCAAGTTTAAGTCTCATTCCTTCAAACAATCTTAATGTCAACTAACTAAAAGAACATATTAATTATAAACATTTTGCATACAGTCTAAACCAGTACCTTAAGTTAGGACCCCTTATTGTCAATAAAAAGATATAGGAAGCTTTAGGAGAAAAATCCATCCTGTCTTCCTTTATTACGTATCTTCAAATGATGTTTAACCCACCATCCCTTGGTGGGTCCACTTCTCTTTTTGAGGTTAACAAATTATTTTGGCCTAACAATTAGCCCCCCAAAAACTTCGAGACATGCAAGATCAGATGAGTCACATCTCATTTGGACCCCTTTCCTTTGCAAAGGTAAAGGTCTGGTCTCCTGGAAAGATAAATTTAAGCAATGAATGAGTAGGAGGCTCTCTGAGTAGTCTTTCTACTAGGATGATCACTTGTCCTCGTTCAGAGACAAGACATGTTATTGAAGAGTGTTTCCTCTTGAAACACTTTGAAACATTTGAAGAGTGTCAATGTAAATAATATATTTATTAGTACATTTTGGCACTGTAGGAGTAATGACCCAATGAGGCCCATTCTTCATTTCTTCTCTTCCTTGAAGGGGACAAGAGGGCAGAGGTTACAAAGTGTAAATTTCTGCCTCTCTTTGATCATCCCAAGGTACACAGATAGGTATTTTATTTTTATTTTATTTGTTTGTTTGTTTGTTTTTGTTTTAATCCATGTGGAACAACTCAAAGAAGAGCTCAAAGGAAGAATTATTACTCATTTTGTAGTGTTTTAAAACTTTAAATAAAAACAGCCCTAATCCATATACCATCATAGATACTGATTGTATATATTGGAATGAGGACTGATGGAGTAAAAAGATTAATACATTTGCTGTAATGTGTTTATGCTTTCTATTTACCTAACATCCTGCTATTCTGCCTGATGTAGGAAAAGTGTGGTATATCTAAAGCAAGCATTTATACAGTTTAGTATAAATATTTTTTGATATTTGATATTTCATGGGAAAATGGTATAAACCATTAAAATATCCAGTTCCAAACTTACTATTTTAGGGAGGTCTTACTTCAAATGTTAATAAACTGGAATGTCAACAGCAATGAAGAATAAGTTAACTACAATAGGACCTCTGGGTTTATTACGTACTTTCTCTAAAGAAAAGGAGTCAATTATTTTTGAGGTGTGCAAAATATCATTTAATTGGCTCCCTAGAAGTTCTGTAGATTGAGAGAAATGTAAAATTAATCAAAATCTTGTTTTTAAAAATTACATAGAATGTAATACATTGTTATTTTCCAATTGAAAATTGGAAATTATGAATTATGGAGCTCAAATACATCTTCCTTTTTAGAGCCAGCAGTACACAGTAAGGGAGTGGAAAAGCTGCTTGCAGATTTTATACTTAGAAAACCTTTAATTATTTTCTTGGCTTGTGTACTCAGTTAAAATGGGTAAACTGAAACTGAAAGACACTATCTCCTGCACCCCATGTTTCCTCACCTTCCAGTTATTCAGACTCAGGACCTGTCCGAACAGGCCCAGGTATCACAGTTCCCTTTCCACTTTAGGCACAATTAAGAGTGGGTTTAAGTATGGATCTTGCTTGAAGATAATAAGGAGTTAAGGTGCTACACCCTTGACCTGCTGAGGAAAGTGTTTTCTTCCTCCTGTTTAAAGCCTGAACTCCACAGTCATTCAGGGCCAGTTCAGAAGCATGTGCACTTCTTGGCTGATACTAATTCTAATCATAGGCTGTCATTTCAGGAGCTCAACAAAGAGTATGGATGGTTTTGTGCATTTTATAAACATTTACACATATAAATATAATTTCATTTATTTATTTGTTTGTTTATTTATTTTTGAGAAGATTAAGTAAGCCACTCCATTGTTATAAGACCTTTCTTTACTACTCTTCCCCAGTATTTCTACTGGCAAAATAAAAATCCAAAACATAGAAAAATGTCATGTTTGCTTAAAAACTTAGTTTAAGAACTCCAAAACTTCAGCTTAGTTCAGTATGAAGGTTTATGTGTGTGTCTTATGAGCTTGACTTATTGCAGGAGGATTACGATACGTGCACTGTAATGGAAGAATTTGTAATCCTCAATAGTTTGTTGTTGTTACAGAAAATACTAAATTATAATAGGTTACTTTCCATGTATTAAAAGTACCTGAGATTTTAGCATTCAAAAAAGCAAAGATTTTTCCCCTTTCATTAAAAGCAATCATCTCTTTGAAAGGATGTCCATAATGATTGAAGTAAGATTCATCGTCATAAGAAACAACAGGTGGAAAGCCAAGCTGTGCAATAAGAAGAAAAATGTTTTTGTCCCTTTGCACTATTGAACATCTTTGTTGGCTATTTTCTCTAGTGTATGTTTAACTTGAATGTTTTATGATTGCACAGGAGGTTTTATAGCACAGAACTTCTGCAAAGACTTGAAAAGTACTCAGATGAAATGAGTTTCATTTAAAGATATTGAATATGAAACACCATGAAAAATAAATTATTCTCTCCTTATTTATTTATTCATTTATTTATTTATCCTGCATATATCCTGTTCACTTCTGATGTTTTTCTTCTGTATCACAGGCTTATTTCTGTAAGTAGCAGTATAAGTTTTTGTAAAGTTGAGTATTCTCATCTTTGTGAAAGAGAGCATGATATGAACTTCAAATTCTTTCCACTCACACCACTAGAATAATTTCTATTGTATTTTAGGCATGGCTTTTTTCATAATTTTTCTTCCTTCACTGCAGTAAGTGTCCTTCTGTCTGACATTTCCTCTAAGGTATTTTAACCTTGTGGTAAATAAACTATTACAAAACAGTCAGGTTTTCAAAGTTACTGTATGCTGTGACTATTGTGTGGTGAGTTCTAGAGAGAGTTGTATGATGTTTTGTTAATAGGATTGTTTTTCTATGTTATCAAGACTAGAAACAAACAAACAAACAAACAAAAACAACAGCTCAATTTTCAAATTAAGCCTGAGAAAGGGATGTCTAATGTCACACGTACCAAATAGGGGAAACTATTTGGTATACTTTTTTGGAAAAAGTATAGTTTCCCTTGTGCAGTGAAAATGTAAACATCCCACATCAACAGTTTCAGTAACCCATGGGATTAGGTGGTCCTGTTTCTAAAGAAAAGGAGGTGCCTAGTTTGTTTGCTTCTTTGTAACTTTCCAATTGCTTAAGGTTTTTCATTTTTCAGGAGAGGAGTTCCATCTTTTTCAGACCAGAAAAAATGAAATGAAATGAAACTCACTGAACCTTCAGAGTGCAAAGAGTAGTTTCTGTGGCAACGATCTCCCTTTGACAGCTCTAAGAATGTACCTTTGCTTCCCATGACTTATTTACTGTTTCACTAATGCAGATGGCAAAGCTGAGATCAGCAAGTCATGCAATGTCCACTCATGATATAAAGCATAAAAATATAAGTATCAGAAAAGTTTATGTATGCAACAAAAGAGAAAAATAATAAAAAAATTAGATAACATTCAGATGATTTATTGAGTTAATCCATAAAGCACTGGTAAATCAGTGAACAGACATTCAGACAACACATTCTGCTCAAATAACTGTTTTTCTGGTTTGAAGCATTATGTTTAACTTTCTTAAATGAAAAACAGGCTCACTTTTCTGCTTTATCCTCCTTTAATTATGCTTTCATTCTGTACCTGAGCCAAACATCTGCACACCTGTGCTGTTACTGTTTTCTTTTATCTTGCAAGGACATACACCAGGATTACATGTTCCATCTGATTAGAAATATATAAAGGCAGTGCTTTTGTCCATGTTTGAGACAGTCTGTTCATGCCATCCACTTAGGACCCACAGCTGTTCTTGCTTGTGTCAGCTCAGGTTAGTTCCCAGCACTGAACCTCTCTGCTAACAGATTGGTGATAACCTAATGGACTCCTGTTAGTGACCCTTCCCTTCCCCTTCCCCTTCCTCTTCCCCTTTTCCTTCCCCTTCCTCTCTCCTGAGCACTAAGAACAGGATGAATTATGAGTCAAATGCCAGAGGATCCCAGGTCTATTTTTTTTTTCAGAGTATTTAGATGCCTAAGAAAGCATTTTTATACATATATAGCTACCTAGTGATATCAGCCAGAAACTGGCAGACTCAGGACTCATTTTAAAATTGTGTTTGGCATAAGGCAGTTTTCTGGAATGCTACCTTAAAGGAATCTCTGAAGGAAAATTCACAAGGAAGCAGCAAATGAGATGTATGAGCTTCTAGATGTTTCCATCCTCACTGACCTAGTTAGATAAACATCTGAATGGGTCTATTGACTGGATCCTAAGACAGGTTAGGTAGGTGAGACTGACTGAGATCTGTGCACCTGTTGTCACTCACATCAATTGGTGACATGTATGTTCTTTTTTCCTTTAAAAAGTTAGATCTAGGCATCTGCAAAATGCAGTTAGGAATATATATATATATATATATATATATATATATATATATAATATATATATTCTTTGCAAATACTCATTACTGAACAATAAGGTATTATGAATATTGTTATTTTCTTTACCTATCATTCTTTTAAGCTAATTAAATATGTGCTCTATGCCATCTCTAGGTCCACTTCATTTGGATAAAGTTAAGGGGGAAAAAAAACACATGAGCATTGTTAAAAAATAGAAAACAACTTTCTGATAACTCCTCTCATCCACTTAAATGCAGATGTATTTTACCTGTTCACAGACACAGTCTACATAAATAGTACATCTTTCACATATAGCCCTTTGAGTTTTCATTATTATTACTTTTTTTTTTCTTTTTTTTTTTTTTTTCCCAAAGAGAATTTGTTACATGCAGATGTTTCATTCTAATTCCTGATGTTTAGTCAATCCACATTGTCTTTGGAGATATAGTTGTGACTTTTCACAGAAAATGTAATTGCAATGTCTGTTCCAGATTGGATTGAAAAATTAATGACAGGAAAAATGATATATTGGTATTTACTATCATCATTGATATTTCAAGAGTTGGAGAGAGCCAGCAACAGATTTGAAAGCTGTTTGAGTAAGTCCCTGTTTGAGCTGGTTCCAGTCTTGAATGACTAACTTCCATCTCTTACCTATTATCTTTGCAGAATATTCACCTTGCTTTTGGCATTGTGTTTATCTGATTTCTTCAGGCAAAATTAGATTACTGACCTCATCACTTGGAGTTTTGTTTTATTCTCAGCAGAAATCAGTTAGATCAAACTCATACAAAGGATCAGCAATGAAGCTGGTTCTGGGGGAATTTTATTTTTCATTTGCTTTCATTTTCCTTTTATTTCTTTTGTGAAACAGGTTTTACTAAGATAGGAGTGAAAATTGAAAGCTAGGTGAAATAGTGGTGAAACAACACAGCTATTACCTAAGAAAGAGAAGAGAAAAAAAGTGCAAGCATTTCCCTGATGCTACGTTAATTTACTGTCAAAACATTTGTCTTTGAAAGTAATTTAAAATACTGATTATTTATAAGCTCAGTAGGTTTTGGTTGTGGAGCTGAGACAGTCTACATACATATTGTCTGGAAAAAAAAAAAAACAACTTATATGTACAACATAAAATGATTAATAGAATTGACTGAATTGTTTATGTAATGTTTCAATAATTAGAATAAAAGTGTTTCTTTATTCTCTTATCATGATTACTATTGAGCTACTCATATACAAGGATACCTAAAAATATAGATTATTTGGAAGTATTGCCATGGTAAATCAAATCCCAATTTCCCATTTCTGTAAGTGTCCAGATTGAATGATTCAGAAAGAAGTGTAAGGAGTCTCAGGCAACTGTGTGATCACTTTTACCAACAGACTCTGCTCCTCATACCAATTAGATTCAGATTTTTGCAGATCCTGAGAAACTATAACAAACATTTTACTGGTGGACAACTGCTGACAATTAAAAGGAAGGCAGCATTACTACTTCAAAATCAGAAGGAAAATGAAACAAAACACAATCACAATAGTTAATTCTTTTTATTTCTTCACCCCTCTGACCAGGGATGTTGACTGAGTGCTTTCCACATTAAATTACTTATCATATGTCCTAATCAAATCCAAATTCCTCTTCTGTATTTCACCTAAAGCAAATATGTGTCAGCTGGTGCATGCATCCTAAGGCAGCAGAAACAGAGATAAAAACCTAACTTGCAAGGGTGTAAACTATTTCACTGCAAATTGCTTCAACAGAAACATTAAGCTAATGTGCTAATCTCACAAATTTTATCCTCCGCCCTTTTTCCTTAAGTGCCAGCCATCTAACCTTCTCCCAACAACTTCAGCTTTGAGTGTAGCTGGTACAAAAGAAAGTAGCATGGAGACAACCTTTCTACAAGTCTGAAGATAGCGCAGAAGCAATTGAAATTTCTTTGATATCAAGGAGTCTTTGAGCTTGACAGAAGTAGCTATGCCAGTAATGCCTCACTAGTCAGCACATAATCTTTGCATTTTTGTTCTAACAAATTACACAGCTTTCTTAAATGTGTTATTCAGAAACATTCAATTAAAGGCTTTCCCAAAGGGTAGGCTAATTTAGTTTTTGCTGCCTTCAGAATAAGGAACCATGATCAGTGTATTCTGCCCATGAATACACATGGTTGAAGAGGTGAGAAAACACAGCTGCGATGGAAAGCCATGCTGGAGAATTTGCCAAATTATGGCTTGGTACTGGTGCGACGTGGCAAGCTGGGAGTGGCAAAAGCTGCTTATAAGGAAGAAACCATCACCCTCTATACTTTCCCCCTGAAGGAATTTATACACGGTGGTTCTTCTGCCAGCAGCAGCAAATCTGCCTTTCCCAAGCTATGCCCCTAATGGTAGAAGTGCTCTAGGCATTTTCCATTCCTGGCTTACTACCCCAATCTACATACTTTGCTCAGATATATTTAGAACTGGCCCTGATTCAAGGTTATAATTAACTCAATAGTTTTCTACAGTTTGCATTTAAATAATTTAATTATTTAAATATTTAAATAATTAATAATTATTTTAAATTTAAATAATAATAATTAAATAAATAATAATTTAAATATTTAAATAAATGGCATATTCAGGTGCTGCCATGCAGAATCTACTGAAAGGTCAAAATATTTTATATCACATAGGTGATGATTAACTTCTTCAGCCCAGTTCTCAGAAAATTAAAATTGCATAAAATAGTAACTAGCTACAGTTTTGGGGTTTGTTTGAATGTTTGCTTTTATTTTGTTTTTCACAAATATATGATTTGTCTAATTTTAATTATATGTGCATTTATGGAAATTGAATTTTAAATCTCAACACACAAAATCCATCGAAACCATAGTTTCTGTGTAAATGCATACATGACAAAGAGTTATGCCAAAAGATACAGAAAAGCTAGCTGAGCACAAAATAAAAACAAACCATGAATAACTAGTTCATCTGCTATAAGCTAGATAATTGTCGTGGTTCCGCTCGAGTGGGCAGCCGAGCTCCACCACAGCCGCTCTCTCACTCCCCCTCCTCAAAGAGGAATGGGGAGAAAATATGTGAAAAGGGCTCAAGGATTGAGATAAGGACGAGAAAATCACGCAATAATTATTGTAACGGGCAAAACAGACTCGGCATAAGGAGATAGTAAGATTTATTGCCTACAACTAACAAGCGAGAGAAGTGAGAAAACAAAGGAAAAAAACAAAAGCACCTTCCCCCCATCCACCCTCTTCCACCTCCTCCCCCCGAGCGGCGCAGGGGAACGGGGGAATGGGGGTTATGGTCAGTCTACAGCACTTCTTCTCTGCCGCTCCTTCTCGGTCACTCTCGTCCCCTGTGCTGTGGGGTCCCACCCACGGGATGCAGTCCTTGATGAACTGATCCGGCGTGGGCTTCCCACAGGCAGCAGCTCTTCCAGAACTGCTCCAGATATGGGTCCGTACCACGGGGTCCATCCCTCAGGAGAAAACTGCTCCAACCTGGCTCCCCTACGGGCAGCAGCTCCTGCCAGATCACCTGCTCCTGCGTGGGCTCCTCTCCACGGGCTACAGGTCCGGCCCAGAATCTGCTCCGGCCGGGGTCTTCCACAGGCGGCAGCCTCCGTCGGTGCAGGGCCACCTGCTCCACCGTGGTCTCCTCCACGGGCTGCAGCGTGGAACCCTGCTCCACCGTGGTACTCCATGGGCTGCAGGGGGACATCCTGCTTCACCATGGTCCTCACCACAGGCCACAGGGGACTTCTGCTCCGGCGCCTGGAGCACCTCTCCCCCTCCTTCTACACTGACCTTGGTGCAAGGCTGTTCTCTCACTCCCTTGACTCTCCCGGCTGCTGTGTGGCGCGGCGTTTTTTCCCTGTCTTAAATATGCTCTCACAGAGGCGCAAAACAACATCGCTTATTGGCTCGGATCTGGAAAACAATGGGGCCCTTCCCAAACATGGGGCAGCTTCTAGATCTTTCTCACAGAAACCACCCCTATGGCTCCCTGCTACCAAAACCTTGCCACGTAAACCCACTACAATAATTTAGCCTGGAAATTCAGAAATTAAATTCATATTACAAAACAAAACAGGAATTATATCATGGAACATGAACAGAGTAATATTAATTAGAATAGAACATTGATTATGTAAGGATACTCCGCAATATCCCTGTCATTATGTTAAAAAAGTTTCTTAGAGTGGTACCTATAAATCGTATTTTGAGTATAGGCCTGAGCCTATATTCCACATGTTATAATACATGTAAAACTTTATTTCACTTTAACTCAGTATAGGAGAAAGCCCAAGTTCAGATAGGACTTTAGGACTGAGAAATAAATGTGTCCTTGCTAAGCTTTGGTACAGGGTCATATAAGTGTGGTGTAAATGCCTGAAGTAACTAGGAAAATAAAACTAACATTCACATTTTAAAGGAAAAGGTACAGCATTGAAGAGGCTTTCAGGGTAGGGCATAACTGCATTATCTGAGCATTCCCTAGGCTCCCAGCCTTAGATGCTATCGCGCTGGGGAAACTTGGTGTGCTAGCTCTAAGGAACAGCACGGAGCGTAGAGTGGAGTGGAGACACCACGGCTAGGCTCTGTAATCAGGTGGGGCCTCGATTGTTCTTGTGCACAAAGCTGCACTTTTTGCCACCCTAAGCCAAAGACCTGTCATGTTTTGACAAATGCTGTACCCTAGTGTACTTTTTGCTCATTATAATATCATTATAATACCAAAACACACCTCCATCCCAAAAGCTACCTGCCTCCAAGGTGCGACCACCCCTCACTGAGCATGCGCCCTGAATTTCTCGGAGCCTATTACTTTAAACGGAGACAGGAAAACTTACACCAATCATAACTAAGATATGCTTGACTAGAGCCACTCAAGCTCCACCTAAAAGACAGAAAATAATATAAATTGGCCCAAGAGAGAGGGGATGTTAGGGAAGATACCACCGTCAGGGGAGATACCATCCCGAGGACAACATCCTTAGGACCTCCTGACTCCTGGGATCAGTCGACGGGCTGAGCCTCTCTTCCCCCCCCATTGGGACGCCTTTGGGTGAGATCTGAATACTTGCTTATAAATCTCTATAGAGTCTTTGATCCTTTTAACGTGTTTATTTCTAGGCTGCACACCTGTGACACCTGTGACATCTGTGACACCTGTAAACACCTGTAACATCTGTAACATCTATAACATCTATAACAACCTGTAACATCTGTAACACCTACAACACCTATAACACCTGTAACATCTGTAACACCTATAACACCTGTGTATTTCATGCATACTAGCTTGCTTTTGCAGACAGTCCCTACCACCTGCAATCCAAAAGAACCTGATTATCTGTTGCTGTAATAAACCATACTTGATTGCATTGTGATAACTCTCATTAAGTGCAACTAGGGTGAGGGTGGTTATCCGTGATAGTTCAGTGTTCTGAATCTAAGCAGACCCCCAGACGGTTAATGCGTTTTTGGTGAATGTCTGAACGGACCCCCAGACCGTTGATGCGTTGATGGTGAATGTCTGACTGGACCCCCAGACGGTTAATGTGTTTTTGGTGAATGTCCGACTGGTTCAGTACCCTGAATCCGACCGGGCCTGTAACGGTTAATCAGCTACACCCCTTAACGCAACAATAAGCAGTATCCAGAATTTTTCGATCACTTAATTAATTGATTCCTGTCACAAATCCTTGGTGATGTCAGACAGAATCAGGCAAAAGACCTTGTTAAGGAAGCCCAAACAACACGAGGGACTTGCTGGTAGGCTGATAATCTCAGGCTGCCTTTGGCTGTCTGGACTGGAAGGAGTTTTATATCACAGCATCATGTTCCCAGCCCACTGAATAAGGTAGAAATCAGTGACTTAAACCCATGACATCACATGATGACATGACTTACAATTGTGTTAATAAACCATGAAAAGCAACTGAAGCCTGAGAGAACCATCAGGGTTTAATAACATTAGTAAGTAGAATGCTAATATCTATCTCTTTAGGAAATTCATCATTTATGATGAGTAAGCCTTGGATAAGTTGGCCAAGGTACTTGCCCCATCTTTGTCCTTTTCTCAGACTTTTGCAACAGTACTGTAAGCCTAGCCTGTGAGGATGATTGGCACAAGAAGGAAGAGGGGATTATTCAGCTGTGATTCCCTGCAAACATCTGCAATGCTGCTGAACACATACAAACAATGGTATAAGAACCTTCAGACAGGGTTTTTTATGATGGTTCAAAATTGTACTGTGTCCAGCCTCTTGTGATTTCTTGCTGTCCTTTAAACACAAGCTTCCACCTTTAGCATTGAGACTCTGACTGCAGCCTTGCTTCTTTCTGCTTTAATTTCTTTTTCCTATGATCTTTCATTTCCTCAAGTATTGTAAACTAGGGCAATCATTGAATACATTTGAATTAGATTTCAAGTGCTTAATGATTTAAAGTCAGAAACATTGCTTTACTAATTAGCATTTTTTTTCTTTCCCTGAGCAATGCAAGATGGGTAGGAGCACTTTTGCTAAATATCAGAGTTTTTCTGATTCAGGGTAAGGACAAAATCTAGCTTATTATGTATTTGAACAGGAAGTACACAAGAGTCAGTCAGTTTTATTTTCAGTTCTCCCCCACTCCCCACCCCCAACATTATGGATTACTGAAGTGCAATGAATACATGTAAATAAATATTATTTCAGTGATGTAAAACTCTTCATTAACATAAAAGATATGTAAAGTGCTAAAAGCACATGCTAGGGGTGCAAGAGCCTTCAGACAGTGGTGTTAGAGTTCAGTGATTTATGAGTGGGGATCGAAGGACAGGACAGGACAGAAAAGAAAAGTGATGAGCCATTTATTGCAATTACAGTAAGAAAAAGATCAAGTGTACAAATACATTCCTGGGTAAGTCCATTGTCTTATTCTTGTAACTGATGCTATTTTGATGAATGAGCCTCTTGCCAGGAAAGTCATGCTTGATTTTTTTTTTTTTTACATTTATGTATGTGCATATAAATATTTACTGATGTCCCTGCAGACATGTAACCATGACCAGGGCTATCTAATTTCTTAGGTTTTAGTACCAACTGCATCTGTGAAAGATACAAAGGTACAAAGATGACCATAAGTTTCACAAGGGGTCAGTTTGAAATCATTGTTTACTTTTGTAGATAGTCTTGTCACACTATGCCTATTCGCTTCAGAGCAGGACAAAGGATGAATTTATTACACAGTGCATATCTCTAGCTTATCTATACATATGTATGTATAGCTGAAGTGTAAAAGGAAATATTGAAGTTAATACAAATTCTTTAATATTTTACAATACTTGTTTATGTAGCAGTTTTTCTCTGTTGCCAGCAGAAGGTCACTGGGGTACCATGGTTAATGTGTTTAAGAGGGAAAAAAAAAAAAAAAAAAAAAAGTCTGTAGTATCCTGATACAGGTTTTGGGCAGCTCTTCAGAGCTACAATTCTGTCTTCACAGAGAAAGCTTTGGGAGCTCCCCTTTTCAGCTGTGGGACCCTGACAGCAAAGCTAAAAGGCAACCCATTAAATGGCTACATTGGGACACAAGACAGTTACGGAGATTTTGCTCTGCCTGTTTTTGTCAATCAGTTTTCTCACTGATTGATTGATTTATTGTGGTAGACTGAAAATAGTAAGATAAAAATTGGAGATTTTAGCTAGAAATAAGTTACTTTTAAATTTACTTTTAAAAGCGAAGTGGGGAGAGGCAAAAGATACCAGAGAGGAAGAGCTTTGACTGACAAACTCTGCTAGTTAAAATTGTTAAGAGTTAGGAAAAAAACAGTTAATTAGATGGAAAAGGAGGAGTAAAATTTCAGTTTTAGCCACTTCATTAATTTCCATCAGTCATCCAGAAAGTTTAGAGATTTACTGCTAAAGTTAAGGAAAGAAATAAAGATATCTATTAGCAACTTCACATGGACAGTTTTGACCAAACGCAGACTGAGATCTAGCTGCCCTTGGATAACATCATTAACTGTAAAACTAGGTCAGAAAAAATACTTATACAAAAAATCTACTCTAAGGTAGAAACAGGCTCATGTGAAAATTATTTATAAAAATTAAATTTGGATAGCTTTTGAAAATAGTAAGCTTATTTAAAAAAATGTATATTTTTGCTTTAAGACCTCTAAGAACGTCATCACAAGGACTGATTCTGCTCTTCTTCCTCTGGAATATCAGGATTAACATCATGATGGAACAGTCGTATGTGGCTACCCTCAGTAAAGGGAAACGACACAGGCTGTAAAAATTTCTATTTCTTAATGCCAATTAAATTTAACAGTAATTGCTGAGCATTTCCTGATGCCTTGTCCATTGGTACAATCAGCATCCAATTCCTATGAAAGGAATAGTGACAAAAAATGATGAAAGATATCAATGTTAGAGTAATATGGGTAAATTTTCTATCTTTTTACGTTATTAGTTTGTAAATTATTATCCATTATTTGCACCATCTATGCAGGATTCCCACTGCATAGTGTGCATGTTAAAGTACAATTTAGAAAGGCACAATGCCCTTAAAATCTTATCATTAATTTTCTGCATTCCCTGACTTTTCATCAATATGACATTACCTGAACATTAATTGAATTGAGCAAGCATTCAATTCATTAATTACATTGTTACATATAGTATCAAGGAAAACACATTTCCAGAATCCAATTTCCTGCAAAGGAGGACATTTGCCAAGCTTGAGGTATGCTAATACTTGTGTTTAAAATATTTGCAAATGATTTTATGACCATTAATAACACTGCACTTCATCCACATGCAGATAACAATCTGGAAAAAAATGCCATCTGTTCCTTTCAACAGCATTTTAATAGTATTTATATATGGCTCTAAGAAGGTTCTCCCATAAGATTAAAATCTTAGATTTGTCACAAAATGGATTAATTTTTGTTGCCATTTTCAGATCTCATTATATTTTTGGCAGAAAGCAAAATGGTTTTATGTCATTTTCTGTTCCTTTTACAAGTTTGTCACTGATAATGCTTTGTAAAGATAAATTTACATCAAGTATTGAGCCTTGTGATAACTCACTCTTATGGCAGGACAGCACTGATTAGAACTGCAAATTCTACAAAATCAGTTGACTTCTCCACATAAATATCACAGGAGGTGGTGTAAGTATTGCTTGTTTCTCATAGTAATTTATATGCAATAAAAAGAAAAGAAAAAAAAAGGTTTGTTATTTAACATGGATGAGAACACATTCACTGATGATTCCTGAGATGACTTCTATTTAGAGAGCAAATATAAGAAAAGGCAACAATGCAAAAAAAAAACATAATTTATGTCCTTATGCAAGACTCAATTGTGTAGCATTTAAAAACCTCATAATGCATAATAGGGAATTGTTACCCTAATTTTGTAGATAGATAGAAATTTGACCAACGATGTGTCAGACTGACTGAGAACACAGCTGTTTCTTGACAAAACTGGAGTTCCTCCCCATTCCATAACCAGAACTCACTGCTGATTGAAAACAGTGAACTGTCCATAGAAGCACTCCTACAAACTAACCCGTAAATCAGAGCAAACCAGGCTAGGAAAGACTTTTTTCACTGCTTTGCGAATTTAGTACATTTTAGGTGAAATGATTTGATAAATACAAAATAATATGATAATGTTAAGTATTTTCAGAGTCAGTGGCCTGTTTCTTTTTCCTGTTAATGTAACCTTTGTTTATGGGTATATTTTTGTCAAATCCAAGGGTCAGTAACTTTTGTCATTGCCATAACGTGATGACGGTGGGTGCTGAGAGATTACATGGACTCAAGGGGAACTTGGACAAGTTCTCCTTTAAATTGTGACCCTGAAAATCCTGGGCAACAAATGACAGGACTTTGGGGTAGTGTCTGTGGGAGACTTTAGTAAAAATTTTAGTTGTTGTTTTACACTTTGAAGTCTTCCACTGTTAGTTGTGTTTTGAGACAAGATACTGGATAAATGGTTCTGTCTGACCTAAAGCAGCTATTGTTACATTCCCATGTTCTAGTTTACACTCGCTAGTAGTTATCGTTACTCAGATCCTTTTATTTTTTCTCTACTTCACACAAATCTGGTCATAGAGTAATTTTAAAATTCTGCTTACTCCCATTTCTCATTTCCTTGTAGAAAAAGAAAGCAGAGTGAGATTTAAACACACTTAACACAGATGCTGTCATAACAGAAGCAAAGCCATATTTGTCCTTGATTTGAGGTTAAGAAAAAAAAAATAAAGAAAAAAGAGGAAAGCACTGAAAGACTTGCTTCTTTTGAAAGGAAAAATAAGATCTAAAAATACATTTACAACTTAATTCAAGCAACTAATTTCATGTAATAGTTGAGAACCCCAAAGAACAGGTCATATTGCTAACTTTCAAAAATCTGTAAATTTACTCTGAAGTCAACATATGGTGCTTGAAGCACATTATGACTGAAGAAAGCAGAAATAAATAAGAAGAAATAAATAGATATAAAAATAACATTTTTTAATGAAGAAATAAATAGAATTATTTGTGCCCTATCGATGAAGTATTTCAAAACCAAAAAAGCATCTGCTTTAGAAGAGTATTCCATGCTCTTATTCAGCATGACCTTGTTAAATCTGAATAGTTCACTGTTGGTACATCTCTAATCCAGATAAGGTATTGCAAGATGCAGTGTACAGCTATTAATGCAGACACAATAAGATGACAGACAGAAAATATTTGAAAAATGTTACATCAGAATTTGAAGTGCCACAACCCATTGCTTTATATACGCCTATAAAATATTAAATTAAAGGTGCATGCTTAAGGGGTAGGTTTTGGCATACTTGAAAAAAAATCTGTCTATGACACAAAAAATAGCTACTTATTCCCCCTTATTTCACAGATGGAATAGATCCTTTGAAAACTTAGCTTTCTTTCCTTGCCAGTCTGGGTAATTGTTAATGTAAAGATGTATATCATATAACATTTATATACACATACACACACACAAGTACACATACAGAAAGAAAAAATCCTAAACTTTGATGACAGAAGTTAGTAGACTCAACTACATTCTTGTACGTCTTTCTACAAATAATTTCAGTATATTTATAATAATATTTCTAACTGAAATACTAATTACTGATCTATAAAGTGATATGAAACTATTTACTTGAAACTAATCAAATGCTTGACTTAAAAGAAAAAAATAGTAATAATAACTTGGGGAGATTGCCTAATGAGCAGAATAAAGATGTGGCTACAAAAATATAAAGTCAAGTTTTTTTTTTGTTTGTTTGTTTGTTTTTTTTTACTTAGTTCTTTTCTTCTTTCTCTACATAAAAAAGCACCTTGCAGATACACATTAGATTTCATTAGGAAGAAACTGTGTTGGTAAAGCTAAAAAACTCTGGACTAATAGAGTCCTAAAACAAAACAAACAAACAAAGAAACAAACAAAAACAGAGTAAACAGTAACACTCTCTCCCCCCTCCCTTAAAAATAAAATAATAATAATAATAAAAATAATAAATAAATAAATAAATAAATAAATAAATAAAACAACCCCCTAAAAACAAACCTGGACTCAGAGTCCACTTAATATTTAGAAAAAAAAAAAAAAAAAAGGTTTTATTTATGCTATGTTTCTATGTTTGTTGTTGTTTTTCTTTACAAATATTGCAGCTTCATGTCATGCAGCAGTGTAAAAAGATCAGAAAAATGTTTTATTTGCTAGGCAATGTTCATGTACAGTTATATATTATTATTCCATATTATATCCAAGTCCTGACAAAACCTGGAAAGGAAAAGAAGAGCTGTACATTCACCTGTTGTTTTTTTTCCAACCACGCAATACCATAGGACAGCCATACAGGCTGCTTTGAGAACTTCTGGCATTGCTTTTTCACTACATTAATGAAGACTATGGTGTAGCTTTTTAAAAACAGAAAATCCATTATCAGTAATGAATCCTATTACACTTGATAATTTCATTTTTCATACAATATTCCATTGGACCTTCAGGCAACTCAGTTATTCACTCAGTTTGTAATAAGATTTCTTCATACTAAATTACAACAGTATTTCAGTCCCATATATGCACTAAAAATGGTTCATATTTTCAAATAACAATACATTTTATCTTAAGAAAGTACAATCCTTTATAGCTTTACACTTTTTATACCATCTTGTGCTTAGCTTGATTACCTAGCTTTAAATAATAGGAGTATATGAAAACTGGGACTAAATTCCTTTCATGTGTTACTATTGTATATAATCCAAAGAATATGTTCTTATTCCAGATGAAGGAGAATAACTACTACTAGAGGGATTGCATGCATGATCTTCCATATTCCAGACCTAATCACCTAGTTGATAATGCCTGAAAAAAAATAAATATATATATACATATATAATTGAGTGGAATTGTACAGTAACTGTGAAGGATCACATGACTGATATAGAAGTTTGGCAGATACGCTTGTAGAACTTCTCCCTGGATTAAGATATACACATAATTAGTAAATGGTTAAAGAGCTGTTTGTATGCCTGCAAACAGATCTTGAGATATGGGATGCCTCCATGTATCCATCAAGAAATGCATCATAACTGCAGTTATTAATTTTTGTACCGAGATGTCTATGTGTGGCCATCTTTGGCCACACAGATAATACTTTGCATGCATTATCTGTCTGTCTGCCTATCTATTTATTATTATTATTATTATTTGTAAATCTAAGCAAAGCATGTAATTATGAATGCTGAATATTTCTATGTTTTGGGGCTTCATACAAGTAAAAAAAGATGCTTGGCATCTCGTGGACTGGGGCTCCATATGTACACAAAATTTTCTAGTGTAAAAAATATCCATAGAAGGTTGCTAATTAGGTGATTTTTCCAACATTTGACAATCCTAATTAAAATACTGTTTAAAACAAGATGATGGTTACTGAATTTTTATGGTTGTCTAGTTTTGCTTCCTCCATATTAGTGTTGAGTCTCTGTAATCAGACTCATGACAAATTGAACAGTTCAGACTTTCTGCTAAGTGTTTTTTGGCTGTCCCTGCTTTATGTTGAGGCTTTTTTCAGCCTATGCCTTTTTTTTTTTTTTTTTTTTTTCTCCATATGGTGTACTGTTGGTGCCTTTTTTTTTTTTTTTTTTTCCAAAAATTTCACAAATGCATTTCTGTGCCTTTCTTTTAGTCTCTTGACCCTTCTTTAAAAGATTTATGATCTGGTTCCAAAGAATCCAGCTCTTCCTAAAGCAAGACATCCAGGGCATTGATGGCTGTTGTATCACTTGAGTCTTTTACAAGGCTCAGATAGTAAATATTTAACTACACCTCATTGTTGTCTCTCCTGCTGCCTTTAACAGTATTTCATGGAGTGAAAGTGTCACAGCAGTAAGCTGTGACTAGGCTGTATCATCTTCTCTTTTCCTTTTCAATGTGAAGATAGTGGTTGCAGCTTATTAAAAGGTCATGTTACCAAATCTCGTTGCTTAGCTCTCATAAGTTCCCTTCCCTGTAAAGATAACAGTTTTATTTTAATTGCCTGATACAAATAGTAGTAAAAGTTTACTAATAAACATAATTGATTTTCTTGTGTTTGGCAGGAAACTTACGGCTCTTAATGTACTTTGTGGTATCACACAGATGGACATTTTCTACTTCTCAGTCAAATTAAATAAAACTCTTTCATGAAGAACAAAATGCTACATTTCTATACATTAAGGTCTGCTCCTATGGAGAATTCAGGAATGGTGACATGTAGGTGGATCTCAGGAAACTAGGTCTCTGTGCAGAAGTATAGACCAATCAGACACTCAACAATTGTAAAAGTCAGGAAATACTCATATAAACCTTAAGCTAAGTACTCTGGAAATGCACAGAACTATTGTACCCTTAACAATGATTAGCACACTGACAGTAATCCATCATGTTGTTCATCCTTAATTCATATCCTTCTCTATTGTATTGTTTCTGTTCCTTTCCTTTTCTGTTCACATGAGCAGTAAACCATCTATGATAACAACGTCGCAAATGAAGCAGCACCCATTGGGGAATAAACAAGCCTTGCTTTCTATTGATCTTTATACTTTGAAAATTTCCTTTGGTACTCTTTTAAAATTAATCTATTTTGGTTACAATTTTCATGATGAAAGAATATAGCATTTTGTTCTCTGGGAGATTCTCAGAATCTTTTATTTCAGATGATGAAGGACTGCATTTTGCTGTCTACTGCTGGCTCTTTTTGCAGTGATTGACACCCAAAAGCTCCCCAAACAGAATAATTTAGAAGAAGAAAAAAGATTCTATAGACAAATATTTAAGATAACATGACAAACATAAGGAATACTGTTTGTACAAAACAAACAAACCGAAAAGAAAAAAAAAAAAAAAAAAAAAAAAGGAAGACTAGGAGAGACTTTGTATTTCTATCTTTGTAATCTGTCAGTTTTTGGACTTTAAATCTAATATGGGTCCCATTCAGTAAGATATTTAAGCAGTATCAGAAGTGCTTGAAGTTAGACACATGCTTGTTGCATCTGTGTTGCTCAGTGTTAAGATAATGTAAAAAAAAAAAAAATTAAACAAATTTTAGCTTTTTTTTTTTTTCTTTCCTGTTCAATGTTTAGTTTCAAAGGAGTTACTGTCTAGCCCCGTCTTCAATCACCAGACACAATTATTACAGTATTCTTTCTCCTAAAACTAAATGATACAGAAGTAATGTGATAACCCAGTGACCAAGGCAGTGACAAATGAAATGTTTTTAAGAGTGACCATTCACTATACTTCTAGGGTACAGTTTATCTTAGACCTTGTCAGTAAGTAAATCTTGTTATTTCAGAAATCTAATCATTGCCAGAGTCCTTTTGAAGCCTTAGAGAAACTTATTAGCAAAGGATTTATGGCAATTCTGAATTGCTTTCAGAAAGGTACATCATATTTGCAGCTGCAACCCAGTGTGTATAACAGCTGTCCCTACAGTGTCCTTGTACTATATTGGTGTCATCCTGGCAGCACTTTAAAATCTAAACACATCTGTTCAACATTTAATTTTTGTACTCAGATGACTTATCTGCATTGCATTTTTGCATAGGAGATTTCATTCATTTTTTACATAGATGTTTAAAAAAAAAAAAAAAAAAAGAGAGTAAATAGCAACAACAACAACAAACCACAGCAACTTTGCTTATCCCATAAAGCCTTTGTCCACAGCATCAGTAGCTGGTCACAAGACCACATACAGACATTTTAGGTAAACCACTTCAGGTAGATTAAAAACAAAAGCAGAGTTCGCTCTCTGGATTTATGCAAATCTGATTGAGCAGATTAAATGCTTAAAAACAACTTCATTTAGTACTGGAAAATTGCCATTACTGTTTTACTAGTGTGATGACAACTTATGGCATATATCTAAGTTGAATGAATCACTAAGTCTGACATGCTAAGTCATTCCCTTCCTCTGTCATGGGCATAATGTGATACTAACAACAGCCAACGCATGTCAGCCTTGCTTTGTTGAAAGTAAATGATCTGCATGAAATACTATAATTTTTGAATTTTATTTTTGAAGTCAGTACCAACTATGAAATTGGGTAAAAAGATGATTAAAAGCCTGTTGCCTCATCACCTGTTGACTCATAAATCTGAAGACCATTTCCGATTCCAGTTGTAAAGGAAAACATATTTTGTATAAAGTAATTCCACAAGCAAAATAGTGATGCAATGGAATTTGAATTTTGAAAGTGTATTTTGCATTATTTACAGATTGACAATACATCTGGAAGAAATGGGGATTTGGGGAACTAGCATTTCCACATGTAGAAAACACAAAATCTAAAGTTAGCAGATTGGCTGAGGAGCAGCTGAAATACCATGAATTCTTTACTAGCTACAGTCTGCAATCACATACACTTAAATAAGGTCTTGAAGAATCTGAAACAAATTCATGTGTTATCTTGCTACACAAGCAAAAAGATGTTTGTATAGCAGCATGATGTTGATTTACCACTATTTCTGTGAAAAAAAGCACCAGTAAATTCTGGATGTGCCAAGGATATTAGGTTCCCAAAAGCTCCCCACATCATCGGCTATGATGACTATGATCTCTTTCTTTTTTTCTTATTATTAAAAGATTAAAATTTCTTATTATTATTCTTATTATTATTTCTTATTATAGCAACATATAAGAGCCTTAACTGCAAAATTTCAAAGATCTTGCAAAAACTATCATTTTATGCATCTGCGTTTTTTCTAAATATATTAAATGAGATATTTATGTATCTTCATAATTTATGTAGCTTCATTCCAGACCGACCACAGTTCAACAAAGGAAATCTAGAAGAACTGCTCTCTTTCTTGACAGTTAATACAGGAGTTTTGATCATAAAGCTGAGGTCAAGTCTGACTTGTAAAGTTTTTTTCCTTTCTTTTTTCTTTTCTTTCTTTTCTTTTCTTTTCTTTTCTTTTCTTTTCTTTTCTTTTCTTTTCTTTTCTTTTCTTTTCTTTTCTTTTCTTTTCTTTTCTTTTCTTTTCTTTTCTTTTCTTTTCTTTTCTTTTTTCTTTTCTTTTTTACTTTTTTTTTTTTTTTAAGATTCAATAGATATGATAACTTATAAATTATACATTGTAAAACTGGATTTTATAATAAATTCTTGAGACATTTCACATCTTAGGAACTAATATTTCAGAATTTGTAAATGAAAAAACAATATCTTGTATTACACAAAGTGTCATTTCTATTTGACAGTAGAGAATTATGAAATTCATGGGGTTTACCAAATCCTGTTTTATGCTTGCATTTCTGGCAGTTATTTGTCCTGTGTTAGTTTCCTGGCTCTCTTTTTATTTATTTTATTTATTTTATTTATTTATTTTATTTATTTTATTTATTTATTTTATTTATTTTATTTATTTATTGTATTAATTAATTAATTTATTTATTTTTATTTTATTTCCTGGCTCTCCTTTTATTAAATAAAACCTTTATCTAGGTTTTATTTGCTTTAAAATACAAAATATTGCTCATCTCATCTCTTCTGTCATTGTTTACTACTGGTCTACCATTCCCAGTTTGAGATCAGAGTTATTGACATATAATTTTATTTTTGCAAAAACAAGAACTATCTTTCATATTCCAATCTACCTAGGTTACAATTGTTCTATGAATAAAAAAGTGCAATAGAGCAATTAACTTTTTGAACCATAGATCGCAAACTCTTTCAAGTTGTCCTTAGAACTATTTTTATTCATGGACTATTTAACTATCTTTGCATCCAAGAATTGAATTTGGATTTTTTTTTTTTTTTTTTTTTTTCAGTTAGAGACATCTACATTCTAAAATGTTACACTTGAATTCATAATTCATACAATACTTGAGTATAAATCACAGGGCTAAAGAGACTAAACCAAATATAGACTTTAAAATAGTGGTTTTAGGTTAACAGTAAAAACAATATTTATGTCAAGAAAATGTAACCTGAAGGTGCAAATCACCACACTCAGCAGTATATTGTGACTTACTGGTACAGCAGAAGATCAAGATGATGTTTCCTGTAGTTCTTGGTGACTTCATATAATGTTGAAGCCCAGCATGACTTTTTTATTGTTGAGTCATGAAAACAGTCTCAAAAGACAAAGCTTTTTGTCCTTCCTCTCTTGAGGATATATTCCCAAAGAACTATCTAGTTATTTTATTTTTCCTGGAGGACAATACAAAAAAAAAATTTCATCTTTTTTCTCACCTTGAAACTGATTTAATTTCTGAGCCACTTAAAAGTTTGGGCTTCCTGAATTAGCCTGGTTAACAAAAACAAACAAACAAAAATTATGTATGTGTGAAGACAAACAGAAATGCAGAAGTGCAGCTGTTCTGGGAAAAAATACACAAATAAATAAATAAAAGAAAATAAAAAGAAAAAGAAGTCCAGCAGTCCAGCAAATAATGTTGTTTTCTGTTAGATATTTCTCTGAGGAATCCATGTGGAGTGACACCGATGGTCTCTCTGGAACATATCACTCCTCCTTTCAATCTCTGCAATGATAAACTAGTTCTTAAATGTTCTTTAGGGAATGGAAGACATTAGGAAGGGAAGAGAGTGACACTAATTCTTTTTCAGAACAAAACAACAAAAAAAACAGATTCACTTTTTGAAAGAACTAACTCTGCTCTGAACCTTTTGTGCACAAATGGTTGAAGGCCAAAGCGTTCAATGTCAAAGCAGTAACATTCCTGACAATGGACATAACGGTAGTTGTTAATCGCCAAAGGGCTTTGTATAGGCAGCCCTTGCAAAAGATATATACACACTATCCCTGTTACTGTCATGGCATGTACTGTATAAAATTTATTGAACCTTAGTTGTTAGAAGCCCTGTGATCCAGAGCCTGTTATCTGTGTGCAGACAGGAATAAAACAGGAAGACGTGGTTATGCCTTTAGGCTGATCAGCTGCAAAGAGGTTGGCAGGAGCTGGAGCTACGGAGAAATATCTCCCCTGTGTGCGTACATTGCTCTACTTGGTGAGCAGGTTGAGCATGTTGAGTATAATCAGTGCAGGCTGGCTTCTTGGCAAGGAAAGAAAACATCCGATGGACAATCAGACACTGAAATAGATGTACTCCATCGATGCGAAACCTGTCATCGTGTATGATCTAGGATTACATTTCCCCAGCTGAAGTGTAGTTATTGCTTAATATTAAAACAAATAGAATTATGGAGTTACTTCAGAATAAAATAGTTCCATAGTGCTTTGATAGACAAAATTATAAGAGCTGCCATCCCTCTGTGATCTGCAGAACAAACTATATTAATTTTCTAAAATTTACAACTATCTGTATTTGTTCTGGGCTCAGGAAAAAAAAAAATAAATCCAGATGTATCAGTCTTTTTCTCCTCCCTAAATACTGGTGCTTGCACAGCTTAGTTTTCCTCAAAATAAAAACCTGCATCAGGGAACTTAACTCTAGGTTTTAGCTACAGAAGTAAAACTAATGAGATGTCTGAAGAACTGTTAAAAACTTAGAAAAACTGCAAACCAATTTTACCCAGATCCTATATTTCAAGCAATTTTATTTTTTATGTTAAAAACATATATTCTTCATCAGCCATTGGTAACATCCACCATGATATACCACTTACTTTACATATCCTCGACTTGTGACTGGAATTATCCTACAATCTCATAATCCACTTTAAAGACTTTAAACTCTTCCTTGCTTAACTTCAACAATACCATTGAGACTGAATTGCCTAACTTGTGCTTTTTACATAGGAAGCAATCTTGCTGCAAAACAGCTTTCTTAATATCGCAGAGCTAATACAGTTTCTCATAATAATACCACAGTTTCTTATAAGACTGTGAGAAGTTAAACACCTATGTAAGTATTTTCAAGACCAAGGCCCTACTTTCCAGATTGAGATTTTTTGTGTGTTTTGTCACAAAGAGTGCAAGTCAGTTCCCAGGACACAGATGCTTAATGCCATCATAGACAGCCTTGGGTATCCCACCTGGCTTGCTGATCATATTCTGGCAGTACATACATCTTCTTTGAGGTAAATGTCATTAATCTACCACAGATGTCTAAGATATGGCAGGTCATCTCAAATGGTACTAAACATCTAACACTTAGGTAACTCATTCATGCCCGCATTACTGTTTTATTGGATGCATGGGTAATATAACAGTGTTGCTGTTAAACTCATGGAGAAAAGGGAATGTGGTTTTTGTGTGAATCCATGTACTAACCACTGCCTTAAGTTCTTGATAATCTGACCAAAATGCAATGAATGTTTTTTATTAGCCATTACAGTGCTGCTAACACTCACAATCCAAATTAATTTAGAAAAAAAATCATTAATATTATATTTAAAATTATTTAGTAGTTTAGAAGATTTCTTGGATCTACCTCTAGTCTCTTGTGTTATGCTCACCTTTGAGGGTGTGCCTCTGAGTCACAAGGTCTGCAGCACCCATCTTCAAGAAATTGGGAGATGCAGGTATTACATCAATTTGTGCATATCCAATGGGCTTCTCTGTCAGAAGCATGGCATTCAGGGTGGAGTGTCTTTCTCCTCAGTCTTGGATCTGCCCTTTTCTTAAGGCAGTCTGCCCCTTGCATTTTTTCCCCCACAGGTTCCAAGCTACAGTTTCGTGATTCCTGTCCAATCCTTATCAAAGACACACTACAGATTCCCATGGTCTCCATTATCTGAAAAGGTCTTTTGTTATGTAAGGATGTAAGGACTGCACAGGTTTGCTAGATCTTCACCACATTTGGTATTCACAGAAATAAGCTTAAACAAGTTAGGCAATAGCCTTCTGACAGACAGACAATTGCTATTGCAGCTGAAGACAAGCTAAAATGAACTTAGGCCAAGGTGAGTCCCAAGGCTGGCACTGGTGAGTTAATACAAAGCATATGGCCTTTAGTAAAATCAGAAACAATCATATTTACAGAGCTACAACAGTGACTAGCAGCCAGATCTTGATCCATTTCCATTTTGTCAAATCTCTCTGTGGTATTTAAAGTTAGCAAACCAGGCTTTTGTTGTTGTAAGAGCACTGGCAGATGGAGAAACAGATGTAAAAATGGTCAAAGGCAGAAAAAAATCACAGGTTAAATGAAGAGAGAAGTGCATTGAAGGGATTTTTGACACTTAAAAAGCATGAGAAAGACTTGGGTGCTTATCCAGTTTAGTCCTTGAGTTCTGTATGTACATGTTAAATATTGTAAACAAATTGATATATCTAGGAATTTGCTATAAACCTGCTGCATATATTTTTTAAGAAAAAAATGAAATAGTTTAATTTCTTCTAAATTTGAGGACTGCAGAACTTGCTTATGATCCAGTTGCATTTCCCTGAATTAGAAGACCCTTAAAACTAAAACCATGAAGTGAATAGCAAATTTGTACATAGAAAGCATGTGGGGAACACAGTTAGTTATCTTTGGGAATTAGTTTGTTGTGGATCTGAGGGGCTTTGAAAATAAGTAAATGGGAAGAAAGTATTTTGAAGAAGACATCATGATCTGAAGTTACTTCATGTTAGTTTGCCATTAAAGTAGTGATAGTAGATACTACTCTTGTTGAGATTTCCCATCTTGTAAGAACATTTTATTCTGCATCTTAAAACCAGTTAAATAACCAACCTTTCTGCTGCTAAATATACATACATATTCTGTGTAAATAATACCCTAGAAAAGCTGCAGGTTCATATACTGTATTGATGTTAGGAAATGCCTTACTGCACCAATGAATTTAAGGCGTGAATCTGAGATAAACAGAAATCAATTTCAAAACTAGCTGTTATTAGTAGGCTTTCACTGGCATAGGCACACAAACAAAATTAAAATATTCTAAAAGCACAAATTAAAATCTCTTTTCCAAATAATTCTACCTTCCAGCTAGGTGACGAAGACCAGTTACTGAGGCACACAGGGTTTATGGGGGATAGAAGGTACTGTAAGCTGCTTTAAATAAGAAGCTCTCAGAGAAGCTATGAAGAATTTATGTGGAACTTGTTCTAAGCAGGAACAGCTTTGACCAATATAATATCCCTTTTTGGGCCAGAGACTATTCCACTGATTAACACAGTGTGTATGTTATCACCGGAAACTGTCTTCTGTAGTCTTCTCTATTTAGAATTTTCCTACATCGTACATCACTAGTTTCAGTCCATGTTTCCAAAATGAAATCATGCCTCTGTCTTCATGGGCACAGCCTCCATGAAAACCTGATAGGAGTAATACAAGATTATGAAACAGAATAATTAAGGGCCTGGACAGCAATTTATAATTTCTCATCTGTTTGTTCCAAAGAAAAACAAATCTCTAGAGTGCTGCTTCAGAAAAATCCTGGAAATAAACTTCTAAATCATTTTTGTGGGCTTTTTTCATTGAGTACTAAATGATTTTTTTTCTTCAAATTTTATGAATGAATTATTTTTTTTTCCCAAATTCTTCCAGCATATGTACTGTCAAATAAATACAAGTTTCACATGAACTGGTTTAACTGGAAACTAAAAATTATTCTATTGGCAGATGAAGAAAGAAATTATTTATGGTAGACCAAAATAGATAATGCTATAGTTAGTATTTTCTTCACAAGGTTTACAACATAAGATATTGAAGATCTTTTTATGTGGATGTCATTTTTAGAATAGCTTTTAATACTAAAAATATTTAGCTTGTGCATGTGATTATTCTGTTAGAATAAACTAAAACTGAAATCTAAAATGACTTAGACACCCCTAAGCAGCCCTTCAAAGAATGCATAACTAAAGAGATGTGACACCAGTCAATCGGTGATTGACAATACCACTTGACAGCTCCAATTTTCATGAAATTCTTTTCCAAGGCCTTTCAATTCAAAGGCTATTTCACATTCAAAAATATTTTTAAAATGACATTTTAACAAGAAGAAAAGAGACCGTAATTATGCTAATATTTCATACAGAAATTTCTCAACATTAATTGTCGAGAAATGTATAAACCAGAGTTAAGTACACATAAATGAAATCTCAGGTCCCAGAAGAGTAACAAACTTCTCATAAATAAAAGTCATCTTGCTGTATTTTGTTTAGTCAAAGCACCTGTGGAAATCTGGGTTTAGTTTGCTGTTGCGGGATATATGAATTAATTAATTAATTAATTAATTTATTTATTTATGTGTATGATTTCCATGTTAGATTTGTGATTTGTAAATCCTGGTGATTTCAGCTTTTTGAAGAAACGGGTAATAATTGACTTACTTGGCCAAAGAACTACTGAGAAAATGGCAAAGGACTACTTTAAAGCATTAACTGTGGAAGACGAATTTTCCTGGACATGAAAAATGACCACCTAATCTTTGTGTCATTGTATTTAAGGTAACAATGTAAAGTTTCTTCCATTGGAATCTAAGGAAGCCCATTGCTATTCAGATCATACTCATATTATTTTGATAGAGAGCTTCAGATTTTCAATTGCAAACAGTGTCATAACCACTGAAACTACAGTTCCCCATCACTATAGTGATAATATATAAGCAAAGTATTTTGTGAGCATGGAAAGATATTATTATACCTCTTTTTTTTTTATCAATGCAAAAATCATTCTGAAAATACTAATTGCAAGGCAGATAATGTGGCATCAGAATTGTTGTGTTCACATAGGTGCCATTGCTGAAAATTAATGACAATGACAGACATAAGCACGTAGTGTGTTTATAGCTAATACTATTTTGGTTATCTCTACTAGCTTTTAAGCACCAGCCCACCCCTTTATCTTCCAGATGAGATACCTGGGAAAAACAACAACAAAACAAAACAAAACAAAACAAAACAAAAATCACCAACAAACAACAACAAAAGCAGTTGAGAGGTCTAGTATTCACAAATAACACTGGTATATTACAATAAACCTTATCTTTTGATCTTCCTTTTTCATCACATTTGAAATGTAATGTATCATGAGCCTCTGCTCATCAACAGAACATTTTCCTGTTCTTTATGAAATACAAAATACAAATCACACACATTGCAGAAAAGGCTATATATCTTAGTGTGTTTTGCTAAACATAAACCAGGTCCATGGCTATCATACTTGTGCCTGAATGTGAGCCTACCATGAATGTGCCTGGAAAGATGAGTGCTGGAGCCTACAATGTTTGTGTACAATGTAGGAGCTCATTATGGTAAACATTAACTTTATTCTTCTATATTCTGCAGGGAAAAACAACAACAACAACAACCAAACAAACAAAAACTTATAATTGTGGTATATAAATTATAAACATTTCAAAAATATTTAAAACATATTTTAGTTCTAAAATATCTGAAACAATTATTAGCAACAATTTCTGTAGCTTTACATAAGTGTAGAGAAACTTGCATTGGACTTACATTGTGGACTTTGCATAAGAAAGCAACTTATCAGCAGAAACATTCCAGAAAACTACAGTCTAATACATTAGTATTTGGTGGCAGATTACTAAGCAAAAAATTATCTTACCTAAATAATATATATAAATATTTTATATATATATATATATATATATATATATATATATATCTTTATATATCTTTATATGTGAACATTACAGGTATTTATCTTTTCATGGAGAGGATCCAGTCACTGGAGCACTTTAATCTAAAAATGAGTACAAAGCTGGCACAGAAAGCCTTTAATAGAGAAATAAGAAATGTAACGAGCATTCCAAAAGCTGTAGAGCAGTATTCTTTTTAAATCTAATTTATGTACCCCAGTATATGCTCTTTCATATACCCTTTGTGTGCTTAACTGCTTAAAACGTTCAGAACAGGTTGTAGTAGTGTTTTGCCAAATATAATAGCTCTGCATCATGATATGTATCCAGACTTCTACTATTTGATTAAATGAACTAAATGACAGTAGAATAACAGAGATTAAAATAGGTCTTGTGTGTTTTCCAGAATGGTGCTGCTGAGTCCCAGCATGGCACTGTTCATACTTACATTTGTCTTCCGTTAATGAAAGCAGAAAGAGAGTCACTGTTAGGAGCTGCTTTTATAATGTGACTAACAAAAAATAATCAGTCGTGGTTTTGTTTTTGTTTTTCTCCTGTATGACAATGTTTTCCCTGAAGAGAAAAATCAGGGTATATTCTCTTAAAAAAAAATAAAAATACCAGTAGATTTTCCTTTCCTTTGGCTAGCAAGTGCAGAGTATATTTACTGTGAATCAAGTATACACTGTCACAGTTACATGGCTTCTGGATTGGTGCTGGCTCACAGCTGGCTTGAAGCGTTGGTAAAGTTGCACAGATGTATCTGCACGTTTGTGTAATGTGCAGTAAAACTGCAGGTTAATATGCAGAGTGCAAGCTGTATGACCATCCATCTGTTCATCCATTCACCCATCCATCTACTGAAATTAGGAACAGAGGTAAAAAAAAAAAAAAAAATTAAAAAATTACAGTTATTGCATCAAGGTTTATGAAAATTGTTCTACATACTTTGTCCATATATGAACCTCTACTATTGAGAAATATCTAGCACAGACCTAGCTTCTTCAGTTGCTCCAGAGTGCCATTGACAACGATGGGCTTTATTATTTAATACATAAGCTGCAGTAGCTGAAATCATTAAATAGGATTGGTTACTATTTATACTGATACTGCTGGAAAGTAACTTCCTTGTCAATTCATATTTTGTCAAGAGAATTGTCTGGATTTTCCTGTTTCTAGTTTAGATCATATTGTCACAGTAGGTACAAGTGGAAGAAGCAATAAATGCAGCTAGGTATTTGTATATGCCTTGTTCAGCTGATGTCTCCATAAAGGTAGCTCTGGCCCAGCTGTGAGGACACCTGGAATTTCGGTGTTCATTACCCATCTTCAGCCAGATAGGTCCAGCCAGTAGGCTGGGGTGGGCTGGGGTCACCTGCAGAGCAGCCGTGCAGTCACTGCCCTGGGGAAGCACCTCCAGACTCTGAGGAGCAATCTACCGTGCCTCTGATATTACTTGCATCACTTGTTCTTTCTGTCTCCCTCCTTGATTATGGCTTTCCAATCCCGCATTTGTTTAGTTAATTTAGGAAATGCTGTCCTTTGAAAAAATATTTTCTCTCCTTGCCTCCTAAAACTCACTGATTTCCAAATATACCAATACATACAAGACGGTCAAGCAAGCCTTCTGTCACAAATATTAGGATATGAATAGAAAATAATCCCCCTGGACACGAATATGTGTATTCATGCAAATAGTCATGCTTCTTCAAGGACAATCTTCATTTGAAATGTTTAGGCAAATGACAAAGACCAGTTTGATACGTTGTCTGCTGAGAATGCCAAGCACTGAATGCTAGGTACTGAACTGTGATTTGAAATTTGTGCCAGCTAAAAAGCAATGCAGTCACCAGTATTACACTGCAGAGAAGAGAAAGGCCTTAAAATAAATAATTAAAATAAAATAAAATAAAATAAAATAAAATAAAATAAAATAAAATAAAATAAAATAAAATAAAATAAAATAAAATGGTGATACGACATTACACATTGAAAAATATGGAATACCATTCGCTGAATAATAGAAAGTTAAACTGAAATGATGATGAGGGCAATGAGGGCAAAGGCTGAACTTGACCCTGTAGAGCAACAGTAAGACTCAGAAAGGAAGGTGAACAACACTGATGGGAATTTTTTATTTTTCTGTAAAGAGATTCAAACTGTTAACAAGAACACTAACCTCCACTGAGGGTTACAATACATGCAAAAAATGAGCAAGTGAAGATACAAAACCCCAAACATCAAGTTTTTAAGTCAGTTCACCTCCTTTCTCTACCTACAAGTTTTTTCTTCACAAATCCATAAATTTCTACAGAGCAACTGCTGTATTTTCAGTATATCAGGGGACACAATACTGTATCTGAGATCACTTAAGAAGGCATTTTTGTGTTGATACAAATTGGTGTAACTGCAACAAGTGTTACCTCCCCTTTCACAAGCCCACTGGGAACAGAAGCAGAGCTAGAAAGTGGCACTCTGGCACTGGAAATACCCCCAGGGAAACAAGAAGCAGAGCTAGAAAGTGGCACTCTGGCACTGGAAATACCCCCAGGGAAACGTAGCACTGCCGTCTGCAGCCCCTGCAGCAGTCTGGAAATCCAGGGCCATAAACGTCATGCCTTTGCATTTAAAACTTCAGAACTACGTGTTAGCATATTTCACATGGAGTTAGCTCTGAAGATGGGTACGGAAGATCTGCCTGCTTTAAAGGCTTAAGGAAATAGATGAGACGTGGTTCACAATAGTGTCATACCCGTGACTGCATGGTTGCTATTGTATTGAATTTCTTTTCCCATTTGGATGCCTTCCTGAGAAGCTTTTCTTCAATACCTTCATGAATTACATCCTACTATTCTATAATGTAATTGCTAAAGTAAAATGGCTTATGTCATAGCGACAATGTTCTCCGTGTCTGAAAAATAACACATCTCGCTAAAAAAGATTAACCTGAATTGAACCAAGCATGTGAAAACTACTAGTTTTTTTCCCCAAAATAGAATGATTTCTTCCTTCCTTAGAATAAAGTGATTGCAAGCATATACCCCAAACAGCATAGACAGATTCTTTTCTTGTTAAAATATATATTTATTATTCATTAAATATTAAAACCACTGTATTTTTAATGCTTTTGCAAATGAAATATGTCTTTATTCTGCAAAGCCCTTGACATTTTTGTTAGTAGTTTATGATTTTACTCAAAATGACGTAATAGTGTAATAATTTCATGATATAAAATTCCTTTCACATAACAAACTGAATTTCATAGCAAAGCAAAATTGGGAGGATGAACATCGTCAAGTGTGATCCATCCTAGTTAACCCACCATAATATGAAATTCCATTAGAGAAAAATACAGGCTAAAGAGGAGACACCTACCTAAATCATATTCAGAGCTTCTAAGACAATACTCATTTATGACATTTTGTCTTGGCAAACACTGTTTTGAACACCAAGAAAGAGGCTTTTTGTGTGTGTGTGTGTGCGTGTGTGTGTGTAGGATTTTGTTCAGTTAAAGGAATAGATTTAAAGCTATCTGACCAAGAGAGAAAAGTTAGTAGGTTTTGTAAAGAGCTCTCTGAGAGAGTTTACCTCTGTAACGGGATATTTTTTTTCTTTTTCTTTTCTTTTCCTTATTGTTTATTTATTTATTTATTAAATCCTAAAGGAGGAAGTGCTTGTTTTGAAGGGTACATGCACACACTTCTAGAAATAACTCTCTCAGCTAATTACTCTTTCCAAGTGCTATATCTTTGTAGAAATACAGTAACTTCCCCTGTTCCTTTTGCACTGCAACTTGGATTGCCTTAGGCAAAAGATGGGTTTTAACATTTGAAGAACTGTATTACCCAAAATAATTTTAATCTGATAATTCATTAGAAAATTTTATAAATGTAGAGTTGCAAACGCTACTCAGGAGCAGAAGCTGTACTTAGTCTTGGAGCTACTGAGTCTGTCTCCTTCCAAGGTAGTTTTCTCCTTCCAAGGTAGTTTTAACATAGGATTTTTAAAATAGTTGTTCTTGAACTGAAGTTCTGAAATCCCCCATGACATTTAAATTCTATTGCCCACCCAGCTTCCCTCAATGCCATATTCCTGTCCAGAGTTACAGAGATCAAAATTCTTCCTTTCTATTCTGTAGGAAATGCCTATATGTGCAGATCTTGAAAAAGTATTAAATAGAATATTATATCTTTCAGCACTGTTTCTTTGGAGCAAATCCATGCTCATTTTCCCCATACAATAATAAGCAGGAAGTTAATAGATCCTGACAGATCTTAATTGGAACACACACATGCATCTCTAGCTATATTTTGTCTGATATTCTTTTTTCATTTTTCAGGCAGTAATTAAGAAAAGAATGATTGAATAAAAAATATTTTCAATATAACATTAATATATTTTAAATACTATGTTCTGCCACAACATAGTTCAGATGGGGAAAAACTTACATTCATGCATATGATATTGGATTTACTTTGGTGAATATTATGGACACAACTCTGCTGGATACTGGCACAGAAAATATAGAGAGCATTGGGAAATAAGCCACAGAGAGGTCCAGAGAAGAGCAGAGAATGAGCTGATAAAGAATACTAGAATGAGTTTTGTGCATGGATGATGCCGTAAAATGGTATATGAACAAATTTGAACTTTGTGAGAAACTTATGTTGCAAATGTTACTGAGACATAGCTAACAAATGTGTTTGACAGGGAAAGGATGCCTTGTGAAAATGATTACTATTATTCATGTTGACACTTAATGTTAAGCCTTTATTTAGTTTCTATGGGCAAATACACCCTGACTGAGGGAAAAAAAAAAAAAAAAAAAAAAAAAAAACATCTGAGGGATAATCTCAAAGTTGCCCCAGTATCTTAAGCATCATTTGACACCTATTTGCAGGGAAGATCTCTTCTGGGTACTTAAAGTCTTAAGCTTTGAGTGTAACTGGTAATTCAGATGACAGCAGTTTTTGCCCAGTCTCAGTATCCACTGCTTTACATCTTTTTTTTTTTTTTTTTTCCCCTCTCTCCCAGGGTCTACTGCTTTAAATTTCATTACATATATTTCAACAGGATAATAGAAAGCTCAGTCCCCTTATCTCTCTGCTAAGTTATTTCTGAATGGACATAGGTAGTGGGATACCAGTGATCTCTGGAGCATCATATCCTGACGGGATAGGAATGCAGGAAGCTTGTAGCTATTGTGTTTGCCTTATAAACACCAGCATGTGTTTTCTTCTAACTAAACTACACTTGACCCATAGAATATATCATATAATCTTTTTGGTAACCAATGAAATGAAGACAGCAAAACTACCTCATGAGAGCAAGCTTCAGAAACAGTTTATTACATGACATCACCCATACAAAAGAATAATTGTCACTGACATAAGTTATCATACATTAATAAAAAATAGTATATCAGATGTTTTTCTACTAAATGCTCTTGATTCAACTTAGTCACATATATGAGCCTTATGTACTTTGTCAAACATTGAAACACAAGTATCTGAACGGTGTGATATCAATTTATGACCAAATAATGGTTATTTTCCACTCTCAAGACCAAAACATGACCCCACTAGATGCCCATACCAGTTGTACAGTCTATTCATTGTCAGCAACTAAGCTAATTCCTTTCCATCTCCCTGGAACGCATACACAGAGTCTTCTCTTAAAAGAAGGTACTCAGCTACCTTTACATACTGTTAGAAAACTTCTCCTAAAGCATGTAGCTCTTAAACTACACTGTATACAGCTACTTGCTTGAACAGCCAATTCAACTCAGCATGCAATTCTCAGGCTGCCTCAGTGATCTGATTAGTTTTGATCTGCTGAAACTGAGATCCTTTGTTCAGTCTATAAACATCAGTGAGCTCTTTATTTTTTGATATTCACAAAGTAAATTTACATCCAAAAACATTTTCTCTGAACTCATTCTTTCATTCTTTCCATTTTGAGTTTTGTATTTTTACAGCTTTGCATTAGCATAGCTAATAGCATGAATATAGGTTATATTCATTATAAAATTCTTCATTTGTTTATTTTATTATTATTATTATTATTATTTTGGTACCAAGTCTTTAATATTTCTGTTGAAGGTATTATGGAAAGTGGATGATTATGAGGTACCATCAACACATTGTCTCTCCAAGGTTTCTGAGAAAAAACATCTGAGAGCAATAGCTGTGTGACAAGACCATCAGATTTCTTTGGTATTTTCAGATAATCCCCAGTCCTACCTAATCTCTCTTTCTGCTTATTCACCTGTGACATATATAGAGTGCTAATCAACATCGTATCTCAGCACCTAGTCCTAACGAGTTCATCTCTAAATATATGTCCACAGTCTAATCATGGCTGATATTCACATATTCAACCTTGAAGTTCCTTGGCAAAATCTTTGTAAAAAAGCAGTAACAGCAAATACTTTTTTCCCTGTTAGTTGTGTGTGTTGCTCATTTATTCTAGAGATAGCTACCGATTCCTAAAAACATGATTAAAACAATTCATGAGAACTGAGACATGGAGAGGGAATGCTTTTATGTTATTCAGTTTAATATTCTTTGTTGTTGTGTGTTGTGTTTTTTTTTTGTTTTGTTTTTTTTAATTTATTTTTTATATTTTAATATAACTTTTTAAAATAATTCTTATTCTTCAGTGTTTTTCTATAAACCAGAACACGACTTGCACTCAATAGCTTGCTGTATGGTTTCCTGTCAAAAAATTGCTTATTAACGTTCATCTCTCATCAATTACTTGAGCTAAGCACCAAGCCTGTAAACAGAAGCAAAATGTCTATTCTGTTAATTTAGATGGCTTTTAACCTGGATGTAGCTTTGGGTCATGAAATCATCTTTCAAGTAAAAGATGCCTTTTCCTAGATAAGTGACAAGGCTTTAATTAGAACATCAACACAGTTTTTCTGCACTTTCCTTGTGCTAGGAAGTATTTTTTCAAAGTGAACTTGGGCTACCTAGCAACAAGAACACATGTTTTTTCAGCTTTCCTTTGATTTGTTTGCTTTCAAAATCTGTTTTAATCATAAAATCATAGAATAATTTAGGTTGGAAAAGACTGCTAAGATCATCAAGTACAACTATTAACCTAGCACTGCCAAATCTGTCACTAAGCCATCAAACACCACTGCTAGACATCTTATGAATACCTCCATGGATGATGGCTCAACTACTTCCCTGGGCAGCCTGTTCCAATGTTTAACAACCCTTTCAGTGAAGATTTTTTTCATACTATCCAACTTAAACCTTCCTTGGAGAAACTTGAGTCCATTTCTTCTTGTCCTATTACTTGTTGTTTGGGAGAAGAGACTGACCCACCACCCTACTATAACCACCTTTGAGGTAGTTGTAGAGAGGGAGGAGATTTCCCCTGAGCCTCCTTTTCTCCAAGCTAAGATTGAGGGAACCCCAGTTCCCTCAATCGCTCCTCATAAGACTTGTTCTCTAGACCCTTTACTACCTTTGTTGCCCTTTTCTGGACACATTTCAGGGCCTCAATGTCCTTCTTGTAGTGAGGGGCCCAAAACTGAACACAGTATTCAAGGTGTGGCCTCACTAGAGCCTATCACTCCCTAGTCCTGCTGGCCACATTATTTATGACACAAGCAAGGATGCTGTTGGCCTTCTTGGCCACCTGAGCACACTGCTGGCTCATATTCAGCCAGCTATTGACCAATACCCCTGCTCTCTTACCACCAGGCAGCTTTTCAGCCACTCTTGTTGTGCCTGAAGTGCAGGACCTGGCACTGAGTCGTATTGAACCTCATACAGTTGACCTCATCCCTTTGGTCCAGCCTATCTAGAGCCCTCTGCAGAGCCTTCCTACCCTCAAGCAGATCAACACACCTAACTTGGTGTCATCTGCAAATTTACTGAGGGTGCACTCAATCCCCTTGCCCAGATCATTGATAAGGATATTGAAGAGAACTACCCCCAGTACTGAGCCCTGGGGGACATCACTTGTGACCAGCCTCCAACTGGATTTAACCTCATTCACCACAAGTCTTTGGGCAAAGGCAAAGTAAACATTATCCTGATTAAGGAAACAGGCCATTTTTTTTCCTGGCTCTCTGAGAAATTGGACATGAAAACACAAAGCTCACCTTTCTACCATTATTTTGTTCACTTTATAAAGTAATAGAATTTAAAATAATAATAATAAAATTTTTAAAAATGTAAATGTAAAAAAAAATGTAAAAAAAAGTAATACTGATTGCCATAACAATTTTCCAAGTAGAAACAGTGAGAGAAAACAGTTTCTTCCTTCCAAAATTATAATACTATTTCTCTAAACACAAAACTTTCTATTTTAAAGCTAACATCATTAGTTTTGTCTATCAGAAAATTAACTGAAGCATAAGTGTACAAGTAACATCTGGGCTTCAACCAACATATTTTTGTAATGTGGTACTTTCAATATTGTATTAGACTACTGCTTCTAGAACCACAGACAACTCTGGGAAAAATAAATAAATAAATAAATAAATAGAAAGAGTGGAAAGTTAAAATTCACTTCATCTTAGGGAAACCTGTGGGACAAATTGGACAAATTTCTGTGCCAGTAAAATAATTTCATTTATCTCCATAGACAATTATGTGAGGGGCACATTTAAAAATACAACAACAACAACAAAAAACAGGGAAACCATTGCCATAGAAGAAACGTGGCACTGCACTTGGGCCTGGCACAGACTAGCATAAAGAAGTGGTGGGAATGTTGCTTAGGCAAATCCTAACACCACTAAAAAATACCTTTGTTCACTAAAGTAACATCATTGTTATTGAGTGTTAGTGAATAGTCAGCACTGTATAACAGGTCAAGTTATTGTTTAAATTGCAAATGAAAAAGACCAAGATTAATAACACTAGTTTTGGTAGACTCCAAAGTTAGTGACTACTTTATTATTGAATTGAAGTAGTCCTTCTTCCTTAAAGAGTAATTGCAGGGCACTTGTATCTGAACATATATTTTTGCAGGTAAGAGAACCACTAAGAAAAAGTAATGCACATCAAATGACATGTTTTTTGGAAAGTCAGCTAGAGAACTATACAAACTACTTGAACCTTAACCCCCCAAATATCTAATTATACACTGGAGCTGGTGTACAAGGGATCTTGTTACAAGATGATATTATTATCATAGTGTTTACTTCAAGTGCTTTCTGTTACTGGAGTGACTATGCTTCCACAATATGATAGCACACTTGATAAACAGAACAAAAACAGTGCTTAGTTGCTTAGTATTTTAGGTGCTTAGTATTTTTGTACTGAATTTATCATTTTGAAGATCCAGATAAATTTCAGTCTTTAAATAAATCTTTGCCTAAAAAACATACGACATTCTATGTATTTGCCTGCCCAGATACTAAATCATCAAAACTTGTAAGCACTATCAATTATTCATGGTGACTGTGGCACAAGCATGGATGCCTGCAGTTATTAATTTATGGCATAAGTTCAACCAACTGAGAAGTCTTGAAAGAACAGTAAAGTTCTGTGTGTTTTGCTAGAAAATTGCAGAGGGGCATAAACAGCTGGATTTCCAAAACAAGAGCATCCATACCACCTTATAGAAAACTTTATATCTGTTGGTAAGCATAGCCATCTGCTAAAAACAACTTCTTGCAAATGAAGACTGATTAAATCACACTAACTTCATATAATTCAGCGACCCAATCCTTTCTGCCATACTCTGTAGCAAATTCTAACTGCACAGATCCTGATTCACAGGGTACTAAAATATGCATCCAATTTTAATCATCCAGATATGCTATGGCAGTAAATTTTTGACTTCAGAAAATGAGGCTGCATTTTGTTCTCCAGTGTGAATTCTATGTAGAAAAAAAAGTATCAAAAGCATCACAGAGAACTGAGCCAAAAGCCTGAGCAAATACCACTAATAAATGATAAAACAGTGCCTGTCAAACCACTGTAATGACAAGTGTATTGTTTATTCCATATCATGTGTACCAGTACGTCATATGTACAAGTATATACCATGTGTACTCAAATTATTAACATAATTCAAACTTTAAGAGCTCCTCAATTAAAGTCATAAGAAAGGGAGGCTTGGCTCAAACCAAGTTAATCATAGCTTTGTTACTGTCAAAATATCCAGTGACCTATCATTCCTGGATTTTTTTATTAATTTTTTTTCTAACCAGGAAAAAGTCCCTCCTTACATGTTTTGTGTCCAGAGCTGAGCATGAGGGCTGCTGTGGGGAAGGTACATAGAATCATAAAAACACAAGGTTGGAAAGTACCTACAAGATCATATAGTCCAATCATCATCCTATCACCAATACTACCCACTAAGCTACTAAATCGTATCTCGTAGCACCTTGTCGAGGCACTTCTTGAACACCGTGAGGGACAGTGACTCCCTGGGCGGGCTGTTCCATTGCCTGACCACTCTTTGAGAGAAAAAGATTTTCCTGGTATCTAATCTAAATCTCCCCAGGTGCAACTTGTGCCATTTTCTTGAGTCCTATTAATCCTATTGAGTCCTATTCTATCCTATTGAGTCCTATTGATCTGAGAGAAGAGGCTGACCCCCTCCCCATCACAACCTCCCTTCAGGAAGTTGTAGAGTGCAATGAAAGTCTCCCCTGAGCGTCCTCTTCTCCAGACTAAACAATCCCAGCTCCTTCAGTTGCTCCTCATAAGACTTGTGCTCCAGACCCCTCACCAGTTTTGTTTCCCTTCTCTGGACATGTTCCAGGACCTTGATGTCTTTCTTGTAGTGAGGGGCCCAAAACTGAACACAGTACTAGAAATGCAGCCTCACCAAAGCTGAGTACAGGGAGACGATCACCTCACTGCTCCTGCTGGCTACACTATTTCTAATACAGGCCAGGTTGCCATTGGACTTCTTGGCCACCTAAGCACACTGACGACTCATGTTCAGCTGAGTATCGATCAACATTCCCAGGTCCCTTTCCTCTTCACAGTCTTACAGCCACTCCGCCCTAAGCCTGTAGTGTTGCATGGGTTATTGTGGTCAAAGTGCAGGACTTGGCACTTGGCCTTGTTAAACCTCATCCCATTTGCCTCAGCCCAGAAGTCCAGCCTATCCAGATCCCTCTGAAGGTCCGCCCTACCCTCCAGCAGATTGACACTACCTCCCAACTTGCTGTCGTTGGCAAACTTATAAAGGGTACACTCAATCCTCTCATCTAGGTCATCAATAAAGATATTCAACAAGATAGGCCCCAGTACCAACCCCTGGGGAACACCACTTGTAACAGGACACCAGCTGGACTTAACTCCATTAACCACTATCCGCTGGCATGGCCCTCCAGCCAGTTCTTTACCCAGAGAACAATATACCTGTCCAGGCCATAGGCAACCAGTTTCAACAGGAGGATAGAGTGGGAGACCATATCAAAGGCTTTGCTGAAGTCTAAGTAGTCTACACCAACATCCTCTCCCTCATCTACCAGTCTGGTCACACGATCATAGAAGGAAATAATATTGGACAAGCACAACCTGCCTTTCATGAACCTGTGCTGTCTCGGCCTGAATTCCATGCAACTGCCGTGTGATCTCACCCAAGATGATTTGCTCTATAACTTTCCCTGGAACCAAGGTCAGGCTGACAGGTCTGCAGTTTCCTGGGTCCTCCTTACGGCTCTTCTTGTAGATGGGAGTCACATTGGCAAGCCTCCAATCCTCTGGGACCTCTCCAGATAACCAGGAATGCTGATAGATCGTGGAAAGCGGCTTGGCAATCAACTCTGCCAGCACCCTACGGTGGAGCTTGTCTGGTCCCATGGACTTGTGACATTCCAAATGGAGGAGCAGGTCTCTAACTGTCTCTTCTTGGATAACAGGGGGTGATTCTCTACATGAATCACTGGGGATGTCCAGGTCAAGGTGTAAAGTACCCTGAGAATAACTGATCCAACTACTAAAGACAGATGTTAAGAAGGTGTTGAGAACCTCAGCACTATTCTTATCCTCAGTGATCACACTTCCTGTGGCATCAATTACAGGATGGAATTTTTCCTTGGTTCTTCTCTTGCTGTAAATAGGATTTCTTGTTCTCTTTTATTGCAGTGGCCAATCTGAGTTCAAGCTGTGCTTTTGCCTTTCTAACTTCCTCTCTGCATATCTTAGCAACTTCCTTGTAGTCGCCCCAAGTAGCCTGTCCCTTCTTCCAGTGGACATAGACTCTCTTTTCTCATGGAGTCTCAACAAAAGTTCCCGGTTCATCCATGCCAGTCTTCTTCCCCTCCTGCTTGCCTTATGGAACTCAGAAATATCCTGCTCCTGTGCCGTTAATATTTCCTTCTTGGGGAGCATCCAGGCTTCCTGGACCCCCCCCCCCCCTTTTTTCTTAAATAAATAAATAAAAATAGAAAATAAAAAATCAAGAGATGGTAGTCCATTTTAAAGGAAGAGGAAAGACTAGGAGTTATCATATTTGAAAATAAAACTTTAAATGTTTGTTCTATTCTTGTTATCAGCGTATTCAATCAAAGAATACCACAGAAAATATGACAGTTGATTACATAGATTACATAGAGACCCTGTTGGGGAATAGGCTAAGTATACCATTCTCCTGAAATACATACAGTCAATCAAAGAAAAAATTTCCTCACCGATGAATGAAAATGTTGAAAAGTTCACCAATCCTTCATGGACAATGTTGGTTAATAAGGATGTTTCCTGTTGTCAGCTATACTTGGCTCAAAGTTAAAACAGATTTTAAAAATCTAGCAATTATAACTGTGGCAGTTTTACCCTGCTGGGCAGATGAACACCACAACCGCTCTCTCACTCCCCCTCCTGAAAGAAAAGGGGAAGTGAAAAAAGCTCTGGGGTTGAGATAAGGACATGGAGATCACTCACCAAGTATTATCATGGGCAAAACAGACTCAGCACAGTGAGATTAATATAATTTATTGCCTATCATCAGCAAACTAAAATGATGAGAAACTGAAAGCAAACCGAAAACACCTTCCTCCATCCACCCTCTTCTACATCCTGCCTTTGAGTAGTGCAGGGGAAAGGGGTATAGGAGCTACAGTCAGTCCCTAATGCTTTGTCTCTGCCATCCTTCATGGTCACTCTCTGCCCCTGCTCTAGCATGGGTCCCCCATGGGCATCAGCTCTGCCGAGACCCCCTGCTCCTGCATGGGCTCCTCTCCACGGGCTGCAGCTCCAGCCTGAGGCCTGCTCCTACAGGGGCTCTCTCATGGGCTGCAGCCTCCTCCAGACCACATCCACCTGCTCTACCAGGGGCCTCTCCACAGGCTGCAGAGAAACTTCTGCTGCCTGCCTGGAGCACTCCTTCTGCCCTCCTGCTGCATGGACCTTGGAGTCTGCAGGGCTGGTTCTTACTCCTCACTCTCCCAGCTGCTGTTGTGCAGCAGGTTATTTTTTTTCATCCCCTTTCTTCAATCTGCTCTCACAGAGGCCCAACCAGCATCACTCACTGGCCTGGCTCTGGCCAGCAGCGGGTTCCTTTTCAAGCCAGCTGGAGCTGGCTCTGATCTGACATGGGGCAGCTGCTGGGCTCTGCTCACAGAAGCCACCCCTGCAGTCCTCTGCTATCAAACCTTTGCCACATGAACTCAATACATAATTCCCTTTTAAAATTCCTAGTTTAGGAGAAATTGCTGTATTTGAAATGGCAAGATCTGTAATTATGAAAGTCTCTTAATTATTAGTTTTTAGAAGGAATTACAGGGATATACTGTACTGCTCAAAGAGTAACAGATCTACAGTTTCCTTGAGAAGACTGGGAACAGCACAGTTTCTCTCCAGGCATCCTAATAGGTGCCAGAAGTAAGCAAATGATGCATCCAATTCCTCCACAGCATGCCTGGCATTTGATATCATGGCTCATGGAGCCCATCTTTCTAATGTCCTTGGAGCAATATGCTAGTGTGAGGGAGGGAAGTGAGAAGAATCTGTGGCTTAGATTATAACTTTTTTTCTCATGCAAGAAAGAAAGAATAACTCATGTTGTCCCTCCAGATCTGTATACCCTGGAAAGACTGTCCTTCATTTTATACTTACTGTTTATGGTAAAGTCAGCTACTGTTACTGTCTGGTATGCAGAAACAACTGACAAATGCTGACTTTGCAATGACTTCTGATAGAACTTCATAGTTGAGCCCACAGTGTGTGCTCAATAAGCTGAACATTCCCTTCTGCTTTCGTTAGATATGCCCCTAATTTTGCTACTTGTGGAGCAAATACTTTTAACATGCAGCCACACTAAGTCTAATAGAGACTCTCACCTCTAAAAGCATCTCACCAAAAACAATAGGACTCGACGTGAGGCACAATAGAGCTTCAATGGAGAGCCTCTACCTAATGGAAGTGAAAATAAACCTTAAGTTTCTGGAATGAAACAACTGTGAACCTACATGTATTTCATTTTCGAGACTGACCCTTGGATATTGCAAAAACAACCAAAAAGCCTTTTGCAGATCACCAATAAAGGAAAAGATATACAAAATGAGAATAAGAATAAGGCTAAAAATAAAAGAATGAGGAACTTACTGCAATTTATTTATTGTTTGAAGAGTAATCATGAGATTTCCATTTTTAATACAATTTTACTTTTTTAAATGGAAAAAAATTTTTTTTAATTAAATGAAATGCTTAAAATATTTGATCACTCAAAATATCTCACTGACAAAATGTCCCATATCAGCTTTGGTTTTTATATTTGTAAGCAAAGGAACCATAAAATTTCATATAAATAATAATAATAAAAAATAATAATAAAATGGTTTTTGAAATGGAAAATCCTACTGCTCCTTTCTGAAAAGTTAAAATGGAGCATTCTCATTTTTAAATTAAATTATTTTGTTATTGTCATGTTTCCAGAAAACATTTCTCTTGAAATGAATTAGCATTTTCTAACTGAAAAACACTCCACCAGAAATTTTTTTTTGTCCAGCTCTACTCAAAATGACAAGCAAGAAAACCTTCTAACTCCTATTAGCTCAACAAGCCCAACAAGGCTTTCTATTTAACAAGGATTTCTATTTAACAAGGAAATTTAACAAGGATTGCCATCAAGTCAGATCACTGTAGTGTGCTACATCAAGCAGCCAGCTGTACTGTAGCTGAGCCAGACTTCCCATCCACTGTCTTCCTTCTGTTAATCACCTGTCATATTAGTGCCCTCCCCCCACTCTCTTTGTCACCATTAGATAAGGCACTGGAAGAGGCTTAAGATGAACAGCACCAAACTGAGGTAGTCAGAAGAGGGGTTTGGCAGGGAGAAGCATCCCTTTTCTTCGCCAAGCGGACTTGACCTATTGAGGTGTTTGTTGTCCTACCAACAGAGTTGACAAGTGTAGAAGAGCTTGGCATGTGGACCACTATCAAATAGAAATACAGAAATAGAAATCAGAAACAACTGTAAACTAGCAATACATGATAAAAAGAAATGAAAACAAAACAAAACACAAACAAACAAGAACAGACACCAAACTGCAGGCTATTAAGTCCCAGAAGAGAATATAATCCTGCAGCTTCTAAAGAGAGGTAAGAATTCTATTCAGTTCCAAACTCATGAAGTCTTAGGACTACGTTTAAATCTGTTGTAAAAGAATATAAATACATTGATTTGGTCTGGCATTAACTTTTAAACTGTGCTATTCAAAGAAGGTATTAGACAAAGAAGGCATTAGTTCCCTTTAAGAGGAAGTGAGCATCTTCATGCTCACACTGACTGAGAGGATCTCATCACTACAAGGTAGGAATGCTTTCAAATTTGCATGTGTTTTTGCACAAATGTCCAAAAACTGTTTTATAATTTTACTCAGCAAAAATAAAACGTTTTCCTTTAAAACTCTTATTTTGAAATACATACTATAAAGAATATCTCCATTCAGCTTTCACAAATTGTGGTCGTAGTTTTTCTTGGCTTTCACTACACGTAATAGTGACATTAAAAGCAAAGGACCTTTAGCTGAAACAGAGTCGAATGTTAAAATATAGACAGTTGTCTCCTTCATCCATTCATCTGGAAATAACTTTGAAATATGTTAAAACTTGAAGCCCAAAGTTTTATATCCAAGTACATTTAAACTAGAAATCATTGGAGACACAGCTTCAAACCTGTGCTAACCCCACTTTATGACATATCATCCCCTTATTATTTAAACTATTCATATGACGTATCTATGATGTATCTGTTGACTTACTTCACATTTCTTATAAGTTCAAGCAGTTTTGTGTCCCTAATGCAAATTCTTGTAACAGGGAAGTTTTCATCTTTTTCATGTAGTCGTTAAGGCTGTAAGGACAATTTTTACCAATCCTTTCCATTTATTTCTCTTCTGTGTGTTGCAGAAAACCCTTCCAAATTTTATGAATTGATCCTTTGCCCATAAAGTGAAAGGAAGAAAGGAAGAAAGGAAGGAAGGAGGGAAGGAAGGAGGGAAGGAAGGAAGGAAGGAAGGAAGGAAGGAAGGAAGGAAGGAAGGAAGGAAGGAAGGAAGGAAGGAAGGAAGGAAGGAAGGAAGGAAGGAAGGAAGGAAGGAAGGAAGGAAGGAAGGAAGGAAGGAAGGAAGGAAGGGAAAAAACAAAACAAAACAAAACAAACAAACAAAAAAAATCCAGCAACATCTACCAGTGACCTAATAATAAATTGCTTTCAGAAGAATCAGAGTACAAGTTCGCTGTTGTATCTATGACTGCCTAGTTTAACTGTGGACAGTAAACTGTAGGCTATAACTCTGTTCCTTATGGGATAGCGATTCATCATTTTGCCAGGCAGCTTCTCTTGTCAGGAAAAGATTTTGTCATATGTAACATGCCAGTTTTTGTTCCTATAGGTGACTTTTAATTGAATCATAATCCCATCAATGCCCAAATAAGAGAGGACTAAAGTTATAAATCATAAATCCAGATGTATAGCACTTATGATTTTGGAAGTCTGTGAATGTTTCAGGAGATGATGGAAATGAGCTGCTATGAAATGGTACATGCCACAGTATATAGGCACAGTAGTTATTTATGCAGATTTACAAGAGAATAAATACAACGGGTGGTGTAATAAGCCACCTAATGAGCACATGTTATAATGAATGCTACTAGACTGGTTATAACTTCTTTTAAGTATTTGAGTTTATATCCTTGAAGATCTCATACATTGAGAAATGCTTCAGTAATTTCTAACAACTGAGTACAATGATAGTTAATTTGCAGTTAGTATGAGCTTTTTATGGCTACTGCAATTAGTAGCCATATAGTAGACAAATTAATAGTTGAAAGCCATGAAAATGTTCCATTTAACAATATAGAGACTTTCCCAGCTTGTATATTATATCATAGCAGTATAGTATCATATAGTATCAGTATATAGTATAGTAGCAGCATAGTAAAGGTCTCATCCTACCATGAGCATGGCTATTCATGGCAAAAACCCTGTGGATGTATGGAAGCTGAGTGAGAGGATAAACGTTTCTCTCCCTTACTGCATGAAAGACCGCCTGTTTTCACTATGAACAAACTGTTTTGTACATTATCATATTATGTATTATGAAATAATGCATAGACTTTCAAGTTCATAAGCTTCTCATAAGTTACTTCTATTTTTAAAAAAGCAAAACCCATGCTGGTAGTAAGCTGCATTTACCAGTAAGGACTTTGCACGTTTTTCTTTTCTATCTCTTCCAAGGCACCAGAATTATGCAAAAAAAAAATCATTTAAACAAAATCTTTGCAAGGTACATACTGATGAATCTTTAAAAAACACATTCCTGATCAAGCTCAGAATATTCCAAAGTAGGTCTTCCTGATATTCATAGATATGAAGAGAGATACTACCTTCCAGCCTTCATTTTTCTTAGACAGCCCCACAGGTCTCTAAGTCACAGGGGCACTTTGCCCCCTTCCCAGACAAGCTTCGGTTTTATATCGTACTTTCCTTTACCCAAGAGAATGTCCATACTGTTTACTTGGATGAAGCACGGGCTTCATTTGCTATTCCAATTGCATTCACATTCACCATGGGTTCTAAAGACAGTGACTTACCTCCTAAACATACCACCAGTACAAATCCATCATATCTAAATTTTAATCACTGGTCTGGCCCTGATAAGGCCAACTGACCAAAGGGGTATCTAACTCATAATATGCAAATATATTATAGAATTAATTCTTCTGGGATGTCATTAGACACCAGGTACATCAGCTTGTGGGGGCTCTGTCATTTCCTCATTTTACATCATTATACCCTTATTTTTGGTATAATGAAAATTTTCTCTTTAATATATATATATTTATTGGTATTGCACAATTAGTACAATTGCTCTAGGAAAGCATTTGACAAGTGCATCATGAAGCCACAGTATCTTTCTGAATCTTTTTCTGTAAGATTTTAGATCTTTCTAGCCCATCCCTCTTCATATTGCAAAAAACATTTTCATATATAAGTTTCATATATATATATAAGTATATGAGTTTCATATGTATATACATATATTATATACACGTATATGTAAGTTTCATATATAAAACATTTTCATATAGAAGTTAACTTTCAGCTATTTAGTTATCCCAATAAAATGTTATAGAACGATTTGGAATTAGCAATCACTGTAGAAAACAGCAGTTTCATTATATTTAGTCTTTTTAATTTGAATTATATAGAAACACATAATGAGAATAAGGCTGACTTTAAAGATCATTTCTACCTTGAACTATATCAGTGAAAAATTGTTTTAAAAGAATCTGAAATTAACTTCACCTACTTATTTGTCTTCTGCATGGCTTCTTATTTACAGAAGATAGTATCTAAAAGTATTCTGCTTTTCCGGTTTGAAGTCTTCAGCTCAAAAAGTCATCCTACACACAGCTTATATTGTATTCGATAGGTGATGGAATATTGCTGTGTTTTTAATCTTCCTGAAACTGCAGTTTTGAAATTAGAAACATTTATCAGTCTATTTAGCCAACTATAAAGATACGAAAAAATGTTTAGTCAGTGTTTCCAGAATTCAGTCACACTATCACAACATGTTCTTTCCAACCATTAACATACAGCTTACCAGCTTTGTCACTTAATGCAGCTGAAATGCAATTGACAGAATGACAAATCTTTTTATGAGAAGTCTGAGTCATATCAGATTAGTCACACAGAGATGTTAGTAACATATAACCTGCAAAGATGTAATGTCTTTCTGATTTTATACTTTCCATGTTGCTATTCAGTCACTGCTGTACAGATACAGATAGAATGTCTTTTTGATTTTAAACTGTTCCTGCCTCCACTTGCGCAGGGTTCTATAATTAGTTTTAAGATAGGGCAAAGAATTCACATAATATCTAAAGATGAACACGTGAAAATGTATCTAGCAAAAACTAATTTACACAAATACTACACAATTTATTACATACAAACTTTATGATGTGCAGAATTTTCTTTAGCTCGAATCTACAAATCAAACCTCAAAGGCAGGATGCTTGCAATATATGCTCCAGCTGGACTATTATATCTAGATTATATGAGAATCTTATTCAAACCTGATCTCTCAGAGCTATTTGGTGCTCTCTGTTGGACTAATAATTTCAGTAGGGGTTGCTTTGCTCCCAAACAAATCCATAAACCAACAAAAGAAAGCATAAAAACCACACCATGATCCATTTGTCCTACTAGCAGCTCCCAGATATGCAGTTAAAAACAGAGTCAGTCTCAACGGTGTTGTAGCTTACTGGGGAATAAGTCTTTCTGGCTCCTCTGCATGCCATGACAAAGATACCAACCTAAGTGCTAAAAGAAAACAAAGATTTTTGTTAGTTCAGTTTCAGAATAGAGTAAGAGTCTGCCCGATGTGTCCTATTACTGAGCATTAAAAAACAAAACAAACAAAAAAAAACACTTCATTTTTAAACACACAGGCACTCACTATTAAACAGAAAGGAAATAGTAGAAAATGTTTAGAACCTAAATTGAGAAATTACTTTATCATGATTGTTATGATCTTAACAATGACTTAAGTATCTTTAATTAAATCACAGTCACGCCAGTCATGCTCAGAGCACTTCTTGGAAAGAAGCAGCACTTCTGAAAATTATACATTTGAAAAATAGTGACTAGCATATAAGTACTTAAGCCAAGAACTGCTTGGGCAGGCATTGCTTTAAGAGTGTGCATAGGCCCACACTGACCAGAGCAAGCATCCTTGAAGCTGTTGTCAAGACCAAATCTGTGGTTATCCAGGTTGGGCTTGACCATGCCCTTGAGCCTCACATGGGCTTTGTTCCCTACAAAGCACCCTGATGGACACAGCTTGTCCACAAGTAGTATGCAGGATGCTTGTGCTGTACCTTCCAGGCAGCAAATGGAGTTGAACCTCTCTGTCCTCTGTTTGGAAGAATTATGGAAATGGTTACTTCAGAAGACTTAGTGTGTTTAAAAACTGTAGAAATCAGAACAGTTCTGTTCTTAATATTATTTACTTATATATCTTTGCCACCTAAGTGGTATTCTTTAAAGCCTCCCTCCTCCTCCCCCCCCCAAAATGGCTGTCTTAAATGAAAAAAGAAAAAAAAAAAAAAGAAAAAAAAAAAAGTAACTTCTTTTATTCTGAAACAACCATATGAAAGAAGGATATTAGGATATCCTACTATGAAAATATCTTGGATGGTCACAAGTTCTATTTTTCTATGTTTACTGGTATTAAAACTAACACTATTTTCAACTGAATACTTATTTATCTTTTATCTATTAATATATTTATCTAGTAGGCAGATCACCTGATTGTACCGATTTATCTCCTAGTATTTTGAGCTATTCTTTTGTTGCTAATATTACAGCTTATGACATTGATATTGACCTTTTAAACTTTTTCCTACCTTTTTACAACTTTAACATCCCATGTACCTTAGTGACGTACTTTGCATTGCAGAAGCATCCATTCATTCTTCCCATGCAGAACTCCTCTGAGCTGAGGTGCTGCTTTACTCCATCTAGTGACGCTTCCAAACGTTTGTGCAGCATGCAGTCCATCACAGTTCTAATTTATTTCTTGCAAATACAGGTCTTGCCTTTGCTATGGAGTTTGAGCTCGTATAAATTCATTTTTAAGAACTCCAGTTTGAAATCTCAGATACTATATTTCAGTGTCTTCTGGATACAGAGCACTTTGGATCCTCAGTCATACCTACCACACTAGATGTCCGAAATCTACCTTTCTTAAAATTCATCAACCTCTGAGCCGCGTGATTATGTAGTATTTGTTTGGTGAACTTAAACTGCTTTTGCAGGGTGTTAATCACATCATTGTGAAATGTTCTACATGCAGTAGTCTTTCTCTCTCCTTCAGTTGTTTATTCCCATATCTCAATCGTGCACTTTGGACCACAGCACCATAAAATAGCATTACCTTCAGCCTTGAATGAATTCAATCACTGAATTCATCCCTTTCTTATGTGAAGTCTAGCTTTCCTCAGCTCTCTAAAGTGTAAAGAAAAAAGTCAGGAGTTTCAAAAGCATTACTGTCATAACCTGCATTTTTGGTGTTATCCACTATTGCAGATAAGAGTTGAAATACCTTTTAAATACCTGAAGAGACAGGTATTTTTCTCAACTTGCCATTGACCCATGCTTACTTCAATAAAGCATCTAACCTTTACCTTATTCCACCTATTAAGTGCTTGAATATATTAAAAAAAAAAAAAAAAGAGAGAGAGAGAGAGAGAGAGGGGGGAAAAAAAAACAAAACACTTTAATTAGGGCTGTACTTTTATTTCCACTCAGGTATTTTGGGCCCTCTGAGTAGTGTGTTAAGTCTTGATGTCTGTTCATGATCTCTTAAGCAATGTCTCTAAGATCTCAAGACAATCACAACTCTGGATTTTGAGATTTAACCAAACCCACACAAGCTGAAGGCAGAAGGTTTAATTGCCAATTCAAATTATTTTTCTGCTACTATAATTCAAACCATAAATTGCTACATATCAGTATAAACAACTACTGGTATTTGTTCATGAAATATAGGTGTCTCTAAAGTTAATATGTATTTGTACAAAAAAATTATTTCTATTTGTATGTGGATTTTAGGATAATGTTCTTGCTACTCTTTTAAATTATTTATTAATTGTTTAGACAAGTAGTCTCATCTTTTCTTTATTCCCACAGAGGTAAGATAAGGGATACACAAAATGCATTTGACAATAACTAGTATTTATTTTGGCCTAAATGAATGTGCATGTTGCCATTTATCCTTCTATATGGCATTACAAATTTAAATAATGATGTATGATAACAGTTTTAAAAGGACACTGTCATCTTAAAGAAATGAAGCCAATTGCAGACTAATGTAAATGACTTAGCAGAGTTGAAGACAAGGCATCTATTACTGCAGTCTTCTCTGGACTTCAAGAAGTAAATTCTCAACACTAAGTTAAAAAGACATTGAAAAGCATTTTAGGAATTGTTATTCATAGTATTTATACTTAAATATAACTTCAGTATCATTTTTAAATGTCCATGAAACAGAAATATGTACTTGAAGCAAAAGAGAATATTTGTTCTCAGTCTTAAAATCATACACACACACACACATATATATACATATATATAATATCTCTGTGCAACATTAATCTAATCTCACCTTTTCCCTCCCTAGCTTCTAATGTCAAAGTCTAATTAATTCCTCCTGGTTCTTTATCCAGATTGTATCTCACCTATACCCATGTACTTCCATTGTTCTCAGTAAAGATATCCTGGATTTACTTATGGGCATATGTAACAGAGACCTGAATAAAGGCCACTGCTTCCAGAATGAATCCTTTCCAATACTGTTGGTACTCTTGTCCACCCTTGGCCATCTCTCCATCTCTCACTATGCATAACTGTTCGACTCAAGTTCACTTTTTCTTTTTTTTTTGTAATGAAGAACACTCTTCTAGTCCTATTGCTTTATCAACCCTTTAGTGAGCAACCTGTTGCTCTGGTTTCTCTTCCCTAATCACCACAATAAGTAATTTTCTTATGATCTGCATGCAGTTTTGCTGCATCTGATTTCCTCTTTTCATAAGCCAAAAAAAAAAAAAAAATCCTAAATGGAAAAATTTCCTTAAGGCAATCTTTCCAAAAATCACCTCCTAGTGCTTGAACTACCTTCTCAACTTTGTAATTGGCCTTTTAATATCGTAATCTTCCTCATATCTTTTACTGCATATTTATTACCAGTTTATTCAATTTATTCTCCTTTTATATATTTATTTACTTATTTTTATTTTTTAATACAGCTTGAAACGTAACAGGGTATTTTCAACATGCCAGCTTCTAATTAGACATCATATGGTGATAATCATTCTCCCTGAACTTTTTATTTACTGATACTTGCTGTCCTATGTCTAAAAGCTTGTAAGTGCCTGAGGGTAGAAACCTGTTTTATATTTCAGACACACATTATTTACACAAGTTATTATTGTTAATTATTTACATTGTCTTCCAATTTCTTATGTTTATCTTCCCATCCATCTAATATTCTGTTGCTGTATTCATTTTTCTCATCAGTCCCTTTGACTGTGACAACTTAAACCCTTGCTGCGACTTTGAATCTTTTTCCTTATCCTATCTTATTGTCACAACAATAAAAACTCTTTTCACTGACAAGGTTTAGGAGAATCAAAATGCAATAAAGAAGAAAATAAGACTAATAATTTTAGAAAGTAGGATATCTAGATCCTCAAGAGCTGCTTTGTTTCTTGGTAACTGGTAACAGGAATTAAGGAGACAGGGCAAATCACTCAGAGCATAATAATATCAATGATAATGAATGGTTTGTATAATCCCTCAGAAAAAAAAAAGAATGTTATCAAAACAAGATAATCTTTTTTTTTTTTCTTTTTGGTGATTTTTTTTTTGTAATTATTTTTGTCATGGCACTATTCATGTCATGCTTGCAAAGGACTGATAGGAAAAAAACGCCCAAATGCTAATTCAGAAAAATATATTTTAAACAGCTACTCCTGAAAAGTCTTGAGAAGGGGGAGCTGCAGAAGAAGATCCATTTCAAAATGAAGCCTAATCTATCTGTGTATGTTTAAATAAACATTAAGGAAAGAGAAAGAGAGAACATTCTATAGAGTGGAAAAAATACTGTGCTTTGAATTTTTATCATATTACTTTACAATGAGCCAGAAAAGACTCATATTCTTGCACTTTTGTTAATATTTAACTGCCTTTTCTGCAATGCAATGCACATCATAAAGCACCAGAACAATTTTAAATAACAATGAAATTCTGTGTGTACTGTATGTCGTAACACAGGACACAAATATGATATGACATACTACATTAACCTGCCAAGATACCATAATAACTATTACTATTTGTTTTCAACTTTTGATTTAAAAAACACAAAGAGTTACAATTCAAATCCTAACTGAGTAAAAAATTACTTTTATATCAGTTCTATCTCTAGGGATATGCTTAGAATTGAAACGCTTGTTTTTGAACACTTTGACATTAGTTCTCATTGAAATGAGCATGAGAAATTGTTCATCAAAAGCAGAGAGGGGGAAAAAACACACACACACACAACAGATTAGCATTTTAAACCTATCCCACCAGGAGCTTGACTTAAAATTGAGGTAATTTCATAGCCAGCTAGAATTTAACTCCTTGTAGATCCTAAATGTTAGTTTTCATACAGCTCAGAGGGGAAAAAAAAAATAAATATATGTATTTTTTCTAATGACCTGAATGGAAAGGTTGTTACTTTTATAAAACAATACATTTTTCCATTTTTTTCTGATATTTTAATTTACCTATGCAAGAAAGTGATTTTGACAAGCTTTAGAATTTTATTACATTGCTATGCTACTGTAGTTTCTTCTGCTCTTTCTGTCCTTTCAGAATCTTTTCTGTTCTCCCCTCCTAGCTTTCTTTTTTCAATTCCATCCTTTACTATTTCCTTATTTTCTCTCTCTTATCTCTTTTTCATATTTTTATAATTACAAGTAAAAGTCCTATAAAACTTAAGAAGGCTTCAGATAGATCATTACTAATGTAATTACAGTATGGAGAGCATAGTGATTTTTGAATGTAAATTAGTGAGTTTTTACAGTTCATTAGAAAGTCTTGGGGATTGAATTTAGTTTAATCAAAGCTTGAGTGCTCCCAGCACATACCTAGTGGGAAAAAAAAAAAAAAAAAAAAAAAAAAAAAAAGCATTAATATAGAATCAGAGATTAAAGATGTATGTCATACTTTGCATCCATTTAAAAGAATCCATGCAGGGTGCATCACAGACAGTAGTACCTGATGGCCTAATGGAGTTGAATGAAGAAAACTTGCATGCAATTCATTAATTTACAAATGAATATACATTACTTCACTTTTCTGCCTTCTTTCTGCAACCATTCATCCCATAGGCAAATACATACTGTGGGAGGTGCTTGTCCCCAGTCCTGCTGTTTTTTGCCTTTTCCCAGGGGCCAGAATCCCACCACAGATGGTGACAAGACCTCAGTCTTGCTGATGATGCTCCTGCATCATCTTCTACTTCATCCAACCTAAGGTCATTTCAAATACATTTAGCAGTTTACCTGGCAGGGGTGAGTCCCATTGCTGGTTCTCTCCTGATTTATTTTCCCACAGCAAGTATTGGCACTATTTCTGGACTTCATCTCAACACTGAAACTATCAAGAGTGACTCTCAAAATAAGAGCTCCTGTGAGACTAGCTCCTTGCACTCCTGTGTTAACAGTATGTAGGAAATGCATTTCTCACCTACTCACTGAAAAGGCATATATCTTCCAGATAATCAACCAAAATACTGAATGTGATTCATCTCAAAAAACATCTTGAAGGAAATTTCCTAGGATCTCTCCTTGGCTGCTGATTTCCCACTTAGATTTACTTTTTCAACATCTTAGACTTACATTTCAAATCTTAAATTTACATTTCAACATCCAGCGTATTTGCTATGACCTATCCATACAAATTGTTATGATGCCACATTGCTTATTTCTTTACTTGCCATTGATGAAAAAGCCAGTGTATAGCTACCCACATCTTCCAGCATAGCCTTTTAAGATTTTAACATGCATTTATTTCATAAAACATTTAATATTTCTGAAAAACAACGTTAATCATTAAGGTAAAATTTAATACAGCCTATGAGTAGCTCTGTGTTATCTCTGAAGGACAGCCCAGATACCGCTAGGATAAATAGTTTTTGTTAGATAGTTAAGAAACCAAAGAGCTCCAAGATACAGTAAAAGAAGTTCCTGCAGAGCATGCAGTGCCTCAGCATATGGGTCTTTGCTCAGGCAGGTCCATAGGCTGCAGATTCCTCTGGATAGGAAACAAGCAGCTACTGCAAAGATCACTCTCTGAGAAGACTACTGCATAGGATATATAATTCAAGGTATGTATATAAGTGTACCTGCGTGCTTTGCAAAAACTTACTGAAGTGTTTGCAACTGGAGGTGGAAAAGTACAAGCTGCAGAATTGTTGTTCTTACTGCAGGTTGGCAGTAAGAAGACACAAGTCCCTGAGTGCCTGTGGGCAATACTGTCCTACGTACCTTACCAAAGAGTGGCTTCAAGCTGTGAACAGGCTGTAGGTGCAGCAAGAGGATGGCAGCAGTGCACCAGGCTGGAGCAGGATCCAGAACCATGATGGCTTCCAAGGCACTCAGCCGGTTGGGCAGCTGCCTGTTGGTGTTAATCAGTTTGTAATCCACACAGCCACACTCAAAGTGGATGGGGCTTCACTTCTTAAAAAGCCCTTGTGTGAGTTTGCGTGTTAAATACTCACTGCCCTAAAAATAGGAGTTCATAATTGAAAAGCTGGCAGATCCTTTAATTATAGGGGAGCAAACAATGCCACTAGAGAAATGTAAATACAGCCTAATTGTTACTTCTTTATTTCGTTGTTAAAGAGCCAGCTGACATGATGGCAGGCATGGGATAATGCCTGTGTCTTAAGCAGCAAGATCTGCAATCAAGTTTTTAAAATGTTCCTCGTTTGTCTTTCTTGTGGGACTTTACATGCAAAGTCTTGCCAAATGAATCAAGAAAAAAATAGGGTAGGCGTGAATGCTGGATAAAGAAACTGCAAAAAATACTTGGAAAGTACTATACAGGGCACAGTTTAATTGAATTGTGATTTGTTGGTCTTGTAAACACTCTCCAGAAAGGGACGTCATGCTAATCAAAAGCTGTCCACCTTCACCTTATTTTTAGCAGGCAAACTTTAAATGAGACAGTTCAGAATTTTGATTTCTGAGGGATATTGGATAACATTCACCCACAGGGCATTTAAATATAAAAACCTATTTATATGCAAATTCCTTCGTATGTCACGTAAAGCAGATTTTTATCAATTGACCATTCTTTTCCATAAGTTATGTTGATAAAACTTCTTTAGTAATGATGAAATGAAGGAATGAAGAGAGTCAGGGGAGCTTGCTTAGGTAGATCTTAAACTTTCTGGGGGCATTCCTGTGAGTTCCTGAAATGTATAGCAATGGAGTTAAAAAATTTCCTTTCTTAAAAGGACCCAGGAAGAAAAGTCCTCAAAAAGGGCCCTTTTGATCACTTCCATCTTAATTAGATATAACTAGTACTAGGAAAAGGTCAGAATATGTTACTCATAAGTGAAAGAAAATGAGCAAGCTTTTGCTACAGAATCAAATCTTCCAAAGTTTGTTTTTGTTTGTTTGTTTGTTTGTTTGTTTGTTTTGTTGTTGTTAAAACTCAGGTGAAATCCCTAATATCCATATTTTAGCTTGCCCATCTTTTATCACAAGATATCCTTTAAACATCTGTAGAAGAAAATGCTTCATTGTCAGAATGCCTCTGGCTGTAGTGAGGGAACGTATTATTACAGGCTATTCTTTTTGATAGTAGTTTTTATTCAAATATATAATTCGACGTGGAGAGTGGTAGTGGTGGTAGGCATGCCTTGTTAATTCTGCATATTGTGCAACACTGTCATAGTTTGGGGAGGGTGGAGCGGGAATTCCTCTGCTCAAAGTGGTATCTGGGTGGTCAATGCTGTTGGACTTTCATTCACTGTGAAAGACCTTGGCAGAGCTAGTTGTGGTGCTTCTTGAGAATTTTCCCAGGAGACTTTGAGCATAAAGCATCATCTACACTGAAATTAACACTTCCAAACACAAAACTCCTCTCCTCCAGAAATGAATGCCACCATCTGAACTGCAATCCATGCTTAAAGAACATGCTTTCTCTTAAAGATCAAAAATACAATAATTATCTTTAAAGAATTTGACTAAAATGATCTGTTTATTATTTCCCTTCAGTCTGGATGGAACAGAACAGTTATTCCACTGCTGCCTTCTGGAGTTGTGCAATAACCTAGCAGGCTGAGATGAAACTACCATAATATGATTAGCCAAAGGACACAGAGCAGCCTAGGTGATTAAGTGAGGGAGTTCAGTGATCACTGATCTCACCCTTATCCCTGAGAGGTTATATTCATGATGGTTGATTGCTTTGAACATGCTTGTAATGGTGATTTGTTTATTTAAACAAGTTAATTGGTTACAGAGCAGTTCCTTCTTTTCCTGGAAACATGTTAGTGTTTCTTTGGATTGTTTATTCCTCCAAGGCTGAACTCAGGGACAGACTTTTAGAAATATTACAGGTTGTGGTGGGTTTGGAACAGTACACAAAAGCGACCATTTCATACACTATTTTATAGAGATTTTAGTGTACATTATTACAGAAAATGTTATAATTTATCTGAGTATAGATAGTTTTTCAAGTAATAATATTGCACAAAGAATAAGGTATGAATTCAAGCATATTTGTCTGAAATAAATGTTCAGATCTCTTTGAGATTTACATTGTCCTTTGAAAGGGTCTGAGAAAGTAGGCAAGCAACTTCACAAATGGAATCTCGTTAGATAAAAGAGGTATTTGTATTATTAGTATTTGTCCAGAATGCTATTGAGCAAAAAAAAAAAAAAAAAAAAGAAAAAGGTCTTCACTAATTCTTAATAACAAGTGATGTCACTTTTGAATCTGCAGTGCTTCTACCGTTTTATCTTTGTCTTAGTAGATTCACAGATGACTGCAACACTCAATGACTCTTATTGCTTCCAAATTGTTCCAATAACATGTCTCTCACTTTAACCTGCTAAGTTGTTCTCAAATACTTGAAGGCTTTTCAACAATAAGCAGGCATCATCAACGACTGGATGGAACAGTACTTTTTACATTTCAGTGAAGACCGTCTAACCTTATTCCCTGGAAAAATTTATAAAGATTGTACTGGGTGCTACTGAAGGGCACTTAAAAAACAAAGCTGTTATCAGGCACTGTCAACATGGGTTCATCAAGGGAAAGTCCCGCCTTAGTAATTTGATTTCCTCTGTGATTAAGGTCACCAGCTTGGTGGATGAAAGGGAGACAGAGGACAATCTTTCTTTAGGTAATATCTTTAATACTGTCCACCACAGAATCTTTCTGGACAAATTGCCCAGCTATGAGATAAACAAGTTTCATGCTACACTGGCTGATGAACAGGCTTAACAGCAGAGCTCAAAAAGTTGTAGTAGAAGGGGCTACATCTGGCTTGCAGAGTGGCACTAGTGGTGATCCCCACAGCTTAGTTATAGGGCCAGTTCTGATCAACATTTTTATCAGGAGTGGAGTGCATCCTCAGCACTCTGTAGGGATGAGAGGCCTTGCAGAAGGATCTACATAGATTGGAGTACTAGGGAAGTATCAATGGTAAGAAGTTTAACAAAGGAAAAAGTCAGGTTTTGCACCTGAGATGGAGTAATGTCAGACACAGGCACAGACTGGGAGACTGGCTGGGGAGCAGCTCAGCAGAAAGGGAGCTGGGGATGATCAACATGAGGCAGCAGTGTGCCCTTGAAGCCAAGAGGGCAAACTGCATTTTGGAGTGTATTAAACACAGCCATCTGGGCAAAAGAGGTAGGTCTCCTGCTATATTTAGTATTGATGCAGCCTCACCTTGAAAATCATTTGCAGTTCTGGGCTCCACAATATAAAAACGATGTTAAAGTATTTGAAAGCATCCAGAGGAGGGCAACAAAGCTTGTAAGAGCCCTGGAAGACATGTCCTGTAAGAAGAGGCTGACAATACTTGGTTTATCTCGTTTGGAGAAAAGAGGCTGAGAGACGACCTCCCCTCTCTCTACAGCTTCTTGAGGAGGGGAAATGGAGAGGAAGGCACTGGTCTCTTCACCCCGGTAATTGATGATAGAACACATAGGACTGACACAAAGCTGTGCCAGGAGAAACCCAGACTAGATATTAAGAAAAATTTCTTTACTGTGAAGTGGTCAAACACCGGAACAAGCTTCCTAGTGAGGTGGTTGATGCCCCATACTTGTTGCTGTTTAACATGCATTTGGATAAACCCTTAATAATATGTTTTAAATTTTGTTTAGCCTTGAAGTGCTCAGACACTTCGACATGATAATCTCTGTAGGTGTCTTCCAACTGAACTATTCTGTTCTATTACTATTCTTTGATATCTTTTTCTTGTCTTTGAAATTGCACGCATCAATAACAACCATATTCTACTGTATTGTTATGGTAAAGTCAAACAATGTAATTTGTAGAAACATACAGTGCAGTTCATTAAAATGTTGAACTCACTCATTTCACTATATTTAATTTCTGCTAAAGATACAGATCTGCTGAATGATTTAATGAATGCAAACTTTTTGTTTAATTTTCTAGAAATGGTACAGTTTTTATGAATTCATTCACAATTCATTTAATTTCACTACTTCAAATAGAAAAAAGTCATTATTTTCTTACCTTTTGGGCTATTTTTCCTACTATCTTAATATTTTTATTTTATCACTAACGTAGCAGTGCACTATGACCCCCGACAAGCTAAGATTTGTAGCTGTTAGTATAAACACACATTCTAATGTGAACTGACATATTTGAATGAAGAATTTTTTTCCTGACATTCAAGGGAACAGAAAGGTATCTCTTTAACAAAAAAAATACAACCCTATTTACCCTCATAAATGTTGAGGCCACATTCAAACAAAAGGTACTTTTTTTTTTTTTTTTTTTTAAATGATTTATCTTAATTAGATCAAAAATCTGCTAAAATTCTTAAAAGATCTGCTTACTATAATCATGGGAAGTTCAACTGAATTTCATTGTTTCTGATTTAAATCTTTATTTTATCAGATATTTTCTAATATACAGAAAGTTTTGAAAGCTTGTGAATAACAACTCGTGTATATATAACAGATTTCCAAAATTCTAATAAATTCAGTATACTTACTCAAAGGTATCATTTGTTAGTATCTATTAAAATCATAACAAAAATGGATTTGGTAAAATAAATGCTACCCTAGTGCATGAAAGAAGAAAACAGTATGAAATCAAACAGACATTATTTTCAAAGGCTGATATACCAGAAATAGAAAATCATTTACAGTCAAGCCAAAATACATGTATATACAAATTCTTACAATCTGTAGTTTCATATCAAACAGCAGCATTACAACTGCAAAAGAGGAGATGAAAGACAAAAACTTAGTGCTATCACCTTCTTTTTAAAATTCCTTCTTTTTAGGCATTAAATTACAAAGGCTGTCATTTGGAACTACTTTTGCAAAGGTATGCTGAGACATGACCTGACATTTACAGTTTTTGAAATATCACAGTCCTACAGCTTTCCATTGTAGATCCATTTTCTTAAAAACTATAAAAAACAGAAAGAAAATTCTGATCTTAACTATACCGATTTGCCTCTGGAGTGGTTTATGTAAGCAAACTGTTACTCTGTGTTTTTCTGGAAGGAACCAGAGCCAGAGGTGCCCCAATCTTCACTTAAAGTAGGCATATATATTTCAGAATTATCATTACTGTATTAGCCATATGCACTCTTTTAATGATCAGACGTGTTAAGGATAAAAGCTTATCTCCTATTCTCAGATGTAATTACAACATAACCCTGATCTCTATTAAGTCTATAAACAGAATACTTGTTTTAATTCTTGACCTTTGTGATCCAAACCAAAATCAGAAATTAAATGAAGTAAAAAAATACATCTGTAACCCAATATAATATGAACTAGAACACAGAGAGCATCCACAATTATTTTGTATTCAGACTTTGCTTTGTATGGTGTTCAAACACTAATCCTTCCATTTACTTTAAAAGATTAATGTAACAAAAGGGTGACTAATTGTAAAAGGGGCACAATAAGGTTCAGGTTGGTGCTCTTTTGTATTAGAGAAAAATAATATGTTTGAGATAGAGAAATTAAATTTTCTGGAAGAGGTCAGCTTGGGAATCAAATGAATCCTTCTGATTCATGCAGAGTCATGCATTAACCACTTTAGATGTTGAAGGAAAGACTTAAAGCTTTTTTTCTTCCTGTACAGATAATTTCCTTTAATAACTAAGTTGCTATTTTGTCTTCAGAATATCATCTTTCCAAATTAGTTGAGTTCTGAAGGTCCTCCAGAGCACAACATCTATGATTAAACACTTTCTAAAGTTCATTCTACTAGTAAAAGTGAAAATTCCATTATTTTAGCAAGAGCAGGCATGTCAAATTTTTCAAGACATGATAGGACTGAGGATGAAATAGAGGTGAGGCATCTATGTTTGTAAGTAATAATCACAGGACACAAGAGTTATTATAAATCTCATTATTATGTGCTACAGCAATCAAATGAAGAGTGTAGTTATTGTGAACTTAAATTATGAAGAATTTTCTTTAGAACTTTAAAAATATAGGAGACCTAGAGGCACCAGAACTGTACCAGCACAATTCTTTGGCTTGGCTTACTTACAAGTAAGGCCCCTATTTATGACTTGCCTTTCTGAAGAGCTCTAGAAGTTGTGGAAGCTAAAGCCACGTGCTACGTTATGGCTTCCACACCCAGGCTGCAGCAAAACAGATGGCAGTCTCAGGATTTCCTCCACATAAATACAAACTCTAGCCAAGCCTAGGAAGAAATGCATACATTTTTTACCCCATAACATAAAAGCATTTATGCAGGAAAATCACAGATGACCCTAATACAATTCCTTGAGTCGCGGTTAATGTTGTGGAAAGGACTAGCTCTTTCTTACTGTTCTTTTATAGTGCTAAACCATATCCAAAACATGAACCAAAAACTTAATGTCTAACTCTTCAAATTGCTAATTGACTAATTTGTTTCTAATTTATGCACCACCTTTCCAGCTGTACTGATGCACTGGATTAAGGGTTGAGGATTGTTGTTTTTTTTATAAAAAAAAAGTTATCAGGTTGCCCTAGAGGCATCTGAGCATTTTCACTGTCCACAGCTTTGGCAAATTCATGGAAAATTACCCCCAGGAAACAGATACCTGCTGCTGAGACATGGAGCTAATTACTGCAGAGAAGCAGAGTTGATGCATATGTAGTACTGCGTACAGGAAATGAAAATGGGGCTTTTGGTAGGACCTTCTTATTATCATTACTCAAGCCTCTAGACAGTTTCACAAAAGTAAAGGAATGAGATGGGCAAAGTTGAGTTTAAAACCATAACCTAAGAGATAAAATGTCACAGGGAAGTCTGACACAGGGTTTTCCAAGACTACAGTAATTGTACTGGGTTGTAATCCCATGATGTCTTTCTTACTCTGGTTTAGGCAGCAGTTCCTCACAAAACCCATTTAGCCTGTCTTTGTTCAAAGAAGGAATTCAAAAGTTAGACCTCATTTTTAGCACAATATGTGTACAAGGACCTTGGGAAATAAGTTTACAGATTTGAAATGCAAGTGAGAGGCCAGCAGCAGTGTGTATGAGTACAGACGTGCTGGGCACCTTCAGCACAAACCAGCTTCACTCCAGACTTCTGCTTTTACCTGGAAGTGGTCAGCATTATAGGTATTTCTGCTACCTACAATACCTGGGAATTGCAGCTGTAATTGTGGCTTGTGAAAGCTAAGAATGCTATTGCTTTTATTTGTGCTCATTCCCCACACTTGGGAATCTTTGATGTGGATCAAACTCTATATCTTAGTTTTAGCTCTAGATTTTAGGGCACTAAGAAAGAGCTACCTTGATGGATGACTTTCATCACCCCAAAGGCCTGGTCAGAAACCATCGGAAGCCAAAGATTATGAAAGAGATGATCTCTCACTGATTGTAATGGAGAGACAGAAAGAGGAAAACAGATATTCCACATTCTGGAATAGAAGAATTAATGAAACAGAGATGAGAAAGCCTAGAGCATATGCTTTTTGAGCAAAGGAATCCCTCTTTAGCTGTGAAAGCAGCTGTAGGAAAAAAAAAAAAAAAAAAAAAAAAAAAAAAAAAGATACTAGTTTGGAAGAGAGAGAGCAGAGATTCCACATCTCAAAAAAGTAAAAATAAAAATACCACATATGGGAAAAATTACACTGGGTTCATGAGGGAAACTTACTTCAAATTCAAAGGTTAAATTTAACCTGCTGAAAGCTGGTTAAAATAAAATAAAAAAAAAGAGTCAGGGAGAAGCATACTGGCATGCTGTTGTTTCGCATGTATAATTTGTATCTTATGTATGAGTTGCAGCTGTGCATGTATTTTCACATTTTCAGAAAGACCCTTCCCTGTTTGCTTTAACTACCACATACCAAAATGATGTATTGAAATGTTTCAAATGTTTCAAATGAAGTTTGAAACACTGTGAATTATTAACTTATACATAATTAATTGAATTATAATGATCTAATAACTATGATAATTATAATATGTTATAATTATAATAATTACAGCACAACTATATTTAGTAAACAAATAAATATAAATAAATATTTAATATTTATATGTATATAAAACACTTAATAAATATATGTATTTATATTTATAAATTTATGTTTATTATATTTATAAATAAATATAATATAATATACTTACAATGCGATTATAATAATAATAATAATTATAAGGGATTATTGACTTATACATAATTCCTATTCTTTTCCTCTTCAAGAAAATAAAAACTTTTAATTTTGTATTTAATATATATTTATATATTTATAATATTATATATATATATATATATGTGTGTATATATATATTTATATTCTGGTTGTAATAAAAAGTTCCTGGGAAAAAAAAAAAAGAAATCCCATATTTTGATTAGCTATAAAGGACAAGTATGGCCAAAGTGAACTCATAAAAATAGAATAAAATATAAGTTACTCTACATTATAAATGTGTCTGAATTACCCAACTACCTTATGACTTTGAGCACAATTAAATTCACTAATAGGAAAGCAGTTGAATATCATGCTTCAGATAGTTGAATAACATTGTCATAGTCAGGCTAATGCATTGTGACAGCCCCTGCCTAGAATATATTACTTAAGATCTAAAAGTTTTGATCATAAAAATGTCTTTTCCAGATCTTCCAAACAAATAAAGTAATAATATAATAAGAGAATGAGCAAAGGTCTAAAAGTTAATATTTCAGAACAAGTGAAAATATTTCTCAGTTAATTTAAACATTTGTCTCTATGTATCTTTGACATTTGGAGCCAGAGGAAGGGGTGTTAAGAAGTAATTGCATTTGCTGCCTTCCAGATATCTTTTATTGGTTCTCAAGTGGATCTGAATTCAAGAAATGTCTTTGAATGTTTGTGTGCAGGGGGAAAATATTTCTACTGACATTTTGTTCACTAGTAGCATTTTTATTCTTACGTGTGTATAAATAAATTCTTTGGAAAGCAAACTCTTTCAATACATATAATAATGAAAAAGAGACAACAAAGCAGCACTTCTAAATTTCTGTCTGAAAGAGGAAACAGGGCCAGCTAAAGTTCTTTAATGTACTTTAAAAAAAAAAAAAAAAAAAGATGCCTTGATTTTAACCAATCGCAATTTACACCTGGATCATTACTGTGTTAACATTAGGTGCAATTACTCTATCAGAGTTTGAATCTCTGTTGATTATTCAGTAAACTGGCTAGCTCAAGAAAACTGTTTAAAATTATCCAAGTGGCAATTTTGGTACAAATTCCCTTCTTTTTCTAGTCAATAATCTAGCTCAGTCATCTCATTTGTTATAAAAAACTATTTCCTCTTCTGTAGTGATCCTGAGACCACAGTACAGGGAGGAATCTGTGACCCACAGCACAGTTAAGCAGGCCAAGCTCTGTGGGTGCTGCACTGCCTGCACTCCTGGAGTGACTGAGGGAGAGAAGCCTGCAGGCAGCTTCCACTCGGTGCCTGCGGTTGCACCTGCAGTGCCTGGCCTTGCCTTCAGCTTCTACTGCAGCTGTAAGGCCTGCTGTGGCCATCTTTGTTATCTGGTGGCAGAAGTCACAAATAAAGATGTCTTCTTCTAAGCAAATCCTGCAAGAGCTGGAATGACTACAATGACGAACATCTCCATGAATCACAGAATCACAGAATAGCTGAGGTTGGAAGGGACCTCTGAAGGTCACCTAGTCCAATGCCCATATCAAGCAGGATCACCTAGAGCACATTGCGCAGGATGGCATCCAGGTGGATTTTGAATATCTCCAGAGAAGGAGACTCCACAACCTCTCTGGGTAACCTGTCCCAGTGCTCTGTCACTCTCACAGTAAAGAAGAGCCTTCTCATATTCAGCCAGAACCTCTTATGCTTCAGTTTGTGCCCATTGCCTCTTGTCCTGTTACTGGGCACAACTGAAAAGAGACTAGCTCCATACTCTTGACACCTCAGATACTCTTGACCCTCAGATGTTTATACACATTGATGATGCCTCCCCTCAGTCTTTTTTCCATGAGAAACAGGCCTGTTCTTTCAGCCTGTCCTCATACGACAGGTGCTCCTGCATTAATTCAAGTAGATTTATCTGTTTGCTAAACAGTTACAGTGTAGTATTTATTATTTTTCACTTTAAAAGATTAATTATAATAGTCATTTCTAAATTTCACAGGTATCTATAACTGCAGATGTTATTAGCTATTTACCTCATTTCTTGTTATTGATTTTATATACCAAAGAATCATTTCAAACATGTAATAGAAATCTTTCATTTCTCTGTAAAGCAAACCCAGAAATCTCTTACAGAAAGTGAAAAACTAGAATGAAAGTTAATTGATAGTCCATTAAATTTCAACAGAAGGAACAGACAGAGTAAGTATGGAGATGGCAGCAGGAAAAAATTACCGAGTCTAATAATCAGAAATTGAATTCTGTTAACAGAAAAGACTCAAACAAAACAAATGTAACTAATATCATAACATCATTTGTTAACAAATTTGATTTGTACCTGTCCTGGGTCTGTCCCCTCCCAGCTCTTACTGCACCCCCAGCCTGCCTGTTGGCAGGGCAGAGCGAAAGGCTGAGATGTCCTTGGCTTGGTATAAGCACTGCTCTGCAACAATTAAAACATCGGGGTGTTATCAGCACTCTTCTCATCCTAAGCCAAAACACAGCATTCCACCAGCTACTAGGAAGAAAATTAATTCTGTTCTATCTGAAACCAGGACAGTACCATATTTAGTACTGTAGAAACAAATTGTTTCTTCCATTAAGTCTCTCTATTCTTTCAGCTTTTTAAATTGTAGTACCTCATCTTGGCTTAGGATCTTCCCATCTTGCTGTCTGTCCAAGAAACCACTTAGAGGAAGGCCTGCAATACCTGGGCAAGTCAGGGCGACAGTCATAGGTTGGATGCACACCATGAATGGGTGCACCAGCTCACTGCTCTTTTTTATTTTTTTATTTTATTTTATTTTTCCACAAAAGATACAACAGTGTTACATCCTAACCCTTGAAGTGGAAAACTTGCAGCAGCTGCCTGGTGTCTTCATTCAGCTGCCTCCCACACACACAACACACGCAACAGCAGGTAGGCCTTGAGTAGACAAATACATTGCTGTGAAGACCACCTCCTGACAATCACACTCTACTTTGTCCGAAAAAGTTGTCTGCAGAGGAGCTCCTGCACTTCTACTCACCCAGAGAGCTTCTCCATGGGTCTCCTCACTTGCACAAGTGTTGTTGTGTGTGACAGCAGCGGGAGGGTGGCTGCTCTTTCTGCAGATGGTGAAGGGTCCGGGCCTCTCCTCTGCCCTCAGCCATGCCCCTCTGTCTCCTCACAGGGCACTGTCCCATCTCTGCACAGCTCAAAGTCCTCTGCAGTCAGAATGGAAAACATAATTAGATGGAAGACAAAAAAATATGAAAAGCTATCAAGCAGAAAGATGACTGGTGTCTTAAGGACTTCCCATTACAGTGGAGCACAACAGGAGCGCACTGGGGAAATACGTCCATGCAGTTCTCATCCTCTGCTAGTTAGTGGGACCAAACTTGGGCTGTCCATGTGTGTTCACCTAAGTCCTGGCTTTAGGTTCCTGGACTGCACTCCCTAGCTGGGAACATGGGACAGAGGAAAGCCTGAGTCCTGCCAAGAACCATGGCAGACATTCAAAACTAAATGCCAGCAATAAAGTAGCCCAGGATGGGTTCATACTGAATCTTTGCTAGGTCAGACAGGAGATGAGCCAAACAGTGCTCAAGTATGCAGTATTGGTGTTTTTATTAATATCTGCTATAAAAAGCACTGATGATTTTCAACTTGTCCCCATGCAGATTATGTCCCCATGACATACTCCATACTGCAACTTGCAGAGTTGGTATTCTAGTCATGATGAAAAAAAAAAATCTATCAATCTTTTCCATCCTAGTGTAAATGTATAACACCTAGCATTGTGTGTCTGAATATTGTTATATTATACTGTAAAACAGCAGATGTGGATGCAATACCCTGGCACCTTCTATGCTCAACTCAGTTTCATTATGTTTGCAAAAGGCAAATACAGATACATCAGTGTACTTTATTATAATGTCATATTCCTGACACTACAGTAAAAGTTGATTTGGTGTTTCCATTAGAAATCTCATTTTCAGAAGCTTATGACTCATCCATCTAAGTTTTTTTCAGGATGAGATTTACCATACAGACCTCAGTCTACTTATAATTCCTCCCCTAAAAAATTGGTCAGCATTGGTTATCTGCACATTTTAAATCCTATGAGTTGAAATGAATTGTTTTGTCCATGTTATTTCACATTTTAATACTAACAAGTATTTGTGTCCTTTATGATGATAAAAGCAATTAAGGAATTTAAGTTGAAGTGTTCTTGCTTCCATATATAACACATTTTTACTGTTAACGTGTTCATGTGTTTTAACCAGAGGATTGAGAGCCCACTTGGGGAAACTGTAAAAAATCTTTAAGAATGAAGCAGCCACCTCAATTTTATCAGTGAATTTCAAAGCACTGAATGAAAAACTATGGTTAAGTTATAAATATGTTTTTCACTCCCCTACTGCATCTGCTGTACAGCAGCACATACAGACATGCAACTGACATTCAGCCATTCTTTTTTTGCATCATCAAGAGCTTCTGATCTTTCATACTGTTGCAGGCTTTACAAACCTGGAGATCTGAATGAGCATCTTAGTAACTGTTAAGCTTATACAAGCAAATTCACTGTAAAACATCATTTATCTGACTGTATATTTGTGTTGGATTGCATTTTCCTAGTTAGCGATGTATTTTAGCTCAAAGTTTAACAGATCATTGCACCAATAGTTTCACAAGGTTGTCATGAAAAACTTTGAGCTGATTATTATTTTAATAAATGCCTTCAGGTTTTTATCTAAGCTATACAGAGAATCTGTTATGAAGCTATATAGAAAACCTGTTATGAATGTTAAAAAATTTTTTTTGGCTATTATTAATATTATAAATATTATAAAATATTTGGCATTTATTATGAGTATAGGCCTATTTCCAAAATATGCTTTAGACATAGAACACTGGCTATAGCAAAATAAGTATTTCAAGCATCCAGCACCCAGAGTGGAAATCAGAATCCCAGCCACTGGAGAATGGGGACATACTGTGACTGCAAGATGCCAAGCACACAGATAAGCGCCAGCATGAAGTAAGAGTACTGTGCAAAAAAAAACACTGAAGGACAACAGAAGGGGAACTTTGAAAACTTAAATTCCATCTATTTTTAGACTTAAACATCTATTGGAAATATATACTATACATTTAATAGAGGGAGGGCCCCCAAATATTACAGTTTACACTGTGCTCACCAGGATAAAGATGGCAACACTTAATTTTTTTAAAGACTTTTCATCTTCCATGGGAATGTCCTAATAATAGTTCAAACTATGTAGAGAAGGGGAAGAGTTCAAGCTGTTCCAATCTTGTAGCAATAATGATTAATTATTTTATTTGGCTGGGAAATTTTAACACTGAGACCTGAAGTGTTTCACCATGGTTCTGTTTCTGAACTTTGGTACTGCTATCACTCCTTTGGAGAAATCAATCATCCTGTCTTCTATAACAAAATGACTAGGCCAGCAGATGAGGAGAGAGCAGTAGAAGTCATCTACCTTCATTTTAGCGAAGCTTTTAGGACAACAATCCAAAATATCTTTGTTGGGATAATATGTCTAAATGGGTGGACTACTAGAGAGTTTAAAAAACCTTTTACTGTTTTGCAGTTGGGTCAGAATTTTGCTTTTTGACTCTACCAAGCACTCAGCTGAGGTGTGCTGATAAGACCAATAATTCTTTTTCATTATAACATACCTAGAGAGCATAAAAGCATATGCTATTTCTTATGCATATGGTATACAATATTTTTTAACTAGGTAGAAATTTAAGGAGTGTAGGAGGGAACAAAGAGGAGTATTCAGAAAAGAGTATCCTGCAACATTTCATCTATTTTCTGTGGAGCTGGAGAACAAACTGCTCTCCATAAAAAGACACATACCTCTTCAGAAAACAAGGTGTTTAAGCATGCTAGCCATACCTTCTTATCACAAGGGCATTACCAGTTTCACTTACTTGATTCAACATCAGACAGCAGGTAAATGAGGTAAGATAAAAATAGAAAGAGCTCTTCAATTTTAGTACAGCCATTTTGACACAGATTGCCCTATAATCCAATAGTGAAGGTTATAACATCTTTAACTAATTAACACAAAATATAAACAACACAATGCAGGGCCATTTGCTCTCCTGATAAGATGTAGCAGGTAGGAATCTGTCTGGTAATTAATTAGCAAATTGCTTGAGGAACTAAGAAACAAAAAAGTAACCACAACTTCAAGAGGACTGTTTGATGCCAGTTAGCAATACCTGCCTTAATGAACAGGTTGGAAGTTGAGGTTTATAATCTACTGCTTGCTTTGCTGTAACAGTTTTTTCCATGTTAGTAGAAGTTTATAACAATATAGCTAAACAGAATAATTATTCCCATTTCCACAGTTCCCCAGTTTATCTGCTAAACCTTACCCAAGTCAGGAGGGGATATATTCACACGATATCAGGACAAGGTGGGTTCCTGTGAACTGTGCAGTGTACCACTGCTGAGTTACCACAGAGGATTTCCCCATTTCTAAAATGAGAGGAAAACATCCTGTCTGGGCCATGTTCTCATAGTTAAGCAAATATATTAGTTTATTATTATTATTTAATTATTTATAAACTTCTGCAAGCATACAGCTAGCTCCAAGACTGTTTATGAAAGTGTCAAATCAAACAAATGAAAAGGAGATTCGGAAAGTGTTCTCCCAATCACTTTTTAGCAAGTCATTCCTCTTCAGATGTGGTAACTGACCAGAGTTAATAATAATAATAATAATAATAATAATAATAATAATAATAATAATAATAATAATAAAATAACATAATAATGTACCATGTTACAGATTTTTATTGAATATCCCTCGTCAGGCTTTAAAGTAAAATAGTAACAAAACAGTGCATGTTTAGCAGTAACAGTGTGCTTTAAAACATCCACGAAAGTGTAGAAGGCTAGCTTCAGAGAGTGCAATGAAACATTTTATATTCTTTCTTTCACTTATTAATCTTGGGGATTTATCAATGGCTTAAACATCCTAACCTAGAAAAATAATAGGGGAGCAGTGGCTGGTGTTTTTCCTAGTCAGAGAATAAAACAAAATGAAAGTCTGCACTTGGACTTATTATTTTAACTCTGCTCTTGAGAAACTGAGAAAAGCTTAGCCTCAGTGATTAGCCACACACCAAACAAACAAACAAACAAAAAAAAAACCACCAGAAATTAATTGTGATCCTACACAGTTGTGATTCACAACCTAAGAAAATAAAAATATGGAAATGGTTCAACACTACAAGGCTGATAAAACTAATCCTGAAAACTCGGATATCAAGTTAGAATCTGAAACAAAGCCTTGTGATTTTATGTGGCTATTTCTCCTGACTGTAGATCAGGTTTTAATAATTTAGACATGCTTTAAGATTATTAGGATTTCAGCTAGTTTTCAACAGAGAAACCAGGACACAGCTGGTTTTTTTTTGTTTGTTTGTTTGTTTTTGTTTGTTTTTGTTGTTTTTTTTTTGTTTGTTTTGTTTTTTATTAAAATTCACTCATGACTTATGTTTTTGCTTCCTTTTTATTTGAAATGAAATTGGTATAGTTACAGAGCATCATTTAAGTGACAGAAATTTTATTTATTTATGGTTTTGGTTATAAGATAATTCAGATTTACTATTTTGCTCCTGATCAGTTTTCTCAGTGATCTCAGTGATTCTCAAGTTTATCTTTGCAAATAAAGTATTTATTGCTTGTCTCTACATTAGGGAAAATATTTTGTGAAGTAAAAAGAGGTTTTTTGCTTGTTTTTGATAAGGCTGAAGAATATGTACTTTCCTATGACACTTAGCTTGCTAGCAGTTGACAGTGAAATGTTAGCTACTGAAATTCAAATGAACAAATGCATGTTTGATAAGGATTGCACAGTTATCTTAGTCCTATGTCCTTAAATACACGTATATTGGGAGCAAGTGAAGGTTACAACCTTTACTTCCCGTATAATAAATTATTACAAAGGTACATTTTGCACCCTAAGACATTTGGGAAATAAATAAAGAAAAAAAAATTTGCTTCAGCTGTAGACAATCTAGTTTTCCTTCAGACAACCTAGCCTTTCTTTCTCCTTAAACATATGGATGACTACAATGGCACCAAGCATAGTACAAAAATTTCAATTAACACCTTTTCATCTGCTATCTTTTTCTTCCCAATGGCTACATCAACAGATGAAGAGTAATTTAGGATGTTTTTCTTATCTCTCATTTCAATGCAATTTTTCTTTAATTGGAATCACAGTTCTACCAGTGTTAAAATGAGGTTTCGGAAAAAAAATCAAACTGCAAAATATGTAATAAAATCTGTAGTAAAAACTAAGGTTTTTGTCTACATTCTTATTCATAATGTAGGCTTAAAAATCAATATGCCACTTCTTATAGTGAAGCCTGGGAAAAGAAAGTTCAGATGGAAAAATCTTGTCATAAACTCTTGAACTGTAATTCTTCAGTTTTTCAACAGCATTCCACCAGAAAGCTAGTGGTGTTATAAAAATCCACCTCTCATCATTCAACAGTTATTACAAGACCATTTACTGAGAGCAGAACAAGCACTTAGTTATCAAAAGGAGTAATAAGAAATTTTATAAGTCCAGCTTCATGATCTTCCAGTATTAATGCTCTCTTACTTTAAAAAAATTTAACTGTTCCTACAACTGCATTAACAATGAAAGGCACAGCAAAGACTGGACTGCAAAGTAATCAGATCCAACGCAGAGAAATGATTTTCTTATTCTGAATGCCCATTTGAAGAGAGATAATGAAGTAGTCAACAAATTACAAAAATAATTCAAAAACTCACTAAATATGTCAGTTTACAAAAAAAATATTCGGTAACATTAAAGATAACCAACAGTATTTAGTGATCAAAACTTTTAAATCCACATTTACAATAATACTTCTAAAATCACATTATTTATTTGACCTTACAAAACAAACAAACAAACAAAAAAGAAAAAACAAACAACTTGTGTACCTTATGAAAACCAAATAATTTGCGTGACATGTCAGTGTACTTAGATGCAATGAGATGCAATTAACTCATTTTCTCTATTTAATAATAAATGAACTAAGGACATAGGAAGAACTAAACCCGATCACTTCCATGGGTTTGTCTTTGTGGAGAAAAGCCATAATGCACCACTGTCTCTAATTTTTTTAGAATATATTGAACTGTGAATCTACTCTACACAGAAAAAAAAAAAAAAAAAAAAAGCTACAACCAAGTGTCACACTTTCAAAATTCATTCTACAATAGTAGAATTCAGAAATGCAAGAGATCCCAAATTGCCTTTTGCTTTCTCATATCTTCTCATTAAGACTGCTGTTATTACATTCAGGCTTTTTGCAATGTCATTACGTTACTATTACATGATTAGTTCACTTCAACTGTCACAGACAGTAAGGTAGGCTTTTTTTTTTTTTTTTTTTTCATGTTCAACATGAAAAAAACTAATTGTTTTCCAAGTTATTTCCAAATCTGTTCTCATTCACCTCTAAACCTCTCAAGTCGAGTCATGGCATGTTCTCATTTATTCCAAATTATCTTAGGTCAATTAAAAGACTCCTTTCTAGACTTCTCAGATCCTTGCTTGAGATCAAACTAAATCTCACCTTGTCTGAGCTCTAGACAAATTGTCTTGCCCTTAATACCAGAGGTTTTTTTAGATTAAAATAAAATGTCATACAGATTAAAATAAAAATGTCATACAATGTCATCAATGTGAGATAGAAAGTATTACACTCAAAATTCTCTCCCTGGCCTCAGTATTTCTTGGGTTTAGTTAAGTATTCCAGAGTTTGATGATAATAATCATATTATTTTTCCTTCAGAAAAACATCACATCTAGTAGTAATTCTACATCTGAATTAATCTCCAACCAACCACATGCAAGGTAAGGAAAGGAACAGACTTTTATTGTCTCTTCTCCCCTCCCCCCCTCCTTTCTTCTACTTAATACTGAAGACATAAAATCTACTAGTCACCTCTGAGAACTACCATTTATATTTACGTTGTGAGCCATTTAATTTCAGCATTGATTTCCACTGGATATCACCTCTGAGTTACAACAGTATTGCATACTCCATTTTTCAAGTTAGAACCTTGTAAAGTTATCTCCTTATGCTTTACTTCATCATATATCCCGTCTCTCAGATTAAAAAAAAAAAAAAAAAGAAAAAGAAAAAAAAAGGAAAAAAAAAGTCCCTGATAAATTTTCTTCAAAGAGAAAATTTTGTTTTCAGAAAGAGATGATAGATTCAGACCCTTGGACTTCAAACATTCTTTGAACTGCCTGGCAGAAAAGGTGAAAATATATGAAGGCTCCCTATGAGAGGTCTTCCTAATAAATGAACAAGAAAAAGCAGAAAAAAAAATAAAAATCTGTCTTTCTTAAACAGCTGCTTCTGTGTTGTGCATTTCTATCTTACTTTATCTAGACATGATGAGCTTACCATCTCCTCTAAACCTGATGAAACAATGTGTTTTCTGAGAAGGAAATCTGCACTGCAGAATTGAACTGATTATGTTCTTCCATTAAAGATCACCAAAATATATGATGCTATATTAAACGTTACTTTTACTGACTGTTACACTATTAAGAATGTTGCATCAACAGTACACAATCCCATTAATGCTGTTTTCCACATTAGATATCTTATAAACTTATTCTGGTTTAGGAGATCTAGCAGGATTGTAGCCTACGGCTTCAGATTTGTGCACTCTCTGGAGGTACATAAAATAAAACAATATTAGAGGGAAACTAATTTCTGTCTAAGAAGGCCAAACACAGCCATTGCTAAATACTGACATTTTTGGTCATTTACACAGAGACTAAATTAAAGTGATAATGTCACTACTTTGACAGTAACAATTTCTGTTTTGTAAACATGTTTTTTTGTTGATTGTGTTCTTGCAGTAATTCTGAAACCACTTTCAGAACCATGTTTCACTCATTTCATTAAGGAACAGTGGTATAAATTAATGTATTTTAGTTCTTTTATCATGCAAAATTCTTTCCACAGTGATTAAAGATTATAAGGAAACATAAATAATGATTAGTCATTCATCCTAGAATGAATCTTGTTTCCTAGGCACTTTGAGCTTAAGCTTAGTAGCTATGTTTCACTGCTGATTAAAAAAATATAAAAAAATAACTGCAGTAATTGGCATTCTGTGAAATAAAAGTATGGCTAAAGGAAAGACTTTTTTTCCAGCTACTTTTTGTACTTTCACAATTCATATGCATCCCCTTTGCTTAAAGGTTGAAAATAATTAGTGTCAGGTCTTTAATAATGATTAATATATTAAAGCAAATGATAACATGAGATGAATCCCATTTATGAGTACTATATTACTATATAAACACAGGGCAGTTCCAGACTAAAATGATGCATTCTTCTTGTTGGCCTTATTGTTTCCAAACAATTTCTACTCATCTTCCCATATCATCTGCCAGCATTAATTGTTTATCCACATTAAGTATCTTTCATTTAAAAGCCCTAATTAAGAGATACTTTCCATTCATTAGCTGCCTTTATCTTGTTATCATTTCACCAACTAAGTAACTAAGAATTTTCTAGTTCTCCCATTTTTACATAAAAAAATATAATGAAATGAATAGTAGACTTTGGGTCTACCCATCCTTCTCACATGCCTCAGAACGATCATTAGCGATTTAATTCCTGTGATGTAGCCAAAGGTGGCATGAAAAAGATCATAACAAGGTCATATTAGTCATCAGTGCAGCTTTTTCTTGGGGGATCTACACCTTTACTTGTTCAAAGCATATAAATTATAAACTGCCTCTGCTATCTTTAACTGTCTGTAAAATTCAGAAAAAGAGAACTAAAACAGAGTGAACACTGAAATTGAGTCCATGACTTACTGAAGCTTTTGAAGATATTGCAAGACTACCATAACAAAAAGAATACAGAAGTTAAATGACAGTGATGCTGAAAATAGGATTATTTGGTGACAAAATAGTACATAATTTTGCATTCATAATTTCAAAATCAACAATAAGAAGAGGCAAGCCTTATACTTTTTTTTTTAATACATTGTGATTGAACCTCTACCACCCTATTATTCAGAGACATCCTCATCTTACTGGTCCAGAGAGAACAATTATCACATTTCTACAAGGTTTGTGAGCCTACATTGACAGAATTCGATTTCTGTTCTTTTCTATCTTAACTCATTCTTTTTATATTATTTCTTCTTTCTTCTTTGCCTTCTCTTTAAAGAAAATCAGATTTAGGCAGCAAAGAATGATTCTTTGCACTGCTGCTGTGCATCTGTCACTAAAGCAAGCTAAAAATCAACGCCTGTAGCGCTCTGAGGCTACCACAAGTTTGCCAGATCTTTGGCAGCCTTGTAACAGTACCTTCCATGATTCTGTTTCAGTATCACACTATCAGCATGAGTCCAGAAATAGAAGTTGTGCACTCCTCCATGCTACTTTCCTACACATGGATCTTTGCCCTGTCCACTTTCAGTAAAGACTGGATGTAGACAAAAACAGCTCTAGCACATCCAAAACCAACAGGTCTAGCACATCTATCTCATTGCTACCCTCCCCCCACCATGACAGTTAATACACTATATGTTCAGTCAGAATTTTATTGAAATACTCTACTGCTATTACAATGGAAATATCACTTAAAGCCTTTTGCTTCTCTCTCTTCTTGCTTCTCTCTGTAGTGCAAACAAAAGGTGTGGTGGGTTGACCCTGGCCGACAACCAAACACCCAGACAGCCTCCTTCTTACTCTCCCCTCCCATGAGATCAGGAGAAAACAGAAGAAAGGTAAGAAAATTAATGAAATGAGATAATGATAATAAGGAAGTAAAAGCTGTGTGCGCAAGCAAAGCAAAAGAAGGAATTTACTCATTAGTTCTGTTCAGCAGACACATGTTTAGGCACTTACTAGAAAGCACAGCCTTAGCACATGTAACTGTTTATTGGGAAGACAAACTCCATAATGACAATTATTATTCCTCCTCCTTTACATTTTGCTGTGCAAATGTAAAGCACAGCACCACCCATGATGTTGTAAAGAAAAGTAACTCCATACCAGTCAGACCCAGTAAAAAGGATTAATGATTTTAAAACTGCTTGCTTGCTGTGGGAATAAAAACATAGAGACTAAAAATTCTGAATCTTGCATAAAACTTTAATTCTCTCCACTAAGAGAATAATGCAAACATATTTGATTCTCTGATACTTCATATTCTTTCAAAATAAAATCTACTGCTTTCACACTTCAGACCTCATGTGGATAAAACTTTTTCTTACAAGAAGGAGAAAGAATGACCAATATGGCTTTTTGTCCCTGTTTATAAAGAAGTCATGGGCATCCTTGCAGAAACCAACAACAGCTTCCACAGCAAATCCCCCAAACAGCTGAAACACTTCACCTTCCCACTGCTTGAAAAAATAAATAAATAAATAAAATAAAATAAAATAAAATAAAATAAAATAAACAGGAGAGCAAACACAACAGTATGTTTTTTCACCTTAAATGTTCTGCAACAGATGTTTAGTAAGCTAATGCTGATAATTCCTTCACAAAATACTTTGAACTTTGGGATGTAGATTGGTGTAAGTATTCAACAGGAATGTCCCTCTTTGTTCTCGGTTGGGAAATTTCCAGGAAAAACTGAGGAAGACTACATCTCTAGTCATAAAAGCTGTTTACCATCCTGTTACATTCATTGGCAAAATTCCTTATTCTGCTGCTCTACTTTTCTGTTGTGCTCAGCCTCTACCTTGAAGAGCTGACATATGATGAAGAATCAAGAGGCTAGAAAATCACTCTGCAGTCTGAATTCTATAGCAGCTTTATAAGTGACTGTCACCCATCATAATCTTGATATCTATTAGTTTTTCTCTATTTTTTCTTCCCCTCTCTTTTCCTCTTGGGATTTGACTAAGGAAAGTGATAGACCTCTATCAATAGGAGCTAAAGTTTCTTGAAGAGGAACTTTCTGCAGCTTTTACCAACACTTTTCAGAGTTAGAAACAGGACTGATAAAAAAAGGCCATATAGCTAATTTCACTCATTTTGACATAATCCAAATGCACTAACTTAAAATGAAATTTTCATGTTTCCTCTGTCTCTGCTAGGAGAAAATGAATTCCTTCTGTTTTTAAACAAGACTGCATTTAATTTCACCTGCATTAAGTGAAGTCTAAAAATATTTGAGACAACAAAGTGATGCCCCCATTATAGGTTTTACATTTAATTACTTTGGAAAAGTAGTATTTGTACATTTCTCTATACTAAGCTTATCTTCAAGTATGCATTTTTTTTTTTTTTTCTGAACATCAACAACATCTGTCTGTTTTTTCACACCTTAAATCTCTATTTCTGCAATCAAATGATGAGTCCATAATTCACAACAGAACTGGTGACGAAGATTGCTTCCAGGAAAACCTCTAAGAAAAGCATATGACTAGCATAGCATGGATCCCTTGAAATATAGCTTCCAAGAGTGTCCTTAGCCATTCTGAGTACAGGTCACACTCTGCAATCAAGTTCAAGATTGATCATGATTTGATTGCTTGGTGTTATGCTACCATCACATTGAGTACTGCTGTTGTAACGTGACAGAAACTCCAAGCAGCATTGATTTTTGATTGATTTGATTGAGTCTTTGTGACTTGGCATCAGTGTTTGCATCTGTTATTCACACTGATGCTTGTTGGTAGTGTATTTTGGCCAGATCTGGTAGCCAATTGTCTTTGGAATGAAAAGAGCAACCTAATGGAAAAAGCTTCACTAGAGCTTCTGCTCAGCTACCAAGTCCATTTTGCATCTGAGATACATTTTCAAGACATATACAAAGCTGAAGAAAGAAGCCTTTCTTCCATCCTGTCTGGTAGTCTCAGTCCTCAGTCTGTCAGTCTCCTGCTTATACTCACCCTCGGGGCAGTTCTCAGTCTCCCTGGCAGCTGCATCTTTCTGCCATGAGTAAGATCTTGTATCTCAACGGTCATTGATTAATGGTCAATCAATTAGCTGCAGCTGAGAACTGGCTCTTCAGTCCCTCACTTACTGTCATGGATTGAAGCACTCTTCACAATGCACAGAATGGATGGAAATTAACTCCATTATAGACAAATCTGTAAATCCCCAGAAAATTTGTTGTCTTAGCTAAAACCTGATATATTGTTATTTTTCTTAATGAAAGTTGTACGTTTTTATTATTTCACTTTGTACTTGAACAATAAAAAAACACTTAGATATTTTCCATCTGGATCAACTGATTGTCAATAAATGATCAGCTACTGTAATATTTTTCTCTGATATTTCAGCCTTTAAGATTATTTGGTTATTGTTTTAAAACTGCAGGTCTAAGCCATGTAATTCCTTACCATTTGCTTAGTGAAGACCCATCATTTGCAATCTTCTTAATATCTTTATCTTCTTTTTTTCCCTGCACTCACCTGGGCTTATGTGGGGGTACTTTTGTTATTTATATATTAAATATTTTATCATGCTTTTAACACCAGGAAATACTAAATGTAAAACATCTGACCTTTAGCACTGAGACAAGAATATGCTACAGTATATTACGAAAATATTGTTACAAGGGATTCAGTAAAGTAGAAATGCCAGGGTGAATGAGGAAACTTTCTTTTTTTTTTTTAATTCAAAATATGTTTTAGATTTATTTATGCAGCTTTGCTTACTTTAAAACAGATTATTTTTCAATTGTATAAATACTTTTAGCCATTAATGCTTTTTTGTTGTAGCAGTTTCATTCAGAACATCAGCTAACAGTTTCACTAAATGTGTCTGTACACCCACACTTTATTCTGCATGATTTTTTTTTCCTTTAGAAATCACCTTAATTCCAGCTATGTTCTTATCCATCCACTCTTGCACTAATCCATAGTGAGCATACATTGTGCCAAAATTCTTCACAGAGAGAATTCTAAAAAGAGAGATGGAGATAGAGGACTTTTCTCCTCATTCATGTCTCCAAATGACAGCATAATACAACTACTCCAACTTTTTAGCATTATTTGAGAAGTGGGACACACTAAAGCAAGTACCTCTGAGAGAGCTGGTCTAACAAAGGAAATATTGTAATGTTTTCAGCCCATACAATAAGAAGTTTTGGGTGTAAAGGCTGTTCCAATAGAAGAAAAATATTTAATTTTTATAACCAAGAACGTATGTTATTTTTTTACTCTCCTTGTGCAACTAAGGTCTCACTAAGGTCTCACAGAATGATTACATTTTAGACTAATTTTTTTTTAGAATAATATAATGGAATATGAATTATGAATATTTCTATTCTAACGGAAAACAAACCAAAAAAAAACAAAACAAAACAAAACAAAAACAAAAACACTTAGTGATTAGTTATTTTAGATACTTGGAAAACTTCAGGTATAGTTAACTGAAACCATTTCCCATGACAACATAGCAATATGACCAGCATCACTTATAAGAATTAAAGATATGTATTACAGGATTTCTAAGAGATATCTTACTGTATGATGGTGTACACGAAGGGATTAAACCTTATTGCAAAATTCCAAGCAATAAACTCTATTGAATCACATAATACAGAGGTCTAGTTAATTTGGTATTTTAGGGCATATTAAAACATTTTAGTGCTAGAATTTGTAGTGTTGATCAGCTGTCATTTTTAGTATTTAAATATGGTGGGGGCTTTGGTATACTCTGAATTATATTATTATATCTTAGAGTTAGGTAACAGCAACAAAATTTAACTTGTAGATGAAAGGGTTTTATTGGAAAAGGACATAGATGTCTATTAATTTGGACACAACAAATATCCATTAAAAAAATAAAAAGGTCTTCATGACTTCTTAAGATGAAAAAGCATTCATGTAGATTTTTGCTATGTGTGAATCCAATATGGACATTAAAAACAGAGAAAAGACATTAAAAGACAGAGAGGGATAATGATTTTTTGTTTGTTTGTTTGTTTTGTTTTGTTTTGCTAGAAGAAAAATTGTATGTTCTACATAACATGCTCTAAAGTTCAGTTTCTTCCCATGGTCCACAACCTAATTTGCTTTAAAGGCTGTAAAGATGGAGCTAATCAACTGTATGTGTGTGTTTTTTTTTTTTTATGCAGAAAACAGAGTAGTAAATAAGTAAAATTTAAAGTAAAATAAGATAAGTATAGCCATTTGTTCCATTAGGATCTGATGGTTTCTCATACTTTTCCAGGATACTAGAAAAGCAGCCACAGAATTTAATAAATAAATAAATAATCCAACTGAGGGAAAACTTGAGAACTGAAACAATCTTCCAAATTTCTTCAACAATTTTCTTTGAGCTTCAATTACTTTTTTTTTTGTTTGTTTGTTTTAAATTAAAAATCTACAACTCAAAAGCGAACTTGAGAAGGACTGAAAAGTTCAGTTTTTATAAAATACCTTTCAAAAAGGTATTACTGATTGACTTGATTTTGCCTCAGAAAATGTTTTCCAAATTTTATAACAATAGAATCATATTTGATGATTATTTTTGCAAACAAACAACACAAAGAAGTCAATCTCATTTTTGGCCAAATAAGTTTTTACCTTACCTACATTTGTTTTAACTTTGATGTCAACAGATTCCAGAGCCATGTGAATGTAACTAATGCATAAATTTAATCAAATATAACAAACCATTGTCTGAGTTGTATCATACAATTCGTGACACACTTTAATTTTCATGAACACCAACACTGATTGAAATCCTGACTGTACTTGCCTTCAGAGAGACAGAAAGATCCTAACTCATTCAATGCAGGAAAACAAATGCTGGCTTTTTTGTTTTGCTTTGTATTTCCTAATAAGTAAAGGTTTCGTATTAGCAGTGAATTTCTAATCAATGTAATATGATATAATCTCATTTCTTACTTAGAAGAAGAAAAATACACAATCGCTAGCAACTTCTTCTGAGGGCAAGTATAATTCATAATGAAAATTAATTTCATATTTCTATTTCCTATTCCTTACAAATAATGAATACTTGTAACACAAGGACAGATGTGTTTAATATATTCTGTTATCAGATTAGATAAACAAGCAAAATGGATGGAACAAAATCCACTGGGATAAAGGACACAATGCACAATCTTACACTCCTATTAGAATAACAAAAAAGTGTAAATGGTATTCATGCTGAGAAAACTGGGAATACTCCTCAAACAGAATATAGGTGGAAGATGCTTGAGAATATTTTGAAACATATTCTTCACATTCCAGTACTAAACCAAGAAATTACTTAAGAAATAACAGAAATAATATTTGCTCCAAATCAAAAGTCACTGGAGATTACTATTAGGAGGAAAGAAAGGTGTATCTCTAGAAATTGTCTAGCTTAAAAATATATTATATCCTAGTTCTGTTTTCTGAGCATGAAGTTAGGGCTATGAAATTCCTTCAATACTAACATTCGCCATAAGAAACATGCAAAAGAAAAAGAGTAACATATTTTAAAATAACATGATGGATAGAATGGAACACATATATATATATTTATGCAAATATTATTGGACTTCCTTATAATATAATTAATGAAAAATTTAAAGGTTTGGGAATTTTTTTGGAAGGCTATATTTATAGCAAACATTCATAACATAGCTGTGTCTTAACACTCATCACATTTATTTAAGACCACAATTTTGCACCCTATAATAAAATTAAATTTCCTAGTGAAGTATTATTTTAGTATTGCAAGTTAATGGGATTAATTTTTTTAATCAGTTTCCATTAGTATGTGGAAGATGTACTTATTTTCAAGGTACAACAGAAGTTAATCCACCTAAAACTGGAGGCAATCCAAGGTAAAACTGAAATTAATACAGAAGCTGAGTCCTACTCTGGTCATGAAAAATAGTTGTGAATTTTCAAAGACTTTGTGAGGGAAGCAGTCAGCTCATTTACTTTTTGCCATTTAAAAAAAATAAACTGCTTCTTTTCATTATTAGGCTCCCTTCTTAGTCAAAGGAGAGAGACACGAGCACCTTACAGCAACAATTTCACTCAGTCTAAAATAAATTCCTGAGAAGTTAGATTACTATCTAGGGACAGATCTGTCTCTTGAGGTATTATCTAGGTATGTCATCCGTTACTTAGGCTAGGTTCAAAACTTCAATGGCAGATACAGTTATGGAAGGCTATAAGAACCTTGTCTACTCTATACATCTAGAATATAAAAATCTCACATCTTAGTTACATTATTATTTCTGTTCTGAACTGAGGAAGTTCAGACAGAGAGGGAAGACATTTATTTATGTATTTAGGCTGTATTTATGAAACAAATGCATCTCCTATCAACCTTTGTTAAGTATTCCAAGAATTTATTAATCAACCTACCCTCCCATCTCAGGTGTTTGTTTTGGCCTGAATTGCAAACTGATGACAAGAAATGTCAGTTGTATCCTAGGCCTCTGATGTGATGATTTCCCTGTCTTTACTGGAAAAACCCTTCTCCTTATACAATCAAGAACAGTATGTGTGTATTTGTTTTTTCTTAACAGCATGACATTATACTCTTCTACTTTTTTTTTTTTTTTTTTTTTTTTGTGAAGATGTAGATCTTTCTTCTTAGTGACTAGCAAACAAAAGGTCTGGAAATTCAGCAAATCTTAGATGGAATAGTGGCATGCACAACTATGGATTTTAAGCTTTGTTTCCTAAATAAATGAGAAATACATAATCATAACTTTTTTTTTTTTTCCTTTTTTTTTGAGGGGAGGTGGGGGGGAAATAGCTGTTTCTCATTCCTTCTCTAACTCTGAAAAAAACTTTTAAAAGCAGCCTCCAATTTCATTCAAACAAACATCAGCAGGTCACAGACTCACAGAATCAGGTTGGAGGAGACCTCCAAGATCACCTAGTCAAACCTCTGACCTAGCAATAACAATTCCTCCACTAAACCATATCACTAAGCTTTAAATCTACACATCTTTTAAAGATCTCCAGGGATAGTAACTGAACCACTTCCCTGGGCGAATAAACCAGGGAAACCAGGGGAGAGCATGAAAGCAGACCCCACAACCACAAATTATGCAGTCAAGTTTCCCACATTTGAGGAAATCGCAGGGGTCAGCACACCTGGAGTGTGGGGGATGAGCCTCGCCCTGGAAAAACAACTTGCCTGATCATGGTGTCTCTCAGATATTCAGTTCTTACATAATTTTGTGAAACCAAGTGGAAAAATAGAGATTCTGTACAAATTTCTGTACAAATTTATTCCAAGGAAGGTTTTAACATGAATTTAACTTTGTGCATATATCCAAATAAATAAATAAATAAATAAATAAGGCAGCTAATATTAGCATTCTTCAGAGATCATACACTAATTTAATCCCTCATCAAATATATACATCTCTCTGGTTTTATGTGTGAAATCTTATCTCCAGTCAGTAGGGAGAGTTTCTTCCTAAAGACTGAAGATGATTTACTTATTAGCAACAATGATGAATTTGAATGCCTCAGCAGAAATACTGAGATTAGATGCTTATTCTCCAATTTTTCTTTCATTTAATATTCAAAGCTGAAATGCTATTTGCAGCAGTTTCCAGTTTATATATGTTTGCAATGATCAGGTTGTAGTCACAAAGTTGAAAAGTAAACTTGATGTCTTAAAAAGTGCTGATGAACTTTTGCGATATAGCTCCAAACTACCAATTACATTTACAAACACAGCATTCTGTCTTCCATTCACGTTAAAACTCATATTTCCAGATATACACAGAAAATTCAAATACTTCTATCATAAGCATAACTTTTCTATGCTTGAAATAAAAGCATACTGAGTAAGATAACACTACCGTGTTGTTTTGGGTAAATGAGATACAAAAAACTAAAGGAACCAAAACAAGAATACCATTAGAGACAAGTGGATATAGAATTTGGGATCTGTGGCTCATATTTTTTTCAAAGATAGATTTATAGAAAATGGAATAAACTGAATAGAAAATGTTTGGATTTTTTTTACCCCTTAAAATGTCATTTAATTCGTATCTGAATTATAATTGCATAGAATTGAAGACTCAAGCAAATGGTTAATGATTTAATTTAAAAACTCTTCACTATGAAATTAACAAATATAATTTAATTGCAATTTCTTGCATGATTAATAGGCTAGATTTTTGTTCTTAATTTCATCATGCAGTCTGTTAAATATGGCCTTTTTGTTAAATTATTTTAATTTCCTGAGAGATCAAGCTGCTATTGCATGCAGATTGTGTTATCTAACACTTCATATTATTATTTCTAATTTTCATATCTATTTGATTAATGGTTTACTTTGATCAGTCTTATGCACTAGGAAGACACAAGCTGATAGTCTTTATACCCTCATCTAGAACTGCTTGGACCAAGGGAGCATGATGATATGATTCAGAATACAGAAGTATGTTGATGTAAAGTAAGTGTATTATAAAATCTTTACTAGTACCAAAAGCCATTCTGGTTTTAATTTTAATAGCAAAATAAAAGCCACAAACAGATAATGAGCCATTGGCACATGTATTTTCCAGGTATTTTACAAAGAAAGAATTTAGGGGATTTAATGATTAGTGTTTTTTTTTTTTTTCCATGGATATTTATATTTAAAGGCCTTCTGGTTATGGAGCCATAGCATTGCCCCACAGTCTTTTCTTCAAGATTCATTCTTATACATGCAAGAACTACTAGATGGTAAAGCCATCGCTCTACATAAGCCATGCTGCAATGCAAGGAATTTATTGCAGCCCATTAAAATGTGAAAATCAGCTTTGAAAATAAGCAAATCCCTAAGATCTTGCAGGTTTCTCAGAAGCTGCTATGGGTGGACACATTGATGGTAGTGCTCTTATTGGTGTCACGTTTATAAGCATGAACCCAAGCAAAGACAGGGTAGGCATCAAGCTGGGCAGTTCTGCCAGCTGGAAACACACAAAGCTCCTGTTTGCAACCATTTCTAATAAAAAACAGTACAGAACTAGTAGCGTTCAGACATATTTTTTTTTTTTCTAAAGAGATTCTCTAGCAAGAGAAAGAACTTCAAAAATGTTATAGCATCATGTAATGTCTGTTGCCATACAAACATCTACTTGCATACCTTAGCTACTATGAATAGTTCTAAACCTATAATACAACATCATGCACAAATATAAGAACCTCATAATTTGCTGTAGTAGAGTCTATACAATGTTTCCCCACACAGTCACATTGACCATGCTTCACTTTCTCAAAGAATTGTACACATTTAGGAATGGGAGTTGCAGTGTGATACCTGATCAGGAAAGTTTTGTTTTGTTTTGTTTTTATAGATCGATATGAAAGTTATAACTTTCACTCCAGGAAAAGCCTCTGCTGTATAATCTTATCAGCGTTATTGCCATTGGCACCTCCTAAAAGAGATGTAAATTGATATAGAGGAACAAAATACATGCACCTAGAAAAGAGACAGGAAAGTAATACTGTCAATGGAGCAGCACTGCTTGCTTTTTCCTTCTGTTTTTACTCGTCATCTGGTGCCCCACAAATGTCTGTGAAAGGAAAAGTGCTTAAAAATCTTTACATATATTCATTTTTATTCATCTAAATATATTTAATATAAGTGAATATTTTACTTTTCTAGGTTGAATTATATACATTTTTATTCAAATTTTAAATGCTTTTATAAGCATTTGACTTTTCCCATGATACTGTAATATATTAAAATTACTTACTTAACAGAAACTTTTTCAGCTCTTTGAAAAATTTGGAAATCCGTTTGCTTACTGAAAAGATTTCAAGTATTCATCTTTTTCTACAATATCCTTCAATATCTCATCATGAAATGATTATTTAAGTGATGTAAGACTGAAAAAAGCATTTTCTAACAAAATGTCAAATAATATGAACAGAGACTGGTAACAAAAACTGCTAATCCAGGTTTATACTCTCCAATAGAGTGGATACAGTCTAAGCAATTCTCTTCTAATTTCTCTTTTAATTTACTTAAGCCCCTTTCGCATAATCTTACACAATCTCTAACTTTTATTATTGCCAGACACATGCAAGCAGCTGCTCCAGATCCTCTAGGCTTAGACAATTTATAAATTTCTTATAAATGCCATAATAATAAGCTCAATTTTAAACTGTAGGAGCTTGAACCTCATTCCATTAGCAATTTTCTAAATGCATATTATGTACATATTCCTGAGAAAAAGCTGAAAATTACTCTTTGTAGGCAGAGAGACAAACGGCACGTGTGCTGAACTGCTAAGTTCTAGAGTGGTCTAGAGACTGAATTTCTACTCTCCCTGCAAAATCTGATTTTGAATTATATTTGATACTGTATGTTTACACTGTGCATTTACTGAATTAAAAAAGCCTCCCTCACAAAACATAATGTCCTTAAGGCAGAAACAGGTAGTGTGGAATTCTGATAGTGCCTCGATATTACTTTAGCATTTGATGCTGATATGCTCAAGATACACAAGTATGGGACCAATACACATTTTGTGGACTAAATAAAGCTTCCACTTTTTATACAAAAAGCAAAAAAAAGGTAAAGACAGTCGGAATTCTGCCAGACATTTGACAACTGTACTTTGGGCTCTCATCATAGGTAAAAATAAATGTGCCAGAGAGCTGCAGAATTGCGCTCTGACATTTGTGGTCCCTTCAGCTAGGCTGAAACTAGACAGCCAGGTTTCCTAAAGTATTCACAGAAAACAATTCATTCTAATAATTCAATTTAATCAACTAAAAACTACAGTTTTGTAGTTTCTGTAAAAAGCAGGTCATTTTTTTGAGATTTGAACAAAACAACAGCTTGTCAAGTCAGTTCAAATGAATTAGCAAAACTAAGTTTACATCCAAAGCAATTTACAGAAATCCCCATATTCCAGATGCACCATTTCTTCCCGGTAGCCATTTTCTGAGAACCCAGTCTAGGACTCATGTCAGCATAGCTCATGATGGAAAGAGACAGATATGAAACAGAAGAAAAAAAAAAATCCACACATTTTGCAGTGAAAACCAAAGATGCGTGCTTCATTGCACAAATAACATTAGATAGATAGATAGATAGATAGATAGATAGACAGACAGACACTCACATTTCTACTTTGATGTTTTGTTTGATACAATTGCAAATTATGGTGTTATTTTGCAAAGAGAATTAGAAGGTTATGAATGCATAGGATGATATGTCCTTTAGAATAGGATTTGTAAAATCATTGTTCACAATATGCAAAAGGATTTTTTTTTTCTATTGAAAGACATGGAAAAAAGTTAAATCAAGGTATCCAGGGGATTAGAAACATTTACTGTGTCAGACTATTCAATAGAAAAGGGCTCTACTGCATTATTACTTTTTTCGCCACTGGGGAGACCACATATGTATTGTATTTTTTCTCATTAGTAATTTTCATACAAAAGGCAGTAATATAGCTTTTGAAATTTGGTAGGTATTAAAGTAAGGAATCTAATTCTAAATGTAACTCCAAGATTTCTTGAAGCTCCGATATGCACTGCATTGGGGGAATTACACATTTATTAGTTTCTGTTCTTTTTTTTTTTTTTTTTTTTTTTTTGCATACTGAAATTTTCTGCTTAGTTCTTTTCTGTGACTTGATCAAATAGGGCTCTTTTATTTTATTTATTTTATTTTTATTTTAATAAAGAAGATATTTTGGTCCACAACTCTTCATGACAATTAACAAACTAGAGTGTGTGCCAGGAAAAGCTTATATAGTTTGCTAATAAAATCTTGACAATGCAAAATCCTGTGTGCTTTTGATGTTGGATGTGTGTGTTGGGGGATAAGTGGTGTCCCAATAAAACAACTGTATAGCAATTGGAGTCTTCCAAATGAAGCTCTGTAAAACACCTAAAAAGTTTGCCATCTTGTGTCTGATTACAGGTTCCAACATACAGTTTTACATTACAAAAAATGTGACATTGTCTTAACATGTACTGAAATGGTTTGAGTCACATCAGAGTTACAAAGGTGTACGCAAGGCAACGCAGTAGACAACATTAGTATATCTCCTGCCCAACACTTTCTCCATATGCCCTCTCCTGAAATAAAGTCTTATGCACATCAGCAACTATAAGTAGTGGTTATATTTCTACAAAAAATGGTGTAACAGAATAGAACATACTTGTGTATATTATAAATTCCCCTTCATGATGGGTGCCCTTGCGACTTCCCAAGCAGCAGTCAGAGATTCCCATGTTTTCCAGGACAGGCAATGGCCAAATATGGGGAACATACAAGACTCCTCACTGAACATCTGCAACTGAAAAGCTATTGAGACCAGTTAAATCACTGATGTTAATTATACCTCACATAGTGACTAATGGAATGTGAATACTTTAAAGAGGGCATACACTGTTGAAGCAACTGGATAACAGAAACAACAAAATTGAGAGAGACTGAAAAGTCAAACAAGCATGAGTTGTCAGTCATCACTCACATAAAATTACATATAAATACTCATTGTATACACAGGAGGGAATCACTCTGAAAGTGATAGAGCCTAGATTAATAAGAGAAATGGGATTGTTGGAATGAATATTTCTTCAGGACTTGTGCCTTCAAAGACCTCCTGTATGCTTGTGAAGTAATATATCTGTGCTCAAGATGTAATTTCTACATTTTTTTTTTAACTCACTTCTGGCCAATTAACCAAACTAAAGACCTAAAGCTCCTTGTTAGGGTCCCAGTGTGAAAAGCAAGCATTCAGAAGGTCTCTTGACATCAAATTTTTTCAAGAACCATGCTCCAATGGAGTGTCACATTTGCATGCTGGCATACATTGCCTGTGGAGTTCTGCAAATCTAACGAGACACAGCCAGGGACACAAAGATTAGGTCCATTTTTAGTGGACAGATCAATCACAGTGCTGCGAGTTAGAGGACAAACATGAGCAGGTTACAGAGAGAAACAGCTCTGTTAGACCATTGAGATGACAGCGACCTTCCTTCCTCTATTTGACTTTTCTCAGTGCTTTCCTTTCCTGAGATCACTGGAAACTTGCAGCATCTGATTTACTCTGTTGCTTAACAGATGGGCTCTGCTGGCAGCATTCGTGGTTGGAGTGCCAATCTTGGCTGTTACGCCAAAAAAAAAAAAAAAATTAATTCTCTTCTCACCCTATATAGGTATATTTTAATTTGTCTTTCAGGTATCTCTATTACTGTTATTATATAAGTAAAATTTATCAAGAGAGTTGTATCAAAAATATTTTGGAAGTTTAGAGTAACAAATAGCTGTTAATCATAAATATCATATAAAAAATAGACTTATGTTAATTGTCTGTATTTGATCATTCGCAAGTTGAAAGAAGAAAAAGAAATTTGGTCCTTACTTCCTGCAGAGAGAAATAAAGTCAGATCTCCTTTGTCTTGAATCACTGATCAAAATGTTTTCTAATAACACTTAAAATGAAGTTTTTTTGTTTGTTTTCATTGTTGGTTTTCCTGTAGTGTTTCTTTAGTAAGGATGAGGCCACCTCAGTCAGCCACTGCAACAGAACAAGTAGTGTGTGAACAGCTCTTGTGTCCTGCTCTCGGATAAAGACAGTCAATGACTGGCCATGGGGTTGCACATCTCAGGTTCAGGCCAGTGATCAGGCACAGAGTGCCTGCTTCTCCCAGCTGATTTACTCTACATCTCCTGTGGGATTTTTGGATTATTGTTCTGAGGTACTTAACCATCTTCACTGTCTGTACTGGCACAGTGGGTGCCTAATGTAGACAGTGCAATTTTAAGAGATTGCAATAATTGAGTTGGGGGAATTAATTAAGATGCTTCAGATTTTGCCCTGGGCCTGCCAGACAACTGTCAGATTCAACTGACTTTTTAATACTGTTGCTTTTTGTTAAGGCAATAAAATACATTTTGCAATCAAACAACATAACCAGTACACTGCAAAATGAAAGAAATGACTTTCAGATCCTGTTCAGTGAGGCTACTCAAAGCTTAGACTCTAGTCATAGATTTATAAACAAATGAAATAAAATCACATCCATCATTAGAAGCATTCATATTTCCTGATAGTTATCACATCCTTTTAGAGACAAGCTATTGCCATGTCCACATTTTAGTAGAACTTACACAGTAAATTGGTAAAAAAAAAATATATCTAGTGTTAGATTTACATACTGCAATATTCTCCAGCATTTTTCTTTTGCTTATCTATCTCCTCTATTTAGCTAATTTCCTGCTGAGCTTCTCTCATCTATCCAGTTCAAGTTGCAGGGAGACCAAAAGAGAATCAAATCCATCCACTTTACATGTCTTGAGGCTAAAGATCTGCCTGAATGGTATGCAAAATACGTTGAAAGATTGTGGTTTGTTGCTCACGACTTTTTTTTTTTTTTTTTTTCTCCGTTTTCAGATACCTGTAATGCATTTCATTGAAAGTAACTAAAATGAATGTTAAAGGTTGCATCTTAGAAGCATTAAGCACGCTGCTTCACTTTGAGTAAATTCTCTTAGGAACTGGGAAGTACAAAGTGCCAGCAAAAGAGCACAACTATTTCTCTAAATGAAAGGTCATGTAAACGTACAAAACCTCTCAATTTCAAAAAACAAAAGATAATAATAAATAGACTGGCCTGTATTCATAGAAGATTATTATAAGAAAGTCTTTCTTTGACTCAGCCTTCCATTACAAATAACCTGCTATGGCACTCACAAGAAGATTAACAGATATACGGGTTACATCCAGATCGTAATAATAACAGACATCTTCTGTGTCACAGCCTTCAGGGAAAAAGCGCTTGTTGCCATTGTGATCTTCTGTTACAATTAAATCTATCTTTACCGTATGTGAAAAAGTAAACCATGAGTATTACTAGCTGTTTGGGGAATTTTGTTTGTTAATTTTTTGCCTGAAACTATAAATGAACCTTAATGTATGTTTTGTTTTGGTCGATGAAGACAGAAAATCTCCAAACTGAAAGGTATTATAAACAAGGGAACTGGATATATGTCAGGAAAAAAAAAAAAAATCACTCAGAGCAACCACACTAGCAGTGGTGAGCAGTACAGCTCTGAGCTTCTTCCCTTCCTTGACCACTCTCCCTGACTCCCAAGCAGCAAGTGGACGGTCATTCAGCAAGTGGACAGTCATTCAGAGTAACAAAATACTCAAACTCTTCAAAATCAGACCAGCTTAATTTCACTGGGAAGACAAGAATTACACTTTCGCCATCTATGCTAATATCCTGTTTTACAGTCAAAAGGCAAAATATTTTCTGCTAGACAGTACACAAAAATTAACAAGGAGATCAGACTTTAAAGAGTTATTAATATGAAGGATTTCTCTTCATATCCACTTCCCTAAAATATGTGTATTTTACAAGGACATCAGGATTTTCAAAGGACTACAAACATACTTACTGAAAAAATACAGCCAAGTATAGAAAACATACTAAGAATTATGATTTTTAGTCAATTTGTAGCAGTAATTTGCCCACACATTCAAACAGCTATCATCTAAAAGAAAGTAATGTTGTAGAAGTTGATCAAATGAGGTGAGAAAGAGAATATTTAAATGGAAACTTTACAGAACATGTGAATACTTGAAGTAATGAAAGTTTAGTAAGCATGTAGTCACCATTATATATGAAAGTGTGAAGACATTCTTGAATCTTTGTCTAGAAAGAAAAGTACAATTGAAAACAATTTCTAAGCAATGAAACGTAATTTCAAATATTATGTGACACTGAGTTCTGACCCAATGTGTTTTTAAACCCATTCCTTTTTGACAAGACAGTTCGAGTGTTTTTCTGTTGCTAGATGAACTATCTAGGAAAAATACCATAATGGTATGTACACATTTTACAGCCTACATTTCTCCTTTCATTTTAGCATGCCTTCTGCTGTTTGCAAGCATGTTGTGTGAAGAATGAGATGAGATGACAAAATAGCTTGCAAGACTATTACAGGCTAAGAAAGGCAAAGGAATGGCATCTATCTTGTGGTTTATGCTGCTGCCAATCACTGCAGCATCTCAACATATCCTCTGACTTCTTTTAACACAAATACTCTGTCTTGAAAGTATATATAAATTTCAGTTAAAATGGAGTTTTCCTTTGTAGTGATCATACACATAAATAGTACCAATAAACATCTGCAAAGTAAGCAGATGAAACGCAAAAAGAAACTGTAGAAAAAAAAGTTGTATTTTTCACTGCTGTTATTTGTTTTCATTATCCTTTTTTTTTTTTTTTTGGTTGGTTTGTTTGTTTTTTTCAGTGCCTTTCAAAACAGAACTTTAAATGCATTGGCTATTGGTTCAATTGATTCTGTTGGCTATTTTATGTCAACCTGTTCTTGCATATAATAAAGACTGAAGTATGTCTGTCTCTTGATTTCATTTTCAGCACACCTACTCTGTGGCTAAGGTGTGGCAAGACTGATCAGGTGTGATCATAAAAATAATCATAATTTTGGGCTCAATTTTCTTGTTTAGAAGCATGATATTTCTTCTTTTATAATACATATTCTCCATCTTGAAGAATTTGCCTCTCAATCAATGGAAATCAATGAATCAAGCAATGAAATTCTATATTTACACTTTTGTATTTACCTTATGCTTTAAGCTAGTACCATTGCTGTACAATTCAACAAAGAAATCATGTAGAATTCTACAAAACATATTTTTCTCTTTAGTATAACAAGGCTTCTTTATTCAAACAATGATTTTCATCCTCATTCCCCCTCTCTCCTTTGCCTTCCTCAAACATACATTAAGCCATGAAAGCAACACCAAAGATAATCAGAAGGTAAGAATGCTAAGCACATCTGAAATTGTAGATTGGTCATATGATTGCATATGGCTTAAGACAGGTAACAATTTTCTGTTTATCAGAAGCATGTTCCTTAGAAACTGGTGAAAACCCTAGTTTTGAGTTTCATGGATTCTAAAAAAAAAAAAATATCAAAAGTTTACAGAAGGAGAACAGAACATCTCCTGTTGCTGTTAGACAAATGCACATCTGAGTAACTGTTGCAGACATGCACAGTATAATGTTCATGGTGTTCTGGTAAATGCTGTATAGTGTCAAACTGAAAAGTAAATATTCATACAGAAGTCAGAATAAAAAGCTTCAGGTCTTGAAGAATCATAACTCAAGCTCTTCTAAAAAAAAATAAATCCATTTTAAGCATCAGTAAAAAAAAATAAATAAAATTGTGTTTGTCTTTATTTCTTTGTTAAAGAGAACAGGGTCAATAAATGTGTTCCAACATCATCACAACACCAGAAAATTATGAAAATTTTCATAACATTATAAAAAAAAATAAAAGGTTAAACTTGTGGTAGTTAATGCATTCTAACTGAAGCTCTAAAACTCTGTCTTTGTCGTACCAGATGCCACTTTATCTCTAGAGATTTGGCATGATTCACATGAAAACAAACAAAACCAAAGCACTTTAAAACCTGTTGCCCAGATTTATTTGGCTTTATATATTCCATTTCCACTGTGACTTTACATTAAAAAACTAAAATGGGGTAATTTAGTTCATATCATAATATGAAATCAACCTTTCTTGTAGACATAGCACTAAAGTATATTTCTTCAAACACATTTTCTGTCCACTTAAATTAGGTCAGGATAAGATCCTGAGTAAAATTTGAGAGAGACTGTTGCTATCTTTTTATTTTTTAAGGTGAACTCAAATATATAATGCAAAACTGTATGAGAAATACTGTTTAATCAGAGGTATTTTAAAAATATCTGTTTTTACTGAAAGTCAAAAAAACTTAGAAATCCGAAGGAAAAGAAAAAAAACACAGTGAACTAAAATACTGTGCTTCACTGTCAGTGGGCAAAGTGAAGAAAGAAAAGCATCAGATTATATCAGAAACTGTGAGGAAGTGCCTCTGGTTCCATGTTAACTTATACAAAATTAGTTCAGGAGCTAAACATTTTTTTCTCTATTTCCTTGCCCTTTGAAATGCCAAACCATTTTTACTAGTAAAATCAAATAGCGTAGCCAGACTCAAGAATGTTAGCATTTCTCATATAAGCAACCAAGTGGGGAAGAGTCCATCACTACTGGCACATCAGTCTTACTCTTTTTGCTAACACATCACTTTCAGAGAGAAGCTCCTATTCTCTTATGTTTTCCTTTCCTTTCCTTTCCTTTCCTTTCCTCTCCTCTCCGACAAAGAGCTGTCTAAACTATTTTGCCTTTGCCTAGAATAATGATCTAGGTTTACTAAATGCCCAGAACAAGAAAACACTTACAAGCATACTAAATGCTTGTAAGTACTTTTTTTTTTTTTCCCCCCAAATAATTTTGCATGGAGATCACAGGATATTCACATCTAATCTGATTTTAATTAATGTCTCTGTTAATTTCAGGTGGAAAACATTGGCATTTGCAATATATTTAATGTTCATTTTGTTTTAATATTGTATTTGGTAAGCATCTAGTTCATGCATTTCAAGCAGGTTTATGAAACTAAATCAGTAGAATTTGTCCCAAGCATATTTTAAAGTTTCGTATATAAGTAAAATAAAGGTTATAATAAAAAATATTTTCTAACATTTTGAAAAAAAACAATACATCTGGTATGGAAAATAATACACTGTACATCTTTTCATCATATAAAATCGTGTTTTTATAGTAGAGTTTCTAACCGAGAAATAGTAATTCACTCAAAGTAATTCACTAACAGCTGACTGCATTTTGTAAATCAATAATTTTTCTTGATTATGATATAGTCAATAACAATATGATGCTGTTTGGACATACATATGTACTTCTAGCTACTAAAACCAAACCAAACCAATCATACCCTAGACCTTGTATTTTAAAAATGTGGAATAGCACTGTTAGGAAATAAAGGTTATAAACAGTTTAAAATACCATTTTCAAAAGTTATTTTTTTATTAAAAAATATAAGCATAAATAACATTACAAAGCAAAATTTGAACAAAGGCTATAGAGATAATCACATCACTTTCTATTTGCTCTGAGTGTCTTCACCTTGTAATAAAGAATATTGGACACAATTCTAATATAACTTCATTTGAAGATAACCGCAGGCACTTTTTATCTATCTTGTTTGTGACTTTAGTCTGGTTATGGGAAATTCATTCACGTTTTACCTCAAAGCACCTGCTAATTTGGATCCTGAAAGAATATAAATTGTATAATTATTCCCTTTATAACATTTACATGCTGAATAGCATCCATGGTGTAATGGAGAACAATGATTAGCGTTTCTATACTTTACAAGTGATTTTTTTTTTCACTTCAAAATAGCAAATAGCAATTTAAGTGTGAACAGTAGAAGGGAGAATAAGGCCAATGACCAGTAATAAAAATTTTGCCCAAATAGATATATTTTTGTTAAGAAACTTTAACAGTCAAACAAGGCAACTCCTAACCATCTGCTTCTGCTGATGTTAACAGTGATTAATTGTGTAACTCAACTTTATTCTGTTTCAAATACCTGTCATGAGGTCTCAGAGCACTGGAGGGCACTTTTGGTAGGGATTTCTAAACTCAAAAAGAATGAATGAAGAAATATAAATAGCAAGCTGTCCTCTAGGAAAGCTATAGTTATTTTGAGTTGTCACAAGTTTTCTTTTGGATACACAAATCCATTGCAACATTATAGGTCCCCGTCTTAACCTCTGCTGTTGTGACTAATTTAAATCCTTTACCATCCGTTTTAAGGAACAAAACTCTACGTAAACTACCATTTAACGGATTGCCATCATTATAGCACTACCTGTGATTTTAACTATTTGATGCAAATAAGGACATTGGTTAAACACAAGAAATGGGATTATGACCTATTCTTTGTACCTATGCAGTTTGTACACCTATGCAACAAATTCTGATACTTTAACATTTAATTACAAGAATCCAGCTCCTGCTGATTTCATCAGACACCTACTATGTAGTCATCTGACTCAAGACACAAATATACAATATAGGAAATTCAAAGAAACTAAACATAATTAACTGAATAGTGCTTTTGCAGTATTAACACACACACACAGATACTAAACAATTCATAAATACCTACCCACACAAATAATAAAGTAGCCTTCATTTCTTTTCAGCCAAAACCAAAATCATTATGAATGTTAGGCTTCTGTACCTTATTACAGCTGGGAACTTCTTAGGAAGCCAAATGTGCTCTTGTGACCTTTTTCCAGCACCTTGAAGCCACAATGCACAGGCTTGGAAGCAGAAGAACTCCATTATTCCTCTTCTCTTGTTTGTCTCTCTGCATGCCCACCACCTCCACCTAAAAAGCAGGGCTACTGCACACCACAGTCCACCCTGAAGCCCAGGGTCATTCACACCATGACCTCTTTCCCTCTGAAGGAAATTTACTGTCTGTGGGAGTGGGAGTACTGGTGGTCAGCATACATGAGGCCAGGACAGAGATCCAGAAACCAGGAACTCCAGAACCAAGCTCTTCACTGCAGACCTACTACTGGCAGGCATTCAGGAGAGTAGAGGAACAGTGCTTCACAACCTAACCCAGAACTTTTCTGCAAGTATGCTTTGAAAGCACAGCTGGTTCACATTGCCAGGCAATTACTGTAGACTCACACAAAATATTCATGTATAATTTATCATTTTCGAGTGCTCATTATTTTTTCCCAGTCGTTTGATGCTAACAAACAGCCCCTTGCTTTCTACATGTTCTTGTATGTGCTGGACTTTTTCATCTTTCTGCTGTGTGGATGTAAGCATGCTTGTTTTTATGCTACACACATATTCCACTGTTACCTCCATTATCTTTATGCAACACATTCTTTTCTGTTTTTCTGACTGTTAAGAAAACATGTCCACCCTCTTAGCAGTTCCCTGCAACAGTGTTTTGTTTGCTAATGAACTGAGTGTGATGAGCTAGATGAATAGCTTCCTCCACTATCAGATCGTACTCTGGACCTTAATGACAGTTCCTTATCAACAGTACCAGTTACCAATGAATCCCTAATTTTGTCTTCTTTGTCTGCCCACATTTCACAACTCTTAGCCAGTTGTCAGCACATCCTAACAAAAGCCTTTAGTGACTGCTCACTTTTTTGATACATAATCTTCTCATCTGCTTTTCACAACAGCTTATTTCTACATTTGTTTCATCCTCATACATGAGAATATGCTAAATATGGTCACTGCTCCTCTGCTACAACAGTGCATCCATTACTTTCCCTTTACCTTTGGAAGCTAGAACAGTGATCACCTCATGCAAGCTACAGCAAACAGTAAACTGAAATTAAAACTTTCAGGAAACTTTCATTTTACATAAAGTAAAACTGTGATTTTACTGCTACTGAAATATTTAATTTTATGTATACATATAGATATATATGGACTTTCGAACTGGGAACTCTACAACGCTACACTTTGCTTTTCTTGCCTAGCACATGGGGTCATATACATTCCTTCAACTTCTTCACTTGGGTTTGGTTGTTCTGAAGGTCCTTTGAGCATTCAGCAATTCAAAGCTTACAGGTAGAACACTCAGAAGGAAGCAAATATGTACACCAAAATAGGGCTATGTTGTTTACATTAATTTCAAGGGATCCTGGAACGTTTACCTTAGATTATTTTTTTCTCTAAACTTTCCAGGGTAGTTTTAGTCAGCAGTAAAACAAACAAATAAAACCCCTCCTCCATATCCTGTGGAAGAGGTGTAAGGGAAGAAATTGGTTGAACTTGAGAAGGAGTTTCCATGCAGTTCTATTTATTCCATGTTTTTGTTGTTGTTGTTGTTCATTTGTTTGAAGTAAAGTTCAAAGGCTTCTAAAAATTTCGAGGTAATATTTGTCTAAGGTGCTTTAAGCATTTAATGCTGCATCTTTCTTCAAATGACTATGCTAATATAAAACATGCTTTGTTTTGTTTAATAAATAAAAGCTTCCTGTACCCCCTTTTTTTCCTTGAAAGGCAGATGGCGGGTCAATACATAAAACATACAAAACTGTCTCAGAGTGTATTTTCTGATTATGCTTAGTATGCAGGCTCTTTAAATTGTTTTTATAAAAGCCTTTAGATCTTTCTCTTCTTATCTCCATCAACAAAAGTTACATGTAGTAAAAGACAAAACAGAAATTTAAAATCTATGATCTCTAGTATTTCATTTTGTTTTTAGCAACATCACCAAGGCCCAAGTGACAAAAATCTAGATCAAATCATTAGGAGTCACTCCTGTTCTTTTTTAATTAAATATAAAACAAAGTTTTAGAGCAGCAACAACAACAAAAAAATTAAAATAATGATATTAAAGGCTTTGGTGAACCAGGACTCAGGTAAACATACTACAACCTTGGAGAACATGGGAAGACAGGAGATATTGCTGTGAGTGGAGAGGAGATATTGCTGCTACAGTTTGCCTTCTCACACAAGGCAGATGAGGCCCTCTTTATACACCTGGAAGGAACCCTGCATGCCTCCAACCTCATCTATTCTCCTACTCTGTGATAGATGGGGACTCATACTGGAATGAACTGAAAAGACTATTTCACTTAAGGTCACAGGTAGACCAAGGGACAAGAAAAGCAAGGACTAAAAAAGCTCTCATCAAAAATATGCTTGCAGGCTACTTTCTTGTGAAGTTTTACTCTCTTCCCCTTAGGAATAAGTGGGATTAATCAGCCAAGCACTTTGTTCTTCCTTAGCATGCATAACTAGAATAGAAAGAAAAGAGAACACCAAAGGTATTCCGTGATCTAAAGACAGGAGAGAAAAAAAAAAAAAAAAAAAAGAAAAGAAAAGAAAAAACAACTGATAAGTATGGTGGCTATGCAAACAGCTGACAAATCAATAACATGCTGTCCATTAACATATGTTCCCAGAATGGAAAGATGTGGTGAAAGAAGATGAAAGATGTGGCAAAGAAAGTGGTTTCATTTAAAATTGTACATAATTCATGTAATTCATGGTTAGCTTTTTGAGAAGGCTAGGGATGGGGCATACAGGTATGGTTCTATCTCTTTTAGGTACTCAGGCAACCATCATTGCAAAAGTTTAATAGCTTTCAGATCATGTTTTGCCACTCTTTTCATTGTCGTACCCCATCATTCAAATCTGACCTTTAAGTTGAGCCTACAAACCCACTCAAGACATAGTTCAAAATAAATGCATTATCCTCAGGGGATGAGTCAATACAAAAACAGAAAACAAAAGTATTGCTTAGAGGAGACAGCTATTCTGGAAAGAAATATTTTAAATATGAATGTCTCTTTCTAGGGAAAGCTAGAATCTATTCTTAATTAAAGAAAAAACAAACAAACAAAAAACCTCATGAGTCCACAGTTACCAGTAATAAGTCATACTAACCGATACAATTGCATTGTATATGAAAAATAAATAAATAAATAAAAGCAGGGCAAAACATTATCTACCCATCAGACCTACAGGATGACAAATATACATGCCACAAGTGAGATGCCTCTCAGCTGAAATCTGACTGCTTGAGCAGAACATTCAGAATGTTTTACCAGTAGGACTGCAGCTGAATAGCAACATTGTCTACCATCCACACAACCTGGAGGGTTATGAATACTGTTTTCCCTAACCTACCACATTTCTTCAATTCTGCCCCTGTGGAACACCTTTATATGCAGTTGAAATTATGTTTTTCTCCATATCAGTCAATGTAAACAGGTATCAACCTCTCAACTTATTTCTGTTCCAGAATTAGCAGTGCAAAGTTCAGAACTCACAAATGCATTGGTCTGCTCTGTCTCTTCTCTTTGTTTTCTTCCAATGTCTGGGATAACCTAGTGACATGTTACTCAGCCCACCAGTGTTTACTAAAGAATTCAGCCATTTAAGTATGAAATAGAACTTCTGAAGCATGATGCCTGTTTGTAATCCAACACAGTAAGCATCTTGGGTTTTCCCACTAAAATTACTTGAATATCTATGGTTGTGTTTCTACCGTGAAGTTCTCGAGTGACCTGAGCAATAGCCAGCTAACTAAAGCCAATGCAGGCACTCCTCTTCCTGCTTGTGCAGTCCTGGTCTAGCATGCAGACTCTGAAGAAGGCACTGGTTTGAGAGCCACAGAAGAAGTTACATGCTTCAGTGGATGCAAACTTGCATTTCTCACTTTAAGGTCACACTTCTCCCAGAAAGATAGTCTTCCTCAATTCTGTTTTGGACAGACCTGTTTGAAAATGAAAGTCACTGTATACGTGTCAAATATGCATAACCACAGAAGCCCTCTTCTGCTTTTCAGTACCATTTTTCCATTTCCATGTTCAGTGTGTTTCTGGTTATTAGGGTCAACTGGATAGAATAAAAATATTAAAGAATGGATAGCAATAGGCCATTCTAACCAATACTTGATTTTTTGATTACATTTATGCTGAAGTCCATGTTCCAACTGTATTAACACAAAATAATACCATAATTAATAGCTAATAAGAGCAGAGGTATAATTTTAACAAGATTTGCCTATCTGAAGAACTATTTCAATGCTGACTTCATATTTATTGAACTAAAAGCTTTTTTCTTTTTTTCTTTTCTTTTATGTTTTATTCATAAGATCCCCTTTTGCTTTTTCAGTTTAAATAAAGAACTGTGATTATCTGTAAAACTGATTGCTTAAAGTAATTAATCATTTTCCTTATGAAATTTCCTGGGCAAATTAAGGATCTTATAATTGAAGGGTTTTCTCTTGTGTAAATGGAACATGCTGAGAGCGTAGACTGAGAAATAAATGTACTGCCCAGACCCCTAAAGCTGTTTCTTTTTTATTTTTTCTTTTACTAGAATTAATGGCTGTCTGACAATACTGCATTATTGTTTTTAATTCATAGAAGTATATTGATATCTTCTTAATAATAATAATTTTCTCAAAAATGTTTAGCCTTTTTTTTTTTTTTTTTAATAATCTAATAACTTTACTCTTGCAATGACAGTCTATATTTGGCATGCAAGCTGACATGAAGGAAAAGCTAATGCTTGCTTATAGGCATTTTAGCAAACCTAATATGCAATTTCAGTGACTTTCTCAGAGTTGCACCAATCTGTGTAACAGGCTGGAACCACAACCAAGACTCCAGATAATAAGTAGTCCACTAAACCAAAGGACTCCCAGTTTTCTCCAAGATCAAAGCCAGTAGTGTGCAATATCAGATAACAATATGGAAGGATAGTAAGACATTACAAAGCCCTGACATTAAAGAGACAGTATATATATGCATGTATACACATGCACTCTAGCATGATATTAAAAAAAAAAAAAAAAAGTAAATATTGACATGGTTAAAATGAATAGAAGACTGAAACTTGTTTGCTACTTGATTGATCTTACTGACGAACAGTAGTGAGAAACATAAGACATTGAAAAATACGGAAATGGATGAGAAGGTTTTGAAAACAATGCGAAGAAGTCAGAAGAAGGTGAGTAAAACAGGAAGATGGGGTAGTCAGTTTATTCAATCACCACTGGGATAAATGCTTGTAATGGAATGCTTGAATTCAACCCCTAGGGGACAAAAAAATATTATACATTTAATGAGAATTTAACAGGAGTACAATTGTAATGCAATATTGTTTGTACTGATCTTAATACTAATTCAGCTCTATTGTAAGTGAAAAAAAAATCTCATTTTCTTATATTTGCTTATTGGAGGGTTGACTGTGGCTCAGTTCATTTCCTCTGTGTGAATGCACTGTTTAGTGCATTTATAACATCATCAAAAACAATAGCATGGTCATGAAACTGTATCTAACAGGTTCATCAGAAAAACTTACATTAACAGTATTACTGATTTAGATTTTGAAGCCAAGTACTCAATTCCTGCCAAACTACCCTACAGACAACATGAGTGAAATAGCTTCAGAAATTCACAGTGAACTCTAGGATAATGCTATAACCAGCCTATTACCAAGAACACAAATATTTGCATCCTTCACCTATGTCTGTTTCCCCTATTCTGACAATCATACAGCATGGTGTCCAAAAGGCAGAAGAAACTACAACGATTAATTCCTGCACAGGCCACCATAATCTATGTCTTCCCTAGAAGGAGGTTCTTTGTCCACATTGTGTAACAACTCAATATATAATCTGATATTTTGGCTTTGTGCAGGAAACATTGGGACTGAACATCTGTATTATCAGATTCAAGGCCATTTCCAAGGCAATTATACCAGAGTCTGAAAAAGCAGGAAAACTGGAGCAAGAACTCACTAAAACACTCGTCACAACTTCATCTGCATTTTTTGAACTCATTAAAAAACTTATAAAACTTATTTTTATCATTGTCAGCCCTTGATCAGGTCTAGATGCAGAAACACCAAAATATTGAAAAAATATAAATCCCTCTTTCCTATAGTGCTGAGTCATACAGGTTTTACAATCAGAGTAAAATGATTGAGCTTCCTTAGTTCACAAATACTTTAATGAGGCGGGGATTTTTTTTTTAATTTATTTATTTTTTTTAATTTCTCTGATAGTACATACATGGTTTGCTGTATACCATGGTCTCAACTTTTAGTCTATGGACTACAGAAATACAAGACAGCCAAGCTAGGACTGAAGGAATTAACCTGGTAACCAATTTCAGCATATCATAGCTATCTTACTGGTGTAATATGTTCCTGCTCTCAGAAGAGCTAATTACGTTAGGCAAAGCATAATGTTAATGAACCTGTACATCTCTACAATTTGAGAGAGCTTGAGAAGTATTTCCTACATTAACAAAGTTGACAAAAATAGCTGTGACATCTTGCTCTCTTCAGAGAGTAGAAAAAGAAAACATACAAAAGAAAACAAACAACACCAACAACACCAACTGTAGCTTAAATTTCAGCTTAGTTCCTCAGCAACCCTAAGTCAGGGTTCTCTTCAGTCACAACTTTATGTTTGAATTTTCTTACTGGCATCATTACACAGTTCTTGAACTGAAAAGAGACTCAGATTCCCCAGTCAGCAAAGAAAAGGTACACTGAATCAGTACCTGTGTCTACCTAATCCCAATATGTATTCTGAAAACAGGACTACAATCATACTTCTAAAATATTACATTCAAGTCTTTTTTTTTTTTTTTTGGTGAGAGGTGAAATCTTCTCTGGGACTTCAGAGAAGATTTCTCAAAAGAACTTAAAAACGGCTAGTGACATTTCAAAAGTGCTAAAGGGCTTTACTTCCATTGCATGCAGTTCTCATCTACATTTTTTTATTATTATTATTTTTTTTTTTTCCTTACTGCCAGAAACAGCCAGAAACCACCAGAAACTTTATCTCTTTAGATAAAATATTGAAAGGCACATTAGACATCTAATTTATATCAATTGCAATGAGAATTGCACCCCTACTGGTATTTGGGTCTTGTGCATATTTGTCTCAGTTCCCACACTGCAAAACAAGAATAATCTATTTTGATTTTATATGAATTTTGAGTTTTAATTATTGGTGGGTTGCTCAGCTAAAGACACCTAAGTATATGAGTATGATATGTAAATAAATTAATGCATAAATGCATAAATGTAAAAGTAAAAAAGGAATAAACTGTTACTGAAAAAGCATTAAGAATAACATACTACTAAATGTTTTGTTTGTTTGTTTGTTTGTTTTTAATTGATAAATTGAATGAGAAAAGGCCAGATTTTTTTTTTTTACTATTAAAGCAAAAGCTAAACAAGAAAAAAGGATGGTCAAGTTATCTTAACACAGACTCAGCATTTTAACATCTACTCTTTTGTTCTGTTTGCCTAATAATGATAGATTTCTGTAATTTAAATGGAGGAATAAGAAGTTACTATTTACATTATGCTGATTTTTTTTTATTATTATTATTATTATTCTTAGGGAGTTCAGTCCTTTTTGATACTATAAGCATCAAAAAAAAAAAAAATCTCTATGAAGTGTGCAGCAGTATACAAGGTTGCATGCCCAAACTTGTAAAATATCAATATATTGTTTTTCCTGGAATCTTATAATTAATTCATCATCAGAATAGCTCTGGGTCCTTATTCTGATCCATTTTCTAAAGCAGTGTTACCAGGAAATTATGTTCTGTGCCTCCATTTGTTTAAAGAATATCACTGCTGAATTTACAACAAGCAAACTAGTTAAAGGAAAGCCTTCGGGGGAATGCAGTAAATTAAAAATGAAAACACAATGAGAGGAATATGGAATTTACAACCAGAAAAAGTCTCATACAGGAGTACATTTCAAGATTTATATAAATCAAATACAGCTTCTGTAAATACTTACAGCATAATGAATAAATGATTGCTGAATTCAAAGACTAGCAAGTTATGTTACTATATCCTGCATGACTGCTTCATCCTGTTAAAATGGGAGGCTCCTATGCAATAAATGTGGGGATTTTGTTTGTTACTGCAATAAAATATCATGAAAAGTCAGTAGGAGACTTACCTTCAGTTACTGAAAAATAACCTTTCCAAATACTTCAATGGCTCGGATTCTGAAGTGCATTATATTTTAGTACAAATTACTGATAACTCCTTGATAGCTAATTTCAGTGAAGCTGTGTTCATTTACATTGGGGAAAAATAAGTCTCCAAAATGAATTCAATATTATGAGGAAAGTGTATATGAGTAAAAAGAAGTCAATAGGATTTCACCAGTTGTAAAATGTCCCTGTCTTTCAATAATATTAGAAAGGCTATTTTAGCAATCTTGTTAAAATGGCAAAATTCAACACTCTGGATATTATTTTTGACTTCCAGTAGTAAAATTTCTATTTGGAAAGAAGCAACATAGTGAGGAAAAATAAATTAAATAACTAGAAAAAAATGCAATTTATTCCTGTAGTGTAATGCATCAATTTGATTCTACCCAACAGTTGCCCTGTTGCTAGTATCTAAACAAAGACTAGGTTCTTGCTTCCACTTCCACAGTACTCTTGTAAAACTTGAGTTGTAGTTGTAGTCAGGACTTCAGTGAAGTTACCATAGTAGACTGGTCAGCTGGAGGACAGTCAGTGCTTCAAAGGATAAAAAGAATATAACTGCTACAAGGAGCAGGACACAACAGAGCAGGAGTAGCTCACCAGTAACATATGATTTAAACATTTGGATTTATATTTCTCTTTTGTGTTGTACCAATGTCTCTGAAGTGTACTTCCTACAATTTTCCTCTCCTCCCTTCCACATGTCTTGTGACTTCAGCTGCACAGTGTGCTTTCCATTCTTTCCTTGCTCTGCTGAACTTAAGAAGCAACAGGAGAAAACCCTGTTGAGACTAAGGAAAACTGAAAGGATATCAGTATTCACTTGAATCTTCTCTCAGATTTTCAGTTATGAATAAAATGAATTATCTGTGAAGCTTATTCAGGTGACAGCCAGCAAGCAGCAGCCTCTGACTCAACACCCTTATCTATGCTTTAAGAACTCTGATGGAAAAGATTAACAGAAGCTTAGGACCAGAAGCAGCATGTTGTAAAAGCAGTGATGGTCAGTGTATTGCAGGAGAGCTACTTACAGAAGCAAGATGAGTCTTGAGATGGTAACATAACACCTCCAAGCTTTTCACAGGAAAGTTGCTGCTACCATAAGCCACTTTGTGATTCCCAGTTGGCCAAAGTCAAACAAACTGCTGTAATTTTTCTACATCACTTGTACCTGGTGATGTAGAAAAATTTTGGTCACTTCATTCTTCTTAATGGCACTTTGTCCACCTAACTCATAAGCTATAAGCAAAGTAAAGGTGCACTCCCACACTGGAAAGACAAATTGAAATAAAGATAGCTACATCCATCCATCAACTCTAGATCCCAACAAAAGACTCAAGAGCCTCAAAGGTTGCTCTGTCAGCCTCCGAAAAGTTATGTGATTTATTTTACTTTATTTTATTTTATTTTATTTTATTTTATTTTATTTTATTTTATTTTATTTTATTTTATTTTATTTTATTTTATTTTTTTACCATATTCTAGAAGAAATAAAGATAGTGTACCCTAGCTATATTTATTTTCCTTACTTTGGTTTTTATCAGTGACAGGAAAGGCAAATCTTCAATCATGCCCGGCTACTCCTAAATTCCATTCAGTGGGATGATTCAAGACATCCTTAATAAATCAGTGTATCAAATTATTATTCAAAACCAATAAAACAATTTCTGTTAGGAAGCTGCATCCAGTCCTAAATGGATGGATATGATACTATTCTTGGGCAAAATTCCATGGACAAAATTGTGCCTTGTTTCTCACAGTTTCTGTATGGAGCCTCTCAGGCTTCTGGTTGTTCCCTTCACTAAGATTTGGCCCATGCATGGAGGACAATGACAAAGGCAAAGCATGTTTCTGGCAAAGGAAAATTTTTTTGACAGTTGCTGACTTAAAGGCAACTGTGATGTCTGATTTATGACCTTTATCATCATCTTTTATTTGGACACTTCTTCTGTCAGTGTTGAGGGCTTTTTTCTTCTTCTTTTACTCTCCTCTTCACAGTACCTCCACATCCGACCTTACAGTGACTTTGTGCAATCTTGGATGGCCTTCTGACAGACCATCAAAATTAGCTGTTTCTCAACAAACTGACAGAACACCCTAACAAAGCTCAAAGAGGATCTTTTGGACAGTTTTATTTCCAGGGCACAAACTAATGAAACTAGAAATTAGTTTCATCAGCTACTCTTCCAGGGCCAAGTTCTGTGATGTTTGCTACATTTGTGCTACCTTGATGCTACAAGACTTTTGAGATATTTTGGAATTATCCAAACAATGTGGACATGGCAAAGCAAGTGTTCTTGAAAAAGACAAGATTTAATACTGTATATTTCAGTTAATTGGAAAGATTTCAGTAGATTCTCTCTTTCTCACCACACATATTAGACAAGTACTTGAAATAATGTCAGCTCAGTCACTTATTACAGATTTGATGAAGGAATTTTTGGACTACGCTAAGAAGTCATATTAGGTTTTCAGAATTGTTCTTTCAGAACTGGAAATATACAGGTTTCTTCAACCTGAACAAAATCCTGAGTGTGAGAAAATGTTAGTAGAGATAATCCTCTTCCAGGTTCTGTACTGTTAAAGGTGATAGCTCATTTGGAAACTGATGCCAGAAGAAATCTCTGTCAAATTTTTTTTTGAATTCCACAGCAACACAGCTTAGTCTATACGAAAATTAACACAAACAAATAGCAGCGTTAAGGGAAACATAAACAAATAGCAGCCTTGATGGATATTTCATATTTAAGTGTGAAATGCTAGACAGTTTTCCACCATGTCAATAAAGCATCTTAAATAATATATCAGATTTTTTTTTATTATTATTTATTATTGTTGTTGCATTCTTTACTACAGGGATTGAGTGACCTTGTAATTTCAATTACTAAGCAGACAAACTAGAAAACAATAACCATACTAAATAGGTACTTAATTTTTTAAACAATAAAAAAATACAATTTGACTGCATAAATACTTCTACACTGTAACTTATGCATCTTAAAATGTGTGTTTGAGGTTGCAGAATTACAGTTTTCACAAAGAAGTGGTTAGTACCAAGGGAAGAAAGGAAAACTAAGAGCAAGTTTTTGCAAGACAAGCTTTTTGGAAGAATAGTGTAGCTATCCATCTGTCTATTAGTATGCACATATACATGAAATAACAATAGTCAGTTACTTTGTGAATTTCTCAGATTCTAAACTTGCTTGAAGAATGTCAAAATGATAAGTATATCATATATCAAGATATTCACTATTTGACAATATATGAAATTTCTATCAATGTAAGCCACCGTTAGTTTAGGAATAAGATTGTCTCATAAAACTATAAAAGAATGTCTTGTTTTTTACATTTCTGAATATATTCAGAAATTTTGTGTTTTTCATTTTTGTTTTTACAAACAAATTTTTTATGTCACTAAGTTGTACTAGATATCATTTGAAATACACTTTTTAATACTGAAATTCCTGATTCTAATACAATAATACAATCTATTAAATGTTAGAATGCTGCACATATGCACAAATAACTTATTTTACTGTCATGAAAAATGACTGGAAAAATCATTTTCATGAACATCAAGAAATTAAAACAAACAAACAAACAAACAACAGAAAACATGTTCTTTCTTTGTTCTGACTAGTACAGGCTCTCCAACCTTTCTTTACCTATCAGGACTTTCATATAATCAAAAGCCACAAAACATACATATCTCAGGGAGTAAAAAACTTTGAAAGCACTTTACGGTTGAACTTGAGCATAGATCTGAAGCTATCCTGCTACTGCATATGTAACGGGGCTGATGACTTGGGTCACAGTACTGACAACAGCTGTGCATGGTCTCTGGCTCTTATCGGTGCTTTCCAGGCAGTGCAACCCTACTTCTGATCATATAATATAAAGTTAGCTCAACAACTGCACTTCAACTGCTTGAAAACTGTACATAGCTCAACCTTACTTGAGGAATTTTAGGTTTTCTGCTCCACAGGAGCAAGCTACAGACACCATCTCAATGCTATTTCTATAACATCAAGAACCTATTATAGACCACAGGATATACATTTCTTTCTCCTATCCTAGTGATATCCTAGTGATTCCTGCAGCCACTTCTGGTTCTACCTGACAGCTGACTCAGGAATACACATTATTTTCCAATGGCAAACTATGTATTCCTTCATATATTAAAAACTGTTTTTGTTGTAGATTTCAGTACCTGTTGCTATAACATTAAGTGGATTGTGCCTGAAAACTATTCAGCATTCAGCTTTGCACTTTTTTTTTTTAAGCGAAAAACTAATACACTTACCTTTTTTTTTTTTTTTTTTTTTTTTTTCTCCTGAAGAAAAGACTTTCTTGATTCATTTTATTTCTGTACAGATGTTGAGCACACAATGCCATTCTACCCATCATCAGCTATTGGATCCAACTGGATCTAAGGAAAAGAACAAAGAGAGAAATAGAAAAAGAAAACAAAAAAGAGAACAGATCTTTGAGGTACTAACTTTTTTTTTTTTTTTCTTTCCATGACCTTTTGCTAGTCTATTGTATTTGACAGGCCTGAAAGCACAGTTCACTGCATAACGTCCAGCCTAAGATGATATGGTATGATAATGGAGAATTATATTGTGCTGCTAAGCCTATTCCACATTTTAGGGAAATGTGTGAGCAAACATTTAAATTTAAGCAGGGCAGCATATTCTTTTAAGTCTGTACATGTTAAAAGAGGGTATTTTGGAAAGGACAAATTCTTTGTACAGAATTCCTGTGAATTTCCAGTATGACCCTGTGACCCTAACATTTTTCAGGTATACAAACAAAACACTATTCTGTAAGAAGACAGTGCTACAACTCTATACAGCACTGATGAGAAAGCTCCTGTGTACATTTCTGTTTGCACTTCAGAAACAGCAAAAGAAAACTGAAGAGGTTTCAGAAACATGCTTCAGGAGTGATCTAAACTCTGGAAATCACTTTAACCCTCAAGTTAAGAGGATACCAGCTTTTTAATCCCTCAGATTTCCATTTGGTCTAAACTCTAGCTCTACTATTAGATAATTCTAATTTAAATTAGATACATTTTAAGGTAAGAATTTTCACCCTGAAGGAAAATTATCTAAAAAAAAAAACAACATAACAGATCATTGCATATAATAATTTATATGAAAACTTAAGGTTAACAGTATCTTTTGTTCTTTAAAAAAATCCTATTAAAACACATTGCTAAATTATTTTTACCTATCTAGCAGTGAACTGTTTAAAAATATTATAAGTTCAGACCCCAAGATGGCTTGGAGTGTTTTCACTCAATATCTAGCAATACCTAACAATATGTTGAGCACAAAGTTCCCTATTCAGTTAAGTACATATTTATATGCACAGAACTAGGAAGCTAGAAAATGGAGCCAGGAAAAACTTAAGCCAGCTAATAAAACAAGGCACAAAGGGCTTGATTCAAAAGCTTTTATTTTCTGACCTGAAAGCAATAACAATTGTGAAATCTTAAGTCCTTAGTTTTAAGGCATTTCTGTGACTTTGTTCTTCACATAGAAAAAAAAAATACAAACATATAAAAATACAAATGTTCACTTGGGATGAGGGATTGGTTAAAGTTGAGACATGTAAGAAACAGGAATATCTATGAACAATACAGTAAAGGAAGCTCAAAATATGAATGCCACCTACATTTTGTATCTTTTCATACCAGTCATCTGTATTTATATGATTCTTTTAAAACATATTTTATAAGTGAATCACTTAAATAGAGGATATTCTACACACAGGTTTCTCAAGCTCATTTTGGCCCAGTGATCTATGCTACCACACTGCACACTGGGTTTTTCACCAACAGGATAATATTTCTACGGTTAAAAAAAAAAAAAAAAAAAAAAAAAAAAAAAGACTTATTAAGCTTTAACTTCTTAAAATGATGTTAGCCCACTGTAACCTGCTTGTGGCTGCAGGATTGCAGGCTGGATTGACTCACCATGCCTTCCAGTGCTGCCAAACAAACCCTCTAGTATTTCCAGATCAGTACCGTCAACAGCAAAGCATAGATGCCTTCTGCATCCACTTCAGGTATAACTAACTGTATGTTGACTTCTAAGGACACAAAAACACTTTATAGAAACAATTCAAAATTAGTCTTTAAAAAACTGTCATAATTTCAGTAAAATACCTCAGTAGAGTAAGAGGGAAAAAAAAAAAGGTATTTTATATACTCCTTAAAATTCCCATTTAAATTTAGTAGTGTTTTTAGGTAACTGAGCTGTTTTTGGTATTTTTTTTTCTATCTAGATGCTAATACATCTGAAATAAATATTTTAAAAATCCACGGTAAACTACTTGTTTGATTAAGTAAATATTATATATAGTTGTAAAGGACTTCTAGTTTCCCTGAGATCTGACACACCATAGGAAAACAAAAACATTATTGATGTGAATGGTATAACATCCTCAAATTTAGCAATATTGTAGAAACAACAGATGTTTTATCTGTAATATAAAGGATAAAAATATAAGTTGTCATTATAAATGGATATTTTCGCTTAGTCAGGTACTGCATTTCCAGTTGATTACAACTAATAACCAATAACATTCTAACAAATGAATGATTTGTTTACTTGTTGTAAGTACATATATTTTCTTCCTGAGTAATGTCACCTTTTCTCCAAGTATACTTCTATTTTGTGACAAATCACTGGTGAGAAGCTTGAAGCATCTTATATAATGCACAAAACATGTAGTTTGAGAAAATACCACCACCAAAGTTCTTGACTTTTAGTCTACACATAGGAAAAAAAAAATCTTTACTGAAAATGTTCTATTGTAGATACTCATTTTGAATTTTATCAATTTACATTATATACCTGCTGCAGTGAAAAGGATAAACAATTTATTGTATGTATCATATATGTTTACACAAGTCTGTCAGAAAAAACACTCAGAATTTCATACATTGGGATGAGACCATTTGATTTACCGTAAAACATTCACTGATAAACCACCTCTTAATTTTTAACCCCTAGCAGTAATTACTGACACTAGACTAATGTCAACACTAACAAGATCTAAAATTCTTTTTCTTTAGCACTTTTCAGAATTTAGACAAGTAAGCCACATCATTAAAACTGGAGAGCAAAATTAAACACTTATCAACCATTACTGAAACACACTGAAGCTTCCATAAATTGCATAACATCTGGAGTCTATTTTGATCTGTCAAAACCACACTTGTTTTTACCATGGTTACCCTATACAGATGTAAAAGAAACCAAAGAAAACACTCATTCACATGTTAGGACACTAGCTTAAGCCTTGAGAGATATGATTTTGAGTCTTTGATTGCACATGTTCTATGCATGATTTTCAACGAATTACTACATTGCTAAAATTCTTAAATATTCTAAAACCAAATATTTGATCATTCTGTAAAATAGCTGGCTTTGCCGCAATAGCAATAAATGAAACCGGGGTTCATGCAGCAAGCATACATACATGTAGATGGCAAATAATAGGATACTTTTGGGGCAGAGAGACTGACACTCACTGAGCTCAATCTTTTCCTCATGCAGAAAGACAACCGATGTAAGACCGGTGAGAACAATGATATATTCATTTGATCTTGACATCCTTAATGCTTACCACGCTTACCAGTCTGTTTGGGATTTGAGAATTCTGTCTATCCAGCACATTTTTACACCATTCAGGAAATTTCTGTCTTAGGAGGTTGTTCATATGAACTTGTTGGCTTTGTTACTCATATAAACCTCTCCAAACACATCAGCACCATCTTAATCTTCTGCACTGCCCATGTGCTCTCTGCCTTAGGTCACTTGGACTCATGAGCTGACTGTGTCTCCAGGATGACCCTAAGAAGCAATGTTCTGCTGCTGTTACAGTGCACAATGTTGGGACAGTGATGGGGTCACAGCTCTGATGGAGGGCAAATCTACTAAAGTGGGTTGCTCTGGGGGAAAACCACTCAACTCAAGGGGTTTGGATCAAATCAGGATTGAAGTGGTTTATCTATTTGTTGTGGTTGGATAATTAACTGGCAATCACTGAACTGAACACCAAGATCGGTACCAGGAATACAACAGATAAACCACAACAATAGGTGCTTAAAATACCAATGAACACACACACACAAAAAAAAAGTCTAGCATACTTCTACGATCTCAAAACTCTAGTCAGAGTGTTTTTTGCACACTGTAGACACATTCAGACAGTAAGTAATGTGTGCAACCTTCTCTCTCATAGGCAGTGAGGGTTACAAGCATATCCTCACCCCTTCTGGGAGTGCTTCTTCCCTTATCTACATGTCCTGCCTGTTGGGGGTGTGAGTGTTCCTGCTTTGTACTTATGTGTTCCTTTTTCGTACTTACACTGCTTTGTACTTATGTGTTGCTTTTTTGTACTTACACTGCTTCCAGAAGTCCACTAACTATATGCTCCTGAGAATGCACCCCAAGAGTTCTCATACACACACACACAGCTGATATGCTGTTCCCCAATTCTTTCTTGCTGTGCTGTCAGTCTGCAAGCTGGGTGCTGGCTACTCCTGGCATCTGGTGGGGAGGCTGCTCTCAGGTCTACGCAGAGGTGGGACTGCCCATAGGGTGACTCCAGGCAGGGTCAAACACAACTCAGCTGCCAGTCTATTGCTGTTTTGCCTCTCTAGAGTTTCTTCCCCCGCAATCACAAATCTTCATGCTTCTTTTGAAGTTCTCTCCTGGTTTTAAGACTCTCTTGGTAACCCCCTAGTTACTGATTAATATGGCTGGTGGTCATCATGGACAAACTTTGTCACTGTTATTTTTCCCATAGAGTTACCAGTTGTGGGGTAAACACTCTCAGAGCAGTTTTGGGTCTTCTATTCACATGAAGTAGTTACATCCAAGTTCATCTCAAATCAACTGCTTTAATCCAGGCCACGTTACTGAGAAGGCCTCCCCACAGAGGTCCAATGCAAGTTTCCAACAGAAAAAGTATGGATTGTAATGGATTGTAAATGGATTGTAAAGAAGGCATTCAGAAATCAGAACCGCTGCACACAAGGCATGGGGTGAGATTGCTGTAGGAAATCCAATTAAAGAACAGAAGCAGCAAAACTTCTGACAGCTAGGTCATGTTTCACATCTTTTGGAAAAAAAATGCATAGGTAGAAAGAATTTATACTTTACCAGGGCTTTGTATCTTGAGATTGTATTAATTGTTATATTAAAAGTAGCACCCTAAAATTGAATTGTCTTAGAGAACCTCTCATGCTACTCTTGAAACACTAGTTAAACTGAGTTCAGGTCTACTACAACTTGGGTTACCACATTAGCATCCTTTCTATTTGTCTGACTGTATGTCAGGATTTTTTTACAGATGAATAACAAATCATGTGATTTTACCATATCAAAAAGACACTGCATGTATATGTGTGTATATATATATATAAATATATAAAATCTGCCCTCTAAATAACTTGGTTTAGATCATGACATGAAGGATCAATATTCTTTGTTTTCCTGATGATTCAATTGCTACATAATGTATGAGTCACTGAAGATGTTCTATTAAGTTTTTATTAAGTAAGTGCCCCAAGGCCGAGAATACAGATCAGATCTTCGGAGGTTTTGGTAACCGTGTTCATGATACAAATATAGTTTAATATAGCTCATTTTAATTGATATATTTTCTCTCTAATTATTCCCTCCAGTCATAGGACAGGCAGTTTCATCTCAGATAGTGTCACACACTGGTATTAAAATGAAGTATTTTGCTAACTACATAAATTAATTAGTAGCAACAAAGGCTACAGCCTAGCTGAAGTAAATGGCATTAGAGTAAACAAAGCTTGTCTCTAAATTCTATGAGGCTATGTACAGTTGGATTACAGCAACTCTATTGGGCAGTAACCTATTTGCCTAGTAATTGTGACTCACACAAGCAATATACCTACACTGATTAATTTTAGTTACAGACCCTGTGGTAGCTTAATTAAATGATCCATTCTAAATAATGACAGCCTTTTAAAAGTAGCCCTGCAGGAGCTGAACTGTTGCCTCAAAAGGCATGAGCCAAACAGAATATAATGAAGGCAAGACATAGAAAATCCTTTTGACAACATACTTATGCAAAACTCATTTCACTTTTTAAAATATGATCCTATTGAGTTACTGTTTAGTATTGCTATTGACTATATTGTTTACTAATATTCTGTACTTTGCAGCAAAACAACTACTGAAAAATAAAATTCAAATAAAATACACTTGGGATTCCACAGTAAAACACAAAAAGATGTAGTATTGCAACATATAGCTAAATAACAGTTTATAACTGGTGAATTCATAAATGAACTAGCTTTAAACAAGTTACCCAAACAAGTTATTCATCTCGCCACCAGCCTATGCATCTTCTTTGCAAGGTCACTGCAAAGTATTCATTCCTATCAGCCTATAAAAGATGTGAACACTCATGCCTATGATCTGTATTACAACTTCCTTTTCCAGTTTTTGGCCCTCTGAAACCGTGAAAGGGACACTTACTTTGTAAGTAAGATCTGAAAACTGTTTTCAAAATATTGCCTCAAAATCACACACAAATACCTTGCTAACTCTGCTAAAAATGAATTCAAATGCTATACAATACATTAATCAATAATGCCAATCACTCCTCTCCTTGAGACCAAGTATTTTCTAGTAGGGTGTTTAGAGAATAGGAAACAAGAATAAAGCAAAAAAAATCTGATCCCTAATCTAAGAGCATATTTGGAAAAAAAAAAAAAATCAAAAGAAGGATCAAGTTTTATAATTTTTTCCTTAGTGTCAAATAAATATAATTTAAAAATATATATATAATATTATGGAAAAAAAAAAAAAAAAAAGGAATAAAGGCATCTTTTTAGGCAAAGATGAATTAAGGTGAATGAATTAGTGGTCAATAATGGAAGTACACTGTCTCCAGAACATATAAGAAAGAAAAAAAATGGGTTTCTTTTTGTTATTTCTGTAGTCTATGAGGGTGATAACAAGGATAACAGAAAGTCCAAAGGAGCCCTTCACACTACATAAAATACTTAAATAGGTTCCTGGAAATTAGGTTCTGTTGCTGTCACATCCCCTGATCATTACAAAAAGTATTTTCCAGACGAATTCTCTACTATGAGAAGTGATGCTACTATGAGAAGTGATGATTAGCCCAGGCCTGCTGAGTGTTATTGAAGTCTCATACAGCCCCCACCTGAACACTCAAGTACAGGCAAAAATGTGGGCTTATTTCTCCAGAAGTGTGGAGTGACTGTGACATAATACGGGGGTAGACCAGATGTAGAGGCAAGGGCATGTACTTCATGCCTTCCATACTTCATCCATATATAGCTTGAATCTTATGATTTATGTGGGTAAAGTAAATTTCACCTTTATTCAATAAAATTCATATTTGACTTGAAAATCTTGTCTCTTTCAGTTTCTCAGTGACAGCTGTCAGAATTCAACATTCAGTACAAGAATACAATGCTAATAGGCTTCTTGTAATATCAAAACTAAACGGACTGGTGAAACTCAAAATGAAATACTATTATTGAAAAGATTCTTTTATCTGATGCTTTGTGCAGTGGGGGAAAATGATTTTAATCTTGTCTTCTTTAAATGTTGTACTGTAAATGAATGCTGACAAGATTAAATAAATGTACTATTGACTTGAGCCCTGCCAGTAATTTTTTATTTTTTATTTTTTAAATCAGCTGAATGCACACTACTTGATATTGTGCAAGTATGGATTTATAACCCAGAGCTCTAGAACATAGGCAAGGGATAAGAGCCAGTTCTTTGTTTGTTTTTATTCTTTCATAAAGTACCTCCAAAAGACATGATTCTGAATTTAACTGCTATAATGCTAATGAATTTCAGCTTGTATTTTGCATCAGCTCAGTCCACGTGAAGAAAACTCTCTAAAGTAAGGAAAAGTATGGTGTCTAGTGACAGGGATGATGAGAGGAGTAACATGACTTCCATATTAAGTTAAACTAAAAAGGCCAAGAATCATCAGCCTGGAAAGGAAATGATCAAGGAATGATACAAGGCTGGTCTGTAAAATTACAATTGATAAGAAAACCTCAATAGGCAGTTACTTAGACCCCTGTGAAAATAAGTCCCAGCTAGCTCTAGGAGATTTTTGCATTTAATGCAGATTTTCTAATACACGACCTCTTTCCTCACAAGTATTATCAAATTGGAACAATTACTAGAAGAGATGTTCTGTTCCTTTTACCTGACCCAACTAATTTTTATGGCTAAGATTAAACACCACTAACCACCACCTGTTTCAGACATAAGAAACATGAACAAGTAAATGCATTTCAAAGCCTATTTGCTATATGATGTGCAAGAACCTCTCTCAAGCAAACTTAGACTCGCAAATGTAGGATACATAGATTTAAGGCCCTATCTAGAAAGTGCTTACAAAGAGAGCACCAAGCATCACCTACCCAAATTTGCAATCATCAGGCTAAAAAATGGAAAGCCACTGTCAAAGTTGGGTGCATTGGTCTTTTTTTTTTGGCAAGTTTAAGAAAAGTGCTAAAGATCAGGATTCACAACAATCCTCACATTATGTGTACAAGGCAAGGATAGACAGACCATTAAAGAAGCCAGTGGAAAATGCCATAAAGATTGTGCCTGAAATTTCCTGAATCTAGATGACCATCTCAGCCCAGAGTTCAGTGCCTCTGCAAATAGCAGTCACAGACTGAAATGTCCTTCTGGATCTGGACATCAGCTCAGGCCTAGGGAAGGTCATATTCAAGATGGTGAGAGTAGTTATCTTTTTGTACAGTGCTGCTTATAACAGTTCTCCAGGAAATGAGGAAAACAGGAATTCTTAGAATAGAAACTAACAGCCCTCATAGCTCTTTAGCAGATAGAGGTTTGTGTTTGCTCACACTTCTTCCATGCACCCTTTTTTCAGTGGAGTAGAGGCTGCTCTTCATCCTTTTGGTTTCCAGCACAGCCTTACCTGGTGTAAAGGGCAGTCTTCTGTGATGGAAGCAAAAAGGATGATGATAAAGGTGCAACTGGAATGACCTGATGAAGAGCCCTAACTTCCTGAGCAGTGCTTGATAGCACCAAGTTGTTATCTAAAAGATAGACCACGTTTTAGTACAAAAACTCTGTGCCAAACACAGTGCTCTTTGTGCACTAGGCAAGTTCAAAAACACCTACTGGATCCTCCTCTTGAAAATATCACACAAAGAGAAGACTAATTTAGATATCTCCATGATTTATCATTTGAAAACTGTTGAATATAGGAGCTGATACTGACAACAATACTACAGGAAATGCAGATGAAACATTTAAAAAGTTATTTCAAGAATGGGAGCTGCTGTGAGCACACCTAATTTAATTCCATGTGAACTAAAACAGATAGTTCAACTGCCTCAACAGTTTACACACATACTCAACAAATGGGGAAAATATTGTATATAGGAAGTATCAGAACTTTAGAAACCTAAGTAAATGTGTAGGTGGAAATTGATTTGCACTCTAAGCACTTAAATGTTTGGTTTTGTTTGCTTGCTTGCTTGCTTTCCCCCCACCAGGCTACCAGTCGTGGCTATTCTAATTTTCTATCTGAACTCTTTATTTGACACTTTCTTTTTTTTCCTCCTCTTTTAGATTAGTTGCTCAGTGACATCTCATAAAGATACTTGTTTGAACCTAGCTCACCCCCCCCCCCTTTTAATTTCACTAATACATAACCAATTTGGACTTCCAAATTTCCTACTGTTATTTCAGATAGATAATATGAGAGTGATTAACTTCTACTCTGAACATTTGTGAGTGGTAAAAAGCATGATATCATCTAATATCCACCTGAGAAAAACCATGATGTCATCTAATTTCTACCTGACATAGTCTTCAGAGAAAAAGAGATGATGTATATCCAGAAAATGAATAGTGTATTCATTAAAGAACTAGATAGTTAAAGTGGCAATGGATTTTTAAAGGTGATATAAAAAATAAGTAACATGAAATGAAGCACACATTACATTAAGCAGAGGCTTTTGAAAATATATAAATATTGATTTTTTTCTATCCATTCACATTAACATCGTAAAATGAGAAATTGCTCAGGTAGTAGAAAGCCTTCTGTGACATAACTTAGCTTCCACAAAGATCATGTTCTGTCCTTTGAGGGGGGAAAAACAAAACAAAACAAAACAAACAAACAAAAACAGGATTAATAAAAGAATGAACATTTCTGTAAGGAAGTGGTGTTCTGAAACACCAATGTCTTCATACATCTAAAACTAAATGAAATTATTCCTGTTAGTCAAAGACAATTTCTTTTATATGGTAAGCTTGCTGAGAAATGTCCCTTTTTATCCTTGCCACTCAAACATACACACAAAAATGTCAACAGGCTTCTCACTTTTATCAGTTTTGTATTGGTTTGCTTATTTATATTAACTGCTATGAATTCAAAAAGTGAAGATAAGGACAGTATCAAGCATAATAGAAATAATGAGTAATTCTTTCTTTATGTTTAAGTTCTGGTATGGTTCCCTTACTGCTCTACAAAACTAAGCACAAAATGAGAAAGATCTGTGTAATTGAGGCTGTTTCAGTGATATAAATCTGCTCTAAGGAAATAGAACAATGGTCACACTCCTTCTGCATCTCCGTCAGAGACCAATGCACGTAGAGACTGGCAAAGGAACCAAAGCAATAAACACTAAAGCAAACTCAGAAGTAAATATGAAAGGTTAAAAAAAAAAAAAAAAAAAAAAAGAAAAAAGAAAAAAAAAAGTACCATTTGTATTAATAAATACAACACACAACACTCAGGTATTACTGGCATTATGCCCTGGTTCAAAGGAAAAGAGACAGAACATAGTTGACATACAAAGAATACATAAAACTTGAATGTAGGAAAAGAGAAAAGTATGAAGAGAAACTATCAAAACAGTCAAAGAAAAATAGTAAAATATTCAGGGAATATAAAGTTTTGGACTTTGTAAATTGGAAATTCCAATTGGTCAAGACCATATTCCAAAGAAAGGTCACCACTCTTAGAATTTAACTGAAAATCCTGATAGTTTTCCTTTTTCATTTATATGGATAATAATATCCAAATTAGAAATGATTTAGAAAGTATTATCTAATCGGGGCAACGACTACAACTAACACAGCCACATTGATGCAGTGTTGCTTTCAAGTGGCACTCACTAATGACACAAAAGCATGAGTGTGCAGGCCATATCCTTCCTAACCTTCACCAGCCAAGGACTGTCCTGAAAAAACAGTATCCAGCTTACAGCAAGGCAAAAGGAACTTTATTCTGAAAACCCTGTTTATGAAAGAGGCACGCCTCTTTCCTGTGCAACAGACAAGCAATTCAATGGTTTAGAAGTCTAGCAACCAGACAAATTCAACCAAAAGATATTCGTAACTTAAAGCCCTATTTAGGATTCCCTGGATGCCAGGCAGAAGGGGGAAAAAGTAAACAGCTGTTTATCAGCTCTAGGAGAAAAAAGGAGAAATGCCTCATTTATGTCTCAAAGGTAGCTACTTGAACTGCCAACAATATTTATGGTAAAAATAGGAATGAAATCATAAAATCACAGATGGCTGAGGTTGGACAGGACCTCTGGAAGCCATCTGGTCCAACCCCCCTGCTCAAGCAGGACCACCCATAGCAGGTTGCCCAGGACCACATCCAGGCAGCTTCTGATGATCTCCAAGGAGGAAGACTTCATAGCCTCTCTAGGTTATAGGTTCCAGTGACCATCACCTGCACAGTAAAGAAGTGCTTCCTAATATTAAGACAGAATCTCCTGTGTTCCAGTTTGTGCCCATTGCCTCTTGCTTTGTCACTGGGTATCACTGAAAAGAGCCTGGTTCCATCATCTTTGTACCCTCCCTTCAGGTGTTTATAGACAATGATAAGATGAGAGACTTCTCTTCTCTAGGCTGAACAGTCCCTGTTCTGACTGAGGGAGCAAGACAGCAAAATCAGCCCTCCAAAGTCCTCAAACAGTCCCAGTCACCAAAACTCAGTTCCACACATCTGATCCATGACAGAACAGGGTTAATGAAACACGCTTCACAGTTCAGAGGCAGCTTAAGACATCCACTGTATCTCACCTTGCAAAGAAGGGAGAAGGGAGAAAAAACAGCAAGAAACACAATTAATGAAGGCAGTATAGAGACAAAAGATAGAGACAGCGAAATCGAGTCGTGCCTCATTTTGTTGAGATTGTTGAGATGATCAAGGGTCTTTGCTGCTCCCTGCTTGCACCCAAGCAATCATCTGGTTTCATCTGTAATACAAAATAAAATAAAGGAAAATAAAATATTACATTAGGGATATATATAAAAAAAAAGTCACAAGCTTCATGTTGATTTGCAACCTTTCCCTTGACACAGTACAAAAATGTGAATGTGGTCGTTCTTATCTATCCTTAAATATAAGCATATAAAATGAATAATTACTATGAAGTCTAAACAATCCTCTGAAGAGCAGAGCTTTACCCTTGCATTCTATGCTTTAATTTTAACACTTCTGTCAAAACAAAACAGTTTTCTTTTTCATTCCATTTGTTGCTTTGCTATTGGAAAGATTTACATTTACCTTTCCCATGGTGAAGATCACAAAATGATGGATTAAGCTTTAAAAATGACCAGAAAGCACAGCTGAAAGACAGAAAACATAGTGAAAATAATGGATCTTTTTGTGATGATGTTTGAAGATGAGCATTTCTTAAAAATGGAATTCAAAGTCACATAATTACACACAAAAGATAACAGAATTTAACGCCAGATACCATTCTGGGAATGTCACATGGGGAGTACGTAGGTGTAATGCTCTCATGGCCTGAAGCACTCAAACATGCAGAGGTGCTGAAGTATGTATTTGCTTTGCCCAACTACAAAAAAAAAATCTACTGGTCTATCAAATGGTCCAATTCTGTCTTGAATTGCCACTTTCAGTCCAATGTTGGAACTTCTTCTGAAGCCAAAGAGCTTCACAGGAATATTGCTTTCCATATAGCATTTCAAAGACACACTTCTTTTGGAATACTGGTTATATGAAAAAAAAAAATAATAATAAAAAAAGTTGTATAAAAGATACATATTTCATGGTATCTCCAAGTTAACTTGTAAACAAGGAACACTCAATTAGGCCACTATTCTCTCATTCATATTCAGTTTCTGCCAGATCAATTTATTTAATCGGTAAGATAGAAGAAATGAATCAAATTTAGAGAGAAGGCAGTAGGAAACAGCTTACATTTGGGGTTATTAATAAAAAGTAGAAACGGTACGATTTTTCAGATTTGCAATCAGTATCTTTAAAAGCATTCAATTTTCAGTATGTGAATTTAGGCACATCAGTATGTAACATAAATTTCAAATCTCACTTTCTTCTACCAGTAGACACACACTATTTTAACCACACTTTTCTTTTTCACAGTCTACACTGAGTTGATCCAATTATTCCTAATAATGCAAGTGAGGATGAGGACTCAGGCTGGGACATGAGCATGAAAAACACACTTGAATACAGGAGCTGAACAGGAAGTTTCTCAGGTGAAAGAAGCATCATTTGGGCTAAAAATCAGGCCCGTTTTATGCAACTTATACCACCCTTCTTACAGAAGGCATAGGACAAGAGAGAATGGTCTTAAACTAAAAGAGGATAGACTAAGCATTAGAAGGAAATTCTTCACAGCAGGCTGACCTGCTGGAGAGCAGCTCTGCAGAGAGGGACCTGGGAGTCTTGATGAAGAGCAAGGCTGACCACGAGTCAGCAATGTGCCCTTGTGGCCAAGAAGGCCAACATTATCCTGGGCTGCAATTCCTAACATACCTCAGACAGGGAGATGTGGAGGCATAAGGAGCAACAGCAGGCAGGAGTTAGCATCTGCCTTTTATGTAGTCAGTGGTTCTGATTTGGTGCAGCCAATGATGCAGCTCTGTGCATACAATGGAGCAAGTAAAAGGCTGTGACAGTATGGGTGTTGGACGAGGTTGTAGCTCTACAAAGAGGGGCCAAAGGGCTTTCTGTTTTGAGACAACTTGTGAATGCAAGTTGTCTAATGAGTAGGAAAATGTAATTCTCAATTCCCTGTAAGACAGAGAATGTCTGAAAGGATATTCAATAGTTAAATGTCACTCCACCATAGGTCCTTAATCTTATCACTTATTCTATTTGTTGCAATTTAACAATACACTACATGCATATATAACTATGTATGCTTTTAGTGCTTCTTAAAAACAACAACAAAAACGCACATATCTATCAGTTCAGTGATACATCCTCCCAATAAACAAATAACCCATAAAAAGTATCCTGTTTTCCTGTTTATTCTTCCAGGGGTTTCTGTTCTTTGTTTTTGTTTTTTTTTTTTTTTTTTTTTTCCTGACAATACCCTTGCACAGCTGGAGCCCATTAAATTTAACAGCAGCACAGCCACTTGCAAAGGCCTTAGAACTCCTCCTGCAATAAAATAACTTAAAAAAAATTTAAAAAGACATAAAAGCAATTGGCTTCCACATAATGAGATTATAATGTGAAATGATGAAAAGATGAATAAAATCACTTATTTTTATGCCTTTGGAATTAACCAAACATAGCTCATTCATGAATATTTGAAAGTGATGTGATTCATCCACATTCTTGAGCATAAAAAGTTTTGTTTCACTTCCTTCTAGCATCTAACATATGAGAACTCCAAGGCAGTCTGTGAGTGCTCGTGTCCCATTAATCTGAATTAAAATGGAGTGGGCAGCTTTTTAGCGCCTACCAGGACTAACTAAATATTAAATGTAGCTGGCTGTCATAAACATAAATTTAACGTTCACAATTTAAGACTGAATAAGGAGTACAATGAGAAGAGGGGTTGTTTTATCTGATGTTTAAATTATCTATTAGTTAATTTACCTAACTAATTTTTTCGACTGTTTTCAGTAATCTGCTAATAGTAAGATTACAGTACTTTACAGCTCATATTTGCAGGATTATGAGTGCTTTTTGAATTTATTTTTATAAGGAAGACCTCAGGCAAGGTATATTTGATAATCAATGTATTTTCTGGGCAGTTACTATTAGTCTGTAAATTCTTCAGAATTTACTCTGTTGGGATCCTGAGTTAACAGAAGCTTTGAGATGGAATGTCTTTTGGAACGAGATGCACCCCAAAATTTTAACACAGGGTTGTTGTTGTTTTTGAATTACAGAAAGAATATAGAAACCAGACCAACACAGGCTCTTAAACACAGATTACTCAAATCTGGCAGACAGGAAATTACTAAAGAGAGATGAAAAAAAAATACATATATCCTTGTAAAGTACAACTTGCTTTCTGCTCTACTAATTTTCAGGGGTATTCTGAACTCAGCAAACGCTACACAAGTTTCTCTACATCTCTAGAAGTCTCTTCCTTTCTACACATCTTCCATCAGTTTTGGCACTGGGTCTGCTTGGCTGTCATTCAGCAGTATGCAATCATGCTACAGGATCTCCAGTTACCAGTCCCCCCTTCCCTCCTCCTCCCCCCCCAACTTTTCTGGATGACTTCAGTGAACTCTACGATATTTTCCACCCAGAATCTCTTCAGTTGCTCTTAGGAAAGAATCAGCCTGATTCTCCTGCAACTGTCCTCCATATTCCCACTCACAGAATCACAGAATTTACTGCAGTAACTGTGCTGTGACCTGTGAACCACCAAACCAAACAGATCTGCTGTTCATTCCACATAGTTTTTTTTTTTACTCTTTATCTATATGCTGACCATAAGCATCTAACAAATGATCCAGGTCTGGGAGTTTCAAATTTGAGAAGGTTTGAAACAGCTGGTCCAACTCTTCGAACATCCCTTTTTGTGATCAATGTTCAAATGAGGATGTTTGCAATTTTGAAAATATGAAAATGTAGCCAAATCATAATATATGTTAATTCTGCAAAATACATTTTACTTTACTGAGATATAGCTAAAGAAACTAAATTTTTTAACAGGTATACAGAAGGTGTGGGTTAGTTTTATTTTTTGACTTCCTGCTGCAGGTTTATATAATTTCTGATGTGATGTTATTTATCAAGGCCACACATGGTATATCAGAACACCCCGCTCATAGATGTTCCTGAACAGTCCTGAACAGTTTCACTTATATTAAAGCAGAGAAAAGGCCGATAAAGACAAGTAGACAGCTATCGAGCTGAAACAGAAATTCTTCTGTTATGATAGCAACTGAGTCTAGGATTAAATACATCTGGTTATAACACTGCTTTGCCATTAAAGATATAGAATTCTCACTTACACTAGCATATTCATAATGTTTAAAATATAGAGTACTTCTGAAAAATAATGTCAGAAATCACAAAGTCTTAATTTAATGGTCTGATCTTATTAGCTACAGTAACCAGCAAATGAAAGTGGAAAACGGGTTAGAGCCTTTTGTTCATTAATCATACCAAATTTACTTTTATTGTTTTCCAGTTTGTATTTAATTTGGACCTGGAATCTCAACTAGGATTTTCAATCTGCATTTTCATTAAAATATCGATAACAATTCTGGAAAAGCAATCCTGATGTAGATAGAGGCAAAAAAGTATTATTATTGTCAAATGTGGTTACAGGATGCATGACAGATTTTATAGGCTATTGAAAATCCATTAGCAAATAATATTGTAGATTCACTAATTTTCAACAGGCACTACAATTTTCCAGTTTCTATCATTTTGATTATGAAATCTGCCAGTATTGTAATAATTTTGCCTGTGTATTTTTTCCCATATTACTGAACAAGACATCATTGCCATCTTTCTGGCTACCAATTCTGATTGCATATGCTAGGAAAAAAAATGTTTTTTCCCAGTTCATCTTAACTGAAAAAGAAAAAAAGTAAACTTTTAACAATAGAAAATAAAAAGGAGAAAACAAATTGCAAAAATTGCAAACAAAAGGAAAAATAACACTTTTAAATGACAGTAAATGTAAAAGAGGAAAACAGAAACAGCATTATAACAGCAGGAGAAGAAAAAATAATTTTTCAGACATTAACATCCAACATTTTTCTTCCATTATTTAATATGAATATGTTATTCCTTCTGATTTCACTACCCAACAAAGCAAGAACTCATCTAGAAAGATGCCATGCTGAAGAAAAATATTAAAAATCAGAATGAACAAACAAACAAAACCACGATACTTAAAAAAAAAAAAAAAAAAAAAAGTACTAATAATGATGCAAGCTGGTGACAGAATTGCTGGTATTCATCACTCCTTCTCCAGCTGATTAAACAATTCATTGATTGGGCATTCCTGCTACATGTTGCTTCATTTAAAATCCTGAAAGCTAATCAATTCTTGTTTCTCATTCAAAGCTGAAAACCCTTATCCCTCCAGATACCACGTAAATTCAGCTTAGTGGATATTTTAAGGCCCTCCTGAATAAATTTCAAGATGTCAGATATAAATTAAATTTTGTGGAAAATCATACGGTATTGAAAGAGATAAAATCAGTCAAGTTTTCTAGATCTACAAGATAGCTTCTAAAAGACTGATTCATAAAATAAAATTTAGTTTGAAAAGTTATAGTTGTAACTATGAAATTCAAGGATTAGTTAAAAAGAAGTACTATATGGTGTTAAATAATGATGTACCCTTGCTACAAGGAATACCAAAGATTGGTATTAAAAACAAATGAACAAACAAAACTGTTTTCAAAAACAGTTCCAAAGTGAAACAGATGTACTAGCATCCTATATCATTTTTAAAAGTAAGAAGTAAAACCACATCAAAGAAAAAAAGAAAAGGAAAGGAAAAGGTTGCCTAACTGGCACTGAACATCTGATTACTGTATTAAGAGAAGAATGAGACTTATCTTAAGGAGGAGAGAAGAGATGTCTGTTGTATCTGGCTAAGGAACTTACCCATCTGCAAGACTGAATAATTTCCTTCTGACAGCAAGTTTAGCAAGCATGCAAATTGCAGATTATACCTTTATTACCACAATGCTTACTATCTGAAGGACCAGACTAAGCAGTATATTTAATTTTCATAAGGCCAGTGATTACTACATACATTTCTTGTAGGAGTGCTGATATGGTATTTTTGTTTATAAAAAGTATATACCATGAAGTAGCATATTAACTATGAGGAATTCAATGGGACTCCATTTGTGGAGCTAGACCTTATGAATGCCCATGGATTGTGACTGCTAGAAGTCTGAATTCTCCAACAGGAGGAGGGCAGGGGGGTTGCTGGCACTGGTGTTGGTACCGTATCATGCACCTGAACTGCCAGCTTTACCTCTGAAAGAAGCAGAGAGGTTTCTCTGAACAGTGATATTTCCTGCCTGTAAAATCATGAGGCTGAAGCCTGGTCACCTGATCTTTGAAATACATACAAAATATTCACATTTATTGCTTCTGAAGATCTTAATGTGTGTCTCTGAGTCCTGGCCCTTCTGATTTATAAACTGCAATAATTAAAGGTGACATACGTCAGAAATGAGGTGAATTATTATGAAAAGAACCATTTCAGTCAACACAGTAAAAGAAGAGACACGTAGGAACTTGGCAGGTACTTAAACCCAAACCAAAGTGGGCAAATCTTTCACAGTTTAAGACTCATACCAAGCATCATAGGCTACTAAACATAAATAAATTCAATAAATAACAAGAGCGTTATATAAATTATTAGTGAATATGCTCATATAATGCTTCAAGAAAAGTGAGCGTTGGTGAATGAAACAGTGGTTCATTTTGTGCATAGTGCTTAAACTAAAACTAGCAAGTACAGCCAACATTCTTTCCCATTGTAAGAATACTTTAGATATGAGAAGTTTCACAAACCGACTTCCTCTGTTCTTAACTCTCTTTTTAATAGTCTACTGATGCATATTAGAATTTAATTATACCAATTAGTACTGCCACATCAGACATATGATGTAGCTTCAGTTAGGAGGTACCTAATGGATATTAGTACAATTTAGTTTTGTAATTAAAGTTCTGAGAGCAGTGCAAATTCAACATTATGATTACAAAACATTAAGACAACATTGATGGCACTGAAATTGAATATTTTAAAAACAACCCTATAAATTAGTCTTAAAAAAACTTATATATCTGAAATGGCTATTGAGCTCTCAGCGTCTCAATGCATAAGACAATGTTGTTATCTCTATTGGCAAAGCCATTTTTTACATTTAAAATATTGTTTTCTAAATCATGTTTTTTCCTTGACTGAATTGTCCCCCTTTTAAGATATTCTGCCAACTCCTGCTTTTACTGAGAGGCTTTTTAGAAGCTTTTTGCAATTTCTATCATCTCCTTCTTAGGAATCAAGTATTCTGAGTCTACTAAATCAAGAAAATTTTATGCTGATAAAGCTCAGTTTTTGCAGTGACAGCAGAGAGATCTACAGGTTCTGTCTACAGCTTCTTCCCACCCACACTGCATAGAATCCACCCCTATAATGTTCTGTGATGAAGAAGTATACAATTTTTCCTTTCTTGGTCCAGGCACAAGCAGCAACAACAAGAGACCAGTCTTAAAGAACTGCTGTCAAATGACTTCTGATGATAAAATTAATACTAAAATATCTCCCATGAACTGATTATATTTCTTTATAACAAAGGAACGAGTTAATTTTCATTTTACTGATTGCTGATCATGCTTCTGTTGAGACATTATAGAGCATGAAGTTTTTTTAATATGAAGTATATACACTGTCCATTCAAAAATATCATTTTGCCAAGTGATGCTAACTCAGAGATGATTTGACAAGACCATTTAGAGAAACCATAAATGCTATAGCAGCAAATAAAACAAACAAACAAAACAAAACAAAAATAAAAAGATGAATTACTGTCTTCATTACTGTGCTTCTTTGGTGTGGTCTTAAAAAATCAAAATCAAGTTTTAAACTACAAAGGTGTTGTTAACCATTCATTATACCCCAAGGTGATACTAGATTGGCACTGATGTTGCTGTGCTCTCAGCTTCTACCTTCCCCCAGACAATGATGAAAAACAGTAGCATGAAGGAAGGCATCACAGTAGGAAGAAACTAAGCATGAAAAACAGTGTTATACGGAATGTGACATCCACAGAGGCCAAGTTTAGAGTCCTTGATGGGTGATGCTAGGTATCTCAGCCACCCATGTCAGAGCCTGTGTTAGAAAGTGCTGCAGCTCCTCTCCAACAACACGTCCACAGATATCCTATGTGTAAAAACAGTTACAGGGAAAAAAAAAAAAAAAAAAAAAAAAAGTGATATCTGTCATCAGTTCTCAGGGTGATACAGAGTTGGGACGTGCTGGGCACTGGGGAGTGTACCACTATACTCTATATAAGTAGTAGTGTCACAGGGATGTGTGTCTCATAATCTTGAGATTATATGAGGAACCTAAAGCTTCTTCTTCCTACCTTACAGGCTCTTTTATCTTCCTTGTTTCATAAGCTCTCCTTATCTCCATCAACCATAAATTAGGTTTAGGAGAAAACTGCAATCAAAGAGTTTGAGATGTAAAAAGACCTTCCTGCAGTATGAGATGCAATATGGAAAAATTCATGATCTATACTCCCATAAGAACAGAAAAGACCATCTAGGTTGATGTGCTGCAACCTTTTCGTGAAAGCATGGAACCACAAGTTTTATAATGGCAAACTATTCTTGTGTTTCACGGTTAAAATGTGCCTCCTAATTATAATGTAAGTTTTTTGACTTAGATCTTGCATGATAAGCATATTAAATTGCCATGATGGGCTACAATTTATCATGATCATTAAAAATGAGGTATTCACACTGTGGTTGGTCATTAATCATGGTCAGTGGTATAAGAAAGAAATGGAGTGTAGTGCATCTTGGGAATCCACAAAAAATAATTAATTTGAATTGCCAGAAAAATAGGATAGATGAATACTGATATACAAAAGCAAAACATAAACAGATAAATACCATAAACTCTATCAAATATTATCTTGAAGTATTTTCATTGTGGTCAGTGTTCCCTTGGCTCTCCCCAGAATGTTTACAGATACATTATTACATTATTAAAAACTCTTCCAATAGAAGAATATCAACTAAGGTAGCTAGCATTTTGCATGTAAGCATTTTTACTTGAATTTACTGTGCAAATTTTAATGATAGCCATGGTTTCTCTTCTGCAAAATAGGAACAAAAATATGTGGGTTGTTCTGCAGTTTAATTATTTACCAACATACTTTAAGGTTTTCTGCTGAAAGATAGCAATAGGTTAGGCACTGAGATTCTAGACTGGTAGAATAACTAATTTTTGGATATTATAACTTGATTAACATTTAACTACACTATAAAATGAGTAAAAAGTTCCAAAAGTTCTGATGGGAAAGCCCATCAGAATTCAAATATTGGAAAGGTTTCCTTGAAAAGGTCCCAACCTCCTCCTGTAATAGGATATGGAGAGAATTTAGATATTCAAAAATATGCCTGGGGAAAGAGGCAAGATTTAGTCCATTTTCACTAAAAAGCATCATCTTAAAAATGAGATAAAAAAACAGTACAAAAGCCTCAGCATCTTCCAAGGCATACAGGTTCTGTCTGCCATAAAAAGAGAATCCACCCTCAGACTATGGCTAAAACAGTGGTTTCAATGCCTGAGGCAAAAATGCTGAGGACCTTCCAGTGTCTGTTAAATAGATATTAGATCACAGAGGCATCCAATATCTGACCGACAACCTACTGACTATTGGGACTGCACAAGCAGGAAGAGGAGTGCCTGCATTGGCTTTAGTTAGCTGGCTATTGCTCAGGTCACTCGAGAACTTCACGGTAGAAACACAACCATAGATATTCAAGTAATTTTAGTGGGAAAACCCAAGATGCTTACTGTGTTGGATTACAAACAGGCATCATGCTTCAGAAGTTCTATTTCATACTTAAATGGCTGAATTCTTTAGTAAGCACTGGTGGGCTGAGTAACATGTCACTAGGTTATCCCAGACGTTGGAAGAAAACAAAGAGAAGAGACAGAGCAGACCAATGCATTTGTGAGTTCTGAACTTTGCACTGCTAATTCTGGAACAGAAATAAGTTGAGAGGTTGATATCTGTTTACATTGACTGATATGGAGATGCTACCAAAACTTTGCCACGTAAACCCACTGCACCTGTATACGTAAGAATTGTACTCAAACAGCTGATTACACTTTTTCTTACCCCTTAGCAGATGCTTACACCTTTTAACTTTAAACCTGAGAAGCAACAGGTAGTTTCCACGTTTCCCTTGGGAATAGTGTACTCTTCTGTATTTTGCTTCTGTACAAACAGTTCAAAATTTTAAAGTCATGTTGTCAGTCATACACCCAAACAACCTTGCACGGCATTACTTGTTCCCACCCCTGCCCCCAGACAGGTCAAGCCCTGAAGGCAAGACCAGACAAGTAAATAATGCGAACATAGAAAACTAACCTGTAAGTACATTACGTTTTGGCAGTTTTTTGGCACTTTGTGGGGCTTAACTGCGCTTCAGTGAGAAGAACGTCTACTGGTGTGAACTGAAATTATGCCTCTGTGCCACAATGTATTTTTTTGTTTCTTTGTTTTTTGGGGGGGAATGGGTGGGGCAAAATTTCTTGTGGACACCTGCAGGAGTTGCAAAATAATAATAAAATGTAGGTGAAGGAAAAGTTCCTTCTGTGTTGTTGTTGTTTTTGTTTTCTTTTCCATGCAGTCTTAAAATGAAGGTCCCATTTTCGGGCCCTTGGCAGAGCGTAAGCATGCCGGAACACTTCACACTATGTAGATCATATTTGTCTGAAACGATAATATCATCCTGTGAAATATCATCCAGCCGCCTGATGTAACTGGTGTGCGTCTTGGTGGAGCAGAGACTCCCGGCGCACCCAGCGCTGTTTGCTTACCTCTATTCCTTTAATAAATTGTAAACTTTGATTGTAACCCTATTTGGGACTCAGTCATTTATAACAATACCTATAGTCTGACGCAGGCTGAAAAGGAGCCTGTGCCTCAGCTGCTGTTTTCTGCCTTTGCTTTTGTTACTACATCCTTGTAAGTCTTCAAAAGGGAAATGAAGTTATCCTATTCAGAAAAAACACCATCCAGAAGAAACTTTGGTTGTTTTCAGGGCCTGAATTCTCACTGAAACCAAAGGCGGGTATAGAATCATAGATTATCCCGAGTTGGAATGGTCCCCTAAGGATCATTGAGTCCAACTCCTGGCACCACACAGGTCTACCCAAAAGTTCAGACCACGGGTCTAAGTGCACTGTCCAAATGCTTCTTAAATGCCAACAGGTTTGGTGCAGTGACTATTTGCCTGGGGAGCCTGTTCCAGTGTGCGACAACCCTCTCAGTGAAGAACCTCTTCCCAATGTCTAGCGTAAGCCTCCCCTGCCTTAGGTTGACACCATTCCCGTGGGTTCTATCACTGGGGACTGAAGAGAATAGATCGGTACCTGCCCGTCCACTCCCCCTCGCGAGGAAGCTGTAGACTGCGACGAGGTCTCCCCTCAGCCACCTCGTTTCCAGGCTGAACAGGCCCAGTGACCTCAGCTGCTTCTCATACGTCTTCCCCTCTAGGCCCTTCGCCATCTCTGTAGCCCAGTATCTTACTGACTTGAAGAAAGACGCTTTAATCTATCCTGGTTTGTTTACTAATGAAGGAGCACAAAAGAGACGCGTGTCCTTGCCTCTGAAGAGGAGGTGAAGGAAGAGCCAGTGCAAGGAACACAAAAATCAGTTGCGCCAGACTAACATGGGGTTGTATCTGAGCTTGGAGACTGCAACCCTCTTCAGACTTCCAGATCTAGGGGAACACTTTGGCCGCAGCCTAAAAGCCACGTGTACGTAAGCTCCCCCAAGCCGGCCAATCTTCTTCCCATGACCTGCCAGGAAACAGCAATGTGGGCATGTAACCAAATCAAAGCCCAGACCTTCAGCCCAGTCTTTGACCTGAATAGTGAGTGAGGATCCGGATTTATACATGAGGATTTATACGTGATAGCTTATACACAGCGGAAGTAAATAGTGTAGTCAGAGGTCACGGGGCTAGATTTTGAAAAGTCCTGCATAAGGAAGACATCTCAGAAAAGCAGACTTAAATAACATTAATGCCGAGAAAAGTAATTCTGATTGCTGTATTCTCTATCTGTCGTGACTAGACAGATGAAAATCTGTGATAGAAACTTTGCCTTTAAGGTCATTTTCTTTGATTTCTTTGATTTCTCTATCTGTCTATCTATCTATTTATTTATTTATTTTAACAGGCTCTGTACTAATTTTCCTGACAGAATGACTAACAGAAATACGACCCTTGTGCACCTTTTGTAGTTAATTCATTAGGTCTACTCTAACCACTAAGCTCCTTGTCAGGTTATTTCTAGTAGTGATAAGGAGCAATTGACTTTAAAAGACTGAAGCCAGGTAGAGGAGCCTATTCCACAAGGTCTCTTGGCTCCACCCTTGTGAAGTGAAACCTGGCAGGTGTGGGTCATTTGACCTTTGCTATATAGGAAGCTTGAGGAGCTGTGGGGAATTGCCTTCCCAGGGAGAGTCTGAGGCTCAGGTTGTCTAGGGTGCTTTTCTGCTGTCAGGGTGGTGGGCTCAGTGTTTCCCCAGTAGGCTGCTTTTATTTCATGTTCTTAACCAACGCTGTAAAATAGTTTTAGTGACTCTATGAGCTAGCTATGTTGGCGGTGCCTTCTCAGTACAGCAGAACCCTGCTGGTGTGACTTCCCTGTGAAGCAGTGTGGAAGTGACTCAGGTTCAGAAGCTGGCAGGTAAGTGTTCCTGGGTTCTACAGTTCTTTAATGTTGAGGAGTTGGAGTACTTCCTTCACCTTGTCTGTTCTCAGTGAAACTAGTTATGTGGATTCTAAGCTCCCTTTCCAGCCCTTAAAAACATGAGAATAATAATAGTAAATAAGAATAAAACCCCACTGACTCAGAAGCTCCAATGCTTACAGGTAAGCCTGCATTTCAAGAATGTTCTCAACTATTTGTTAGGGTTGAACATCACGCAGTGTGAAAAAGGTGCCTTAACGTGAACTCAAATTATGCCTTGCAGTAAGTAGAAACAGATTGGGAGAGATACTGGTGGCATTCTCGTAACTTTCACTAACTGGAAGTCGTGAGACTGTGCTGTTGATAAAAGAAATGCTGTTTTCACAGCATGTGAGTCAAAAGCAGTACAAAGAAAGCCTCTCCTCTTCCCTAAAGGCCTGCGTGTCTCGGCTGCGGAGAAAGTTCTGGAAGAGGTCCATGTACTGAGAGAATCGATCTTCCTTGCCACCAGTAGAAAGCAGCATCTGAGGTATTGAGGAAAGTGTCCTTCTGTGAAAGGAAGATAACAGAGCGGGAAGACGGCCCGTGCCACCCTGGGGAGGGGGGGGGGTGGAACGGACACTTAAAGGCATGTGTACATGAGTTGCGAATAAATACAAAGGGGCAGGAAAAGGGGTTGTGTGAGAACTGTGCTGCTCCATATGACACAGGGCAGTCCTGAAGGTGGGCGGGTCCCCAGATCAGGTCCCCAGAGAAACGCCTCTGCAAAGGTCAGTGCCACTTGGCACGCAACACAGCGAATATTGTGGACTAACTTTCCAAGTGACGTCGCCTCCCCGGATGTCGTTCCGAAGCAACGCGTCTTATGGGCACCAAGTTCTTTGGTGCAAAGCCTAGCCTAAGCCGCAGTTGGAATCTCAAGCTGTCATCTCAGCTTGACTGGCTCCTCAAGTTGGAAGTATGCAGAATAAATTCAACAATGCGCTCCACCAGTCTTACAGCATTCAAGCTGGAGACTAACAGATGACAGAGACTATCCTGAGCAACGTGGTCTGAAAACGGTGAGTGTGTTTCATTATGTGCCTTCCTATGGGTCACAGACAGGGATCTAAGAGTGTGATGTGGCTTGTCTGCGTCTGGTTTAGTGAGGCATGATTGTCTTATGCAAGCGGAGTACTGTAATCAAGGGGACTTTTTTCTAACGTAAAAACATCTGTAATTTGAAAGATCCAGAGACAGCACTTTGAGCTTCCGACAGCATTAACACTAGGATAATTACCTGTGTGCTGCACTAAGACTATCTAGATAGTTTTTCATTACCTAGGTAATGAGTTGTTTCTGCAATCTCAGATCCTTCTTCTGCCTAGCGTAGTGGGATGTGTTCTCTCTAACGCTGTGCAAGCTTGTGGATCTTGGTAGCTCCTCACTGCATGGGGACTGCCGGTGCTTTCGCCTGTTCTTCCACTTGCTCTGCACATTTGTTAGGCATGACTCTCCCCCTCCTTCTGCACTGACCTTGACGCCTGTAAGGCTGTTCCTCACTCCTCTCACTCTCCCAGCTGCTGTGTGGCGCAGCGTTTTTTTTCCCTTTCTTAAATATTCTCTCACAGAGGCGCAAAACAACATCGCGTATTGGCTCGCCTCTGGTCAGCAGTGGGGCCCTTACCAAACATGGGGCAGCTTCTAGATCCTTCTCACAGAAACCACCTCTATGGCTCCCTGCTACCAAAACCTTGCCACGTAAACCCACAGAATCACAGAATTTTCTAGGTTGGAAGAGACCTCAAGGTCATCGAGTCCAACCTCTGACCTAACGCTAGCAGTCCCCACTAAACTATATCCCTAAGCTCTACATCTAAACGTCTTTTGAAGACTTCCAGGGATGGTGACTCCACCACTTCCCTGGGCAGCCTGTTCCAGTGCCTCACAACCCTTTCAGTAAAGAAGTTCTTCCTAACATCTAACCTAAAACTCCCCTGGCTCAACTTTAGCCCATTCCCCCTCGTCCTGTCACCAGGCACATGGGAGAACAGGCCAACCCCCACCTCGTTACAGCCTCCCTTGAGGTACCTATAGAGAGCGATAAGGTCACCCCTGAGCCTCCTCTTCTCCAGGCTGAACAAGCCCAGCTCCCTCAGCCGCTCCTCGTAGGACTTGTTCTCCAGGCCCCTCACCAGCTTCGTCGCCCTTCTCTGCACCCGCTCAAGCACCTCGATGTCCTTCTTGTAGCGAGGGGCCCAAAACTGAACACAGTACTCGAGGTGCGGCCTCACCAGAGCCGAGTACAGGGGGACGATCACCTCCCTAGCCCTGCTGGTCATGCTGTTCCTGATACAAGCCAGGATGCCGTTGGCCTTCTTGGCCACCTGAGCACACTGCTGGCTCATATTCAGCCGACTATCCACCATCACTCCCAGGTCCTTCTCTGCCTGGCAGCTTTCCAACCACTCATCTCCCAGCCTGTAGCTCTGCTTGGGGTTATTGCGCCCCAGGTGCAGGACCCGGCACTTGGCCTTGTTGAACTTCATGCAGTTGACCTCAGCCCATCGGTGCAGCCTATCCAGATCCTCCTGCAGAGCTTTCCTACCCTCAAGCAGATCGACACACGCACCTAACTTGGTGTCATCTGCGAACTTACTGAGGGTGCACTCGATGCCCTTGTCCAGATCATCGATGAAGATATTAAAGAGGACCGGCCCCAGCACCGAGCCCTGGGGGACGCCACTAGTGACTGGCCTCCAACTGGACTTGGCTCCATTCACCACGACTCTTTGGGCCCGGCTATCCAGCCAGTTTCTAACCCAACGAAGCGTGCGCCAGTCCAAGCCAAGAGCAGACAGTTTCTTGAGGAGAATGCTGTGGGAGATGGTGTCAAAAGCCTTGCTGAAGTCAAGGTAGACCACATCCACAGCCTTTCCCTCATCCACCCAGCGCGTCACTCTGTCATAGAAGGAGATCAGGTTCGTCAGGCATGACCTGCCTTTCATAAAGCCATGCTGACTGGGCCTGATCGCCTGCTTCCCCTGCAAGTGCTGCGTGATGACTCTCAGGAGGATCTGCTCCATGAGCTTTCCTGGCACTGAGGTCAAACTGACACTAACTAACTAACTAACCCACTACAATTGTTTGCCACTTCGTTTGTTTGGTATATTCTTGTTGGTTTGGGAAGTAAAGACTGTTACAAGAGGGTACACATTTCTCACAGAGAATAAATATTAGGAAAATGGGAAAATTTCTCATAGGGAAATAATAGAAGTCCTGAAATCTAGATCTTCTTTCTTAAATGTAGGTAATTATTTACATTTTAGGTAATTATTTACATTATTTACATTTACAGAAGAGTATCTTACTCCAATTTTAAACTATGATATTACTCAATGCTGCCTTTTACCCCTGTTTTCAAATATAGTACAAGTTCTCAGATGATCTTTACTGTTAAAATATTTATTTATAAAATTAAATCCTCTGATAACCTGAGAAAATCAGAGCAGAAATGGTCACAGAAGGAATGGGGCCCTCTTGTATTCCTTATCTATGCATATAAATTTTGCCCATGCTGAACATATCTCTATATTTTACTTAAAGTTAACCTGTGGGAAACAGGGAGAGAACAAAAGGGATGGGGAAAAATGTTGCACTATGCTGAAAATTAATGGGTACAACAGAATTTGCCACCTAAACTGCAATCTTGCGCATCTGAGAAAAATGAATCGGCCTGTACATAATTTTCATCTAAAGCTAACTCACTGCACAGTTATTGCTGTTTGCACACACCAAATCAGAAGTACCAAAACCATAGTTCTTATTTATCTATGCTACAGAAACACAACGTAGCAAGACTCAGCTTTTCATAAATGTTCATTTCAAAAGATAAGGAAACTAGCAGGCTACAGGCATCCGCCACTCAGAAAATTGAACTATATATAGCATTCTCTACTGTTCAGTTTAAAAATAAAAGTAAAATTAGTTACTCTTACAAACATGAAAACCATTCACGCTTTGAAAACTGCAATTATCTATCAAAGTTACTAAAACCTTGTACTAGAGGCAATGGTAAATGGTGACAACTATTGTTTTCAACCACACACACAAAAACAAAAAAAGTATAAATAAATAAATAAAAATAAATTGTTCTTTTGGATCAAGATTTTGAAGTATATTTTTGACACACAGATTCTTATTGCTAGCTGAAAGTAAAGTGTAGATCATACTCTAAAAAGACAAGGTATTTGTTGTTTTTTTTTAATACTTTTAGGAATTGTTATGGGCCACACTTTTGACCAATCCAAATGAATGCTGCTACCCTTAGAAGACTTTGTGTACAAGACAACACAATAATGACTGAAAGTATAAGTTCCTACAGAGGGAGTCTGTAGGAAGTTGTTGTCTTTCCCTATGAGAAGAGAAATTGCTCCAGATTTCTGTTATAGAGGCATAGGACTGAAGCATATTTTTACAGGTATTATGTAAATATGAAAAAAGGCTGTTTTCTAAGTGGTGATGAGACGCCTTTTCAAAGCACATGGAAGATATTTGTCTTTTTGAATCGTATCCAATGCAAAAATGACGTCATGTAGAAATAAGCAGAAGTGAGCATCAGCCATATTTCAGACATGAATACGTGGTGTTCTGCAGCAACAGCTGCGCCTTGATGAAAAAGTTGATGAAAAAGCGTCCAGCATTTGCAAAGAGGAAAAAAAAAGTTATCACCCCTGCAAGAATTGTTGGGGACCAGATGTTAAAAGCCACTACAGTCTGTTTATTTCAGAAGGGAGTGCTGTAAAAAATGTTAATCAGGTGGTTTTATGTGGTTTAGGTTGCTCTACTTGACTGTTTTATAGGCTGATGTTATTGGTATTAAGTCAGCATGTTATAGATCAATACAAAAGTAATAGCTATCAATACAGGACAAAATTATTAGATAAAGGAGAAGCATACTATGACTTGTATACAATGTATATATATACACACAAGAAAATATAAAGTGAAAAATTGTCATGAGGAATCAATACAAAATTATCCTACCACATATTGGCAGTAACGATTCTTTGAAAAGCATAGCAGAAGCTAACAGAGAAAAGCTTCCTGGAAGAAATGAGAAGCACTCTAAACTGCACACTTTTAATCAAGCAAAAATATGCAAAGTTCAATTTCCCACCACACAGCTATACCAACATAATTCTAAAGCAACCTTAATTAAATTAGTGACTTATACCTGTGTAACTGCAAATCCAAGTCAGGGCAAGATTCAGGTCTTCTAAATTCCTGTTGCATAGGAGAGCAATACAAACCATTTGGCATGCAAGGAAGTCTTTTCTGTTACCATTTTTCTTAAGAAGAAGCACACTTCGGGAAACAAGTGACTGGACCAGCACCTTGTAATGAGATTCTTTTGGAAAGCACAGAAGTGCCAATTCACAAGCTAAGGTAGAGCTCATAAGCATACAAAATCCATGTTCAGAAAATGTGGCGCTGGAAGCCCATGCTCCACATGTTTCAGGGGACAGAGAGCCCTAGAGCAGGCAGCCTGGCCTGCTTGGCCACCAAGTTTCAGAAGTTAAGGAGCCCCCTCCTCTGAGGCAGCAATGCTGGGGTTTCTGTGAATAACAGCAGAAAAACAGTTCTTAAACAATTTAATGCCATTTCAGTTCAGCTCTGTCATTACCCTACACACAGAAAGTACTAACACCAAAACAGCGGGAGTACCTGCATCTGAAATGCCAGAGCCTTTTATTCTTAGCAGTAAACAGAAATCTGAACTAATGCTGTGTTGAAATGGAAAGTAAACACACTGCACCATCTATTAAAAACATCAGAGAGTGAATGAACATAATTTTAGATTTTTTATTTTATTTTATTTTTTTTCAGTGAGGTCAAAGGACCTCAGAAGTAAAGGAATCTGACACCATTTTTGCTTTAGGATTTGGTAAAAGAATTTCACAAACCGAGGTGTGTGGAGAGAGAGGGTCAAAAGCTGCTGTTTATTACAGCAGGGTAAATCCTAGCATTGCTCTGGATATATGAGCAATGTTAGAAGTGAGCAAGCAGAGCCACATCCAGCTCTGGGTGACTGACCCTCTGTCATGCAGCAAATAGTGAGGTTGCACGGATTAAAGGCAGTTCCAGGGAGATGAATTAAGCACTGGATCAAACAATATGCAAGCAGACAGCAGAATGTTAAAGGTATGGCAATGTCCTAAGAGAAATCCCTTGGTGGAAAATCAAGGAAGCATGCAATGCTATCTTGTGTTTGGACTTGAGAAAAACAGAGAATTTTGTGACTGCCAAACCAGCGTTCTACATCTTCCACACCCAGGTTTTTCCTTTTAACCTTGTGCAGCTACTTTCAAAGATACTCAAAGCACAGAATTTTACAGATGCTTCTGACTGAGCATAGCCTAACAAACTTACTTTAACACGATATAGTTTACTGAAACCACAAGCAGATACTGACCTATGACATATATAAAACACTTTTTGTATACAATTTTGCAAATGCTATATGTGAAATATTCATATTCAGTAATACTCATGTATCCCTCCACATTTTGAAGGCATCAAGAAGCTGCAGCTGCTAAATATTATTTAAAATGATTTTTCATTAGTTTTTCAGTGGCCTTCATTCCAAAGACAAAATTAGACTGTAATAAATAAGATAATAAAAACGAAGAGGTATTGGGTATTGAAAATAGTCTTTCATCTTCAGTCAGATCACACAGCTAGTAAGTCTGCTTTCTGAACAGTGCATGGGAGTGTGTATGGGTAAGGGCCTGATACAGCTGTCAGTATCTTCATCGTATAGACCAGAAGTCTCTCCACCATTTTGTAATACTAAAAATGTCTAAGGTCAAACCTATTTGCAATAGTCCACCTTCCCGTATTGTGTTAGACACTTCTGTGGTTGGTAGAGTACTGTTACTGGTTTTATCAGCACTGTGCTCGAGAGCACTTCTGTTTTGAATGGCTCCTGTGTGGAAATGGTACATACACTACAGTTTTGATGGTCATGCAATTGATGACCAATGCAACTGAAGTAAAGTGATGTCTCCAGTGACACATCAGACACCACAACACAACTCATCAGACACCACAATACAACTCAAGACAGTTCTGGTTGCTGTGTTAGGAAACAGCTGTGTGGTAAGAACATCATACCACTATTAGCTTTGCCCTTGAACTCACAGATTCATTTGGTAAGAGACCTTTCCTTTTACAAGCAGACTTTTGCTATTAATGCTGCAAGAATAAAATGTTGGTGAGTGAAGAGCAACAACAGAAAAAATCCCAGCTGAATTAAATTATTATTTGTAAGACATTCCGAGATATTGATCTGCTAAGTAATTCATGCAGTTCAGTGCTGAACAAAAGGTACAATTTTTAGAAAATGTGTTGTAGGGCATAACTTGTAGAATAATTAAAATTTTAAAATTACTTTTTTTAACCTAACACCTTCACTTTCACTTCAACAAAATAACGTTACATGACTCAATAGTATAATGACAAGAGGTTTATGGAGAAAATTTTGCATTAGGCCTATGAGAATTTCTCTTGCATAATCTGATCGATACTTTGCTTCTCCCTTTGACTTTCATATACTGCAGAACATTTAAAGTAAGTAGAAAAAATGGAATAAAGAAAAGACTGTGCCATTTAAATATTCAAATGTAGCATGCTTGGAAAATGTAAATTCAGCTATCACTCTCATAAAATATAAGCTTTTTCTTCAAAAATGTGAGCATGACACAACCTGTTAAAGGTCTTCCTTTTTATTCTACCAGCCATCTAAATTCTTACGTTGGATTTAAAGGTATTTGTATTGCCATAAATACGGGCAAGAGCAGAGGAGTGGTAAAAGAGGAAGATTGATAGGAAATGACCTTAATAAGCTTTACAGATTGTTTAATCTCAGAAAGAAAAACAAAAAACGATAATAAGTTAGAAGCTAGAGATCCATTAGAAATGTGCCTAATTTGTGGTTTAACCCTGCATTTGACATTTAACTTAGTTTTACCGATTCCTTAATCCTTCTGGCCTTCAAGCCAAAATATCTTTTAATTAAAAAGCTATAAATGTGCCCCTTTGGCCATCTCTTAAATCTGAAATCCTCTTAAATTTCCCCTTAAAAATCTAATCCCCTTAGTCCCTTAGGGAAAAGCCCTGGCTCGGCAGTGCTGTGGCGCAGTGCCCATCAGAGCTGAGCAGCCTGGCCAGGCTGCAGGCAGACTCGGCGCCAACCGTGCAGGTGCCTTCTGCTCCTCACCTGACCCGGACTGGCTCCCCAAACGGGGCAGTGGGTCGGGAACAGCATACAGCAGCACACAGAGGTCCCGCTCCCTCTGACCGTTCATCGAGGATAATGCCACTGCTTGTGGCTCAGCACACAGAGGGGCACTGCTGAAACTGGTGGCAGGTCTCCCCTGATACAGCTGGCTCCAGGATCTCCTCAGGATGTTTCCAGAAACCTGAATGGAGTTAGACTGCTGCTCTCTGTTGAGCCCAAAGAGCATCCTACCTCTCTGCCACATAGCTGGGGCTATTAAATATCAGCACTGAACTCAGACAAGGAAGTAGGATACATTGCTGAATTTCTGGTGCATCAAAGAATGAATCCTTTCTCTCCGGCATCACCTTTCTAGTAACAATTATACCAGTCAGACCCTTTATATAGACCAACTGATAGATCTTGAACAGCTGAGTCGTTGGATTTTTAATTTCTACCACACACTTTTAGTATCAATAGGAAATAAAAACAACCACATTAATTCCAAATTGTAACTCAGAAGAACTGAGACAAAAGGTAATATCTATGACATATGTAAGGGACAAGTGGATTTTCCTAAGATATTTTTTTCTGTCTTTGAGGAAAACACATTTGTATTTAACAGGAAGAAAAAAAATCCTTGTGCCAAATTGTTGTTCTGTCTCAAAATTAAAAATCAAGATTAGAAGCCAACCATATTTCTCAAACATGACATGTTCTCTGCACCATATGCTCTGAAGAGAGATTCATTTAATTTTTTGGAACAAATCCATGTAGTTGTCAAATTCCAGGACTCCACCCAAAGTCATGTAATAGGTTTCTTCAAGGTGCATCACATTCTGCTGTTTTCCAGATTTGAATTACATTGCTCCGCATAAACGACATTGACAGCATCTCAGCCTGATAAAAAATTCCTAACCTCAGAAGGCATTGAGAGCCAGCCAGATCAGTGCTCATATGCTAAAAATGACAATGCAGGATAAGGCCCTTAAGTTACACAAAGTAAATGTATAGAGAATTAGATACCTGAGAGGAGTGCTTACAATAGCCAGCCTGCTGGGACACCAAAACCAGCCAGACTAAAGGAAATTGTGTTTCAAAAGGCAGTAACTAAATTACTTGTTACAGAACCCAAATCATCTCCTTGGGAGGCAGTTATCCACATCTTAACAGCAGGTTGACCAATACCCAAAACTGGATGATTAAAGTCTGAGTGAACCACCAACTAAATGTAGCAAACAATGCTTCACACTCTTCGAAGGAACCTAGCCTGATATACTGGATCCCAAAATCATTTATGTTTGGGACAGATGAGCATGCACATAACCACTGGCCAGCACATCCTGAAAGGGACTTGAGCTTTTAAGCCTAACAAGTTAGCAGGACAAATTTTAAGACAGTGGAATACATAGAAATGCCACTCACTTTTTACATGATAATCTAAGGTTTATTGTCATGTTTGTAGGTTATTCTTAATGAGAACTTTGAGCTGGATGTTATGTAAACACATTGGTAGAGTCTCAGAAGAGAATCAAAATGCTCTTGCACAGAGCTTTCTAAGGAAGAGGGCTGCAACACCGGGAAAGAACTAGTGCTCCACTTGGAGCACCTGAAATACTCCCTTGAATGTGTTTTATCATTATGCTTAAAAGCTATTTCCATTGAAAAGTAGGGAAAGTGGAGAACAATTTGAATTATGAGTGTATACTTTTCTGGGCCAATCAATCACACCTTAGAGTCTGCTTCTAGTACCGAGGCACAGAAGTTATTTCAAAAATACAGTTCTTTGCTCTGTCTACAATATGCTGTGAAGTGAAAGAACCTGTTTTAAGAATTGCCTACTAAGTATGAGAAGAACTTTAGGATTCATCTTACAAAAGAAGAGTTAACCATATGGAAGAGCTGAACTAACAGAAACCACTGCTACCAAGTATTTAGCTAGAGACACCGGTTGACTGAGGACCAGAGTGGCTGGTTGAGTTGGCAAGGGAGAGAAAGACAAAGTAACTCAGATCACAAAATCACACACCTTAGGGCTTTGTTACTCGGCAGGATAGTTTACAAAAATCTCACATTTGCCTCAATTAAGAAAAATTCTGCACATTAGCTTTATTTCAGGAATTGTGCCATCTTTTTGTATATAGTTTATATGGTTTATAGTCTTTTCCCCTATAATAAAATATAATTAGTCAAATTCATGTTTGTGGGGCTGCATCCACATTAATAAGTAGCATGGCCAAACCAGAGGGTGAAGTAGTTGATGCTGAGCACCCAACGTGATACTCATATACTTCAGGGATTTTTCTTTGGACTAGATGTAGCCTGATTCTGTGGGCTTGGCATTCATTAAATGTTGGGGCAGACATGTGCATGCCGGGAGCACAGCTTTGAGTTCATTTTCATTCAAAAAGGAAATGAACCAAATGCTCCAAGCTCATTCTTCAAAGCAAACCAGAATGCAGTAAGTGGAGGGGAAATTCACTTCCAAACTTGATGCCTGTTTTGAGGTAAAATGCTAATGCAGACTCATCCTGAGCACTACAAAGTTTAATGTTATTCTTTCTAGTGTTTCTAGGTGAGGAGGTCCCTCCAGAATTTTACTACCATTCCTGTTAAATTTGAAACCATTATTCTTGCCACCCATCAAGACCTAGCAGAAGAGTAACACATCAAAATAATGTCTTTCATATAATGTTAGCAGAAAATATTTGTGAGGGATGGAAAAGGACCTGTGTGTATTGCAGCCAGGCTGCTCACTGAATAACAAACAGCATCTGGCTGAAATAAGAACTTTCCCAGTCTCTTTAAAGGGCTGACTACCATTTTTTCTCTCTTTCCAAAATAAAGAAGAAATAATTCTGAAGTAAAAAATAAATAAAAATTGCTCTTTTTTCAGTAGAGAGTGTTTTTGAAGGAAGTGGGACAAAGATTGGTTCAAACTCTCTTCTGTATAAATGGACTTGAAGCCACTTCAAGCCCACTCCGAGCCAGTTCTTCCCCACAAATTAGGGGATGCTTGAGTCGCCCAGCTCCTAAACTGTAGGCCCTCATCCTTTCTCACCCAATCTGTACTTGATGCAATGCTTCCTAGCCACCCCTTGACTCCACTGAAACAGCAATGGCACAAAAATATCTATATAGTGCTGTGAGTCACCCCCAGCTGCAGTCTATTTCTCTGGGACAGAGGAGGGCCAGTCCTTGGGAAGCACCCTGTGGTACCAGGTTTAAACCACAGGCTGCAGTGGTGGACCTCAGTGCTGCCACTTGATAGCTGTGCTCCCACCTCACCTTGGAAATTATCAGATCTGAAAATGGTGTTAATCCTACAGGGAGGCCTTAAAAAGGAACAGTGAAGCAGAACAAACAGCACAGATTTGGGTGTTCACGTCTTCTCTATGAGCGTTTTGTTTGCTTCATTCCTTTGGACTGCTCTATTGAACATTAATGCCTAAATTCTATGCAAATCGTATTTTAGCAGGCTTTGTACCTTTTCACATTTGGCTCCAAAGTGACTGCCTGGGAAGAGAACCTATATTTGAGAGTCACCAACCAACGTGAGTGCAGACAAGCTGCTGACGACCATGCTGATCTTGCCTTCTAGGCCCTAAGCCAAAGGCTAGGCCTCCATTTACAGAATCACAGAATCACAGATTGTCTAGGTTGGAAGAGACCTCAAGATCATCAAGATCATCACCTCTGACCTAACACTAACAAGTCCTCCACTAAACCATATCGCTAAGTTCAACATCTAAATGTCTTTTAAAGACCTCCAGGGATGGTGACTCCACCACTTCCCTGGGCAGCCCATTCCAATGCCTCACAACCCTCTCAGTAAAGAGGTTCTTCCTAATATCCAACCTAAAACTCCCCTGGCGCAACTTTAGCCCGTTCCCCCCTCATCCTGTCACCAGGCACGTGGGAGAATAGACCAACCCCCACCTTGCTACAGCCTCCTTTAATGTACTTATAAAGAGCGATAAGGTCACCCCTGAACCTCCTTTTCTCCAGGCTGAACAATCCCAGCTCCCTCAGCTGCTCCTTGTAAGACTTGTTCTCCAGACCCCTCACCAGCTTCATTGCCCTTCTCTGGACTCACTTGAGCACCTCAATGTCCTTCTTCACAGAATCACAGAAATGTCTAGGTTGGAAGAGACCTCAAGATCATCAAGTCCAACCTCTGACCTAACACTAACAAGTCCTCCACTAAACTATATCGCTAAGTTCAACGTTCACCTTCCATAATTTCTGTATGATTCTACTCCTTTGATCAAACCTGTGTCATAAATAGTTTACAGATAAACACCTCAGAGGATATTTTTTTTTTATGCCCAGATGGAAATGACCTTCTCTGAATTACAGGCCAATACCTTTCCACTTTTTTTTTTTGCTCATTGTATGGAACCTTTTAAAAGCATTATAAATCTTTAAAAGCTAATGGCTCCCATCTAGCTTCTTATCTCCAACATAGCTCTAAAAAAGGAAGTTAAATTGTGTTTTCTACTGATTGTCAGTTGAACTGCATTCATCTCTCTTTGTATCTGCTTATATAGTTCTTCCAATAATTGCAACGTCATCCAGCTTCCACCACATTCAACATTTTTAGACATAATACATTCATATTTATCTTTATCTTAAAAGGCTGTGATTTGGAATGCTCCTGAGATTACCATAAGTAACCTATTCACTGTAAAATACCATAGCATTACCTAGTATACATCAAACTAAAATCTACATGGATCCATAAATAAAGTTATATTTAAAGCAACCATAGGTTGTTGCATTACAGCTGAGTAAGAGATACCCTCCTTATAACTGCCAGAAAAGGGCATGATAAGGACCGCAATAGAGGCACAGGTACATCTTGTTATGTAGAAACTTTTCATTAAACAATACTGAAAAATGCATTTTTATGTATTTATTTTTTTACTATTATAAAACACTTTCCAACTGTTTTTAACTTATTCCTAATACTTCACATTAAATAAATTCAGATTCATGTTGAGATAAATTATATGGTTATTAAAAAGGGACCACATTTCATTGTACTTCTGCACAAGGCCTTTTTTTTGAAGGGCTTCCAAAGAATAGCCTGCTACAGAGCTAGTGATGCTGTTGAGTACACAAACATATAAACTGCTAGAGTTTATATGTTCCTAAACAGGAAGTACATATACACAATCTCCTACAGGAAATTGTGGATAAACAAACCCACTGGTCATTCATATTTGTATCTACATTTATATCTGTTCAGTAGCGTAATTAGTCCTAACCATTATCTTCCACTACATTAAATCACTCTCCTTTATGTTCCAGCAATATAGGATTGTGTTCCATAACGAAACTGATTCCCCCCCACCCCAGGATGTTTCTTGAAGAAATCCTACATCTATAAGCATTAAACTGCTGTGATATGACAGACGATGAAAATGACTAAAAACATCATTTAGCCCATTTTGCTAATTCACTACAATGACAACACCAAGACAGAAAAGGAATTTAGAAGTGAGATGTGTCTCTTCAGCTGCCTATCTACACAAAGAAATTTCTCTTTAGTATCACTAGTGCTTGGACCACACATATGGATTTCTGTTTAAAATCAAACATGAGGAAAGACAAAAACAATTTTGGCAGATTTAGTATAATGACTCTGAGAGAAGACAACTACTGTAAATCACTGGCTAGGGGACCAAAGCCAGTCCCCCTCTTGCTCTGACTTGGATAAAATTATCTGTAATCTGTATATTTAAAAGTATATCTGTCTGATCTGAATGAACTTGTCAGTGTATTATTTGGGGATACAAGCTGTAAATTGCCATGACCTCCAGAAACAGCAGTGTGCAACATCGTATGTTGTACAATCTGAACTCACTCCTCTCTCACTGTCCTAGAAATCCTCTCATTCTTAGGTCAAAATACATTAAAAATCTAAAACATTTATCACATAACATATGTCACAAATGCTGATTCTAAGTGAACTTAGATAGGACAGAGGTCTTAAAATGTAGCTCTCTTCAAATGGGGTTCCTGCTATGAGGCTCTCAAATACATCAAAATCTTCCTTTTTAAGATATTTGGGACAGAAAATGCAGCATCGAATGTATACAAAGTGGTTGGCGCTCTGTGAATACTACCAAAACCTGATAAAAAATATACAAAATAGAACTTCCAAGGGTGTGCAAGTATTCCAATTCTCTTTGGCTATGGATGTCCACAAGAGGTATGTTCATAGAAGCATGTCATGGGAGGCTGTGGCCTCTTCAACATTAAATTATTTTTATGTTCTGGGCCCCAGGAAATGTATATGCTGCTTTCGTGGTAGTTTGGACAACTGAAATGATTCAAGGATTAGAGGATATGACAGAGGAAGAGCAAGCAGGGAACTTAATTTACACAGCTTAGAGAAAAAGAGATTAAGGGGATATAAAACTGTATAAATATCTTCAAGGATTCAAGGAAATAATATTGAGGCAGTAAAGGGATTTTGTATTGTACCTAAAAAAGGTTAGAAAAATTTACTATCCTAAAACTATAAAGTTTTGGTCAGACAGCAGGAAAAAAATTGCTAAAGTGATTCATAAATGGAGTATTCAACCAGAGAAAACAAGTGGCATGGCTGCACCACAAACATAAGAAACAGAATAATGTATATATTGTATGTAACTGTGGAATAAAAAGGCCTGCAAAGAGCAGAGATCTGATAATTATACCCAGTTCTCATTCTACTAAGATGTTTAAGAGCAGGGCCTTCTAAGATGTTAAAATGCAGGGCCTTTAGGATTGTTTTGCTTTACGTGGTATATGGAGAAGCCCAGAACTGCCAGCTGTTGCAGTTTCAAACACATTTTGCAATATCCGTAGTTTCTTCTTAAACTTTTTGTTTGTTTGTTTGTATGGAAGGAGGGGGGAGTTGTTTTCTTGACAGCTTCTTTTTCCATTACACCTTTCTTAACAAAAGGGGAAAAATACTACCTAATGACTTTGGAAGGACTTACAGAAATATTACTGAAATAAAATAAAAACTACCACCACCAACAAAAACACATTTCTTATTCAAAGTCTGCCTACAGTATGATTGCTAAACACACTAGAGTTAGCAGTGTTGGAAAACCAAAGTGAATGAACCTAAATTCAAATGTATTTCAATGAAAATCCCTGGAAACAGTAAGAGTTCCAAAGGGCTTTAGTTAACCACAAAGGAAATAAGATGGATGTCTAGGCTTTTTTTTTTTTTTTTTTTTTTTTTTACCCACTACCCCATCATCTCCCTATTAACTTCTGAAACTATGTGATAATTCCAACTAAATTTGATGAAGAGGCAGTTCTAGGGGAACTAAGTTTCAATCAGTTTAGCAGTAATCAGCAGCCAAGTAGAGAAAAGAGACTCAAAGAAGTGCCCTCACTGTGCAAAAAGCAGCCAAATAAATGCACCATTATCTGCTCAGCTCAGCACGCCAGGCAGCTGATCAGCAGGGCTGAGGTTGCTGGTTGTCTTTGCATTGCTCAGAGCTGGTCGCAGTACGAGCTGCCAGGTAATGGCCAGGGGACCAGAGAAGGAGCGGAGGGAACCGGCTACCACAGAGACAGCAAAGGAGATATTTTGTGGATGACGTACTGGAGAAATGTGGTAAGAAGCTGGGTGTATTGCAGCTGAGGACAGAAAGCACTAAAAACATGTTGGGAATGAGGCTTTGAAAAGTTTCACTGGCCATAGAATGATTTTTATTTTTTATTCCTACAGACTGGGGCATATACGAAATAATAGTTCTCATTTGTTTCTGTTACGTACTGAGCCTCTTAAGAAAACCCTCTGGAGCCTATGTTCTTTAATTTAAAACCTTCTAACACACCTTAAAAAATTAAGTGCCTGTATTATATTGATCTTTCTGTTTAATTCTGTGTTTTGAATAATACATCACAGAAGTGGCAATGCTTTTATGATATGTTAGTGTCATACATCATAACTAGCACCACTGCTCCAGTGATGTATTATCCACACAGTGGCACTAACCAGAAAGATAAATGCTGGTATATGGACATCTACGTACATCTCTCGAGAAATAGGGATAAAGACAGATTAATTTATACACACTCTAAAATCCAGAAATAAATAAAAAGTCTATCTGGTACAGATTGTGTATTACCTTTGGCAGGATGTATATACATCTTTACAAAAGAAGAAGCGAGAAAGCCATATATTTGTTTTCAAATCAAATATTCTGCAAATAAATCCTGATTCTCTGACTGAAAGGAGCTCAGAGAGGAAGGTACATTGAACACCTTTCCCTTACTGACAGGAGAACCTGAATCAAGGATGGATTGTTCCACACGGTTTTCGGAGCCTCAGCTTTTTTTCAAGAATCAATCCCTTATCCTAAAAAGTGTTTTCAGGGTCACACTATTCATGAAAGAAGCTCCTTTCTGCTAGCTTTCTTACATTGTGCCTGTGTTATAGTTAGTCTCTGTAACAGATGTTATGCTCTTGTATCTTTGATTTTCTATTTCTCTAGCAGGAAGAGTGGAATTATGTTACCCTCATTTACATTAAAAAAAAAAAAAAAAAAAAAAAGGCCATTATTTGACCATAAACATACCACTTTGTTTCAGCTGCCTGCTGTCTTTGCACTTTGTACTTTTTGTTCCTGAAAGTCTTGCACAGAAGGGCATTGTGCTAATGGGTAACTCACTCAGGACCATTCACACACCACTGTTTCTCTGGCAGATAATTTGCGTCCACAGAAGGACAACAAGTGACAAGACATGAGGAAAAGGCTTCAAGCTGCACCAGGGAAGGTTTAGATGAGATGTCAGGAAGAATTTATCCATGGAAAGGGTGGTCAGGCATTGAACAGGCTGCCTAGGGAAACACCAGAGTCATCATCCCCGGACATTTAAGAGATGTGTGGATGTAGCACATAGAGATACAGTTTTGTGGTGGACTTGGCAGCGTAAGGTGATGGCTGGGCTTGATGATCTTGTGGGTCTTTTCCAGTCTAAACAATTCTATGATTCTTTAAAACATTTGAGACATAAATGCCAGATAAATTAAGTGCAATATTTTTCCCCTTCCTACCTATATAAGTAAAGTTGAATAGCAAAGCATGTGGGGTACTAGATAATAATAGCTCATAATAGATAATAATAACTAGATAATAATTAGCTCATAAACCACAATAGTTATTCCAGATTCTGTGGTCTATGTATGAATCACTAATTAAAGCATGATGAATCAGCTTTGAACTAACGGATTCTCTTCTGAACAGAACCAAACCCAATTTTTTTCTCAAGATTCTACAAAGAAAATTAACTCTATCCCAGCCAAAACCATGACACTTAGTCACTACCAGAAGTAGTGACTATAAGACAAGAACATCAGTTCTTGTCAGTTCTTGTGAGATTTCGAGCCTGATTTTCTGCATTTGTGCCTGATGTCCTGATGTATAATGTTATTCTCTTGGCTGCTAGCTCATGACCTTACTGTGAAATCACCAAAAATGCTTAGAAAATGCAAAAGAGAACTAGCTGTATGGGAAAAAAAAAAAAAAGAAAAACAAAACAAAACAAAAAAAACAACCCACAAACATAAAGATATCCTTTAGCAAACTTCTGACTACTGAAATATCACCCTGTTGGAGGAAAATTAGTGGTAACAATCAATTTCTCAATTGCTACAATGCAGTATGTAATACTAACAAGTTGGCTTGTCAAGTCTCTTAGCAACGTTAAATCAGTCAGTCAGATGGTATGAATGATAAGATGAGGCATACGATAATGGAATTTTCCAGGTTTGTTACACTTAACCGGGTTTTATCTTGCTTTGTAGAACAACCTTCCTTTTTGTGTGATTAAAACACATCCCCTCACTATGAAAGAGTCTGGAAAAGACTCCTTACCTGCTTTCGTGCCTGGCAAGTGGGGAGGGAAGGAAGATGTGGTGGACAGAATAAAGTAGATCAATTAAACAAGTAAGAATACCAGTCTTTGTTGGCTGGACTCCTCTGCTGCAGATTTAATAGTGTATGTACTGGCAAATTTGCCAGGTGCTTTGTATAAAACAATCAGCATGCACAAGTTGTAAGACCATATTCTCATGCTTAATTACAGCAACTGTAGCATCAGCACAGGTTAAACACAGTGGCTTTCAATTTCCAGTATTAATCAGAAGAAAACAATGAAATTCAGTCCAGTAGGCTTTCAATTCCCTGTCCTCATATTGTGGTTTCATCATTCTCTTCCCTGAAAAGGCTTTATTCAGCTTCTGCCTTTTATATCAAGCCTTGTGAATCATTTGAAATAAAATACAAGCCTGATAATTTGTTATAAAGCTGAGACTGCATGTACATCATCAGTCCTGTTGCAAAATTATTTTGTAGAAATGGCTGCTGGTGTTGGTTAGTTCTGTATTTGTTATTTTTTCCTTCTCTTTATGCTTTTGTGTATCTGTCCCCAGAAGATCATAAAATTATTTTAATTAGGGATGTCAACTTCTGCCTGAGAAGCTGAGGGGGTAATTACATCATTTATATGCAAAATGGGTAATTTTCTCCCTGCTCTTCACCGTTCTCTTCTTTCCATTTATTTCCCCATATCTCCACTCTTCAGAGTTGAGCTATTTAATTTTATTTTGGTCCATCTGGAATATCTCTGCCACTCTTCCATTCTGTTTCAGCCGCAAAAGTAGGAGTTACCCTTACTCCAAACCTTCACAGCTCTTTTATCTAATGTACTCCTGACTCTATTTAATATCCATAGGGAGTTGAAGGTCCACCATGACACACAGAAGTGGCTTCTGACCTCTTGTACCAATCATCGGTAACATTTTACTTAGTCTTATTAAAGAAAAGAAAATTGCAGAGAAACTGGATATGAAGATGAAAGCTTTAAAAGGACAACAAAAATAGTGTGGAAAGGAAATGCCATTTAGAAAGAATAGATCTACTAAAAATTCCAAAATGTCCGTAACAAATAAAATAAAATAAAATAAAAACACAAATAGGTGAGGATTGCACAGCTAGTAAAATTACAGTTGACTGGAAAAGCAGTGTAGCAGACTGAAGGGAATTGAGCTCAAATCAACTGCCCATTAGAAAGAGCGCAAAGCTAAGCAGCATTCAGCCAAACATTGGATGAAGCTGAGACTTCAAGAAGATTTCTTAGATCTGAGTGGTTTATAAACCACAAGTAAAATATATTTAACAGGTACGTTCTGTAAAAGAATGTGCAGAACTAGAGGGCCCAGCTTTGTGAGCAGTACATGAGGAAACTTAAAACAACTTCTGCCTCTGTGCTTGAAATGAATGCCAGCCAGAAATGTCAGAGGAAGACTTTTTTTCCTGACATTATCTCATTCTGAACATCTTAATTCCCTTTTATTTTTTCAGCTGATTATGCAGAGGTGGTAAACTTTGAAGGAGGTGGTAAACTTTGAAACTTCTCACGAACAGATAGAATAATGTAGATTAAAAAGGCACATATGAAAATGTGCCATTTAAATGGAAAACATGCAGAAATGTGAAATCACTGAAGTTCTCACATTTAAGAACAAGTGTTTAAATTTGGTGGAAATTTGTTCCTAGCAAGAAACCAAAGACTTGCTGGCATTTAGGACAAACTACCTAGACTACTAATATCTGAATGAAAATTACTGTAGTATCATCCAATCCAAACTGACATTGCTTTCATAATGTTAATCTTACAAAGAGTGATATGATAAGGAAAGAGGCCTGAGTCGTTAAGAAATGCAGACAACTTTTGGTACGTAAAGGAAAAGACAAAGTAAAAAAAAAAAAAAAAAAAAAGTAAGAAACACAAAACCTGAGAGTTTCACTGAACTATTTCTTTGCAAGAGTTTGCAAAAGTCAGTATAATAAAACATGGACAAAAAGGGTGACCATTAATTCAGAGGACTTTTTCACAGAAACAAGATATGTAGTTATAACAGAGAATGATTTAGCTATTACACTGGAAGCAAATGTGTATTTAAATCTCCCAGTGAGTTGGACGCTGGAGCACACACCAAAGTAACGGCAGAAATGATGGTAAGCCACAAAAGTATACAGTAACTGGGAAATTCAGAACTTGATGTGTATATAATATTGTGTTGATTTCTCAACACAATAGGAAGGAAAGAACAGGAAACCAGTACCCCATAATATAAAAAGAAGAAAACTACATCACTATTTAGGTGAACCAAGAGTACTAATTCATTTTCAGAGGAGATGACGATAAAATTTTAGCCAAACAAATAACATAGATACTGAGGAAAAAAGTATTCTTGGGTGAAAAATATAGCCCTTATGCTTGGCTTCATAATTCATCCCTTAAAAAAAACAAAACAAACAAACAAACAAAAAACAGGATCCAAACAGAGATAGGAATATTGGAGAATATCCTTTCATGCATAAGGAATTTCATAACAGATTTTCTCAATTGTCTATCCCCTTGCTTGTACCTCCTGCAGAACTACCTAGATGCTGATGCAGAAGCTGGACATGCTCCTTGCTTTAGAAGTCACAAGGGGAGGGGAACAATGAGCACTGGCCTTTTACCAAATAGATAAGTAAATAAATAAAATAATTTGTTACTCCTCTGTTGTGTTTTTTGGGCATCTGAGAGAGACAGAAGATAGTGGAATGCTTCTTTTGTATCAGAGGGGCCCTAACTGCATTACTGCACCTTCAAATACATTTGAAGGAAATAAATTTTCCCCAGACTACATCTTCAGTTATTTCTGATATCCAAGTTTTTCCTCTGCATACATTTTAACAGCTTACCATGGAACTGTTCAAGTGGTAGATTTAGACCCAGATATAAACTGCACTTGCAAGTGATTTTTACTTTGACCTTCCTGATGCTGATGAAAGAATTTATATCATACATTTTTTTGATTCTCTTGAAGAAATCATTATTATAAGCAAGAGGTGAAGGAGATGTAATCAGTTGTCTATTGAGCAGACAATACAATTACTCAGCAGACTTTAGTAAAAAAAAAAAAAAAAAAAAAAAAAGAGAGAGAGAATGTAAGATCTACATTAAAGGTATTTTGAGAAGTGATAGAAGAGCTTGAATGGAAGTTTTAACAAGTTCAGGTAAGAGCCAGACTGCAGGTCTAAACCTATTTTAAAAAGTAAATTGTTTTAAATTTTCATTTGTTAAAAGCAAAACCATGCAGCGAAGGCACTAATACAGTCAAGTACAGTGGTGAACTGAAATCATCATAAATATGCCTACCTTAGACAAGCAAAGCACATAAAACTCTTTCAAATGGTGAAATATATAAAGAAATAAGAACCTAATGCAGCAATTCAAGACAAAACTCCCAAAGAGAAACTGAGACATCTCAGTAATTAAAGATTCTCACTATCCATTATCCATGAAAACATTACTCCTTGCCTATGGAGGCACTACACCCTCACATACTCAATTCACTCCTCCAGTAGTGGGACAGATGCCCCCAGAAGTCTTGGCCTTCTTGGAAGCTAATAAAAAATTAATTAAGAAATTTTGTGATCCATGGGTTAACACAGATAAGAGTGGCAACATTACCTGAGGAAAATAATGCAAACCACCTTTGAGATACCCTGCCAGGAAGCTTCTGCAGCCAGTTGGCTTGCCATGCCTGATGGACCCGTAACCACTACACAAGGCCAATGAGTTCAAACACAGGACATAGATGTACAGGCTGCTCTGTTCCTGAAGGATTTCTGACTACTTCTATTATCAATGCTATGACCATTTTGAGGGTAAATGAAAGAGATTCCTCTCCTCTACAGACCTTTCTCAGTTTTATGCTCTCATTACTTATGATGACAATTAATAATAATTTCATTGCTCTTCCTGAAATTGTAGCATGATATTATTGTTGTTGTGTGAGATTCAAGTTTACCTAAGTGTCCTGCTTACACACTCCAGATGGGTGCTTTTACAGAGTTATGACTAAAACTTGCACTCCTTAAAGTGCGTGGACTAAGTGACTGGAATACTTTGTTGAATTGTGTTGTTTTAAATGAAACATGGTACCACTACCTACAAACCTCTTGGGGCTTTCTGACACTAGCCTCTCTGAGCTGATCTGGGTACCTGATACCAGGCCTTTCTGAAGGGAGGATCTAAGAGGATTGGAAATTCTCAAAGTGATAGCATCAGACCAAACAGATTTTTCTATTTCTGCTCTTATTAGTAAACCTTACCCCAGAAACATGCTACAGTACACTGTGCCAGTACTTGATGGATTATCCTGGCAGTAAAATAATCAGCTACCCAATTTTCCTTACCAAGAGGAGAAGCTTGCAGGAAGGCAGTTCTGAAATTTTTAGGTTTAGTTGCACACTACGTACAGTGGAGAAGCATTCCTTTGGTTTGCCATTTCTTTGTTTTGAGGTCAGCACTGGCTTTGGCAATCACAAAGGACTATTCTGTTGCTCTGGCTTCAGAAACCATTCTCCTCTACTGAAGCTGTTATGTTGCACCCACTACCATGGTATCTGAGGCCAACTGAACCAGCTGGGAGTATTTGTGCAAGTCCATTGCTGCAAACACAGTCATCATGCAAACGAAGGGTGTAATTCATCAAAACACTCAAGGAAGCATATAGGTACAGAAAATTCTGATACATCTTGTGATATTCTTAAAATCTGGTCCATTATATGAAATAAAAAGCTTGCAATTCATTTGTGCCTGTACAAAAATTTCAGTGCAATCTCTTTGATATATTTGCTATGCATGCCATAGGAAGGAAAAAGTGACAAATAATTGAATATACTGGAGAAAAACAAAACAAAACTCTTTTACCTTATTCCTATTTCTTTGCTCAAAATATTTTGTTAGGTCTCAAAGACATAAAAATCCATGTCATTAAGAAAAAAACATTTATAAAAAACATGCAAAAATGAAGTAATACCAGTATCCATTCAAGCTGAACTTGTAACTTTTCTTAATTTCATATTCTTAACTGCTGATCACAGACAACTGTTTTTCAGAAATAAAATTTTGTTATACTCAGAGAAACTAAAATAGAACAAATCCAGTAATACATTTCCTTTGTCAGGTTCATATTGTTTGTCTTTAACATCTCCTAGACTTTAGAATAAGAGATAATATGTCTAGTATTTCCATCATCTCTACCCTGAGTAATAAAAAAAACTGCTCTGCTACTCAGCTTAGATTCTAATTATCCCATCTCCAAGGTTAATTTCAATGTGGAGCTGTAAATAGATTAATACACTGTGTTCAAATAAAGAAAACATTTACAGAAAAATCACCATATGGACACTATTTAGACAGATGATCTAATTATCATAATGCCCAATGAACTGATGCAGGAAAGGTTTTAGAGCAGGATGCTTCTTTCTGGACTTTGCCCTCCCATCTTGTACTACAGTAGAGATGATGATATTCTCTGAAACCCCATGACTGTTACGTTCTGACTTTACATGATAAAATTAGTCATTTGTAATATGCAAAAGGTGTTCTTTAACTATAAACGAGCTGTAAGACCCAAGGAAAGTTGCTTTAAATATTGGGAAAAATAAGACTACTGATGAAGACTGAAGAGGTAATTCTGTAAAATAAGCTGTTTTGAGAGAAAAAAAAGGAGAATTATTTTAATATTACAAGTTACAGTCAGATGTGTATCAATATGCCTGTTTTACAAGTAATCATTGTAAGGTCTGGAACTAAATTGTGTCTGCATTTCTTTTGAGCCTTTCTTTGCCCCACTTCATATTCTCATAGAATTTACTTGTGGCTTAACCTTCTTACACAGACAACACAAAATATATGATAGCTAGTTAGTTATTTTTAGTCAGGCTAAAACATACTGATCTCTGGGGAACATGCTATTTGTACAATTCAAAAGCTGTTTTTATCACCACTATGCAATAAATTGTAAGAAAACACCTCGTTCAGTTAATAATATAACCTTAATACACAAAGAATTAATATGTAAACATCCACAGTGCCCTTTTCCTTACAGTATTTTTTCAGTATACCCCATCTGTGCACAACCAGCTTAACTGTTATTAAAGTGTTAGTGACATATCATGGCTAAGAGAGATCTAAGTATCAATTTGAATAACATTAAAGCGATGACTTCCCATTTTGAAGGAGACAGACACTACTTAATGATGTATGTATACAGATCAGCAGCATAGAGCCTAGAGCTTTCTTGAAGGTTCTTCTTAAACAGTACTGAGGCATTAAGCCTTTAGATTTCCTACCAAGCTCATTGAGCTTGGAACTGAGTTTATATCATTTAATGTCTCTTAGTGATTGCTGGACCATTAATCAAAGCACTTCAGCCAGAATACACAAACCACGGGTGCAATAACGTTAGGTGATGACAGGAAATGTCAACTCACTATCTACCTTAAGTTACTTCTATTTGACAGTGACCAATATCTGTGGTGGATTCTATGTTCAAACATTCAGCTAACCTCTTTCCTGTCTTTTGGCTCTGAATTCCTTGTTTCTGTTGTGTATCACAACCTTAAGCATAATTACAGCCCTGCCCCAAAATATGCAGCTGTACAGAATATATTGCAGTAAAAAATCTGGAAGATATTAAGAGCTATATAATAGCTTCCAGTAACGAATAATGTGTATTCTCTTGATCATTGTACACTCTCCTTTTTAACAGTCCATATTACCCTAGCAACTATATAAAGTATCCATCTTAGCAGTAATAAATAAAGAGAATCTCAGTCAGAAGTAGAATCTCCTTGACTTCTGGAGTACTCCAGAGTATGAGTGGAGATCTGTGGGTGGAAATATCTATCCTCAGAAGAACAAACTTTTAAGTTAGATAAAGATACTGCAGAGTAATTAAATGAGTCATCATGAACAATATGTTCACCTCTCTTTTGGAACTGTAAAGATAAAGATGTAAAGTGAATATTTGTTTTTGCTTAGCATAATTCCTTTAAGTATCATCAGCAATCTTCAGATGCAACCTATGACAACATGTGAGGAAAACTATACATTTTATTATGACTTCAGTTGTTTAAAATCCAGAAGGCACTGCAATTAATTATTTTAAAGTATATTACAGTATTTTGAAGAACAATGTGTATCATTAAGAAAACATTACATGCAAAAATAGAATTATCTTCAAGTTAAGCCATCATGCATCTTGGATCTTTGGGGTTAGTCCAAAGCCTTTACAGTGAATGTTACCCACATGATGAGAGTTAGGCTAGACTATAGAGCTCTGATTCATTACAGCACCATAGCTCATGACGCCATAGTTCAATGAGACTAGTCATTTGTTAAATGCTAAGCACATGCTCAAGTGTTTTGTTGGATTAATGCCTGTATGCAGAATGGCTCTACATGAGCTGTATCTGCCAAAAGAGAATGAAAGCAAGTAAAATAAATGGTGGGAAAGGCACATCTGTCTGCTTTATATGTATATATAATAAATAAAAATAAAAATAAAAATAAAAATAAAAACTATCTTCACACCCAAGAAAGATATCAAGATCAACCCATATGACAAAGAGCAGTCAAATTTCCATCACAGAGCAAAAGTGACATAATGCAATAAAGCTTTTACTACAAAAGAAGGGATTCCACCATTGAGGAATTTTAGGCTACACAGCATTTTCTAAATGGTCTTAAAAAATAAAACAGGTGGATGTGCAGAAGAAAAAAAAAAAATCTGCTTTCTATATGTTAACATATGGTTCCCCCTCTTAAGAGTTTTTCCTACAATATATGATTATGGAAAAAAAAAAAATATCTCTACAGTTTTGTAGCAATTCTGTTTTGTATGTACAGTTTTTGTTTTTGTTTTTGTTTTTTTTTAATAACAAATATTAATGCTACAGTAAAAGCAGATATTATTCGTAAATGAAAATATTTTTCATCTTTTTCAAACATTCCTACATATGGTCAGTTTATTATATGTTTTAGATTTAATTTACATCCATAACTACTGTTTTCATACAGAAAAAGCTTTATTGGTTGGACAAGTTATTTGCTTTTAAAAATAAGATGTAGATGTTCTTTGAGATGTTCAGATTTTATATAATAACTAAAAAGAGAATGAAACATTGGCAAGAGATGCACAAAATTGCCTTCATTTTTGTTCTCACATTTGCCAGCTTGCTATGTCCTTTGCAGAGATCATTGTACCAAAATGCTATTTCACATGTTAAGATGATTCACAGTAGGGAAGCATATTCTTGTATTATTTTCATCAAAAGGAGCTTATATTTCTTTTGCCCATCTGAATATTACTATTAGACCGCTAATTTACACTTTAGTAAAAGGGTCAGGAGTATTCATTTTTTTGATGACTTGATACTAGCTTGAAAAAGAATTTTTAGTAGCTCTTGTAATTTGCCACTGTAGATTCCAGTGACTTTGAATTATATATATATTTTATAAAACAAAACTCTGGAAGAATTAATATTTCAAGGTGTTAAGTCTTTTGTATTTAGGAATAGTCTCTATTACTGTAATAAAAATAGAGAGTCTCATATCTCAGATACAGCCCCTTGGTATACTTGGTATTCAATACTTAATTAAAATTGAAATTAAAACAGTAATGCTTGTTATGTTAGCACTCAATAGGACACAGACTTTTATGGTAAGGTATCCTTCAAGACTGCTTTTCCCCCCAGAATAACTGGAAACTTTCTCAGGAAGACCACAGTGCCTTTCCAAAAGACTTCCCAAGTTCTATAGATAAGTACAAGTACCATGACACATGAATCAGTTTGTTGAATTTGGTAATGTGTCAGCAAGAAACCTATTTGATCAGAAGCTCTTATAAAATAAGAACATAATGATCACAGTTGCTGAATTAATGGGCAGTACTTGGATGATAGTGATTGGTCATCTGTAGTCCAGCCCATGCAAGCAGAAGAACTTTGTAAATATGTGCTGTGTGTTAAGGAGACTGTACCACATAAAAGTGCCATATGTGTTAGCAGTGAGGATAAGAATAAAATATATTTTTTTCATATCACATTGACATGAGGTCATATTTTCTACCCATGCAAATTGTCCTAGTTGCACTGACCATAATGAAGGCACAGACACTTTGCAACTACTGCAGATGATATGACCCATATATTAGTTAATTGTAATGAATGTATATAATCCAAATGGGGACAATACCATAACTGGGAATTGGCAAGCCTTCTGTTTGTTTCATTCAGGTAATTACAGAAGAGTTGTAAGATAGCATTCATATCTTCTGCCCTTTTCAGCGTTCTTTCATATGTAAAGAGCTTAATGATACAGTTATCATTTTTATTGCATCTAATGCTTATTTGTATTGCTAAGTGACGTACAAGATTTTCTGTTCAGGGTTCATTGAGGTTTTACAATGTTTGGGCTTGTTCTCCAATGAGTTTTCTTCTCCCTCTTCTAAAAGCAAGACTGAAGGAGAATGAAGATTGGGGGAAAAAAAAAAAAAAAAGTGATTCTTAATCAAAATCACAGGATAAACTCACAAGCATATGTTTTACTAGCTGAGAAACAATTATCAGAAGAAAACACAGCCAAGGAAGTGAAAGAGGCTCCTGAGGTAACCAAAAAGTATTTATCACCAAAAATGAAGAGGACTTGCTGCTTAAAGTAAAAGTAGCAGGAACTGAGCACAATTTGGAAGTGTAAAAACTTGGAAGCTCGTGCCATGCCAGTTCCTTACCCACACTATGTCTGAAACAAGGAGTGCAGGGCCATTTCTCTGGACAAGTGTCTCTTCTGCCCCCATGTCTGTGTACTGTATGACTCCCACACACAGGCAACAAAAAAGAGACAGACCTGCAAAATGCTTTTGCTATATGCCAACCTTGACAGCAAGGTCCAGGGAGCCCACAATGGTAACGTGTGCTGTCTGCACAGGTTAATTCCGTCTTGTGGCAGCACAAATCATGATCAGTCTGAGGAAGAAACTGCACACCTCAGATCTAACCTGGCCTCCCTAGCAAAAGTTCCAGTTCTCAAAATGGTACCATAGAGGTTGCTATTTTACATCATGTCCGACCAGCAGTCAGGTGGGGAGAATTTCTTTCCCCATGTTTCCAAATGAATTTAGAACTGAATCAGCTGATACATGTTTTCTTCTTTTAAATGATTTGTTATAAAACACAAGGGCTGCCAAAGCCTCTAGGCTAGACTTCCTCAGTTATAAAACTGGTTTTGATCACTTTAAAAGGAAAAGAGGGAGCCAGGGCAGGGGATGGGGAAGTGGGGGCAGAGCCAGGTTTCACAGCATATACCTGCCTAATACTGTGATTATTCTTCTGCTTCTGGTTCTCCTCTGGTTCATTTAAATGACCTCTTCAGTTCCATCTCAGTGGTTCATTTCTCACAGTCCCTGCTTTTCTTTCCTGATTTACCTGTCAGTATCTCCAGCTTTGTCTTGCTTTAGCCTAAACCAACTCCTCACGTTACTCCTCTTCCCTCACCACCCACTCACCCCAATACACAGATTAACCCTTTGACCGTAATTCTAGTGATTGGCCCATGGAGAAACAATGGAACATATTGACTGCTGAATATGAGTCATTTCTTTAATCTTGCTATTAGATCTGTACATTTGTTGACAATTGAATCCTTTTGCAATTCTCTGTTAAGACATTATATGCAATTAAAAAAGGGGACAGAATTACTTGGATGCTCTAGACGGTGACTGCAGGTGCCTCAGTTTCTTTTATTAGACTAAACTGTTCAGTGCTGAAGTGGGACTGGTTTGCCACTGTTGATAACATTACAGCTCAAGAGGAAATGTTACTGTGAGGCTGATGGTATTTGAAAAGATAAATACTTTCTGGAAGAAGTGGTAGACCATAGCTGGAGCTTATACAGATGCAATAAGGGTAGTACACAGGCAAATTTTATCCCATTTCTAAACTTGCAAGAAGTGTAAAGTCTGAACTGTACTCCATGCATTCAATGTATCAGACATATCCCTCTGTGTACATCCTGTGGCACAGGGAGTAGAAAAGCCACTCATAGCTCATTTTGGGACAGTGTAAATGTTGAAGAGAATAAAGACATATCTCACATACCCAAAGGCATTCATTTCTTGCCTTTGACTGACCAATGGCAATTCACCAGGATTACCACATGTAGACCAGAAATCTATAAACATGCAGTGTATCAAGACAGCATCGCAAAAGTTTTTGTGGGAAATTTCAGCCCCAAAGTTGCAAGTTGCAACCACTGTAAAAAAGAAGACTCCTCAGAAATACTCAGCAGTATGATACAGTGCACAATCTTAAGTAAGAAGTTTAGTGACTATTCTGGAAGAAGTCAGGTATGCCTATGCCTGATGGCATGCACAAATTTACTTGTATTTGTGCATTGAGATAAATGGCAGAAGATCAGGTAAAAGATTTATAGGAATTTATACCTATAAATGGTATAAATGACCCTGAGGTGGTCTTACATAATCAAAGACAAATGGATCCAGAAAGATGTTAGTCTATCTGATAGAGGTATGTAATTAAAGAATTGCTGAAAGCACTCAAAATAAATATTGCTGGATAAGGGTTAATATTAAACTGTATCTTACCTGACATGTAATAAACCATTTTTACTATTAACCTTATTTGAGACTTTACAACTTTTTTGACCCTGTAATCTTTAACTTTTCCAAATTCCACCTTTCTTAAAAGGTAGCACTGAAGTAATCAAAGATCTGTTTCAAATCTCTAACAGTCCCATTCATTTCCTCTACTGCATATTATGCCTGTTTCTTTACAGCGTGAACTTAGCAGGGGATAATCTTGTTATCCTGTAGACAATCCTATTTCCTGGGTATGCTCTCTTCAGTACAATCTTACCAATAACCCTGTAAAGGATCACCTTACTCTCACCTTTGGTCCATTTTAAGTGAATCATATAAAGTCTACAGCTCCACTCTAGAGAGCTATAACGGCTGTTCAGCAGCTGAAATATTTCGCTAAACTACTCTCAAACCTTTGAACCCCTGCCTTACAATAAGCTATTGTTATAAATGCTAATTAAGTAATATATTTTGAAGGAAGAAGTTGGAAATGGGTATGAGTGAAACAGGAATTACCACAAAAGCAAAAGATGAATGGTCAATTTACCTGCAGCAGGAGGCAATGCTAGATATTCCATTAAGAGACATTAAACTTCTTGGCTAATTATAAGAAGCAGGTGAAGAAGGAAATTTCTAAGCGAGCTCAATGGGACATTGATTAAACCAAAAAACTAAGAATTCCATCCACAGTGCAGGTGAAGTACTTAATTTTAAGTAAGAAGAGTGACTCTTTTATTCAGCTGGACTCCACAAAAGCTTTAATAGATTAGTGTGAAAGTATTCACCCTGTTAAAACTTCAAATAGGAATACCATTTATTTCAGCCTTGTATTTCTTTTATATAAGTTTAAAAAAAATAATAAAATCAAAAGCAGTTTTCTCTTACAAACTATGTCATCAAACTCCTCTACATATGCAGAGGTATCACCTTGCTCCATTAATCCTTAAAATTCTTATTTTTTATTGCTCGTATTTATACAGAATCTCTACATTGTATTTTACTCTGAAGGTATTAAAAAGGCATTAAAAATATAATACCACTTTCTTGTACACTTGGCCACTGCACAAACATTGAAAAATATGTCCAGTAGATAGCACTACAGGGGGTTCCAGATATATTGATTTTCTATGACATTTTGTTTAACTATGCTACATTAAATCAATTATTCAGGAGCTGAATTACTGAATGAAAGAAAAAGCAGTCATTATATATTTAAGTTATAAAATAATATGTATGGAGTACTTAAACCTATCTATCATTAATTATCTGCAAATTTTAGAAAATTTCTCACATGTTGTCTCCTAAATTTCAAAAACTAATTTCAAATTCAAGACATTATATGCTTCTGTTTTGCAGGATAAAAGATCTACTTTGGAGTGACTTTCTTTTTTACATCTTAAATTACAAAAGAAAAGCAAATATGTACCTTGCCTAAAGTATTCCTGAAGTATGGGCAACTGAAAAACAGATGAGTATAGGTTAATTAATTTCCTTAGATGAAATGTCAAAAAAAGTGAATACTATCTTGTAGAAACAAGAGTGCACTCACAAAAAAAAAAAAAAAAAAAAAAAAAAGTTCACGCTTTCAATATATTTTTTTTTTTGCCAAAATGGATTTCTAGATTCTACACTAACATCAATAAATTCACTCTATGAACAGAAATAATGTCCATTTTAGTGTCAGTTCTACATTAAATTATATTTTTCTCTTCTAGACTTCTTTTAAATTATGGGTGTGAGTAAGTTAGGACTAACTCACTCAGGTGAGTTAGGACACACAGGCATCATCCTCTCTTAAATATGTGTAGACAGATTCTTTCCTGGGCCACAAACTCAGGAGACAGACACACAGACATGCACTCTGAAAACAGAGGCTGGCTTGCTTCCTTCTCCCCTCTTCAGTAAATGTTACTGTGATTTTTTAGCTCCTTCACCTCTTTCAGTCACGAGAAGCTGGCTTAGATGAAACGTTTTAACTGGCAAGTCTTTTTAAGCCACTTCATCCTAAATTAAACAACTTAGACAGCATTCCTACCTGAATGCTCTGCCAGCACTTCTGAAGAAATGATGTTCTCTGGCAGGGAAATGGAGAGTAAGTGACCTCTGGAGCTGATCACCTACACCTGGAAGAGAATGTCTACTCCCAGCCATCTGAGACTACTTGCAGTTTTACCTTATGGATTTGCATATGCTCTGCTTATGCAGAGTGTTTGTACACCCTTCTGATAGGCACTGTGAAAACATAGTCCCTGCCATGGGTCCCATGAGCTAAGCCCTACTAAAAATCTGATATTCAAAATGGTTATACTACAAAAAATAGTGTAGTACATTATTAAATAGTACAGTATCGTGTTTTTCCATAGAAAAATTCCCATCACCAAAATACAAGAAATGAGTAATAATTTAAATACATCCTAGAAACAGGATATTTTTATTATGATCTCAGACTTAATTCCTCACTGATCATTCTCAGCATTAATTATTGATTTTTATTTATTTAATGAAAAAGACATGGTACCTATTTAAATTTTGTCAGTTTAAGCTCATTTATTGAAAAACTTTACAGTTACACAATTATGAAGCACTGCTGTTGATGCCAGCATTATTCTCTACAAGACCTTAGAAAATTGTGAATAAAATAGCACAAGAAATTGAACACTGCACAAAATCAGGAGAAAGTGACAGGGTACCCTAACCCTCCTTATGCCTCAAAACAAACAAAAACAAACAAACAAACAACAAACCTTGTTGGAAAATAAGAAACACTAGTCTTACTAGTACAATGCAGTTTCTAGTTGCTTAAAATCAGGTACAAACAAAGGGCTTAGTATTGGGTACAAGAAACAGGCTGCTCCGTAGAATTGTAATAAAGCAATGCAACCACTGCAAAAATAAAAAAACAGGACAGCACTACATAGCCTGTACCTTTATTTTCACTGGAAACTCCCGAGAGGACTGAAATTAGATTAATTCTTTCAAATTAAACAATTCTCTCAGTGAGAGTGTTATGCTTAGTAAAGAAAACCGCTCTGAGAAGCCACATATTCCCCTATTTTTCTGTTTTACCAGTTCTGATTGTTTGCTGCCTTAAATATTACAAGTTTTATTAATGTGAGATTTTTTTCAGCTTGAATACATTTAGATAATCCCGTCAGGAATCTCACGAAGACCCAAATTAGACAGACTAAAAACACATAACTTCCTTTATTCTAATTGAGTGAATATGCCGACCATGAACAAATCACATTCTGGCAAACTATTAGCTTGACAGAAATACTAATGTTTTTTGAGGGAGACTTCCAAAATAGAATGACTTTGATGATGATGATTCAGTCTCTGTCCTTATTAAATGAAAACAGCACATATTTCTCTCTTATTTCTCTGAGAGATGCATTTTAATTTTATCTTTTGTCTCCTGGAAGTCACTCAGAATTACAATTTACACTATCCACAGAAATGTAAATAGCAGAAAGCTTTGTTACTCACAAAAGCAAAGTTCTACATCTTGACATTTTATTCCAGTTTACATTGAAAAACTCCTGGACAATGGTTCAGCAACACTAGCTTTTAAATGCTCAGAATCTGGGACTTCCTACGTTGGAAGACATAAAGCAGACTTATAGATTGAAAGAAGAGAGATTATTAGTTACAGAAATGAGGAAAGATGGATGACTAAATAACTTATTATGGATATCAGACTGGTATAGAAAACAAGAACTGATGCTTGAACCCAGTGACAGTGTAGTTGTGACGGTGAGACCAATTATCGGTGTGGATTGAGAAGATATGCATTAGATTTAACATTTTAAAAATTGTTAATTTATTAAAGGTATTCAAATGTTGAGTTTTTTTATTTCTAGAAAAAATAGTAACAGAAATATCTACTACTTAAGGAAATGATATCACTGCCTCTTACCACAATGTTTGCCCTCGTTAGACATATTATTTGTTAGTGCAGCTTTGTCTAAAATGTCTTCTTACTAAGGACTGATTGATCCATAAAGATACCCAAAGCATGGTAGTTCCTCTTTTTTGCTACTAAAGTGTTCACTGTGGACCTCATATTCATTAGAGGAGATGCAATGAGGATGTTATCCTCATTATAGAAAACTGTCTTGCTAAGCCATGTGGTTTAGTATTTCTGTTTTACAACTTCTAGCTATTTGCTACCACAAATGTTGCAATTACTTTTTTTTTTTTTTTTTTTTTTTTCCATCTTGAACACATTTGGAAAACCCTGTCAAGAATCTGATCTAAGTAGACTATCATATCTCATTAAAATACTTGTTGTGGCCAGTTTATATGCCAATAATGTGTCTATGGATCATATCTGCAATAGTTCATTAAGTAAGCATCTGATTACTTATGTTATATGCTGTTATTAATCTACTCCTATTTCTTTTTCATCTATTGCTGTTGCAATTAGTGGATAAAAGACAAATTTTAAAACACACAAAATTGGATGAAAAACACATTTCTAAACAGTGGCCCAGTTTTCGTGAACTTACCACAGAAGGGCACCAGATAAGGTGAGAGGTATGTTACAGGGAACTGGAAGAAAGAGGGCCACATATAATGCTGGGAAATATGAGCTAGTAGGAGACAAAGTCCTGGCAGTCATCACTGGGTGATAAATGGATTGTGCTAGAGACTGAAATACTCCAAGTGCAAAACACAGGTCTAGCAGAGATCCTGAGAGCACCACATCACTGCTACCTCACCAGAGACCTGCAGCCTAAGGAAGGCAGTTAAAGCTTTATGGCAACTTCAAGAAGGTCACAGCAGCAGTGATGATACTTCAAGAAAATATGTATAAGCAACAAAGGGTAACAATAACTAAAACGGTAGTTGTAAGCTCTAGGATACCTGTCTTGTCAGACTCTGACCCCACAGAAGAGAAAAATATCTTTACTTGTGAGCATGTCTGACAAGCCAGGAAGCCAAAAGCCACACCTTGTTGACAAAAGAGTTATGACGGACTGATAAATAAGAGAGAAAAGAGCAAGACCGTAATACTGTTTGTTTCTTCAGTTATCTGTCAAATGTCAAGTACACTGACTTTTTTTTTTTCCTGCTTTTTAAATGACCGGGCAGACGGGCACATACTCAATGCAATGAAATGGCAAATTCTTTAACAGAAGTAAAATAGCATTAACCCCATAGACATGTAGCAATTTTAAATGAATTGCCTATAAGAAGTAGAACCACAGTAAGTATATCTATTTTGAATATAACAGAGATAAAAGGTTTGTTCATGTGAAAATTCAACATTGCAGTTTTCTTCTGAATGAAAAAAGAGCAGTATTACTGAAAGGTTTTCTGTTGTTTTTATCTGTGGAACCCTAAGAACAGTAACTTATCATTACACAAGCAATTCAATTAAAGTAATCTTTTGAGATTTAATAACTATTTTCTGTAATGATCATAACTGTGCAAGAAGAAGATACAAAGTGTTCAGTTTTATTGCAATATTTTACACTCTGCTTCACTCTGCTGCCCCACTAATTTATAAGCTATATGTTCAAGATTGAAGAAAGAAGCAAACTCAATTACAAACTATGTAGCACAAGGGATATTCTGTTTTATATTTATTCTGGTCTAATTCAAAATATAGAAAATGAGTTTTATATTCTTAACACACCACACTAATCATTTAGGGACCAGAAAATGCTATTCTGTGTAAAGGCACAGAATAGATTTAGTCCTGTATAGGTCTTAGTGGAAGCAGTTGCAGGATCAGCAACCCACAAAGGCAGCCTAAAAAGAGCCTACGCATGGAAACTGTGCTCTCCAAGAAACTAATGCCAATATACAGAGTATTACAACCAAAGGAGGACTCTGGGCTGGCAGACTCCTGTCATTCATATAAAAATCACTCTCCATAAGGAAGAAGGTATATATTCACATCAGCTGCAGCTGTCTACAGTTAGTGGCCAGTCCAGAGACAACTATCCTCTGTATGTTCATGTGTTTTCCCTCATAACTAGGTATTTGACCCCAGTACTAACAGCTACACAGTTAGTACTCATTCATACAGAAAATTAAACGACACAGCCCAGCTAACATTTTCACCTTCCAACGAAGCACTGCTAGCTAGTATTTTGTCCTTCCCCTCTTTCCTGCTGTCCCCTTCTCTTTTCACCCTCTTACTTTCCTTGTAGCTCCTTATCTTCTCTTGTATCCTGTTTCTCTACTGTTTTAATTTTCAGCCTTCACTTTCTTTCATTCCCATGTCTATTATCTTCCTCCTCTTTCTCTGTCAGTACTTCTAAAATGTTTTTTCCAGATGTCTCGTGACTTTGCTGACTGATGAACTTGTGCTAAATGGCCATCCCAATCAGATCAACCAGCATATCCTTCCTCATTAATTAATGAAATTATTTAATATTCATTATTAATATGCTTTAACTTTTTGTTAGCCTTGAAGTGGTAAGGCAGTTGGATTTGATGATCACAGTAAAGCCCTTCCAACTAAACTATTCCATTCCATTCAATTCTATTCTACTTCTTTCTTCCACTTTCAAGATCTGCCCTAAGAACTCCTGGAAACAAGTGAAGATTTACTATGGGACAAAAGCATCCCATGGCCTATCAGTGACCTCTGAAGTCATATCAGCTTACTTTTAAGAAATACCACAAAGGTGGTATATAGAGTCTGTGCTACTCAGTGGCCTTCGAAAAAGTATCTCCCATCCCTAGAAGGGAGGAATCCATTGCAGGAAGGAATGCTAAAGAGAAGTATTCAGAATTTATTCAGAGAGCAGAAAGCTCAAAAGGCTTGAATTCTGTAAAATATTTCAAAGCCAATTCCTACATACTGTTCTATGCAGCTGTGAGCAGGAGCAGAAGATACAAAAGTATGATGCACTCATCAACTCCCTTCTGAGAATGACAATATCAGACAGTTCTGAGAGGGATTATCAATAAAAGCTTTTGATGTGACCCCTGTTGCTTGGAGCTCACTTAAGTGTCTCACTTTCACTCAATTTAAAAAAAAGGATAGATTAGAATTAGCACTAGATACAAGAACTGACCATAGTGCAGGACATTCAAAATTTCTGAATGCCTGCCACACAAAAAATAGATATAACTTGGAGAGGAGATGACAGAAAAGAGAGATGAGGAAAAAAAAAAGAAAAAAAAAAAAAAAAGACCGCTCACTATCTAGGAGGCATGAAACACTCTAACATAGAGTAGGCTCAAAACAAACAAAACTGAGCTATTTCATCAGGTAGGATGTATTACACTGTGGAACTCAATTCTATAAAACACTGTTAAAAGTTGACAGAGATTAAAAAAGTGATTAGACGAAATAATGCAATGATTATCTAGGTAAGGGTGTTACATGCAACAGTATCCCTTCTGACCCAAGAGAATCTATGACATTCTATGAGCATTTCTATTTGCTTGCCTTGTCCTTATAGTCTTCCATAAGCCTCCCTAACAGCTACTAGTTACTGTAAGAAACAGAATAACCTAAAAGGCCATTGATCCCATGTGCTGTTCTCATGCTTTGAAATTCAATTAAATTAACTCAATGTTTTATGCATTTTAGATTAATGCGCTTCTTATATAGCAAAACAAGTGCCCTGAATAGTTAATAGCTCAGTGTTACCTTCCTGATTCCTGTATCACCTTTTCTGAATGGATAGTTTGGAGCACAAAGATATCCTATGCACAGATCTCCCACGCCAGCATCTGATGAAAGCATGTGCATAACATAAAATCCAGGTTGATTTGGAGTCGATATGAAACTGCTGATTTTTACTTTCCACTTTAGAGATATGATGGTGCATGTTTTGCAAAGGAGTTATATTTTAGATTACACATGCTTAGACCCAAAAGAGGAATAGTCTGAAAACATATAAAAATAATAATTCTACCATCCAGAAGAGGACAATGGTATGAAGGAAACTCTTAAGGCATGGATATAATCTCATAACACCAGGAAACAAGTATAATGCAATTCATATGATTCCTATATCATTCCCAAAAGATGACAAAACAAAAAACAGCAGCAAGGAAATCTGAGGTTTTTAGATCTTACTAAAGTTGTCTTTTCCCATAAAGAATTCTTCAAACAGGTTGGTAAACAGCAAATAGTTCTTCTGAAGGTACACCTTCATTTCACATACAAGAAACTGGCAATCTCCCAAAAGCAGGGTTACTATTAATGTACTGCTTCCCTCACTTCTGAAAAACAAAAATCCAGACTGAAAACTGGGCTAGGAATCAAAAAGGTGCTGAAAACAACAGGGAGTAACCCCATCTGACTGGGAAACAAAAGACATTACATTTTTCCTCCTCAGACCAAAGGCACAGAAATCTCCATGTTGTGATTGAGCAGCAGAGTTGATTTCTTTCAGAAGTTTCCCAAGTGACTCAGCTGTTCCTATAAATGTGTATACAGTCCACAGAGATGTGTGATATCATGAAAACAGACAAAATAACAGAAATGAACCAGGAAGCAAAGCAAACAAAAGCTCCATACTAAATCAAAAATGCATCCCATTTATCTTCATCAAGTTTGCCAAACTCAGGTTCTGACACTCCTACATGAATACACAATAAAACACTACTCCTAATATTGCCACCTCTAAAGGATTAGACCTTCAATCTTTTTAGTGCTCTTTAACGATTCATCTACATAACGTATTTTGTCATTTAATATTTCGTTTACATTTGTGATCAAGTTATATAATGCATACATCAAGTTGCACAGCCTGCTGATTCTTCATTGACTTATGTACATATTTTTCTAGTCAAATTGTTATGCATATGGTAGATCCATTTGCATATTTTAACAATCAGGGTGCATAATTTATTACCTTGTTTTGCATATTTTAGTAACAAAGATCTGTGTCTTGTTAATCCATTTCTTCTTTTAAAGTTTCAACTGAATGCACCTTCCAGGATGAGCTACTGTATACACATTACCTGGTAAAATTTTGCAGAGCTTTACCAGGTTGCATACTGTAGAAGTTGGATTGCCTCTTGCATGTTTGCTGAGCTTCATACCTCACCATCTGAACATACTTTGCCAACGGAGATTTCCAATTATCATGAAGATTCCAATGCTTTACTACCCAAATACATGTTCAATTTAAATTATATGTTTCTGATGAAGATACATAGTTTGTAAAACTAGATTTTGCAAAAAAATGAAGTGCCATCTCATAGATTTATATGATCACAGAATAGTCCTCGTTACTGCTTTCATTCGCTTATTAGAAATAGATTCTACCATCTATAACTCTACAGAGATCAATATACATTTGATTTTCAGAGCCTATTTCTTTTTTAATACATGGAAGAACATTTGTCCTGTAAGGTCCAGTGGTAAGTGTACTTTTCTTTCAGAGAAAACATACTGCAAACTATCACAGTGAGATCACCACAAAATAATACATTTTCTTGTAACATACATCTGGAAACAGGCTATCATGAGACACTTTTATAGTAGTACCTTTCCCCAGAACATGAAAAACAAACAAGCAAACAAATTTGAAGTCTGAGTATCTTAACTTCCAATACTCATGGAAAAGAAAGATATTTCTGATTGCGATCCAGCCTCTTCCCAGGACAATTTCAGTCTTCTATATGCTTAAGTCAAGTATGAATAGAAACAGAAAACTCAATTGAAAAACTGGAAGTTGAAAAAGTTGTGTGAGTATCTTCACAACGCAATCCTAGATTACTAAATTCATACCATTGTTCTTGATACAAAATTGATTACTTTATCAAGTATGCAATAACAACTCTTGTAAGCATCAATATTTTCAAAATTTCTGAAATTCTAGAAAAGTATTCTCTCCCTAAAATCCCCAAAATTGAAGAATACAACAACTGTTCTGATAGGAGCAAAATCATGACGTGATTATCCAAGCAAAGGGATATGACTACTGATATTAGAAGTGGTTATTTTTTGTTTCTGTTTTTCAATCATAATGGAACAGCATATACATGATGCAAGGAAAACAGGAGCTCAAAAATATGCATGAATGAAGAAAGAACAACTGGCTTTTTTTTTTTCTTTTTTTTCTTTTTTTCCAATTTTACAGCATTCAGTCAGGTATTACAGCTGCAGTAGCCTAAAAGGTACTGCGATTAAGTTTGATCGCATGAACAGAAATCATCATCTAACCACACTTCAGCCTATGCTGCCAGTTCTTTAACTGTCTCTATTTCCAAAACTGTTAGACAAATAGGTGTAGTAATACATTGTGGCATTCATCTTCACAGTTAAGAATAAGTAGGCGTAAAAAATCTTTTTCAGTGTAAATTGCCTCTGGTTCAAGAGCATATAGTTCATGCAAAAACTGATCATGCCAGCATATCCGTTACCAGCCACATCCAATGCTTGACTGAACCTTAACTGGTGTAAGTGTAAATACACATTACTCACTACAGAAAACAAATATTAGCATATAGGTTAAATGAACTTTGAGAGACAGCTCTTGACAGAACACCTGTGCTCTTACCTTTATTTAGCATGTGTTATCTGTTATTAGTCTACTGAAGAGCTAAACTTCAGTAAGGCTACAGAAGATAAAACTCCAATAACCCAAGTTGACATGCATCATAGGAAATAGAAAAGAATAATAAAAGAGTAAATCTTTTAAAAGCTTGTCAATATTCTCACAACTGCTTCTCCAAAATCTATGTAACCCTGAGTCAGGTGTTTTTCCAATTTCTTTCATGCCACAACACCAGCTTAAAATAGAGAAGCAAACGTCCTTGTGACAATGTCAAAATCACACAGACCATGACTGAATAGATGACATTACAATTCATGTATTTTTTGTGTTATTTTTAATTGGATGATGCTCAGATGATACATGATGCTGAAGTGCCAGCCTTTCATTAATTAGACATATATATCTTTCTCTAAAGTATTTTGTCTATACATTGAGAGGGCTATTAAGTCTCTTCAACAGCCCACTACACAATTACATGTTGAGGGGAGAGAAACAGAGAAAGTGTTCCGTCAAGAATTATGTTCATGCTCTTAAAACTCACCCCAAGCCAATAAAGGAGGAGTGCTAGGAAGAGGAGGGTGTAAACCTAACAAGCCTTCTGGAAAGTAGAAATGGGATGAAGATATATTAAATGTAAATGGAATTCCATTTTTAGCATGTGGTCAATGATGTATGAGCTCAGAACTGAACTCATACTGCGTGAAAAATAGGAATGGCTGGAAATCAGCTGCGCTACCAAATGGAAAATCTCGGAAGAAAGCACAAATATTGCTCAGCTCAGCAGTTTTGCATAAGCAAGAAAACATCTCTTCTTTTAGCAACTTGCATCCATTTTGCTCAACCTAGCAGTACATACCAAATTTTTCAACGTGGGTGCTGAAATTACTCACAATAGAAAATGTGGGTCCTAAAACAACAAAAGGAAACGGGAAGACTAAGGTCAAACTAGATGCCCAAGACATTTAAATAAATTAAACCATAACCAAAAAATAAACCAAAAAAATAAAAGCATGCTTAGAGGTTAAATATATATTTTAGTATCTCAAAATAAACAGGCTTGATTTAAAAAAAAAAAAAAAAGTAAGGATAACGGATCTTGGTTAAAAAATTATATCCTACATTTTGACCTTTAAGTACTCAGCCTGAAAATTGCATGTGCATGTTTATTGTAATCTTTGTTTTAAATGGGTTGGAATCAGTTCATGTTGTTACAGTAACCTTTTTTTAAAAAAATATTTTTATTATTGTTAGAAATCAAGATTATTTTAAACATTTATATAAAAGTATGTGCATTTTTTTTTATCAAAGTAAAAGCATTAAGCATTCTTATTATCTTTTCTCATTTTACTCTATGAAAGCTAATGGTAATACTAGGGTTCCCCTCTTCTTTAAAGATTACCACACACAATGTCTAATTAATCACCCTGACTGCTTCATATTTAACTATATCTACATTTATCCTACTTTCAAAACTAAGCTTGAAAGTTTCGTAAGAGAAATCTCTCTCAAGAGTCAATTTTACTTTGAACTGATGATCTGTTTTTTGGTTCCAATATAAAACCATCAACTTCACTTCTCCTCAGAAGTCAAAGTTGAGAATTGACTTCAGCCTCTACAGAAAAAATATTTATTCTGTAACATTTATTTTTGTTGTGGAAGATAGAGCTCTAGAATTTCACTGTTCCAAACCACATGAAATTCAAATGCAATATCCAGCACATTCATTTGTAGTAGACTGGATGCAAAGCATGTTTTTTTAAGTAAACAAATACAAAAATAGTTTATATTTAATAACATAATTCATTGCCTCAAGAGGTAGAATCAAGTCTCTAAATGAGGCTTTATGTCGTTCATATTGCCCTGTCATAGCCCTTAATGTTCTGTTTTATCACCACAATGTTCAATTACATTGTGACTTTAACAGAGGGTGTTGGGAAGTCACGTTCTGCTTGAATGTGTACAAGTCAAGATACAAATACAAAAGCTATTAAAACGCTATATGCTATAGGATAGCATATCTATGCTATAGGATATACCTCCCTGTGCAGCTGTCCAACAAGAAAAAGATCATCACTTGCAGACTCTTGCAGTAATTTGTACTTAAGTGGATGCTTAATATGCAGAAGTCTTAAAATGAGCAAAAAGTTAGTAATGTCAGCTAATCTGCACAGGAATAAGGAAGTGAGATGAAAACTGTGTGTACTTTTCTAGGCCTTTACAGGACCGTGTCCTTTACAGAACATGATTTTTGAACTGACATCTGTTTCTCTGTTGAAAATACCTCCTAGAAAGCAGGCAATACTTTAAAATGATTTTTAGAAAGAGGAAGAAAAAAGGTACACCCATTTCAAAAATTTTTGAAATGACAATAATTGGAATTAGAACCCCAATTTCAGAATGTCCTTGTATAACTACGTACAACTATTTTGTAATATACATATGGAAAGAAACATGTATATAAAATTCTCTGATATGCAAGTGAAGCCTAGAAACTTATCATACATTTTTGCTCAAATTTGCATAAACAAGAACCTTGAGAATCACCAGAAAGGTCAGATTTTTGGCAGACATCACAGAAGAAAAATTTACTCGCACTTTGTGTATGAAATGTCTGACCTACACGGACTATAGCACTTACATTTTATTGTAAGGATACTTAGGTTATTACATACAGCACACACAGAAACTCTAGGACAGTTCAACACTTCTTATTACTTGTCTTAGTATTAATTTGTTCTCATAAATGCCAAAAGCACGCCAGTTACCATTTATGCCCGATATAGGAAATTCACTTTAAAGCGTATTGAAAACAATATACAAAAATGTAACATAAATGCAATCTCAAAATAATGGTAAAAAAGTGCTTCTAGCTGAGCCTTATGAAGCTGTTATTACAGATGAGTACTTCTCTGAGTACCTACTGAACTCTGTTTCCATTATACTAATTCTATATGCTAAGATACTGTGCAAACAAAAACACTTATTGTCGGACATCTATTTTAATATTTTGAAAGGGCTTTGATGCTTTTTAGGCCATGATTTTTGCTAACCACACAGATTCAGAGCCCATTTTTCATTTATAAATGGTGTTTTCAGTGTCATAAAAATGACTCATACTGAGTCATCTAAAATAATACAAAGGAATATCACAAAATAAAAAAGTGAAATGTTTATTTTTGAATTCTTATACTGCTTGGCAAAAGAAAGCAGAAATTTCAGTAATTACAACATCTTTAAAATGTTTAGTATGTATTGCTTGAAGGAGAAAAAGTAGAAATCTAACTCAATGAAAGCATGTAAACACTGAAGATTCAGAAAAAGGAAAAAAAAAAAAAGTTAGGGATGTCTACTGTTAAGCACAGAATCATTTAGAATTCCATGTCTGATTCTTCAAAGAATCTCCTAAGTTATTTGATGAGCAACTTGAGGTCAGGTCATTCAAATGAATCTCGTTAATGAGCACAGGTAAATAAATAGGTTAAAAGTCATGCATTTATATAAGTACTCTAAGGCAAAGTATTACCTTCTATATACAATGTGGCATCCAGTAGAGATGCAGTCAGACAAGGAAAAATCTGAAATAGTTAAAGATCAGATTTGTTTAGAAATTATCTTTCATTTTATTACTGTATAAACTGAATTTTTATCAGTAAAATATAACATTAGAAAAAATCTCAGCCCAGCCAGAGGACACTATATCAAGAAATTATACATATTTGTAATTTATACTACGTTGTAGTATGTTGTGCATTTCACTGTACAAAGTTAATAACAATCTGGGGCTTCTCGGCTTTCCTTTTATCTCCCTTTATGAAATTTTGTATGTTTTCCCAGTTCACTTCTCTGTAGCCCATCCATGTTTTCCTCTCTTCAATAATTTAATTCCTGCCTTCATGACTGAAGCACGACTATGTTTCTCATTAGAGGGAGTCTATTTTTTTTAACTTTCCTTTTGTTACAGATTCATGAAATGCCTTTTGAAATTTTTAAAGAAACACACTTGAACAGATTAAAAGCAGAGGAAAATGAACAGTAATGAGCTCATTTTCAGAGAAAAGAACTCATTAGCATGCAGACTTTTTGATTTCTGTCAACAACAACAAAAAAAAGGGTCCTGAGTGCAGTTCCTTGTGTTCTTGTTGGGGGTTGGAGGGAAGAGTGGAAGACGGGATGAAAAGCCTTTAATAAATATTTCTTTTTAATGAAAGAACATTTTATAGCTGAAAACACAGTTCAGAGGTGAATTAGGGGAAGCAGTTCTACCAGTGTTTTGAGGTTTTTTTTTTTCTTCTTCTTCTTTTTTTTCCTATCCTCTTGTTTTCTGAATCTTTTTAGAAGAGTGATATATGTGGTTTCATTACCACCTGGGAAAAAATTGAGATGAAGCTAGTGTTTTCATTCTGTATCTGTAAAACTCATGATCTCTCAAAAATGTCATTAGTCAGTTACTTATGATTAGCAATGTGTCTAGTGCTGAGGTTCGTTATCTGAGATGCAAGGGAAACAGACTCAAGTGCCTGTCCGAAATAGATTGATTTTGGGTGGCTCCTTTTCTTCATTTAGATGAGACATTATATCTTGGATTAAGGAAAGATTACCGGTCAAAACTGTTTGAAAACATAAATTTTTACAAATTGAAAGTAAAGATGAAAAAGAAAAAGGATGCAAATAGTTTTAATGAAACATTTTTCAGCAACAGTCCCTTGTGGTGATATATTTCCAACCATCTGTAGTCTGAACTAGGCTACTTAAGCCTTGCATTGAAGATCAGTCTTCACAGTTACAACTCTGAAGCCATGTACAATCTACAGTCACAGCATTTTTATGAGAGAAAAATGCTGAATATTATTTCCCACTTACATGTATTCACACTGGTGAAAACCAGGAATTACCTGCTGGCAAAAGAAAATGTGACCAAATTATCTCTAATAATTCATAATTCTTAAATAAAGAATTTATTTAAGAATTATTTAAGAATTTATTAATAAGATTCCGCACATATCAGAAAAAGAACAATGTAACTTCCTCCCCCCAGCTAATGAGTGAATAAGAAATATACCTTGGAATCAGATTATTGGTCAAATACCTTTCAATTGTATGCAAAGTCTCTTATTGGTTTCAAGGAATCTGGAGTCAAGCTCAGATAATGTATGTATTCATGAAGCAGTATCATGAACAAGCCATGGGCCTCAGAACCTCAGAGTACGTAGGCCTGAGGAAGAGTACATAGGCCTTACAGAAAGAAAGATTATTCTCAAGCATATGAAAAAGCAGCATTTTTTTCTCTCATTTGTGCCTGCATAACCTGTATTAGACCATACAAACTACTTCAAAATTTATGCTTCTAACGCAGATTGTTAAAATCACTGAAAAAAAACAAACAACTGAATCCCAAGAACGGATAATGCACGCCTCATCCATCTACACCATGCACTAATTGGCATTCATGAAGTCTATTCTCTTCAGCATCTTAAAATATAATTATTTCATTTGCCATTTTTTCTCCTTTTAGCAAAGCTGTGTCCTAGGAGGCACAGTACAGATCAATTACCTTGTTTTTATTATTCTTTGTAGTCAGATATTTTACTGATTATTCATTATTACACACAGCTTAAAAATACTGTTGGATGTATGCTCTATATTGGCATGTGATAAACTTGGCCATTTTTTCTTTTCTGAAAAAACATGTAGCAGATTTTTCCAAAACAGATGTTACTCCCTACCAAAAAAATAAATAAATAAATAAATAAAATAAATCACTTTACAAAAACTATTTTGTTAACTTTGCTCTCAGTATTTAAGCATACAACTAAATAATTTATAAAAATCCATAAAATAGAAAATTAATGTGAAGTTCAACTAGGCTAACAGAAAAAACTGTGATACTGGAAATCACTGGAAATTTCTCCAATTCTACACAACAGAGTGTTTTACTTAAGACATTTTAATGCTAATGTGATTTTTATTTATTTATTTATTTTATTTTTATTAATTTTTATTTATCTATTTATTTTCAAAAAGCTGCATTTGAATGTATTCTATCCATACAAATTCTTCATATCATTCTAAGAGTAAGTGAAAGACATGAGTGAACAGGACTACATATTAGTTTTCAAGGTAAAACAAAGATTAATATTTTAATAAATATCCTGAATACTGTTCTATCATTATATTAGTCTTCAACAGAAAGATTAGTACTAAAGTGAAAACGGGATTTTTAGGGTTTTATCCCAATCACACCAACCTGAAGGACAGCAAGGAGGAATACAATTTTACTATGTATTTCATAATCTATACACTTTGTTCATTTGCTGAATACTTCATTTTATCTTCCTCATTCTCAAAGTCAAAAGAAACACTTAATGTAAAATAAAAGGCTTTTCATTTGGTAAGAAAAAAGTTAAGAACCCCAAATTGAAGTAACATCTCTTAGTCCACTGAGGTCAGTATTCTTTTACAAAACGGTTTATTTTCAGTAACTTCTAATTGCTTATTCAAGAATACATCATTTTGTTTCTCTACTGTTCTAATTTTAAAATACATGATTCCTGTGAAACCCTCCAACTATGTAACTAGGGAGATATCTGAATAGTTCTGCATGTTTGTTTCAAACCACAATTTTGCAGGAATCCTTTGTGTTAATATAAACAGCTCAATACAGTAAATTTTGTAAATGTGTCTTTTTACATTGTTCTAGTAACAGAGCTATTTGAAGAACTTTCAAAATATATCTTCGGTTTTGACATATTACATAAATAGATACTGCATACTAACACACTTTCATTGACAGTGATATCGAAGCTACTTCAGCAATCAAAATATGCTTTATGAAACGCTAAAATAAAAACAATATCAAGTTCCCTTAAAAATAAAGACGGTGAGTCCTTCTAGGCTCTACCTCGTTCATTTAATGTCACAAAAAGCAGAATTCAGCACTTCAGCCAAGACAAGCAAAATCAAGCTTGTAAATTCTTGCTTCCAGTAACCAGAGCAGTTTACATGTACTGGGGAGAAATAGGATAGCAGCTACTGAACAGAGGTCTTCAGAGTTTGGAAAGAAAAAATCAAACACAATAACATTCTGCGGTGAGACGGGAGGCAAATAGGTAGCATAAGAAGTGGGTTGCAGCTTTTCAGTTTGCAGATTACCTGTACATTCTCCAGACATGAAATTAATCTCCCTCTATGACATATTTTAGCACATGAAAACCCTTGAGCTTTTTCAGTTACCTTTTGCTTGCTTCTCAGGAACTGTCCTTGACTTAAAAACTAATGATTAATAACAAAGGAGATTTAGTCAAAACCCTTTTGATTTCCAATAGTCATGTGGAGTTTAGAAAACAAAGCAACTATGGATAGAAGTATAGGTTGCTAAATAGTGTTAGGAAGAAATAAAAATTAAAAATGTTTATGTGGATATGTTCAGATGGCTTATTTGTGAGAAATACAAAAAAACTAGATTTATCCACTTAAGAACCAGCCCCTCACTTTTTTTTTTTTTCTTTTTTCTTTTTTTTCTTATGATTTTAAAAGTGTGGATGACCTTGCTAAAGTTAAACAAGAACATGAAAACTTCAAATGAAGTGGTTGGAATGAAACTATTGCAAGTGCATCTTATGGGACCAAGGAGTCCTGACCTAATCTTTAATCTTTTACACAAAATGAGTCTGATCTTCAACTTGCTGCCATGAATAATTCACACATTCTCCAATTCTTTATATGGAAAGGAAGTTTTCTTCTAGAGATTATTACGGCATGTAAAATTGGTGAATTTAACAATATAATAATCAAACCCTTTCAAACTGCATGCAAAACTTCCTTTAACCAACATATTGGGTCAATCTGTCCATGTCAGAACTACATCAATGAAGTTCTCATCTTGGTACATTTCTGACTTATTTCTTGACTTATGTTTTAGGTTAAAAATAGAAGCCATTCAAGCAAAGCTGTGATAACAGGAATAACCGGGGTAATGGAAACTATCTGTTAGCTTGCTGACTGCTTTCACTACACATTTTTGCTTCACTGTACTGCAGAGCCTTGCTTGGTACTGAACATATGATAAGATTTACTTGTTCTGCTGTAAGTGCACTCTTCCTGTTCATTTTGTCTCAAGCTTTTGAGACAAAAACCATTTTCCTTGGTTGCTTGGTGTAGTCACATTTCCCATGCCCACACACAGGCAATCAGGTGCATTAATAGTTTGTGATAAGCTTATTAAACTTTACTTATTCCTCTAAAATCGGTGCACAGGAAAAAGCTTTACTTTGCCTGTAACCTCAGCTGTTGTGCTAACACAGGTTCTAGAAATACAAATAAATATCCAGTAAGTTTTTGCTGTTGTTCTGGTTTTGTTGTTTTTAATGTATGATTTCTTTGGTACCATTCCATACACTTTTTCTGCTGTATGCTTCAGCTCCAAGGAAAACTGTGGGAGACAGTGGCAAATACCCATAAGCACCAGAAGGATGAGAATTTAATTCATAGTGTATTGTTCACGTATAGAATTACTGTATCTGGTTGTCAGCATTTTGAAGATTTTACTGTGGATATAAGATGAGCCAAACTTCTAAAATATTTTCCTTTTTTTGTTTAAAGATATGAATACATATACGTGGGATTACTTTCTTCCATTAACTTTAGTAACAAAGCATATGTACTGAATAATGACCTAAAGTTCTAGCAGGGAAAATGATCTGAATGAAATGCTGGATAATAATAATAATAAAAACCTTAATAAATTTCAGTGGGGACAAAACTGCATTCATTTTGAATGTAAAATAAAATAAAATAAAATAAAATAAAATAAAATAAAATAAAATAAAATAAAATAAAATAAAATAAAATAAAATAAAAAGATCTGTGGCACAGGACCCCAAGAGACCTCTTCCTCAGAATTTCACACAACATTTCTCATCAGCTATGAGGTCATCTGCCTGCATAACTCCAAAACCTTTCCTTTTTCCTGTAAATTCACAATACAAAACCCACGTACTTGGCAAGTTTAACTTTGAATCTCTCTCTTGTCCGCAGATTTTTCTCTAAGGAAATGAATACTCCCTTTGCAGGGCAGTAGAAGCCCCAAGCTCATCTTCGGATTCCAAATCCAGAAGCGTTCTGCTAAGCAATGTAAAACAACTTATTTGTTGCTCATGGCTCTGTCAGTCGTTTTTGTTTGTTTGTTTGTTTGCTTTGTTTTTTGTTTGTTTTGTTTTGTTTTTTCCCTCCACGTTTTAATCAGTCTGCAATCTTCTATAGTCCCAGTAGAGGGCAATATAATTAAGCCATTTTTAAAAGGCTTTTCAAGACTATTGCTGTAACCGGCTCCTACTGCATGCCTCAGGTTTTGTTGCTGCTCTGGGTTTGAGTTCTAATGCCAAATGTATTAAAATTAAATAAATTAAATCTGCTTTTGATCCCAGAAAGGTTCGTACTGCCTTTTCTTTTTTCCTTTTTACTGCACAAAAGACATGGATACATTCTCAATACCTGAAAACATCTCTATAGAAAATCAAGATATAGCCTTGTTCACTACCATTTTTCCTTGTCCGCAGCCACTCCCCTGACTGTAGATGTTGTTATAGCATGCCTCATATCCATAAGTAATCTGCACGTTCATATGTAGTTTTAAAAAGATTAATTGACAAATTGGAAGCAAATCAATTGAAAGTACATGATAAATGTTATTTAATTCATTCTATGGCTTTGCTATTCATACACGTTTATCTGTGCTGGTAGACGTTCACATAAATATAAAATGAAACCTCACTTTCTAAGTGTAACTGCAGGGAAACCTGCACTGAGAATGATAGGAAAGCATTATTTTACAGTACGTAAGTTTATGGGCCATGAGAGATTATGCAATGTTTCTAAAGATTATCCCAATGATAAGGCTCTGTGGTTTTATTTACTGAGGTTTAGACACATTTAGGCACTTAAAAGTTCTTAGAAAGATAACCAAAGCTCTAAGACAAGAACTGAATAGAACTGAATAGCCACCTGACAGATTTCATAAAATCTCACAACAGTACAATGAACTGTATTAGAGTTTCATAAGTCATGAAGGAAAAATATTCCCTACTTAGCAGTCAAGATAACACCAAGAACAGCTGGTAAGTCTGACAGTGTGATTTCCTTCTCCTCAAGTGTACAGAGACAAAAGTATGAAACAGCTGGAAAATATATTCAAAGTATGACTGGCACAGTGTCACAATAAAAGTGTCAGATAAGTTCATTGCAAGCCAGTAACTTTATTTATTTCCTGTCTAATTTGTATGTGGATGGAAATGGTAAATAAAGTGGCAATGCATTTCTCTGCATGTTTACATAGATTCCATAAATACAGAGAATGATCCTGTGCTAAAAGTACTTCACTGCAGTGTGTAAGTTCAATTCCATTTGGCATCTTCAGTTCCCTATGTATAAAACGGCTACAGTATTTCTTGTATGACTTGTCTGTGTGACTTGTGCATCAGCAGGAGATTGCAATTGCTTCTGCAAGTCAAATATTCACAATAAAAAGCCAGTCCTTGGCTGCAGATCCTTGCAGAGAAAGAAGTAGCTTATGTTTTACTAATATATACATAAATATATATACAATATATGTGTATATATACCGTAACCAATACAACTCCAAGACCAGCTGGTAGTTTTCAAATGTATTGTAATGTTACTAGAAAATTATACATATTAAGAAGCCAAAGTTACTAAAAGACAGAATTATCTTTGCACAAAACATTGATTTTTTTTTCCAGCAGATCACAATGAATGTGTGTGAACAACTTTACTAGGATGAAACAGGATATATGATACCATACAGGAGACTACATGCTGGGTCTCCTTGCATTTCCATTAATTTCTTAATCAGACCAAGAAGAAAGGCTTGTGAAGACAGAACTGATATTTCCTTGTTTCTATTTCACCTTTTCAGATCACACAGTCTAGCACCCATTTCCAATTGTTAAATGGCTTCTTTATTTTCATGGAAATAGCTATTACAGAAGCAAAAGTTTCTTCTGTACCCCTTTTATCTATGGTGTTCTGTATACACTAAGAAGCCAGACAGGATGTCTCTGTCTCTCTAATGTCTCTGTACATTAGAAGTTTATAGTGGGGAAAAAAAAAAAAAAAAAGTCTTTTTTGTATTGGAGAATGACAGACAGGAATATAAAATTGCCAAAATGTTTATCAGAGAACCTCTACAAGCAATGGAAGTAAATGAGCCTGACAGTTAAAAAGTTTTTGACATTCTAACATTCTAGAAATAGTGAAGTACTGAGGGAATAGTGAAGTTTCCATTCTTGCAGGTCTTGAAAGTGCATAAGTTTAAACAAATATCTGATAGAATAAAAAAAAAAAAAAAAAAAAAAAAAACCTTTGATCTAAATCATCCTGCTTTGGGACAGGAAGGTGGACTTGATGATCTCTAAAAATCCAGATATATTTCTCTATTTCCCACAGATTTTTGTCTTACAGCTCAATTTCCCTTTGGTAAGATGCAAACTGAATGAAATATTTCATTTTTTCCTGTTGTTTAGATTAACACAGTATCTTTTTTTCATACAGATAGATATTCTAGTATCTACAGGGACTGAGATCACAGCTTAGCCTGAATCATGTCACGTTTTTTAATGAATCTTCTGGAAACACAGTATCCTTTAGACCCTTTCTAGGTAAAATTGCTATCAGTCACCAGAACCTCACATTTTTAAGGGTCACTCCCTTAGGAAACTAATTAGCTTTGATAAAATACTTTAAATTTCAGTTGAATTTGTCCCTTTTGATTCTAACATTTACTCTATACTATTGGATCGAGTAAAGCTACTGTTAGACATGGTTACATATACACAGGCATCACATATGGATGATTAATGGATTCTGTTAACGTGGCATTGCCAAAACTCTACTTTCCCATTTTTTATCTATGAAAAGATGATATATTGCAATCAGTTCAGAGTTCAGAGAATGCCATCTAAATTAATTACCAGTTTGGAGGGACTTATTCATCAAGCAAACTTGAAATAATAAAGATGTACAGCTTTGCCTAAAAAAAAAAAAAACTACAACAGGAAGATAAAATGAACAATCAAACACAAATATTTTAACATCAACAAAGTGATCTCAATTAAAAAGTCAATATTTGCATATCTTAATGACACTGTGGAATCATAGGTCATGACATTTGCTTAAAAGACAACTAAATGCAGTATAAAAGGTAGAAATGTATATAAACGCAATGAAAAAAACATCACCTTAGCATTAACAAAATGGTAGTATAGTTCTGATTGGTGGTAACTTGCAGCTATTCAGAATCAATGGTTACGCAGCGGTGCACCATGCTTGCAGGATCATTGCAGAAAGCAGTGGCTCCAACTGAATCTCAGAGCCATTAAGAACAAAATTTTACCCTCCTACTCAGAAAACAGCAGGGTATACACTTTAAAAGGCCATCCCATTTGGGGCACTGTAAGAAACACTTGTTATAACAAGGCAGAAAATTCAGTAGCAATTCAAGACTGTCAAGGAAAAAAACTAAATGAAATCTTTCAATCTTGATACCAATAAATCAATCAATCAATAAATAAACCCCTTAAACAGCTAGTTAAAAGCTAAAAGACTCTTCTTTTCCTTCCCTGGATATAAAACATTGCTCCAAACTCAGACACATGAGAGCTGGTGAAAACCTCTCAAGAGGTGAAAACCTCTTCTCTGGTAAGTTCACTGATTTAATAGCTTTTTTCTTCCCTGAAATAAAGTTTCACATACTCATGCTACAGAGTATTCCTTTTATTTATTGGCTTTAAAAGTGTCAGATATTTGCACAGTGAACAGAAATGATATCATATGTCTGATAACAATCATCAACAGTAACAGAAAGAACAAAATATATGCCCAATATATCCTTTTGGTACCATACATCAGCATTCAAGACAATTGGATGTTTATCTGACTTGCTGCCTCACTGCAAAAGATTTTCTTTTCCTCGTTCAGACACAATGTTTTTCACTGACATTCATTTACGTGATCCAGAAAATATGTATTTTTTTTCTACTCACAAAATATCTAGTATCTAGTATCTAGTGATCCCATTTCATCAAACCCATTTAATTTAAAGCAGTAGATTTTTTTATAGTTTGTTTCAACTCATCATTACATATTATTTCCATATATTTTCATTTTAAGAGAAGAAAATTTAAGCATTCTTTTCTGTTATAACTCATTAATATAACTTGCTAAAGTTTCATGGTTTGTGGCTTTTTTAATAATATTTTCATTCTTTTGAAAAAAAGGTCCTGCCCTTACTGTTACACACAGTTACAAATATATATATATTAATTAATTTTTATACAAAAAGATGCACTGCATTTTAAGTGTTAGGGTTGCCAAAATTTGGATCAGTAATTCTATAGAGGTACATGGTAGTATCAAATCATTCAATTGGGAATGTTATATGTATTTAGAGATCATACTCTGTAACCATGGCTGTCTAAAAGCAGTCTATTTGTGTGTCTGCATAGAGGGATTCTTGTTTTATTACATCCTCTAGCTTCAGTGTGTGGGTTTTACAAACTACCTGTCTCTTGATTAATGCAGAAACTAGCGCATCTTCTTTCTGCTATTCTGGAACATTTCTTTTAGTCTCTGTCTTGATACTCATTCATTAGAGAGGGTAATCCTGGCTCACACAGTTCCCTGTTGGTTTCCCACGAGCACTGTTGTATCCTCAGAGATTTAAACAAATCCATTAAACAAATCCATACTCATTTTCTATTTTAAAATATCATATGAGGATGAGGTGGGAGAAGGAGACATAAAAGAGAAACTGAACAGAAGCATAACCTTCCACATATCTGAGTACATCATCTCATTTTAGATAGTACAAAACAAACAGTTAAATAAATAAATAAATAAAAAGAAGTTACCTCGTTAGCTTCCGTGAATGCTGGAGTCTAGTTCCCTTCTTGTGTGGCCACAGCTTCTCCAAACCACAGACCTAGTCAGTCAGGCAGTATTGTATGAAGAGTAGCCCTGTAAATATAGTTTTTACTATGAAAATTTTTTACCAATTTTTATCAAGGCCACAGGCTTTGTGATGACCTGACCCAACAGTGCTAGGTCCCAGGGCTGGGCTGGTCCCACCATGCCCCCAGTCAGACCTTCCTGTGACAAAGGACCTGTGACCATTGCCTCCCTTGTAGGCACTGACTCTGGCACTGCTGTGAAAAAGAAAGTCCTGGCCGCTTGGGTCACCCCTGGGGAACCAGGAGCAGCTCCATGTGTGCCCAGAGGTCAAGGAGGTGAACCTAACATCAGAGAAAATGGCTAGATGCTCAGAACAATTTCTGAGTTTTGCATTTTTGTTGTTTTGTTTTTTAATGACAATTTAAACTGTGTCATTAACATGCCTCTTCCATATTAACTTAGACTACCAGATTGTTAAAACAGCTTTTTGACTGGCAGCAAACGCTGAGTTCCGTATATACACACACATATATATGGGATGTCACCTTTTGCTGATATCAGGAGTTTGAACATAACAGCATATACAATCATCATCATCAGTACCTTTCATTCTTTTGCCCAAGTATTCTTTAACATAGCTGATAATAGCCTTTTGAACAATTTTCAAATCCCTCCCAAAATAATGAAGCATTGTTTCCCCCTCAAAACAATTTGATGTTTCTAATAAGCAGTTTATGCTATGAATTTCCCTTCTGCATCAATTATTCAGTGAAATGAAAGAATCTACTGGAGGGAAAGAAAAGAATCCACCTTAGAGTATTCTTTCACCATCTGCTCCTTCCTAGAGATGGCTGTCAAATCACCTTCACTGAAGTACTAAACTGCAAAGCAAAAATGTCATTCGTTTTTTAATCTTCACTTGAGATTAGAATGGGGAAATCACAGGAGGTTCATCTGTAGATAACTCATCTCACGGGATTCCTCTAAATGTAGGCTTTTTCCTCTTCTTTACCAGTGCTGAAGAACAGAACATTTCCTGTGATCATTGTCCTTGTGACAGCTACATGACTGAAAGTGATGATATCATATTAATAATATCAATACTGCTTTGATAGTAATTATTTTAAACATCCAAAATACAGAGAACATGGCCAGAGCTGGCAAGTTTCTTCTAAAGATTAAGATTATGGTATGTTATTCTTTTGATGTATTTCAAAATAGACAGTTAATAAAGTATACCTCACAAAGGCATGGAAAAGGTTGTGAAGTCAGAAAATTTGAGGAAGAACAACTGCTGACAACATAAGACCATTCAAAATGCTTAAGACAAGGCAACACTGTAATGAAACACTTTGAGATGATGTCAGTGTAAGTTGAAGGAACAGCATTATATAAAATTTAGTAGAGACAAGTGCACAGCAAAGAACTTGCAGAAGAATGTCAACCTTTTCAACACATTAAACTAGATTAAACAATTGCCTATGGCATGTAGATTCATATCTGAATTATACTAGTGTGAAACTGAGGTAATCATAAGTCCAATTATTGTGATTATATATTTATAATTGACTAACTGGCTGTAAGTATTTGATTAACAAGGATACCTAATTGAAAATATAACCCAACATACAGCAAGAGTTGAAATATAAAATACAATGATTCACATGTTACAAAAGGATTAGGGAAGGATATGAATACATTAGCTTAATTTATTTCATGGGTCAAATCAATTCTTTACTATAGCTGAAAATAGAATTACATTAGATTTACATTTATTTTTAGTTTTAGCTGTTTTTTTCTTGTATTTCTTGTATTATAGTATTGTCATTGCTACCTTTCTAAAGGAGACCTGTTAGTGAATACAATTGTTTGTGTAATATAATTTGTGGATGGAAAATAGAAGAGGAAGCGTTCAAGGAAACCTTTCTCATCCTCAGAACGAATTTCCCAGTTACCCACTACCAACAGTCAAATCAAATGTTGCACCTTATTCAGTGTTGCCAGTTTGGTTGCCATACATCTTTTATGATATAGTTTGGAGAACTCATAAGTACATTCTGGACCTAATACATCACATTCCAATAGCTTAGTCACACACCCAATTACTGCTTTCACAGCCTGCACTGGCATTAAAATTCCATTCTTATTACTGTGATAGAGACTGTAACAAGAACAGGACTGGTAAACCAGGAAACTGTTTTGAAGGTGATGGTAATAGCGAAGGAGGAAAAATGTAATTTACACCTATTCTTATACTCAAAGAATACACTTGTACTCCTTGAATGATATGCAAAGCAATCAGTGATGTTGGTAAGAAGTAAAAATGTCTAAGAACAGTAATTTAAAAGATACCAGGATCCTCTTGAACATACATACATATGTAACCAAACTGACTTTTGATTATTATACTATGTCAGAATTCATATGCACTCGATTTTTAAAGATTTTTTTTTTTCCAGTGCAAATTCAAAGCAAAGCATCGTCTGTGAAACCATTGCAATGGAGCAGAAACAGGTTGGGTATCTTTTTCCCCAACACAATTTTCTGCCTTAATAGAAACGCATGCAGTAAAAGCTGGTTCATAGCATTCCAAGATTCATTGTAATATTGTAAGATTTATTAATGATGTGGTGTTTCTCATTCCTTTTGTTTCAATGTTAACAGAAATTATTTTCAGCCAAACAAGTAATTGAATATTATCTCTGTCCTGTGGAATTTTATTTGTACTGATGTACTGAGACACCACGCTTTAACCAAAAATGACTTCTAAGAGAATCAAAGAAGGATATATGATAGACAGATTTGTAAAAAGTTGAACCAGCTTGTGTAGCAATGAGTTTTACCTCTGTTGATGAACAATAAACGAACATTTTTCACTGAACATATTTAATTTCCTTAGTGCTTTTTACTCATTTTGGCAGTTTATAGAACTTCATATACTGCAGTTCCTTACTTGAAACACAGCAGTGAATCAAATCAAGCATGACTGGATAAGTGTTTTCTAATTTTAAGAATCAGATAATGAACATTTAAATTACCAGCAAGGCAGTTTCATTCATTTATACTGGAGTTAGTAACATCCATTCTTTGTTGGGTAATTAGTGGTTTTGGTATCACAGAGTTGACAGCTGTTTATAAACTTTTACAATGCAGCTACTCCACAAGTACCACCACAGGCCGAGATCACGATACCATGTAAGAAGTACATGTACATAAACATCTAACAAAACACCAAATTTGGTAAACATCTCATAATTAAGTACACTCGGGTTTTTTTGTTTGTTTGTTTGTTTTCAAGACTTTTTTTAAAGACTTAAGACTGCTGATGGATTCCTTAAAAAGCTTCAAAACAGCAGGAGTCACCACACAATCAAACTCTGTCATATGGTGAGATCATGTTGCGTCATTCATGCTTTTAAACTCTACATTCTGTTGTTGGATGCCCAAAACACTGCTTTTATGCATATAACACTAATTTATGTCTAAATCTTGCTGGGATTCCTGAATTAAAAGCTGTTCTCCCTCTCTAAGGAGCTTGATCCAAAACATATTTTCATAATACACCTCCATGACTCAATTCTGCAGAAAGCAGTTGGCATATCACTTAAAAAGATGGATAGAGGTTTTGAGCAATTGTCTCCCCACCTACATGCACACAGTCTTGCTCATGACATTAGTATCACCTGAGATCTAGATATACCAAAATCCCACAGATACAAGGTATCCTCTGCTTATGCAGGAGACATCATATTTTCTACTGTTTTTTAGGGTCCTCTAGCAGAAGCTGAAATTTTCTACACTTTCTTTGTGGCTGCTTTTGGCTCCTACTCTATTATACTTACACTAATCATGCCTTATGAAAGGAACCTCAATATGAGGCACATACTTCAGTATTTGTTATTGATTAACAGATGCTGAAAACGTAAACAGTTCCTCTTTTCAAACAACTGAACAATTATACATGACTTAACTAGGCACTCTGTACTCAGTAATGTTTCAGACTGATATGCTTAATCAATTTTGGATGGGTGATCATATTTCAATCCTCCTTGTCCTTTTCTTCTTCCTTCCTCAAAAATGTATTCACTAGAGATTTTTCCAAAGTCTAGACAGAGAGCATGTAATACTTCATTCCAATGCCTACCATAAAAATGAATATATTTTTGATTCTATTACACATTATTATCTGTTATGTGTGCGACATGAAAGTCTTTTAGGATATGTTTTCCCTCTCCCAAAGTTATGTATTACCTCTCTTAACCTTAGCAAAGTTATACGCATGTATCTGAGAGCAAATCAGAATTTATAACTTTGGAAGCTCTGTAATTAGAAAATTACAGTATTTTAAAAAACCCAGAGGCACCGTAATTAATTACTGTTCTGTATATCTTTGAAAGTTTTATTAATTTTTTTGGTTAAAACTGAAAAAAATACATACTTTTTTTTTTTTAAAAAACACTTCAAAGCTTTGTGAGAGCTTAACTTTTTAAGTAATTACAGTTATTTCACACAGGAATGACATTTTTTTCTAGGGCAAACACTTTGTGCAGAAGTACAATAGAAATAATGTTGTACCTTGTACTTTTCAGTACACACAGTGCAGGGGGTGGGGGCAATAGATTGTTCTAAAAAGTATTCATTTTGGCATGAAAGATCAGTAATACTTTTCAGTGCTTTCTTATTTTGAAATAATATTTTCATGATACAATACTAATGAAATTAATAAGTGATTTGTTATATCTGGATTTTTTTTTCTAGATTCTTCATTACACTATCACACATTGAGATTAGCCTTGCAGAAGTCATACTGAAATCCGAACAGTATTAAACTGAGAAACAATGAGAAAACTAAATGAACATCAGAAAGTAGACTTTTACTCTATATGGAGTTATTCTAATGGTTTTCATTAACAAGAAAACATTTCATTGAATGAAATAAGTAACACCGATGAAAGTGGATCTTTAGAACACTATCTTCACAAATGCTGTTCCACACCAGTCTGTAAATTTTATGCTTTGTGATTATTTAAATTAATATATATGTATATTACATATATATATATATATATATATATATATACATATATACACATATATATGTGATGAATGCTTACTGGTTTGATGAATGAGGGACATAGTTGAAACTCTGAAACTCTAAGGACATCTGTATCCATAAATGTAGCTAGTGCTTTGGAGTTGTGAAGAACTGTAGTATCTTGCCACATCTACAGACAGGGCAATGGAGAGGAGAGAATAAGATAATTCATATATTATCACTACAGCTTCTCTCCAGTACAAGGTTCACTAAGCTGGAATGTATTATTTATGTTATTTATTTATTTTTTAAGATTATGGGTCAGTGCTTTCTGATTATATTACAAGCAATTTAGAGAGATGCATGAAACACTCTGAAAAGAAATAAAACTGTCAAATCAGTTGCTTCTACGGCTTTTTGACCAATATCAAACATCAAGATTGCAAATACTGCTCCTCTAAATATCATTACGTTATTTGATTGCACAGCATAATAAAAAACACAAGCCTAGCTTCATCTCTTCTCAAGAGAGTTAGAAAACTGAAACATCAGAAATTTAAATCAGATGTCTTTTAGGTTTGCACTGGCATTTTTAAAATCACCTCACTGTATCTTAATGTCACCACAAGTCACCTACCTATACCACCTACACTATTTTAACATGAACTCTTTGTCGTTCATATGCTTTCTACTTCTCAGTCTTCTACACTCACATCACAAGTATATGCTAATGCATTCAACAGATTATCTAGCCTACTGTTTCACTCTGAAAGATTATTAGAAAGCTGCTCTCCTTATTTGTCTGCAATTTATCCTTATCTCTTCTGACACATTCAGGGGTTAATGTTGACAGCTTTGGTGAACCTAACTGGTAGTTAGCAAATTCTGTACATGTAATATTAAGCAGGAGTAATAACACAAACAGAATGCCTTTCTGTATCTTGATGTAAAAATTTATTTTTGCCTCAACTAGGAGAAAATATTCAAGTTTCATATTTCCAATAAAAAGCAGAATGGATAATAATTAATTGTATTCAAAAGACTAGCAACTCCAGAAGATTTCTTTTTTCTTCCTTTCTTAGTGGTGTGTCAGCGTGGAAGAACATTTCCTTTTCCACTGAAATGGGAAGATATAGCTAGTTGTCTCTAAGGTTCTGGTAATTTAGCTAATAGAAATACTTTTTTCCAACATTGTTTTTTTTTTTTGAGCCTTCTCATTTGGTATTTTTGCATCATTTTGACCTTACATTTTCATTTAACCATGATGTAAACTAAATCAGCTCCTTTCCTGTAAAAAGCAACAATGTGAGTTAGACCTCACAGTGACCTGCATTTATCCTTCTCACCATCTTTGATAGATGATTTTTATGTAGGACCAATGGTTATAATGGTTATAATTTTCTTCACAGATGCAGAATCAGTCTCTAAGTAATTGCTTACAAAAAAAATAAAAAAAATTGCAAAGGTCAATATAGGCTGCACTGACTGTGCTGGAATCTATACTGGAAGAACTTAAAAGTTCAGAGAATAACAATTATGTCCCCAAAAGACTGCTAGCTGCTCAAACAGAGCTAGTAGGCATCACGAACTGGAGCTGTTGTTTCCTACAGGTTAAGGCTTCAACAAGACTTCATAAACGAGTGTTGAAATACAGAAAGGAACAAACTAAGCAACCATGTGCAAAAATTTACTGACTTCTCTGGTGGTTAAAAGTCCTATTCTACAAACACACACATTTCCTGATGCAGAAATATTTTGTCAGAAGTTTTCCAGCTGACATTAATCTCTTCCAGCCTCCGCTCACTTGTCTGAAACTCTTTTTCAGGGAAATTTAGTGGACAGTAGAAGAAAGTCTGGTTAATTATGAGCTTAACTTCCAAAAATGCATTGAAGGCCATTTTTGAAAATAGTTTGCAATAAGAAATATATTTTTTCTAACCGAGGTGTGTAAAGGAATGATTACATATAGGTATTCAAATTAAATTAAATTAAATTAAATATTAATGGTGTCTGTGAGCACAAATAGGATGAGTCTTATTTCCAAAAAGGCTGCAGGGCAGAGCACTGGGAAATTCACAGAAACATGTACTGAAAGAAGTCTGTATATATTTGCTGTTTTAAGTCTGGGGTAATAATGCTCTTAAAATATTTTGTCTGTAGAAGAGATGAACCAGGATAGTCATGAGAACAGCCTGCTGACACCAATTACTACTAAAAAATATCCAGATATTTTCACCTTTATTATGGGCATTATTTCAATATCTGTTTTGCATCCTTGTTTTAGTTAGGGAGACATTCTGTAAGTTTGAAAAAGCCAAACAATATCCTCATGTGCTTCTAAAGAATACACAACAGTTCAATAAATAGTATTTTTCTTGTAGCATACTAAGTAAATATTAAAAAAAAAAAAATCAAAATACAAGCACTTATTCTGGGAATGAAGCTTTTACTTGACAATGAAACCAGAAACTTTTCAAGTACTTACTACTTTAGCTTCTCTCTACGGGATATTGGTTTTAACAGAAAATTTACCCACAAGACATTTTTAATGAGCTACTTGGAAGATTTTTGTGCAAGAAAAGTTTAATACAAAGGCAATTTGTCTTAGTAATTTACATCCGTTTTCTATAGACTCGAGCTGAATTCACTTAAATATTTATTCAGCCTTATATTTCCTTTTGGCTAGAAATAAAGTGGGCTAAACTTATCTAAAACACAACTTTACTTAAAAATCTGTATGTAAACTGTATGTAAATTTCTTGTTCTAAAATCTGATCACAAACAGTTCCCTAGCATATACACTGCAGGGGAACACATGAAAAAAAATAAAATAAAAAAATGGGTTTGAGTCAGAAAGAGAACTGCAGCAGGAAAATCAGCCCAGAAGAGATGTTTCTAGCTCCCAGGATACTGTTCAGCTGATTTCTCAAAGAAAACACTTGCATTTTTAATATTAATGTGGATACACAAATTGGGCCATCTGGAATAAAATCAGTAAGTTTATCAGCCTAGTTGCAACAGCTTTGTACCATATGCCATATGGAAACAATTATACAAACCTCATACAACGGAACACCTGATACTTCAGTCATTCTGCATTGTGCAAAATACAGATGTTTGAACATTCAGAATGTCCACTGGTAAAATGTGTATTTACACTTACTGAAAGGTCAAGAAGAATGTGGTCTATGTAACATCCAAAAAAGGAGCTGAAATCAAAAGCGTTGAAAAATGCTATGCAGCACACTCTTGTAAACATCATTTTTCATTATACAAATATGATAAACTTTTGGTAGGAAAAACAGGAGTTGATATTTGTTCTGAACTATCACTATAAGTGCATAACTACGAAATATAAAAAGTACTGCAATTACTTGATGTATTTCAGTAATAATAATAAAAAAAAATGTTGCATTTCATTACTGCACGGCAGTATTTAAAGAAAAAAGGAAAGGAGTTTAGAGAGCGTTCCACTATTACTATTCATTATTTATATTCAAAAAGCTCCTGCCCCAAACTCTGGCAGAAATGATATTATAGTTGTCACCGTGATTCTGTGTTGATGGAAATACTCTTTGCTCCAAGACCATGTGTCACCTGATGCTGGAGGACAGGCAGGTTCTTTAGGGATCCTTGGCAGAATGAGGACCGGCCGTAGGGCTAAGGTTAGAGACCTTAATTTTTGGTTATAATTACAGTTATAATTCTTATCACATAAAAATAAAGAACTATCAATCATAGCTTTTCAGTTAAAAGTGTTGTTTTGTTTTGTTTCACTATATAGGTTTTATCATACAAAGAAGAAATAAATATACTGACCAGCATGGAAGCTTTCTATTTTGTCCTGATCTTTTGCCAACTACTTTGAGAAGAGACAGCCATATACCAAGACAATTCACCATCTTAGTGTCCCTCCAGACAGAGGGAGTCTCACTGAGATCAACTGGTTAAGTACCACACAGCATTTCAAAAAGACATAGGAGCCAGATGAACTTGTTTCTGCTTTAAGCTAAGAACGATTCATAGGAGTCCGGCCAATATAAACAGAATCTTTGCCTTAATATTCTTTGAAGAGGCTCCTTCAGGTGAGGAAGGGATCTTCTTTACAGACAGAAAAGATACCAAGCCCAGAGCAGTAGAAGAATATTTTTGAAGCATTATTTGTTAAACCACAAAAGTGAATTTTAAGCAAAATTTACAAGCTCCGAATATAAAACAAAACAAAACAACAAACAAACATGGTGATTTATTGAGCCTTGAATATATACATGATAATTTAAGTATGATAGATTGAAGGAGTTCCTCAGGCTGAAACAAAAGTCATATAGATAATTTGCCAGCAGGTTAACATGTATAAACATGTTCATAGGGTAAGATAAAGACCCATTCAAGTTCATGTTTGCCCACTGGAAATTTTTGAAACTTTACAGTTTGAAGATAACAGTTTTCCATGTTTGGGCACCATGAAATCTTCAAGTATAAAGGTATTGGGTTTCATTTAGGCTTTACTTGAACTGAAAAGACAGAGCGATTTGTCTTTAAAATTCAGCAATCCATAAACCTGAATGGTGTAATGTTTGTCATGTTAGGTGGAAAAGTCCCCAATTAATTTTTTAATACACTTGTTATGATAGTCAATCAACAGGATTAGTTTTACGTTCAATATTATCTTAGGAAACTAATAAAGTGCAATTAACATTCTTAAACTATGCTAGATAGAAACAGTAACATCACTGAGGTATAATCAAGATATATGGTTTAATAAAGAGCCAACAGTAAGCATATTTTTGTTTGATTTCTTAACAAAGTACTTTGTTTTAATAATTTATCCTCTGAAGTAGCACGCAGCTGGAACTGCTAAAATATTCTGGAGTCTTCCACATACCTTATTGTTACAATCAAGGAATGCACAAGGAGTGCGCTCCACATTGGGCAAAATAGTTGATATTTCTTAAAACTGAAAAAAAATAAATAAAAAAATGATTATAAGCAACAAGGTCATACATTTTAGAGGAAAATAAAAAGTACTGAAGAGCACAAGAACATTATAAACAGAAGACTATCAACATTCGAATACATAGACATGTTAGAAATACATCATTTGCCAAGAAGCCAATTAACACAAAGAATGAAATTAAATAAACCTATTGCTGATCTTTATAGAACTCCAATTATGTGATAGATGGGGTATCACTTCTGGAAAGCAAATGTGTAAATGAAACCCTTTGAAAAAAGTTGTACAGATAGAAAAAGATCAGAACATGCACAAGAAAGCATATTTGACTATTTGTTTGATATTAGTTAACAAATGTCAAAGGATCAAAGTTTCCAAAATGTTTTAATGTGACTATAAAATATCTGCCTTAAATGCCACTGAAAAATGCCAATTTCAAGCTGTCTATCAACAACATCTGGTTGTTAAGGGGTTCACAAATATGTCAAAGCTCCACCTGTGCGCTTACACATTAATCAGAACATCCAGATATAACTTTTCTAGTCTTCACAAAAGCTGATATTTGATATTTAAGATCACCAAACCTAATCTTAAAGAAAAAATTAATACACATGTATATGCCAGGCGTATTTCTTTATATAAAACAGTAGAAAAGTAGAACAGTAGTTGAGGATTATCTTAAACTTTTGCTGAGCTACTAAGCATTGAAAACATTCGCTGTATTTCTCAAGTGGTTTGGTGTCTTACTGGGTTAAGCCTTATGTAGGAATTAGCCATTATAGGTGTCAAACAGAAGCACTCTATAATATCCTTGTTTGGGCACACAGTGGACTGCTTTACTTTGGAGGGAACACTATGCTTAGTCAGACAGAATTTCTACAACACAAGGCAAATTAAAAGGAAAGGACTAGTTGGGAGCGGATGAAAAAGTAGGAGAGAACCAAATAAACAGTTATACAGAGTAGTACACATCTAGCATCTAATTCCATTTTTTTCATGCAAAAACTTGTGCAGCACGTGAGTCTGAGAACCAACGAAACGTGTTGTCCCTACAACATGTGCTCGTGCAGTATAGGGTTGCATCAACACCACTGTTCCCCAACTGCCCCGTCTGAGCCAGTGAGAGGTTCCTGGGAATCTGTCACACAAACACCTTCCACTGATGACTTCTCTATGCTGTTGTTCTCTCTATATGAGCTCTGCCTCACACTAGAAGAGTTGGTTTAACTAACTTTGAAAACACCTACACCTGGCCTGCCTAATTGCATTTATGGTTTTCAAAGCTCACAATGGACCTTGCATGAGTTAGCCTTTTGTCTTTGTTATCCACAGCATTTTTAAGGTAAGGTATCACAGAAAAGCAAAATACGACACCCTACTTTGCTCCCAACATGTAATGAAGGAAAACAAATAAGAAAATACCAATTTTACTGTCAGACAGAATCATAGAATGGCTTGGGTTGGAAGGGACCTCAAAGATCATCTAGTCCCAATCCCCCTGCTTAGTACATAAAATATTATTCTGTGCATATGCACTTATACCTTTTATATCTAGTAATACAATGATTAGGGTCATAAAAGCAACCGTCATAATACAGTATACTCTGCAATAGCTTGTACACAATCTGGCGCTGCTTCCATTATTTGTAGGTAATGTTGGCCAGAACCCTGGCAATATCTTCTGCTTCTGTGGAAACTGTGATATGATTTTTAACCCATGTGCTAACTCACCAGGTGCAACGTATTTTTTCTCCTCAAGGATATCTTCCCCAGTAATATAACACTTCAGAGTAAAATGATGCAGGGTGACTAGTGGGAGTATGTCAGTCGCTCAGGCCTCTGTTGCTTTTCTGCTCCCATTAGCAGGCAAAAAGTTACACGTTCTTTATGTAAATACAAAGCAGAAACAAAGCCAGATCCAACTTCAGCAGGGTCATTATATCCAGATCCCTCCCACATCAGCAATACTGAGATGTCATCAATAAAGTATAGCACATGAAGTCATCATTGTCGGCATTCTACCTTAGTTTCAGTGAGGAAACAAAACAATCTTCATTTTCTCTATTTTTGTTCTTTTCTTTATTCTGCACTTACCTGTAATACAGATGCTGATATAGCAATGCACATTAAAGGGATTGAAAAAAAAAATAAATTATTTTAATTTAAGCTGATGCCTTGACAACCAAAAGCATTCTCTGAACAAACAGGTCAGACATAAGATTGATCTTGCAAATACTCCCTTATACTGGAACATAACTAAAGAAGCTTTCAGTGACACTAGAAGGCCTCTGCTTCTTCTGATGCAGTTTGCTTGTAATTAACCATGGTTGCTCTTTGGCAAAAAGCAGCTGTGGTACCAAAGAATCTTATTCCAGCATCTCTCACAAGCATTACGCACATTCTCAATGTAGGTCAACTTCTCTGATATTCAAAAAACATAACTTATGCAATAGGGTGTTTTGTTGTTGTTTTAAATGTCATTGTCTGCCCTTATTACTGCACCAAATGAAATATTCAGCACACAATTTATGCAAACTGGTACAGAAAAACTAATTACATAGGACTAAAGTGTTCTCTTTCATATTGTCTTAATGTACAGGAAGACAATTGAAAAGAAAGAAGAAACACAGTATCATCTACACAGTAAAGAGAAAATACAGGACTAATATAAAGATTAGAACAGTAGTGACTCTTTATAGTCTACAAATCTAAAGGTTTACTAAGGTCTTCATTTCACCAGAGTTGGTAATATGATTCTAAAGCATTTTTTTATTCACATTTTCCAAGGCTTATCTGAAAAGGCACCTATCAAAGTACAGTGATAAATGTGGCAGGGCATGAAAGCAGTTCTGAATTCAGTACTGTATTATCTGCTGTCTTTAGCAATACTAGTTTCAAGATGAAAAAAAAAAGAAAAAAAGAAAAAAAGAAAAACAGATCAAGTTCAACAGCAGAACACTTTGTAGTTAAACTTACTTACTTTCACTCGTATTCCAAGTTAACTCTTAGAAATTATATTCTTCAGAGAACTAGAAATGTAAATCCAGGTCTTTTTAGCACTCTTCCCCACCCCCGCCCTTTTTTTTTTTTTTTTTTTACCTAATATTTCAGTATTCCAGTAACACATTCTTTGTCTTAAATTGTCAATTCCTTTCTCTGTGTCTTCAGTTGTGCTTGGAGGATGAAACAAATAGCTGTAGTCATACTTGACACTGCTGTGTCTTCAGTAAATCACTGTATAGTGGTAGGACCGATGACTGATATTGGTCATGATTTTATCTGGTTATTCTTTAACAAGTGGAAACATCTAGTGGTGGGGTTTTGTTTGTTTATTTGTTTTTAATGTTTCTTCTTATTCCAGAGTTCAAAACAGAATAACTAATTGTTTACTTGATTATTTTCAATTTATCAATGAAACTGATTTAATAATATTGAAAATATAAGATGTGCTTTACTAAAGATAAATAAGTTACTCTAATTTTGTGAAATGTGCTTTGAATGATCTAAAACTTGAGAATACTTACGTATTTTGAGCTTCTGATGGTAAAATTCAGTAGGAGAAATGCTAGTTTGCTACTGGATTATGAGATAATCAGAATGGACTTCCTTTAATATAATTGCTGAGTTCATACTATAGCATGAGATAACACAATAAACTCTGAATATGTTAACTGTTTGATCTTGAAGGTTGAATAACAGATGATTTAATTCATTCTTCCTTATTTGGCAACAGTATTCAAAAACTGCAAGAGATTTTTTTAATTTGTCAGTCTCAAATGCACGGAAATGTTGAAACATGTTCCTAGAGGATGGATTGTTTTTTCTATGTTACAGTTGAAAATAGCTCTTTTACCGTTTCACAATACATATATCCTTTAACAATGACAGATTTGACGGTTTTTGTCATTTGTTTAATCACAAAAAAAAAAAGTCATTTTTGTCATTTGTTTAATGACAAATTAAACTTTATATGCTTCCCCCCCCCCCGCCCCCAAGATGTTTGTATTGAATCATCATTCTTGGACAACTTATAAGAGTTTGCTATTATATCAGTGAAGATAGAATTTTGACCCAAATCATTCTCTATTGTTCATGTTCTGTTGATTTCAGAAAACTGAAAAGATTAGGAAGCATATTAAAATTTGTAAGTATAATTTAAAACAACAGCAAAACCATGACAAATCATCTGCACCTTAGAACAACTGAAAAAATTACACTTAAGACAAAAATGCGATTATTCTGTAAGGAAGACAATGACTCTCAGAAGCATCTCTTAAAATAACAATCTATCCCTTCCTCATAAATTTTTAGGATTATGCTTCTTTGCATGATGGAAGTACTGCCATCATCAGAACTGAGCTTTGGAAAAGAACCTGCCTGAATTAATGTACAGATGTATTTACATCTTCTCACAGTTTCCTACTTTTTATAGGAACAATATTTCTCTCTCTGTCTTTGTTTTGAAGAGAAATACATTAACATCTGTTGAACAGGAAAGTATCTGGTAGAAGCTTGTAATGATGCAACATATTTGTATCACCTGCCATTCCGTGATCAAAACAAGAAAGTACTACTCTAGATGTTCTTACCTTGTACAAGACTCCAAAGATTGGTTATTAACTGGGGTTGTGACTTACCTTCCATGCTCACATATGAAGTATGTTTCTACTGTGGATTAAGTTCAAGAAAGGTACACATTAGTGTTTAGCTTTTACATTTTACCTGTTCTTCATGATGTCTGCTGTGAATTGAGCCACACATTTATTTGGAAATATATGTCTTCTATACTAATTTTGCTTCTAGGCATCTGTTAATAGCTGCAGTGTCTGTCTGGAGTTACATTATGCCACAAACTGTCCTTTCTTCTCACCTTAATATTATTATCATACCCTTTTCAACTTTAACCTGTCCTACTCATGAAGTTTAGTTTAATTTTAAAGGTATATATGAGCTCTTAAGAAACAATTTTGTTAAATGAGAAGAAGTGAGATTTAATTTTAAGAGTTAGGATCTAAGTAACTTTTATGAACAAAATCAAAGTCTATCTAAACATTGTGCTGTTCTACGATTGGACTGGCAACATAAACCCCCAGTTTCTATTCCACATATTGTCATTGGCTTCAGACATAGGTTATAGTAAGAACGTAGCTGGAATATATAAATAGGCTACTATTTCTCTATTCTACAGAGGTATTGTAATTCTACTGACTGATATTACAATACTGGTACTGTATTCTACTGACTGATACTTAGAAAGCGTTCGTTTCTACTGACAGCTTCCCAGTATCTTAGCTCATAGAACTTTTTTCATTATTTACCTTCATTTTTACTCTAAGACAGGTCTTAGTGCCATTTATAAGTATCTCTAAATAGAAATCTTTACATGTAGACATTTTAAAATACTATGAATAAATACAGACATACAGAAATGCTATTTTCAGTGGCAAAGAAAGGTTACTACGGATATTTTATAGTTCATGTTTTTGTTAATATTCTGCAGTGCAGTAATTACATTTCTGTAGTTTGCAATTATACTTGTTACCATTCTGAGCAGTAGGAGTTAATTTTGAAGATACTGAGAATCTGAAAGGATGTTCAAATGTTAAACCTCTTAACTAAATATGGAGTGGGGAAAAAAAAAATAACAATTTGGAAGGCAGTATTTTAAAATGACAAAATACCAGCAAGAGCTACACAGACACTTAAGAAAATGTATATACTGTATTTACCATTTCTAGTCAAAAAGCACTGTAGCCTTTATGTAACAGAAGAGCCTTAATTGTGGTTTTATCTATCCTAGTCCTGAATATTGTCTGTTGTTTTTATGATGTTCATAGGACTGTGGAGAAGAAGGTAGGCATTTGACTATACGACTCTTTAACTTAACAGTGTATTTTTCAATTCTACAATATCTAGAAATATTAGATGTAATATTATTAAATAGATTAAATCATTAATGTGTATATATATATATAATAATAGCAAAGACTATCAAATATTTTTGATATATGTCAACCACAGGAAAAAAAAAATTCAAACCAACATACAGCATTCATTAGATGAAAAGCTATGATACATTTTCAGCTGGATACAAACATCTGATTGGACATATAATGCATTAAATTATAAAAATAATGATATTACAGAACTTCAGCTGAAGACGCCACTTTGCTACAGGCATCAGAAAAAGTAACTGAAAGAGCTGAAGAGTAGAATATTTTTACAGACAGATTTAACATTTTGTTTTCATATCCTTGTAACATAAATTTCATTATACATTGTCATTTTGTTTACTAATACAGATGCATATCTAATGTCATATTTGACCTTAAATGTAAGATATCTACTGCAAATCATACTTACTGGCTTTTATTTTTTAAAAATAAAAGGCTACAAGAGGTACATTTTCTGAAGCTGGATTTTACATTAACAGTCATTGAAACTATTATTGGAGGGAAAAAGGAAAAGTTCTTATCAACACAGCCTTCCTCTGTCATCATGAACCCAAGGAGGGGGGTTTAGATTAATCTGAGCAAAACAGAACTTTTAGAATATATATTGATTTTCTTCCTTTATAATGCTCCCATAAATCATAATCATCATGTGCCATGCCTACGTGCCCTTGATTCTGCTAGCTATAATCTAATCTTATAACTCAAGCTCTCCAGAAAATAATCTTTTTTTTCTTCTTCTTCTTTCTTATGTGCTTCCAGTGCTTCCCCTCCAGCTCCTTGCTTCCCTACTCCCCAAGAAACCTGACTGGTGTCAGGATGATAGCACTTCAAGGTCATCCAAATGGACTGATAGGATTTCTGTGAACTCTGAGGTACCTACACTCGTTTTCAGTAGCAATTTTACAAAGGGTGGTTACAAATACTTTAACATTTTTTTTAATCTACTTAAGCCCTTGTATCCCATAAAATGGACAAACTAATTAGTGAATCAGCACGCCAGATTGTTCTACCTTATTTCTTTTTGGTGTCTACTTGAAACTACTTGTTTCAACTACACTACACTACATTTATCAGAGGGATTTAATCTTTTTTATGTTAATGATATTCCATTGTTCAGAAATAATGGCAATTATCATCACCATTTTAGAGATAGTGAGCTTCCTCATGCTAACATATCTTTCATTTAATCAAGACAAACACAAAATGGCAGTTCTCTAATGAGAGAATTAGACTCAGTAAATCGATAGCTAGACTAAATGTTTAGCAGTCTTACTGGGGAGAATGTATTTATGCACTAGATATGTAAGTGAAAAAAAGGAAGAGCAAGACATGCTGAACCAAGAGCAGACTAAGACCATAACTTCATGAATACTTATTTATCCTATGACCCAACTTACTTTCTTGCAGAAAAAAATAACCAATGTTAAATCTTTCCTCTTTCCCTTCTATGCCTAACTTCTTCTCAAAAGCCAGTGCAGTCACTTGCATGCCTGTCTTCTTGGTCAGCCACCAGCATTGGAAGCTTCCTTTGCTGTAGCCTGAATTATAGCTTACCCTACCTGCAGGTACCCTGGGCAAACAGCTTTGCCCTTGGATCACAGAGCTCAGTTTAGTCACTAACATCCCTTACAGTGCTGAAGGAATATGCCAAATGAAAAGTTTATCAATGAAACTCATCTTGATTGAATAATAGCAGTTTGACACCTCTCTTCTCACCAACTTTGAATTCTTTAATGGAAATATCATTACATTATCCAAAAGCATTCACTAGCTGAGCTGAATTAAGTAGACAGAAGCCAAAGACAGCAACCCCACAGGAATTTGAACAACAGCAACCCCACAGGAATTTGAACAGAGAAAACTTTTCTAATTTATGCAGATATTACAGTATGAGTTGCTGCCAATTAAATTGACCAAAACAATCAGGATTTGATTTTATTCTATTCTGCAGAGGTGCCATTACCTTTTCATCACGCTACTGTTATGTTCAATAGCGTATTTCTTTTTATTTTTTCCCTGAGAATAACAATTGTTATATTATGAGTTGCTTAAATATTCATTCAGGCTTGAGAACTAGGAAAAGTCCCTAGTCCAAAACTGAAATCTGATGAAGCTCCTTTCATTTTTATGGTGGTACAATCAAAGATGTGGAAGAAAAAAAATCAGCCAGCTGACTGCTAAAGTAGGGCAGATCCACAGCATGAGTCTACACAGATCCAAAGAGTGAAAACAATAGAAATAGAGACAAAATGAAAAACAGTTATATCTGACTCGTTCACATTGTTGACTCAGTTATTAAAAAGGCTGAAATTGCTAGTTAAACATCATTTGCTTACTAATTATAGATCATTAAATTGAATGGCGTGTCTTCTACCCTATATAACATAGTTTATCTTCACCTGAAAAACATACCTTTTTCAAAGGAGATTAAAGAGGCACACTTCATTTAATATTTAAGGGTTAAGTCTCCATTGCCTAATTGTCTTTTGTAGTCATCTGCTTCAGCTAAGCCTGATGTGGTACTTACTATTTTAGGAGGTTTCTGGAGAGCGTGGAAGACAGCTTCCTGACGCAGCTGGTTAGTGAACCTACCAGGGGTGGTGCCCCGCTAGACCTTCTCTTCACAAACAGAGAAGGACTGGTGGAAGATGTGATTGTCGGGAGCTGTCTTGGGCAGAGTGACCATGAAATGGTGGAGTTCACTATTCTTGGCGAGGTCAGGAAGGGGACCAGTAAAACCGCTGTATTGGACTTTCGGAGGGCTGACTTTGAGCTGCTCAGGACACTAGTTGGTGGAGTCCCTTGGGAGGCGGTTCTGAAGGGCAGAGGGGTCCAGGAAGGCTGGGCGCTCTTCAAGAGGGAAATCTTAATGGCGCAGGAACCGTCTGTCCCCACGTGCCCAAAGACGAGCTGGCGGAGAAGAAGACCAGCCTGGCTCAACAGAGAATTGTGGCTTTATCTTAGGAGAAAAAAGAGGGTTTATAATCTTTGGAAAAGTGGGCAGGCCACTAGGGAGGACTATAAGGATGTTGCGAGGCTGTGCAGGGACAAAATTAGGAAGGTCAAAGCTCATCTGGAGCTCAATCTGGCTACTACCGTTAAAGATAACAAAAAACGTTTCTATAAATACATCAACTCAAAAAGGAGGACTAAGGAGAATCTCCATCCTTTACTGGATGTGGGGGGAAACTTAGTTACAAGAGATGAGGAAAAGGCGGAGGTGCTTAATGCCTTCTTTGCTTCAGTCTTTAGCGGCAATACCGGTTGTTCTCTGGATACTCAGTACCCTGAGCTGGTGGAAGGGGATGGGGAGCAGGATGTGGCCCTCAGTATCCATGAAGAACTGGTTGGTGACCTGCTACGGCACTTAGATGTGCACAAGTCGATGGGGCCGGATGGGATCCACCCGAGGGTACTGAGAGAACTGTCAGAGGAGCTGGCCAAGCCACTATCCATCATTTATCAGCAGTCCTGGCTATCGGGGGAGGTCCCAGTAGACTGGCGGCTAGCAAACGTGACACCCATCTACAAGAAGGGCTGGAGGGCAGACCTGGGAAACTATAGGCCTGTCAGTTTGACCTCAGTGCCAGGGAAGCTCATGGAGCAGATTATCTTGAGTGTCATCACGCAGCACTTGCAGGGCAAGCAGGCGATCAGGCCCAGTCAGCATGGGTTTATGAAAGGCAGGTCCTGCTTGACGAATGTGATCTGCTTCTATGACAAAGTGACGCACTGGGTGGATGAGGGAAAGGCTGTGGATGTGGTCTACCTTGACTTCAGCAAGGCTTTTGACACCGTCTCCCACAGCATTCTCCTCAAGAAACTGTCTGCTCTTGGCTTAGACTGGCGCACGCTTCGTTGGGTTAGAAACTGGCTGGATAGCTGGGCCCAAAGAGTCGTGGTGAATGGAGTCAAGTCCAGTTGGAGGCCAGTCACTAGTGGCGTCCCCCAGGGCTCGGTGCTGGGGCCGGTCCTCTTTAATATCTTCATTGATGATCTGGATGAGGGCATTGAGTGCACCCTCAGTAAGTTTGCAGATGACACCAAGTTAGGTGCGTGTGTCAATCTGCTTGAGGGTAGGAGAGCTCTGCAGGAGGATCTGGATAGGCTGCACCGATGGGCGGAGGTCAACTGCATGAAGTTCAACAAGGCCAAGTGCTGGGTCCTGCACCTGGGGCGCAATAACCCCAAGCAGAGCTACAGGCTGGGAGAGGAATGGTTGGAGAGCTGCCAGACAGAGAAGGACCTGGGAGTATTGGTGGATAGTCGGCTGAATATGAGCCAGCAGTGTGCTCAGGTGGCCAAGAAGGCCAACAGCATCCTGGCTTGTATCAGGAACAGTGTGACCAGCAGGGCTGGGGAGGTGATCGTCCCCCTGTACTCAGCTCTGGTGAGGCCGCACCTCGAGTGCTGTGTTCAGTTTTGGGCCCCTCGCTACAAGAAGGACATCGAGGTGCTTGAGCGGGTGCAGAGAAGGGCGACGAAGCTGGTGAGGGGCCTGGAGAACAAGTCCTACGAGGAGCGGCTGAGGGAGCTGGGCTTGTTCAGCCTAGAGAAGGGGAGGCTCAGGGGTGACCTTATCGCTCTCTATAGGTACCTCAAGGGAGGCTGTAGCGAGGTGGGGGTTGGTTTGTTCTCCCACGTGCCTGGTGACAGGACGAGGGGGAATGGGCTAAAGTTGAGCCAGGGGAGTTTTAGGTTAGATGTTAGGAAGAACTTCTTTACTGAAAGGGTTGTGAGGCATTGGAACAGGCTGCCCAGGGAAGTGGTGGAGTCACCATCCCTGGAAGTCTTCAAAAGACGTTTAGATGTAGAGCTTAGGGATATGGTTTAGTGGGGACTGCTAGTGTTAGGTCAGAGGTTGGACTCGATGATCTTGAGGTCTCTTCCAACCTAGAAATTCTGTGATTCTATTCAGATTCAACAGCATTTTAAACTCACTCTGCACTGACAAAAAGAAGAAATTAAAAAAAAATGCACAAGAAAAGAGAATAAGAATGCTTATAGAACCAAAGAAACTGGGTTGGAAGGGACCTCAAAGTTCATCTTGTTCCAAATCCCCTGCCAAAGGCAAGGATACTACCCACTAGGTCAGGTTGCTCAGGGCCCCATCCAGCCTGGTCTTGAACACCTCCAGGGATGGGGCATCCTCTACCCCTCTGGGCAACTTGTTCCAGTTCCTCACCACCTTTTTACATGTTAAAAAAATAAATAAATAAATAATTATATATATATATGTGTGTGTGTGTATATATAATATATATACCAACTTGCACAAATATATTTGCACATACAAGAAATGTGGTGAATTAAGGACAGAATTAAAGCCACTCATATCACCCCATTTCCATTTTTTTATCTCATCAGAACTATTTGCTAGCAACATCAAAAACACACAGGTGGGCAATTCCAGAACATTACTGAGCACTTCACAACATGTTAAAATTGAAGCAATCTAGAAAGGCCTAGAGTCACTGAAGGAAATGACACTGTTTTTTCCCTATGCTTTCCCTACTTGCCAAGGGGAAAGGGGAGAGGGAGAAGGAACAGGAAACAGAACAAAAATAGCTGAGAAGAGACAACCAGTTAAGCAGGATTAGTCTCAAGTTTGAAAGGAAGAGGAAAATTTATCTTCCTTCCATTCATATTTTCTCCCTTCTCTTTTTCTCTGATTTTTCCTTTGTTCCTTCTTCCTCTCCTACACACAGACCACACAATCCAGTTGCAGCATACATCCCTGACTCTCTTATCTCCCACTAATTTCCCTTTTTATCCAGCAACCCTTCTTCCAACAGTTAGTGGGCATGACAGCTCCTATTCCCACAGTCTCACTTCTCATTTTGATCTCCTTTATCCCAAGGACAGAGAAGCAGAACAGCACAGAGTTGGAGGATAGTCTCACATCAGTGAGAAGAAAGTGATGAACGCTTTTATAGAAATTTTCCCAGAGTCATTTAAAAAAGTGTTGGGGTACAATGTACCTAAGAAATCTATGAAACTCAACAGATTCACTCATTGCTTTGTTTTAAATGATTTGTGTTTTGATTGGTCATATATTTAACTTCTTTAGCAATTAGTTAAATTAAAAACTAAAGGAAGATAGAATGGATAAGTCCATCATAATTAGATATACAAGGTGGGAGTATCTATGCTTTTATTTACAGAGTATTCAAGACATTAAAATGCTGACAATTCATTCAAATGACAAGAGCTGTAACACGATGTGAAAATGGCAAAACATCAGTCAACTCTCATGTAAAGACTGTAACTGGATGAAGGAAAGCCATTAATTTAATCTAATTTGTCCATTTCTCTCCCCTTGGAAAGAAAACCATACATCTACACATGTCCTCACAGAATACAACAGTTCGAAAAGAAACAAAAAGGAAATTAACAAACCAAAATAAGCCTCCCAGGCAATGTCTGAAAAAGACAATGTTATCCTATGGATCCCCCAATACATTCTCATTAAGCAGAACATACCTCAATTCAAAAATGAAGAGCATAAATAATGTTTTCATTTACAGCTATTTAAAAAAATCTAGATTATTTAAAAAGGATAGCAGTATTTCTATTTTAGACTAAAAATTAGAGACAAACTTACTGAACAAGTGCTTTTGCGGACTAGAAAGAGAATTCATCTTACTTCACAATGTGAGATAATACATTTGCACTAGCAACATTTTTTGTCTAACATCTCCAACAGGATATTAGATTTCTAAAAATGCATCCACACTAGAAGGCCATTAAATTTGAAAATCAAACATTGAAATTTTAGGAAAAGGGGAAAATGATGTTGCCAGTACTTGATCTTTTTCTGCATATATTTTACAAAATATTTTTTCATTTTAAATAAATAGCCACCTGCTGTTTTTGTCCATCTGTAGTGACTGTACCAAAAAAAAAAAAAAGCTTATTCACAAAATGCCTGTGATCATATCATGAAAGAAAGCATAAATTTCATTTTAAAAGTATAGCTGGAGGTTACTTGAAAGCCTTCACCACCACCTTCAGACACTCACAGAGAAGAACATAGGCTGCCAGGATTCTCTGTTACCAGGGCTGTAGAACTCAGTCTGAAAGACTCAAACAAAACAGTTTCTGATGTTTTGTTTAAATGTTAAATGTTAAAACTCAGGTTGCACTGAATTTAAATTTTTCCGTTTGCTAGCTTTGGAGAACTTCATTTCCCAGTCTCACTCTTTAAAACATGCTTGCTAGAGCCATAACTTTTAAAAATGTTTTAAAAGCATTTAGATACCATGTCATATTTGATAAATTCATTTAAAGAAGTCTGTAGAAGGTTAAATGAGCTGGAGACATGAGTTTTTTCAGTGTGCCTCCATAAATTAGCAAAAATCGCATTTAGGATTTCAAATCCATATGGAATTTGATCCAAAATCAAAGCGATGTTCTCTTTCAAAAGACCAGTTATCTTTCCCCACTGGCAATATATGCTGCAGGCTAGATCTTTTGTACGCATATGTATACATCAGCTATCCTGCAAATGAAACCCTCATTTTCCCTGCAGATTGGCATTTGCAATCCTTGCCAAATCTCTGACCTCTGGCACATCCTCCTGCCCTCCCTCCCAGTTGCCCAGGGGTGCTTATAGAAGCTTTGCAGTGCAAGTCACATTGTGCACTGTGCCTGATAACCCCTGCTGGTGATAACAATTCTTTTTATGGCAGCTGCATATGTAAGTGCAGCTTAGAAACAGGAGGAGCTCTGCTTTTGGAGCACCTAGGGCACACTCTCATTTGGGGGCAGGAGAAAGCCTAAGAGGGGGATGATTGTGTCTTTTCCCGCCACTCCCAATTTCACATGCTGCTTGCATCTGTTTATCCAGCCTTTTTGTATTTTTGTAGGCTGGATCAACAGCAAAAAGTCTAAAAGACTCTGAATTATGAAGTGCTTATTAAAAAAAAAAAAAAAGTTACAATGAGGCACCAGCAACAAAATTTAAACAGACTTCACATCATATTAGCATATATAACAAAGACCTGAAATTGAAGTTTAGATGGGCCTCTAGAGAGTTTCTAACTAACTGAAGCTCCAAGCCTCTCTCACTGAAATTCTCACACATTTTTGATGGAAGTATCTCATACCATGTGGTGGTTTTACCGTGCTGGGCAGCTAAACCCCACAACCTCTCTCTCACTCCCCCTCCTTTAGATAAGGAGGGGGAGAAGTAAAGCAAAGAACAACTCACGGGTTGAGATAAGGATAATTTAATTAAAGGGAAATAATTATAATAATTAAATAAAGACTACCATGAACTAAACAATTTAACTAAGGGGAAATAAAAGGGAAAGGGGAAAAAGGGAGGAAAACAAACAAACAAAATAAATGAAAGCGATATGGAAGTGCAGAGGAAAGAAATTACTCTCTACTTCCCACAAATGAGCGATGATTGACCACGTCCTTGAAGCAAGGCCTCAACGCACGCAGCCGGTGTTCGAGAGGAGGACCGACGTCTTCTCAACGAGAGCCCACCCCTCCCCTCTTCTTCCTGTTTCCACCTTTTATTGCTGAGTGTGACACCACATGGTATGGAATATCCCTTTGATTGGTTTAGGTCAGCTGCCCTAGTGATGTTTCTCTCCTCACTTTTTTGCCCACCCCCTAGGAGGGTTAGAGAAAGGCCCAATGCTGTGCCACTGCTGCTCAGCAGTAGACACAACACTGGTGTGATAACACTGCTGTTCCAGCTACAAGTACAGAGTACGGCACTGAATGGGCTGCTGCCGGGAAAGTTAACATTCCAGCCAGACCCAGTACATACCATAACTAAAATCTTGGCCTAAAACAATTATGGTGAAGAGGCCGCATAGCAGGATTGAATATTAGTCATAGTTAGATACTTGATTTTACTATGTTGTTTATTAGTCATAGTTAGATACTTGAATTTACTATGTTGTTTATCTATCTTTAGCATTGACCACACCTCAAAAGCACAAGATGAAACCCACGTATTGAAGTATTTCACAGTTTCAGGTAGACTGTATTTAAATAGTGTTTTCCCCATATATTGTTTCATATATTTTCCCCATATATTGTTTCCCCATATATTGTTCTAATGCTTGAGAGAATAGAATTTATAGGAAAATGTCATGGTAGAAAAAGAATTCAAAGTAATTTTAGACTCACTAATTTTAGACTCTAGCAAAAATGTTGCTGCTGGTTGTCCATACCTCCCACCCCCAAAACAGACACAATTGCACTTATTTTAAGAGTTTCTCCCCAGCTTTACAGGTCCATGTACAAGTAATGTGTTCTTTGCCTGTTATCCCTGTCTTTATATAGATAAAATTTTCATATGCTCCTGCAAAGTAATCATGTTAAATGAAAACACAGAACCAGAATCACAGAATTGTCTAGGTTGGAAGAGACCTCAAGATCATCAAGTCCAACCTCTGACCTAACACTAACAAGCACTCCACTAAACCATATCACTAAGTTCAACATCTAAATGTCTTTTAAAGACCTCCAGGGATGGTGACTCCACCACTTCCCTGGGCAGCCCATTCCAATGCCTCACAACCCTCTCAGTAAAGAGGTTCTTCCTAATATCCAACCTAAAACACCCCTCGCGCAACTTTAGCCTGTTCCTCCTCGTCCTGTCACCAGGCACATGGGAGAACAGACCAACCCCCTGTACTGGGTCTGGCTGGAATGTTAACTTTCCCAGCAGCAGCCCATACAGTGCCGTACTCTGTACTTGTAGCTGGAACAGCAGTGTTATCACACCAGTGTTGTGTCTACTGCTGAGCAGCAGTGGCACAGCATCGGGCCTTTCTCTAACCCTCATAGGGGGTGGGCAAAAAGTGAGAGAAACATCACTAGGGCAGCTGACCTAAACCAATCAAAGGGATATTCCATACCATGTGGTGTCACACTCAGCAATAAAAGGTGGAAACAGGAAGAAGAGGGGAGGGGTGGGCTCTCGTTGGGAAACGTCGGTCCTCCTCTTGAACACCCGGCTGTGTGTGTTGAGGCCTTGCTTCAAGGATGTGGTCAATCATCACTCATTTGTGGGAAGTAGAGAGTAATTTCTTTCCTCTGCACTTCCATATAGCCTTCATTTATTTTGTTTGTTTGTTTTCCTCCCTTCTTTTTATTTTTCCTTTTCCCCTCCCTTTTCCCCTTTCCCTTTTTATTTCCCCTTAGTTAAATTGTTTAGTTCATGGTAGTCTTTATTTAATTATTATAATTATTTCCCTTTAATTAAATTATCCTTATCTCAACCCGTGAGTTGTTCTTTGCTTTACTTCTCCCCCTCCTCATCTAAAGGAGGGGGAGTGAGAGAGCGGTTGTGGGGTTTAGCTGCCCAGCACGGTAAAACCACCACACCCCCACCTCTCTACAACCTCCTTTAATATACTTATAAAGAGTGATAAGGTTGCCCCTGAGCCTCCTCTTCTCCAGGCTGGACAATCCCAGCTCCCTCGGCCGCTCCTCACAGGACTTGTTCTCCAGACCCCTCACCAGCTTTATCGCCCTTCTCTGGACTCTTTTGAGCACCTCCATGTCCTTCTTGTAGTGAGGAGCCCAAAACTGAACACACTACTTGAGGTGCGGCCTCACCAGAGCCGAGTACTGGGGGACAATCACTTCCCTAGACCTGCTGGCCACACTGCTTTTTATGCAAGCCAGGAAGCTGTTGACCTTCTTGGCCACCTGAGTGCACTGCTGGCTCATACTCAGCCGACTATCCACCAATACTCCAAGGTCCTTCTCTGCCTGGCAGCTTTCCAACCACTCATCTCCCAGCCTGTAGCTCTGCTTGGGGTTATCGCACCCCAGGTGCAGGACCCGGCATTTGGCCTTGTTGAACTTCATACCGTTGACCTCAGCCTATCCAGATCCTCCTGCAGAGCCTTCCTACCCTCAAGCAGATTGACACACGCACCTAACTTGGTGTCATCTGCAAACTTACTGAGGGTGCACTCAATGCCCTCATCCAGATCATCAATAAACATATTAAAGAGCACTGGCCCCAGTACCGAGCCCTGGGGGATGCCACTAGTGACTGGCCTCCAGATGGATTTGACTCCATTTACCACGACTCTTTGGGCCCAGCTATCCAGCCAGTTTCTAACCCAACGAAGCGTATGCCAGTCCAAGCCATGAGCAGACAGTTTTTTGAGGAGTGTGCTGTGGAAAACTGTGTCAAAAGCCTTGCTGAAGTCAAGGTAGACCACATCCACAGCCTTTCCCTCATCCACCCAGTGCGTCACTTTGTCATAGAAGCAGATCACATTCGTCAAGCAGGACCTGCCTTTCATAAACCCATGCTGACTGGGCCTGATCGCCTGCTTGCCCTGTAAGTGCCACGTGATGACACTCAAGATAATCTGCTCCGTGAGCTTCCCTGGCACTGAGGTCAAACTGACAGGCCTATAGTTTCCCAGGTCTGCCCTCCAGCCCTTCTTGTAGATGGGTGTCGTGTTTGCTAGCTGCCAGTCGACTGGGACCTTCACCAATAGCCAGGACTGTTGATAAATGATGGTAAGCAGCTTGGCCAGCTCCTCTGACAGTTCTCTCAGTATCCTCAGGTGGGTCCCATCTGGCCCCATTGACTTGCGCACATCCAAGTGCCATAGCAGGTCGCCAACCATTTCCTCATGGATACTGAGGGCCACATTCTGCTCCACATCCTCTTCCACCAGTTCACGGTACTGAGTATCCAGAGAGCAACTGGTTTTGCCACTAAAGACTGAGGCAAAGAAGGCATTAAGCACCTCTGCCTTTCTTCATCTTTTGTAACTAAGTTCCCCCCCACATCCAGTAAAGGCTGGAGATTCTCCTCAGTCCTCCGTTTTGCATTAATGTATTTGTAAAAACATTTTTTGTTGTCTTTGACTGCAGTAGCCAGATTAAGCTCCAGATGACATTGCATGCCATAGCCAGACGTTGCAGCACTCCACTCATGAGAGTGGTGCCACCACATTTCCATGATGGCAACCAAGTCATAGCCTGCCTGCCACACGATGGCTTCCAGCTCCTCCTGTTTGTTACCCATGCTGCATGCATTAGTGTAGATGCACTTCAGTTGGGCCATTGCCTTCTCTCCCAGCCTTGCCATTGTTACCCCTGGCACAGCTCTAACAAGCCTTGTTTCATCCCTGTCCTCCTTCTCACCTAGTTTAAAGCTCTCTCAATGAGCCCCACTAGCTCCTGGCCTAGGATCCGTTTTCCCCTTAGAGATAGGGACCCATCTGTGGCCATCAGGCCGGGTGCCGAGTAAAGCGCCCCATGGTCAAAAAAAAACACAATTTCTGTGTTGGCACCAGCCTCTGAGCCACGTGTTTATCAGGTGGGCTTTCTGTGTGCTCTTTGTACCCCTCCCTGCCACCGTACGGATGGACAAAACCAACAAAACCACCACCTGTACTCCCGCACCCTCCACTAACTGTCCCAGTCCCCTGAAGTCCCGTTTGATGGTCTTCAGGCTTCTCTCTTCAATGTCATCACTGCCAGCCTGGACTATTAAAAGAGGATAATAGTCAGAGGGTTTGGAAGCTTTCTGGCACTGTCCCTGACCCTGGCCCCAGGGAGGCAGCAGACTTCCCTACGGGTAGGGTCAGGCCGACAAATAGGGCCCTCTGTTCCCCTGAGAAAGGAGTTGCCCACAACAATCACCCTTCTTTCTGTCCTGGTGGAGTGGAGTCCACTCAGTCTTGAGGCATGGAGTTGACTTCCTCACCCTAGGCATCCTCCTGGGTAGACTTTCCACCTCTTCCTCAGCTACCAGCCTCTCAAGCTCCAGGGCCTCAAACCTGTTGCGTAAGGGCACCTGGGAAGGTGGGGCCGGTGGGGGAGGGCATCACCTGCGATGTTGAGCAGGGACCTGTTTCCATTCCTCCTCAACTCCTAGGTCCCCTGCCTCTGCCCGACAGCAACAGTGCAGGGAGTCCACCCCCATTTGGGGTGTCTTACCTACCCTTCAGGCCCTGCAGTGAGTCGCTCCACAAGTCTATCTCCCGCTCACGCTCCCTGATATCCCTCAACCTCTCGACCTCCTCCTTGAGTTCTGCTATGAGGCAGACCAGGTCATCCACCTGCTTGCACCTCACACACACAGTCTCTTTGTCCCCCGCAGGTGGTAGCAACAGGCTCAGGCACTCCCTGCACCCAGAGACCTGAACTGCTGCAGTTTTGAGTGGGCAGTCGGTCTGGGTGTGTACAGACTTCCTGGAGAGCGCGCTGTGCCTGGTGGAGACCATTGCAGCTGAGCTAGTGGTAGACCGCTGTTAGATGAGGTGTTCGTATGGGCGGGGGGGAACACTGCCCTTCCTGCTTGCCCTGCCTGCACGAACTGCTGCGCCACGCCCTGTTTGCCCGTCCAGGTTGCCACGCTCCCTAGGGGCAGCTTATGAACGGCCGGGGAGAGGGTGCTGCTTGCTCTGCCTACGCCTCATCAGCCTCTCTCGCGAGGGCTGCTGGGTCCTGGTAGCTCCCTCGAGTGGGCTCGATGCCAGAAAAAATAGCCCTGCCTGTCCGATCCCCCGCTCTGCTGCAGAACGCGTCTGCCCCGGAGCCGATCGCCTCAGCAAGTGGCAGTATTACTCCAACCAGCTTCTCCTGAAGACTTCCTGCAGCTGCTAAGAAAACATTGCATCTTATCAGCCGCAGTGTGTCCAGGCAGCATAAGGAAGATGAAGTAGAAGGAATTTCAAAATGAAGGCAAAAAATTCTTAGCATTGCTGTGGAAACATGAACTCAATAGCTAGGTACCAAGGGGGCTTTCCCGTGACTGTGTTTGTGTACTAAGATAAACTTGTCTCTAAGGTAAAATAGAACAGTCTATGCAGTAGCAAGTCTAATTTGATTGATGAGCTTTCACACAAGAGCTTACATCTTTTCACATACAGAGAGGAACCATACACTTTCAGCATAAATAGGCAGAACAAAAGAGTTCAGTGTGTATATTGGTGTCTATTGTCTGTTGCCAAGAGCTCCATCTCTGATAACGAAGTGATAGCTGAACTCCACATACAATGATAGTTCATAAAAATCCTACAGGATAGTTTAAAAAGCAAAAACAATACCAGTGTTCTGTCACTTTATGACTGTTAGTGACGATTTTAATTCTGTTGGATGACCAGCTATGAAGTATTCTGGGGACTGATATGGAAAGGAAGAAGGAGAAAAAAAGTTGCATCATTTAGATTTAGAAGAGGATCTAGAAACCTCCGTATCAGAAAGGACACACATTGCTTAGAGAGAACTATGAGGAAAATCAAACTATTAAGCACTTTTTTATCTCTTGAACAAAGAGAGGAGAATATGCTGGCAAATAGAGTGAAGATATCAGTGTTTGGTTTCCTAGGTGATTAAACAGTGGAAAGCCCAAAAAATAAAAGAAGAAAAAAAATGAAAAGAGAAAATGATAACAGTAAAAGACATAGAATGTGAAAAGGAACAAAAATCTGAAGAAATCAGCACTCTACTAGTAAACATCTTGAACATACATGGATTACAATGTCGTAAAGTTAGAGTGAGGTGCGGGGGGTGTTATTTTCCTGTTCAAAAAAACACTTAAATTATATTTCTCAAAATAAAACAGACAGCACTGTGCAAATAGACAATCAGAGACAGAGATCCAAAATTCTAACGTTAATGTTATGTGGCACAATTTCTGGGTGACTGGAGACATTCATGTCTTTTTTTCTAATTGCATGTCTGTATGTACAACACAAACATAGTAAATGATGTCAATCTCAGACCTCAAGCATGTCTTGAATATTTAATGTCTACACATTTTTTAGTACATTTTAAATATTGTATTATTATTAAACTGATTTAAACAAACTGAAAATAGCTAAACCTTTTGCAATATAGTTTTAAAGAAAAGAATTCTTAAATTAAACCCACAGAAGACCATGTGACCTATGAAGTCATATTGAGACAAAGGACTGAACTATTAACAGAATGTTTAACTAACATTTTTTTTATGCCCATTAGGTGTATTTCTGATTGGTAGTAAACACAATTTTAGAGTAATATTAAAACAACAGCTATCAGGAAATGTTTCAAGTTTTGAAGCATACCATGAGGGCAAAATTACAGTATCATGATTGCCTCTTTCACCATCTCACCTCTTGGCCTGATGCCCACAGGGACAATTTTTGACCCTTCATTTCTATGAACTTAATTTACGTCCTGACACATCTGAGCAGAACAGGGGAACTAGAGAGGATACCTGCCAACTTGAGCTAACTCTCGAACAACATTTAAGAACCCTAGGTTTCTGCCGTCATCTTCTTTTGCATGTTCTTTTTCCTTTCTACTTTATTCCCCGTTTTTCCCTTCTCTTCTTTTTTTTGATCTGAATATAAGAAAAAAACTGGCTCCACACCCACCAACTCTCTCTGAATCAATAAGGTGAATTTCCTTAACTTTCTTCTGCTTTGTCATACCACTCCAAATCGTAGAAGTAAGGTTAAGAAGTGGTCTTAACCTTCCTTTAACTTAGGAGGATCACAATCCAATGGCAAGAACAACTCTAGATTTATCTCTAAATTTCTCCTTTTCCCCGAATATTATATTGTTAAATCTCTCTCTAAAACTTCTGAGTAGGTTTCTTTCCTTCCCCCCGCCCCCCTTTTTTTAACGAGATTTTTTTAAGTTTTCTTCAGATAAATTGAAATAGAAATACAGTGAATATATATTTACAAAAATGTATTTTGACTTTCATGTGTCTTTTTCTCTTTTTTTTTTTTTTTTTTTTCCGTACAAAAGCTAGAGGATGTTAAAAGTGGCTGTTGCCATGCAATTAAAAGGGCTGAGACATCTTTACTTGAAAGTTACTCATGTTTAACTGTTGAATGTTGCACACCATCAGAATAACCCTGACTTTTTGGAACTACCTGTTCATGTATAATTACCATAACTGACAATTATTCATATAAACTGCTCACACTATAAAAAACAGTAATGCCCAAAAGCATGCCCCCACGGCACTGCAATTTTTTGCATCCACTCAGGCTCACCCGGAGATTTCCTTTCTCTTAATGTCTGATTGCTTCTTTCATATACAACTTGATTTTTCAGCCATTCTCTTTCTTTCTTCACAAATCTTAATAACTCTTTATCAAAATATCTTCCTTAATATAATAAAGCTACATGAGCTATCATAGTGATTATGGGCTCAGCACGCTGCTCAGCAGAAATTAAAATACTCCCTTTTGTGTTCCTGTGTTTGACCTAGAAGATGAAAATCCAGTTCAGAAGACAGATCTGTAGGAGGTACAGTTTATATGATGACAAACAAGTTAGATTCGAGGAAAAGGTAGAAAAACTAACATGGGAATAGGACAACAAGCAATCTCAAGCTTAGAGATCTGGAGGGGATAAAGAGAACCATCATCTTCCTGTGTTGCAATTATGCATGAAAGACATTTTTGGAGAACAGTATAAAGTCTCAGATAATAAAGCTTTAGCTGTTTATAAAAGTAGACAAAAAAATGTGTTCTACAAGAAAATCACATGAGCTCTGGAGACCTTCCATGTCATAAACACATAATACAACATGAAGATTTTTGTCCTGCTTATTGTCAGAAAGAATGCTGCATTTTCAAATTTCAAAATCACAAACACCATGCAAAGTGGATTTAAAATTAAGAAATATGAATTTATGAACTCTCCAGTACACCTAGTCTTTAAAAATATTTTAAAACTTTATAATTTACGTTCTTGCTCTCTCTTGAACAAAATTTCCCACTGTTAACAATTTAATAACGATATTCAAAATATGATGGTTACTCAAGTCTTTTAAAACTTCATGCCTATGTACCTAAATATAGTTTCAACAACCTGTTCACCCACATGTTAATGCATTACTTTCTCACTCATTCAAAATTAACAAAGATAGAAAGTGTTTTTAAAGTGAGAAAGCATCATTTTCTCTCTCCTGTAAAATAATATCAGATTTCATCTCATACAAATGATTCTGATAATAATGCTAACATATAAGGGGTTGCTATCAATAGGCAGAAAGACACTAAAATTAGTACCTTTATTTATTCAAGATTTTTTAGTTGTATAGGTCAGCTGGAAATTCTCAGTAATGATAATGCCCATGTCTGATACCAATTAGGCCTCCCTGGATCAAGATTTTCAAGAAAACTTGTAAAGAAACTTTGCCTTTGAAGTCAGTCTTAAGACAGCAGCACATCCTTACCAGTAGCCTAGCAAGTAGCCTAATCATTCATTTTTGTGAGCCAGGTTAAAAACACTTTCTGAGTTTTCAGTCTTATCTTCAGTCTAACATTAGAGAGAATGAAGGGATAGATGTGCTACCATTACTAATCTTGAAGGAAGAGAAATTACTAATCTTGAAGGAAGGGTAAACAAAACTGAGATTATCATGTGAAATATTATTCTCTCACCCCCCAATGCTGGACCTTATTAATGGCCAACACAAACTGGTTATCACCCTCTTGGGCCATTTCTTGTATGCACCAGTGCAGAAGCAGTCCTTCAGAGGACAGCTTCAGCAGACTTGGCAAAAGAAGCATCATAAGCCATCAAACAGCTACTTCCTAATTCTGCAGAAAGTCAAAAAAAACAACTCCACCCCCTACTTTTTTCCAATATTAATAGAGATTCATTGAAAATTGTAAGCACATAAACCTTCCTTAATGAGGTAGACGCCATAACATTCACTTAAGTAATCGTCTCTGAATTATTTTCCCCAATAGTAACAATGTGCTTCATATTTAATTTTTTTTATTATTATTATTTTTACAAGACACTTAGGCCTATTAATTACAATAAGAATTGAGGCTTTAGAATTATGTAAATTTTTAAAAATCTCTTTACACAGCAGCAGATGATATTGGTAAGATATCACATATATAATAAAATGTTTCCAGTTATGTCTGTACAAATGAAAATTTACTATTTTCTTGGAGTCATGGGGTTAAAGTGGTTGATAGGATGAAATGTTCTGGACTTCAAAATTGTATTATCATGGAATTGCTAAAATGTATTTAAATACCTCAGGAGACCTAGCTGATGTGAATAGAAAGTACACTGCCACTTCATTTCATTTCCTAGCTCTGCACAGTAGCAGTCGGTTCTGCAACATTTTTCTCTTTTTTCTGTTGACTGGCACATGGAAAGACCCACTTCATCCTTAGACGTTTCACTCACTGTATCATTTTTGATTGTGCTGAAGCAAGGTGCAGTGAAAGTGCACAGAGGTAAAATCATATCTGGCTACTCTGTGACTCTCACTTTTTCTTTCCCCTAATACCACAGTTGTTTTTTTTGTTTTGTTTTGTTTTTTTCTTTCCCCCTCCCATCCCATTAGGAAAATGTACAAACTGTATCTCTTTAGCAATAATTTTGGGACATACAGTATAGCTTTACTATTTCTTGATTTCTTTTCTTAAAACGAAATTGTAGAGTGCCAAGCTATGTGCAACAAATTTTATTGCCTGAAGTAATTCTCAAGAGTAAACAAAGTGATCATGCACAATTTTTTTTTTTTTGATATCAAATACAACATATCAGAAAGCCTCAGCACATGTAACTCTTTATTTATTTATTTATTTATTATTGCATCCTTGCGTTTACCTAACTAAAAACAGACTCCTCCAGGAAGCAATTCAGAGCATAAACCTAACTTAAGTATTTTCCTCAGGAGACACTTTGTTATGACTGAGGCCTTAGTCATAGGTCTAAAGAAGGGTAAAATTCTCAAAATAATGAGGTCTTCAGAAATATCTTCAAATATCCTGTAGTGAGAGTTGTAAATGCCACAATCCTGGAAATGGCTATACCAGAACACAGAAAAAGGAAAAAATCTACACAAAGCTCAAACACCAGAAGTAGATGCTGTCCAAAAATACATCTTTGCACTTTATCATTGTTCTCCAGCATCATCTATAATTGATGGCACTGATCTATGTCTTTGCATATTTCCTAAAGGTGGATCATGATTTCCTGACGCTTCTGGCCTTACAGATTTACAAACTAAAGAAGAGGATAGAACTAATATTTTTATGTTTTTACTGCTTTTAAGTGTGAATTTTAGATGTAACGTTTCAGTTGTTAACCCATTAATCTTAACATTTAGTTATAATTCTTTAAAGTTCAAATTTGTTTGTTTTCTTTTTTCCCTTATGATTGTGGGGTTTTATATTTGAAATGAATCTTATGATTGGGTAGCGTTGTTGAAAAACAGCTGCAGGCAAGATAAACCGTGATATAGCACAGACTGTACATAATTAATGAATGACTGAGGACAGTGACACCATAACTGCCATTATTCTAAGGCTGGGCTACCTGACCTAGTGGCGAACAAGAAACAAAACAAAATTAAAACAGAAACATTTGCAGGAGGAAAAAATATTGGTCTCCTTTCTGTAGAAAGTATCAAGAAAGCTTCAGTTCCTCAATCAAGCCATTTCACAGCCAGCCACATGTCCTTTTATTATATTTTCAATGAAAAATGCATGTATATTAATCCTCAGTTAGAAGAATAAACAATACAAACTTATAAAACAGATCAGAGAACCCTATCATACAAGTATTATGCATTCGAGACTACAACTGTTTCAAAGAATGGATTATGTTAGCCACGTTTATGTGAAAGATGTTTTGCATTGTATTATAAGAAATTTTCTGACTGTATACACATTTTTAAATTAGAAGTTTTGAGCAACACTTACTAGCGTTTTCTAAGCAAAAGTCAATTCCTTCCATGAAGGGAAGCACACGTACATTACAAATGGCAACTTTTTAAGGTTATTAGAACAAGTGTCCCAGCATGTTTTACCCTGTAGACTTCTATGCACTTGCTAGGTTACCAAACCTCAAAAAAGAAATGAAAAACATCTTCAGAACTATTGAACACTACACACAGAGACAGTAAATAAATATACTTTATCATCATTCACTGTCAGGGGACAGTGGGCTAAGCAACAACATCCTACTTACGAATTCTTTAAAATATTCTTAAAGCATTATAATATACTTTTTAATTATTATTTTCTCTCAAAATAGTACTATTGTGATTTTAAGAACTAATGATCTGATTTCTCCTTTAAAGTTTTGCAGCTAATTTGGCTTACTGGGATATGTCCTCACTAAAAATAAAACATACATATATGAATACACATAAATCCCCTGTTTCTATACCCATGTCCAAATACACCTGCAGGTAAGATAGCAAAAAAATAAATTAAAAAAAAATAAGTACAATAAATACAAAAAATTCAATAAATTAAATAATGTTACATTCCTCATCTGTTTTTCTATGGATATACTATATATTATACATTCAAAAATATGCAGAATATCTCTTAAAGAGTGAATCATGACTATTTCACTGATACCCTTCCATGAAAACTGGCCCCATTTTCCATCTTGCAAGGAAAATGCCCAAATATGGCTTAATAAAATCATAAGATTTAGGATATAAATATCAAGTTACCTGACAGAAGGAGGAGCTGTCAACTAAATGGAAATAAACCACAAATATAAACATATATACTCTTAAATTGCACATATCGAGGACAAATTTAAATATTCAAACCATATTTTCATACTCTAAAGTAATCATGTTTCCTATATTTAATTTGTTTCAGAATTACTGTTTATAGAAAATATATAAATAGAGTTATATTTCATTCTAAATGGCCCTTATTTATTCCAAGGATAAGTTGACTACAAGAAAGCCGAATCCATTTTTTCAGCCCTCCCATGGAAATTCACATTTTTACTACCAGTAAATGATAGTACAATGTTGGCTTACTGTGTTATATATGTTTGAAGAAATATATGTGTCTTCTTAGGCCAGAAGAAAGGATGGAGACCAAATGTGGGTTAGGCAAGAAAGGGAATGACTAAGGCACTGTAAGGCATGCTTTAAGGTACTTAAGTATTATCACTGAACGACAATATGCAACTCTAAGAAACTGTGTTCAATGGATACAACTAGCATAAAACTACAGTAGAAAACCACAGCATTTGTAGCCTCAGTGAGGTCAGTAACAAGCTTATCTCTACCCACAATGGATTTTTTTTTTCTCATTTATTTTATTTATATATCAGATTGAACAGAATATCGCATGGACTTGCATGTCATATTAACGCATCTAGCCCATTTTCAAATTATACATGCACATGATAAACTGGTAAAAGTGACCTGAAAAGTCACTAGAAAACTTTCAGAGTCAACATATCACTGATGTTCTCCCTGGTTTGCACACCCTTGTATTTATTTGCCCTTGAATATTTCTTTCTCTAGATCTGCCTTGTTTACATGGAAGATTACAGTGCTGTACATCCACATGTTGAAATGTAGAATGAATAGTGTATTAAACTCACACCATCATAGTATTTTAATCAAAGGATATATAGACAAATATACCTAACAATGCCATTCATTCTTCATGTATGCAACAGCTAAGAAATGAAGAAAAAATGTGTATACACAGTATTATTCTAGTAGCAACCTCCCAAGCTAAACAGTTGCATTGCATATCTGAGTTTTACTTCACCATTTTGAAGTCTACGTGTATGGGAAGTAGGGAAGATTAGAAAATTGCTACATCTTGGATAGAAAATTGTTACTTTATTGGAATTTCTGAATACTGTGACTGAAGAAGACATTTTTATTTTATTTGCTCTCTTTTTCTTTGCTTGTTGCGGGAATCTACCCTGAAGAGCTAAGGATGGTCTTCGGTCTATCTGTCTTGGGCTGAATGCAATAAACTCAACTCTATGGGTTATCAAAATCAATAAAAAATATAGATAAGTAGTCCTTTGGTTGCTCCGAAGACTAAAAATAAGTGGTGTTTAACAGGAATAACCAAATTGATTTATTAATAGGAATAGGAATAACAATTAGGAATAACAATTAATATAACAATAATAGGAATAATATTAATAGGAATAACCAAATTGATTTACATTTTGACTGTTAGTGTTAGGTCAGAGGTTGGACTTGATGATCTTGAGGTCTCTTCAAACCTAGAAATTCTGTGATTCTGTGATTTAAGCAACAGCTATAGGCAGAAAAGTGGATATGAAGAAAAATTGAGATATTGATCTGCATTTTGGTATTTGGATCATATTCTGATATACAGAATACTGATAACCAGGAATTGTTGCACCTGACTATTTCTCATTCAGACAGAGGTCAGCAACAGCATGAGTATAATCATGGGAAGAAAGATTCATGACAGCCACAAGAAGGCTTATCCCTTAACTAATGTCATCTGCTCCAGTACACCCATAATTAATCTAATACAATTGTAGTATTTAAACATTATAGGTAAAGTTAAAAAATATTGGTACAATCTGAAGTTATCATCTAGTTATGACACCTGCAATCTGAAAGAGTATATTGTTTTTTAAGCTTCCTAATTAAAACTCCTTTCTCCAAAAGGTAAAATGAAATTTTCAATTTTCCCTCCCTCCATTCCTTGAGTTTCTCTTCTGATTTTTTTGTTTTGCTTTGAATATTCTTCTTTGCAGTTTAGTGGCCCATGGTTATTTCACTATTGAGACCGTACACTTGGCAACATCATTACCTTCCTATGTGAAACAAATAGTAGTATTTATCTTCTTTTGTAAAATAAATATTTACCTCAACTTTACAAGCAATTTTTTATTTGCACTGTTAATATAGTCTGAATAAATATATTATAATATGTATATATGCATATATATATATATATTCAGATTAAAAAGCAGTATGAGATACAAAGTGTTTTTTCAGTAGTTTTTTTTCAGGTTACACCCCAAAATGTAAGAGAAGAGCTCAAAGGTTTACCACAAGATCATAAACATTGGTGTTCATTACACAACTGGAAATCAGTATTCCAAAAAATAAAATAAATGAATACAAATTCCTAATTACATAAATATATTCCTTTGTAATCATTTTTTTGTTTCACATGCTTATTTCAGAAGATATATCTCTACTGACATACCATCATATTGATTTTAATATGAATTTGGCTTAAGGCATTATATCATATTTTCAGAATTCATTATAAATAATGATTGGTTTGAGCATGCATTACTTGTGCTTTATGATGACTACATTTAATGGGACTTCAGTTTCTATAATCAGTTATTTCAGTTCCTATTATCTTGCTTATCCTAGAGGTTTCTCTCCTGAGGCAATCAAGATAAAGAGGTATTTTGGTCCTCAAAGGGCATTGTTCCTGTAAAAAGGGATCTATCAATGATGATGATATTGCAAGCATGTACAAAGCACCTATCACCATAACGTCCATGCCAATTTTTTGAAATTTAAAAGTAAAGCAAACAATACTTTTTCAAATTTGAAGATCGATTACCAGTTTACCTCTTTAAGCTTTGCCAATACTCTTAGAAAATTATCTTCAGTATTCCATAAAACCACGAACAGTCCAATGGACTACAAATAAAGACAAGTCAAGCTGGTCAGGGCCTTTACTACACATGGCAAACACACTTGTATTCTGAATGTTGAACAACCATGAGAAAGAAAAGTTCAGAAAAAAAAAAAAAAAAGAAAAAAAAAGGAAAAAAAAAAAGATGCTTGTCCTTTTCTCTTGCTGTCAGAAGACTAGTAACTGTTATGACAACTGTACATTAAGCAGACTAATCTACATGCTTAAGCCTACAGAAGTACTGTTGTACAGATTGCTATTGCTAGAGTAAAGGATCAGCAACTATGGAATAATTTACATTTCAGAAGTGCAATTTCTGGACTAGATGACAGTAAAACAGATAAATCTGTTATAATAGTTGTTGCCCTCAAATTTCTTTGTCATAATAACATGTTTCTCATTGAGTATAAAACTTTGCCAGACATTTAAAATATTTCTCTTCGGTGATTAAAATGGTTTCTATTTAATTTCAGGTGAATTTAAAATAGGAAAAATGCCGTTATTAAGATATATCCGGAAACCACCTGAACATTGATCCATCTGACCATTCAATTATATCTTTGCAGATGAAGAATAACTCCTAAAGAAGTTTGTCTAAGAAAGGCCCAGGACAATGTGCCTTTCAGTTAGAAAATCTAATTTAATACTTGTATTTAAGGTGCACTGTAATTCGGACAGGTAAGTAATAGATGTGAAGAAAGCAGTGGAAGAAACTTTAATCATAACATATAATAATACAGAATCACAGAATCACAGAATTTCTAGGTTGGAAGAGACCTCAAGATCATCGAGTCCAACCTCTGACCTAACGCTAGCAGTCCCCACTAAACCATATCCCTAAGCTCTACATCTAAACGTCTTTTGAAGACTTCCAGGGATGGTGACTCCACCACTTCCCTGGGCAGCCTGTTCCAATGCCTCACAACCCTTTCAGTAAAGAAGTTCTTCCTAACATCTAACCTAAAACTCCCCTGGCTGTTTGTATAATAACAATACAAATGTTATTATACATATAAAGGTTGGACTAGATTATCTCAGAGATCTTTTCCAACCTAAATGATTCTATAAACAATATATTATTCTTCGAACTCTTTCAATAATTTTATAGGAGGTTTGAGTGAGCTTTGAATAGGAGGCACACGAACAAACTTTGCCTTTTTCACACTAGACAGCCCTTCTACCTCTTGTGATCCTTCCCAAAGTAATAAGCAGAATAACCTTATCAGGGTACAGACAGCCAGAAAACCATGCTGTTTTCTGATCACAGGTAATAAGACCTTTTAGATTCAGGTTGCCTGATCTTGATTATAAGCATACAGTGTTTTCCTACATTTGAAATCTATGTGAAATGTGAATGTGAAACCATGTGAAGCCTGTGAAACTGAAGATGGGATGCTGTTGACTTTAAAACACCAGCTACTGAAATTTCATAAAGATTTTTTTTTCCAACAAAAATAGATTAAGGAAAGAAAACTGGTATTCAAAAGCAGATCAAGAAAAAGTTGGACTAGATGGTCTTAGAGGTCTTTTCCAACCTAAATGATTCTATGATTCTGTGATTAAATCTTTGAGCATGCTTTGTATTAACAGTTGCCTAGCAGAATTTAGTGATTCATAAGGAAACAATAATTTGATAAATATGTATGTGTAGATCATATAGACTATTAAATTTTAAATACATTGCCTACACTTCAGTTTCTTCAGTTTTATAAAAAAAGAGATTTTCAAATTTAAGTTAAAAGAATATGGACCTCATATTACTAGTTAATTATTTCCGAATATTATATTACAGTACATAATGAGAAAACAACAACATACAAAATGGCTCACCATTCAGGGTCACTGGGGTTATCCACAGACTAATATTATCATGAGTTTTCATTTGTTAATGACCTTAATTTGTATGCTGACATACTAAGCTCTCTATACAATAAACGACAAGTAAACGATGTGTCACTTTTTTTATCCCTCAGACTGAAATATTTCAAGATATTACGGGGCTAGGAAAATATCCCTCACACTGCTAAAAATTTAGTAGTTAATTTGTTGTCCTTATTCAGGCAATATTACAGTAGTTTTATACAGCCATCAAACAACATAGTGGGATTAAAATGACCCAAAGGAGAACATAGAAAAACAGATTGTGAAGTAGTCATGGGGTAAAACAAATGAGATGATTTGATAAGGGGAGGGAAAAAAAAAAAAAAGTAGCAAAAGTCATGCCCAAGAGCAATATTTTAAAGAAAATAAAGCATAACTTGTTCAAGCAAGCTGGAAAACAAATGGAGACAGTACACAGAAAGAATAGAGACTGTCTATTATTACCCTGCCATCTAAATATTCACAGACCTGAGTAAAATAGACGCCATGTGAACTGAAAGAGATCAAGCTAATTATTACTGTACTGAATAAAATGTAAACCTGATAGATAGAGATGATACTCTCTACTCTTTACTTTAGGAGCTACAAAACACATTTTTGTTCACCAGATTTTCAGTCATGTCTTTTCAAGAGAAACCCTCTTCCCAAGCAACCTGCCCTCCTTCTTGACTGAGACTACTGCTGATATTACAGCTGTAGATATCTAAAATATATTGCCATACCTTACAACAAAACGAAACACTCCTGATCAATTTTCTTTTTTTATTTTTATTTTTTTCCCTCCAAGATACAACTATTACCTATGACGGGTACAATTACTCTTGATAAAAGTAGCAATTTGAAGTACCATGTTTAGTTACTAGAGGCTAACTACAGGCTGGAAACTGAAAAATGTAAGTTATGAATTTTCACTCAAATGCAATCATTTCTCTTATTTGAGTTTTTAATTCTCTTCTTATCCTTTACATTTTACAAAGCTATAATCAATTGTTATAATTTTGCATGTTATCATTCTGGGCAATGCAAAAATAGCATTGAATGTTCTGTAACATTCCTGTCTGAGTTAACACTGGCTTGAACTAATCTGCCCACAGACGTTTATGAAGTTTCAACAGAAAAATCTATGTGCACTCCTCTGACATATATTAGGTAACATTACAAACATAGTTCACTTAACACAATACCGACCCTGCTCTTTTAAGCTATTTCCAAACAAATAATTTATTTTCAATGTTTTAAGAATAACAGCAGCATTTGATCAAATAACATAACTTCAACTTACACAAACATCCTACCAAAAACTATTTTTCACAAAAAAACATTTATCATTTTACCATTGACCCATTTAATCTGAATTGCCTAATATTATTATTGTGTTGTTTTCACAATATTGGCACCAGTGCTTCTTCTATCTAGGTTAAACATCATGGAATGTGGAGGAAATATAAATGGTAGCAACAACAATGAACAAGAAATAATTTCCCATGTTTTAGAGCTGCATTATAATGCGTAATAGACTTTTTAATAACATGAAATGATACTGATTTATAAATCTCTAGAATGACATCTGAAAAGAACTTAGGCTGGTAAAAAACCACAAATGGCAACTAATGTATCTTTTACGTTGGCTGTGTCAGTGATTTACTATGTTGTCTGCAATGCTAAATACACATCATAAATCCCTCCAACAGAAGCCTTATTATATTCATCCATCTCTTCCCTATGAGCCAACAATTTCTTCTTTCATAAGCTTTATTGTATAAAAAGGAACTCATTAAATAAAATAAAATGCAGGCTAAAGCCAGTGATCTTACATTAACCTAATGAGAACTTTATCTAAAGAATGCATACTGGAGATACCCTGTGGTTATGTTATTGTTAAAGACTATTTATTGAGTGACAGTGGGCAAGCTCTTTATGGAAGATAAAATGACACAGAGCTCTTCATAAGACTACAATAACTGATCAGTTCTCTGCTTCTGTAAAACCTATTGTATACAGTCTATTAAATAATACAAATTGTAAAGAAAGATCTCAACAGTTTGCAAACGAGCATGACTATAAAGAGGGATCATTTATTGAGTGAGAAAATATCAAGTAATTAGAAGAGAAAAGCAAATGCAAACTTAATGGACAATTAATATCAGTGTGAAAAGTCTCTCCTTTCAGTCAGTTGACAATGAATTGTTACACGCTCAGACCATTTAAGTCCACATTTGGTGCTTTAAAAGTACCCCTTCCACTGTTTAGCACATGAGCAATTACAGTAGAACACTGTGATGGGGACATGCTTTGATTCACAGAAAGCTCTCACCAGTTACTGTCCTTTGAAGACAATGTCATCAGCCTTTGGAAGAATGACTCCAAAATTAATCTCTCATAATTTTTTCTATGAAAACAAGCAGTTCAGCACCAGAAACAATAACCAAATTTCTTTTTTTCACATCAATTCCCAGGTCACTAATCTGAGCATCTCTTTCCCTTCGGTTTGTTGAGAGGTTTTTTGTTGTTGTTTTTTTGGGGGGGGGTTGTCTTTTTTTTTTTTTTTTTTTTTTTTTTTTGATTGGTTGGTTGCTGGTGGTGTTTCCTTTTTTTTTTTAGCCTTGCAGATAGAGGCATAGGTTGTTCCTCCAACTCCTACCTTGGGTATTTTGGTGTGTTATATTAATAAAACAGTTCTTAGTCTGTCCTACAGCATGCACAATCACTTCTTGCATGCAATCTCATTCCTCAGGTGGAAGTTAGCTAGGACTTACTAAGATTAAACAAGAAAGCAGCTCTCTTGCATAGATGACAATAGTGCGAAGAACATAATTTGGAAACAAACTTGGCAGAGGAAAATTGAACAGAAAATTAAGTCTGAAGTGTAGTTTAATGAATTCAGCGTTAATTATCAAACAAAACACAGAACAATTTAACCTTATATGATCATCCACAAGTAAGAGGATGAGAACAGAAGTAGAGGGGAAAATTTACAACAGATGAAAAGACATTTTACCTATTTTCCAACCTGAAGGCACAGTGCAAGTTATCAAGAAGTGCTAAAAAGCAGACATCTGAAGTAAGGCCACCTGCCTCCACAGTCTTATACAAGACACAAAAATGGATGAAGCCTTGAAACTAGGTGATCATCCAGTGATGCAGTTTTGAAAGGTCACTCACTGGGGAAGATGGGAGGAGAAGGCATTAGCCTTACCGATACCAAGCAGATGTTTGGGCAAAGGGATGTTATAGGGAAATGAACATTAATCACTTTATATGTGATTTATCATCTAGAACAGGAAGAGAGACAAGTGCACCATGAGACAGCTGAGAGATTGGCTTGCCCCTAAGTAGACTGGAATTTCTGATAGGCAATTAAAGAAAAAGACAAGTTAGCCACCTTCTGCTTTATATGTATTTAGGATATTTGGATCCTATGTTCTTGGTTGAAATCTGTACTACCTACTTGTTTTCTCCATTGAATTCCTTAGGCTGCTGAGGCAGCTGGCAGCGCTAGGAAACACAATTCCTCCATTGCTAATGCATCTGCTTTTGGTGATTTTCCAAAAGAATGCTGCACAGCTGCCTTTGCTTGGCAAGATTGACTTTTTCGGGAATTTTGAATCAGAACCAGATGACCAGGAATGTATGTGTGGCATTTAAATCTCATCACTTACTTAAAAAAAAAAAAAAAAAAAAAAAAGAGAGAGAGAGGTCTACACATATCCTTTAAAAATTGATTTTTTTTTTTTTTGCTTTTATTTTATATCTGTTTCAGAAGGATAAATGATATACTTCACTGAAGGAGAGGTTTCAAGTTTACTTTTAACTACATGCAGCCAGGAGTTACTGGAAAGGAGGTTTGATGGCTATACTGCAGAATAATTTTGATTTGTTAATGCAGAGTTGTTAATTGAAAAGAAAATTAACGATGTTTTCAGCAGCGACAGCAAAGCAATTGCTTCATTCCTTAAAAATGGCTTCCTACTACATTCCTACATGAAAACAAAAACCAATCTTAGCGTTTTATGTATCAGTATTTAACTTAGGGTGTTTGGGATCTTTTTTGTTATTATTATTTTCTTAATAACCTCAGAAAGATGGTAACTTCTGACATTTTCTGAAAAGGATAAAGACATCTCATCACTGCAGCTCTTGAGGTTAGAAGCATATTATAGGACATTTCCTTTTCTTAAAAAAGGGTCTACATTTCTTTAAGTGCTTATCCTGCCTGTGTCAGACAACCTGTGGCTGTCACACAATGCCTTTGTGTGAGGGTCATGACAGCTCACTTAGTTCCTGACTGGAGCTTTGCTCCAGATAAATTATTCTAGAAGTCTTTTTTTTTTTTTTTAATAAAAATAATAATAATAATAAATTAATAAAAATAATAATAAAAATAAATAAATCTATTAAATTGTGCATGTTTTCCAGTGGAAGTGAGGAAAAAAAAGTAAGTTTTTCTTGCACAAAGAACATCATACCAAAATTTTTCATGTATTCCATCTTTCTGCTCATGCTTTTACCTTCCCACTTCTGCAACAAAGGAAATGTCCTGATAATTCCAAAGGGGTTTAAGCCATGCTCTTACTTTAGTTTTCTATATAACTTCTTTCTGTATGTTGCTTGTTATTTCTCTCTGCTTTGCATGCCCTGAATCGTAAAGACTAAAGACTGATACTAAATATCAAAAGTATGCATTTACCAATAGCATGTAGTATTAAAACAAAATGATTGTAGCTTTGCCTTGTCTCTGAAGCAACGGAAGAACTACAGCACTTAGTAGATCCTGAGTTTCTATCTATGGCATAAACAAGTACTCAAATTCTATGTGTATAACTGGAATTTTTAATATACATGATTGATTCTAAATCATGAAAGCAAAACAATGCATGTTGACAACACGTCACTCACTATCATTCTGTCTCATATTTTCCTTATAAATCTGTCTATATTATACAGCAATGCATGGGAAGTCTTGGTAACATTCTTCCCTTAAGCCCCAATGCTTACATAACACATCTCAGACTTTTTTTTTTTTTAATTTAGAAAGATTTAATTCTGTTAGAATTGCTAGAAAACTACCATTAAAAGGGATATAAGAGGTTTCAAGTACCACAATATCCAACTTTCAGTTGCTGTTCAATCTGACCTTCCCACTATTCCACCAAAAAAATATATATATATATTTCAAGAACTCCTGAAAATCTTTAGCTTTATTATAGACATGTTACAATTCTATTTGATAAATACTTTAACTGTGTATCTGTCACACACAGAGGTATCTTTGCTATATTTCTCAGAATTTACAAAACAAAGCTAAAATCATAACACAGTTATACATTCTGCTGTGCCACAGATTACGAACACTCTCAAAAGAGAGGCGGGGTGCAAAATTGCTACATAAAATTTCAGTTCAAGGCACCCATGCCCCCAAACGACTTAATAAGAACAGCAAACTTTATTGCACTTAAATGAATTTTTAAAAGGAGGAAATAAAACACCTCATCTCCCCAAACAGGAAAGCTAAGATTGGGAATAGAAAGGGGAGTGATTCACTTACATAAATTTAAAAAAAAATAAAAAAAGTGAAGTCCAAGCATGTAGGTAATAAATAAACTGAACAGAAATCAACACAACAACATTGTTCTAAGTGTGTGCTTGCTGACTGTCATTTGTCTCTCAAATAACCTCTTTCCTTGACTGCCTTCACTTATTGCAACTTGTTCTCCATAAATAAAAGACAATGATTGCTGGGACGGGGATTCTCTCTGTTTTATCATTTCCAAAGTTCTGGACACAGCAAACTCCTAATTCCTGACCCATAGGTGCTATTGCAATAAACATGAGCAGTAAGAGAAGAGCCAGCAATCTAACATACAACAAAAACTGCAAAGCCCAAAGTGCACATTTTAAAAGTATGTATGATTATCTTTGCCATTAAGATATGCTTGTTCTCTAATATCCAGGAATACTACTTCATGAAAGTCTAAGAGTACTTCTGTTTCCAGATATCACACGGGTTTTCTTGAACACTAGCACAAATAAGTTCTTCGAGTATCACATTTGAAGTTTTCTCACAACTGCTTTTATGTTGGTTTACCACATGCTCAGGACAGGATTAACCTTACCTAACCTTAGGCATGTACGGCACAGTTCAGTTGCCTGCACCTGAACCTCAGCTGCTCTGTTAGTCAAAGATAGATGCTTCCAGAAGCCAATTAGTCTCATTCTAATGTAGATATCTCAGATATCAGTGTGTCCTAAAAATGCCTCTCTCCCTCGATTTGCTTGAAGAACAACAAAGTATAAAGAGCCCAAGCATACATGTCTATTTCATTACATCTATGTGCATTAAAACGAATCCTTATCCAGAGAGGCTAACATTGCTCAAGGATTTACTAGCTGTTTAGAGATCATTTGTAAACAGTAAAAAGGGATCATCACAGCACAACTGTGTTATCTAAGCAGGAAAAACACCATGTATTCCTATAGTTCCACTGAGAAAGAAACTACAAATAGTGACCTTCTGCAACGACCTCCACGTGAAATACATGTATTTGTTTACTTAAATGCATTATCAAAGAGCTGCAGCTAACCAACTGGTAAATTTTTCACAAATGGGAAAGGAGCAGGATTATTTGCTCAAATATAGAGTTCATGAGAAGGTGTAAAAGCACTTTTATGAATCTGCTTTTCACAACTTTCCTGTGAAAAGTAGATTATGACAGTTTTACAGATGGGTACATTTATGTATAGAAATATGAAGTGTAAAGCCTAGCTAACAGGGCAAGTTATCAGCAAAGCTAGGTAAGTACCAATTTTCCTTTCTGTCCTGTTCTCTGAATGCTATGTGATAATGACTTTCTGGAAAGGATATTTAACAGAATCTCTCTTAAAAAACTAAATAGACAGAAAGGTTAAAATAATACTATTAAAAAAAAAAAAAAAAAAAAAAGCAGCCAGCATTTCCCCTCTCCAAGTTTTAATTAAATGTACATTCATTAATATTAAAAAATGAACTTATAAGCACTTCACCAAATTCAAACGCTTTGAATATTCTCTCAAACTGATTCTCAAAGCATGAGGTAACTAATTCACTGATCTTAACTCTTCAACGAATGTGCTAAACTTTGTAAGTCCTACCTTGTGCTGCAGAAGCTCTTCCACTCAAGTAGCAAATATAATCAGTCTTCCTTCATGTTTGAATTGTATCATCAAAGAAAGTGTTGCCTTCTTGATTCGAGTTCATAAAGTTAGACTTCAAAGCTAACTGATTTTTGCCCCCTTCTCACCCTCTCATATTTTCTCTTTCTGTTGATAGTACATTTGGACCAGGGCATTAGAATAGTTTGTGCTGAAAAGCCTCACTAGTCAAACTAAAGGATGCTGGATTCTTCATGGCAAATACATATTTATGAAATACAATTTAAAATAACAACAGTAAACTTTTTTATATCACTGTCCATGTCTGACAAAACATAACCTGCGTATGCTATTACATAGCACATCTAGTTAGTGCCTGGTTATTTTATATTTTACCTGTGCTGAGGAGAGAGGAAGAAAGGAAGGATGGACTGGAAAACTGCATACAAAACATGTTGATCATGTTGTCATTCACTGTATTGAAGAAAGGTGCTCAGAAATCCATGCTGCAGGCATACAATAAAAATCCTGCACAAAACAGCAGATGTTCTATTTTTAGTAAACCCTAAACCTCATGTAAACATACATACTGTACATACACATATACTATACAGTGTGTGTCGCCAGACCTGCATAAAACTTGGCCTTCTAACTGCTATAAGTCGTGAACCGAACAATTTAGTTGATTTCATAATTAGTATATCTCTTAAAGAAACGGTTTCCTGCATCTAATTTGTCAGAGCGATAACCCCGTAGAGATGTCTTGCATCACAGTTACTCTGTCAGATGAACTCACAATACTAGTCTTATTTAGAGTATACTTACTTGAAGCTTTATTTAAAGTTTCTTCTTCTGACAGACTCTATCAGCGGAAGTAACTGGCATAACCATAGTTATACTAAAAATGCTATCTCCCAAAGAGCAATGCCTCCATCAATATTTACAAGTAAGCTACAAAAGGTCTCAGAAAAAGCCTATAGTACTGCAATACTGATGGGAGGAAATATGTAATTGGCTCCCTTGAAAGCCTTATCAGATGACAAATATTAGTTCACATAAAATTGTCCAGTTAGGAGAAAAGTAAGAATAATTTTCCCTAAGGTTTTTGGTTGAGATTTTTATCCAGTTAAATATCACCAATATAAAACACCACTGGCAATTATTACTGAGGTAACCCAGGATATCTTTTTTTGAAAGTACATTTCAGTTTACAAAACAAAGTTCCAGGACTGCTATTCCAACCCTCCTCCCCCCCCACCACCAAGGACTCTCCACTTTTTCAGCAATAAGGAAAAATTATTGTATAGCATCCACAATAAAAATAACCTGCATGCATGACTATACAAAAGCAGGAGAAAGACGAGCAAAATACATGGCAAAACACAGATGAATTTCACTCCATGTGCACACCTTGAGTACTTCAGATTTTCTGTGCATGTGTGAAATGAAGATAAAATAAAGCCATCTAAAATTTTATTTTACTTTTTGCATATGCAGGGAGGTAGTCAAGGTATTTGAATCAATCATTTAAATTACTCAATCATTTACAGCCACTGAAATTTATCTGCACTGAAAGGTGCTCACAAATACTAAGACCCAGTCTCCTTTTCCCTGCACTTTATGTAGTTATTTCTACAACTGTCAAGACAAAGAACATGAGTTAACTTGGTATCAAGGCAAAAAGCCAGGTTTCCAGGGACATGCAAGGAAGGGCAGCTTTAGCAAAAGCAGTGCACTCAAATATTGAAAGTTTCAAGACTGTGATAGTACAGCATTGTCTAATTAAAAATTGAGGACTTTTACCAAGTTCTACTGACACGTGATAGAAAACTTTCAGAATGGCCATTATACTGGTGTGGTTTTAAATATCCTTGTTCTAAATATATTGTCTAGGAATGAAGAAATAAATAAATCCCCAAAAACAACTTCAGGGGGGGTGGGAGGGGGATAAGGGAGGAATATTATTCCATTTCCATGGTTTACTGATTCAATTAATGTTACTTTTTTATGCTTTTTGCATCATATATGTAGCCACCTAATGCATAACTAGGCTGAACTTCACAATCATGTCACTGAACAGCTTAAAAATCAAAAATTTACTTTTTACTTGAAAATACAGGTTTTGAATGCATGTTCAAATTGCATACTTACAATTGTATACTTACTTAACAACATTAGCTATATGAATAATAAAGAGAACTGATTATTTTAAGTAGAACATCAATTTCAGTTTTCAGAAACACTGGCTATCAGTGTTTCTGATACAATACACTGCTGTTTCTAAGATTTTATAATCAGGTCATCAGCATGGTCAATAGACTTAGGAAAGTAGGAAAGCTTCTGAAATATTTATATTTGAGGAAAAACAATGTGACAGAAACATGTACACCTCTCTGTGTATGGGCAATACATCCTTTCTACATGATAGTGCATAGGCAGCTGCCTCCACATGAGTTTTCAAAATTACTTCTGTTACTATTTCAGCTGACATTAAATGTCTTTGTTTTTTAGGTCATCCATCTATATGTATCACCATGGAACATGCCTCAAGAATAAGGACAACAGAAATCTGGGGTATGTCATGCCCACTTACAAGTTAGTGATGTCAGCCTTCTTTGCACGTTCCTCTTCATCATACAGGTCAGCTAAAAACAACAAAATACTTCACAATTTGTGCAGCATCCAAAGAGATGTTGCTTTTTAAAAATGAAGTTAAGCCCTATGACCTGAGTGCCAGGGATCCCAAAAGCCAGATGATTTTCATTTTCAGAGTATCAGCTCACATTAGCAGTAGTTATGGGAAATTTCTAAGATTTATACCAGAATACCTATAGTTAAAATACTTCCCCCCATTACCCATTGCAGTCTGGGGACTGTAGCAGTGAAATTATCCAATGAACAGGAAGGAATTTGCCAGCCAAACTGCATTCCAGACTAATTACAACCACCTGGTACATAGGAACTTTGCACATGTGCTAAGAGAGGTGAAACGAATGTGCTGTCTTTTTGAATGCAATCAGCAATAATGTAATTTTACTTGCTGCTGTGCTGTACTAATACATTGGCAAAAGCATAATATTTCAATAGGAAACTAATGCTGCTTATATGAGATAAAAATCCTTGAGAAAGACAATGTAATACACTAAATTAATGCCAGTATACCAGAGATTTTATATCAAAAAAGGGAAAAAAAAAAAAAAAAAGAAAGAAAAAAAAAGAAAAATAACACTGCAAAATAGGAACATAAAAGAAGAAATAAAAATTTTCCTGTCCCCAAAGCCTACAAGTTCAGCTTGCCTAAATCGGGTAGGAAGTCTTTTTTTATCATTATTTATTCAATGATTCAATTTATCTAATGATGAAGGCCAAGCTTTTTCACTAGTGCTCAGGATGTCAGTTCCAACATTTACCCACAACATTATCCCTCCCCAAAGCTGTTAAATGGCATGCAGACATCTGTGTTGTCACACAGGTATGGGAATCTTGGCAGATTTTCACAGTAATTTTTTTCAGAAGAATTAGAAACTAAAAACGTAATTTGGAGAAAGTTACATGAGCATTGCAACTTTTTTTTTTTTTTTGATCAAGCAATCTTAGTGTATTTTGAACTATCCTACAAAACAGGTTATTGTTACTTCAAAGCAGAAACTGGAAGTATGTTAAACAAACCAGATATAATTTGGGTTCAGTGAACAGGTTGTACACATCAGAGTTTGTCAGCTGTTGGTTAGTCAAGTTTATACCAAACAAATCCTTCTAAGTTTGCAAGGTAATGCTCCTGTCACTCATTCAGTGGGTTCTTTCTCTGCTCGACTGAAACTAGGCTTGCAGTGATAAGTGACCCTGAAAACACCTCTCACTAAATGATGCTACCAAGTACCATGTGAAGCTAAGGCATTTTAAGAAACCCTGCAGCACTGAATTAAGCAACATATCTAGGATTGCAAAACTTGTTTTCATTGTGATGTTCTGTAGGATAATAGAGATTTCACAACACAAGAAACAAACAGTTGCTTATATACATGAAGAATATATATCCATGACCATTATGCCTTTATATCCTTTTTTTTTTCTCTTTTTACTGTAACCTGTTAGTTATGAAGGTTTCATTACACACAATGAGAGCCACAGCAGTAAACTGATACACATTTTAATCCTCATATTTTAAAAAGTTTGAAGAGCAAAGCATTAAAAAATAAATAAATAAATAATGTCCAACTAAGGCCACTTGTTCATCAAACCCACAGGTCTGATAGCGGCAACAGAAGAATCTGTTTAGGAATACTGTACCATCTCAGCCACCTTCTGTGGCACATTTCCCTCATACTTCCCCAGTGTCCACAGGTGTTGTATCAGGGATGTTAAAAGATTTGTTTCCACCTGTTCCCCCTTAGTCTCTGTTGTCCATTAATTCGTAAAATCCCTTTCTGAAGCTGGAGATTCACCTTCTACTTTAAAGTTTATTGACGTTGATGCTGCAACATCACAAATAGTAATATGAAAATCTGAAAGTAATCTTTTCAAAGTGGTATATTATTATATATCTGAAGATCAAGATGTGTTTTAATGAATGCTTTGATGGATAGTAAGAAAGGAGGTATTCCTTTACCCATGTATTTAGAAAGTTAAAGTTAGAAAGACTGTGGGGTCTTTTCTTAAGCATTCATAAGCTCATAATATTTAGGAAATACAGTTTAAAAAGTAAGTGGCCATTTCATTTGAGGTGCTTCTCTTTTAATTGATTGTGTGTTTTTTTTGTTTTGTTTTTTTGGTGTTTTTTTTTTTTTTTTTTCAGAATAACATTCATAAATTCATTCACACAGATTTTATTGCAGTCATTTTGTATCAAATACGGGTAAGTATATGTTTTGATTTTTAATGAGCAGAAAGTTGTTAGCCATTTTTCATAGAGGGCTGTGACTAATTTTATTTTATAACCTTGGCTAATAGATAATTAGGTGTTTCACTCATATTAGCTCTGACACAGCTGGAGGCAAAGTGGGAGGAAGCAAAAAGATGGCTTTTGCCATAAATTTTGTACTATCAGCTTCTGAACACCTCTGTGATGCAGCTGATAGGAAATGCTATATTGGATATGCATAACCTGTGTTTGCATTTTGTTAATGGTATTCTCAGTTTTTAAGTGAAGAGAAGCTTAATAGAAAAAGATATGCAGAGGAGGAGGAGGATCTCCCATAGAGATCATTAAGTGGATCACTGAAGCTCTACAGGTTTCAAAGGAAATTTCCTGGATCAGGTACTTCTTTAGGCTTCACAAAGTGCAGAGTCATCCATTAGCATTACTTCACTGTAATCCTGTCAGTGTAACTTGTGACTTGTCTCAGTCCAGCTCCCTCCAGTTTAAGATCAACAGAAGTATTCACACTTAAAATACTAGCACAGTGTTCCCTCTGTCCTCGTTTCAGTTAGAACAGAGTTAATTTTCTTCCTAGTAGCTGGTAGAATGCTATGTTTTGGCTTAGGATAAGAACAGTGCTGATAACACCCCGATGTTTTAATTGTTGCACAACAGTGCTTATATACTAAGCCAAGGACGTCTCAGCTTCTTGCTCTGTCCTGCCAACGGGCAGGCTGGGGGTGCAGTAAGAGCTGGGAGGGGACAGACCCAGGACAGGTGACCCAAACTAGCCAAAGGGGTATTCCATACCATCTGACGTCATGCTAAACAATATATAGGGGTGGCTAGCCGGGGGAGGGGGCCGGATTGCTCGGGGTTAGGCTGGGCATTGGTCAGCAGGTGGTGAGCAATTGCATTGTACATCACTTGTTTGTACACATTATTAGTAGTAGTACTATTATCATCATTGTACTATTATTATTATTGTTATTGTTATTATTATTATTTTCCTGTCTGTTTAAACTGTCTTTATGTCAACTCACGGGCTTCATTTTCCATTTCTCTCCCCCATCCCAGAGAGGGAGGGGGGAGGGTGAGCGAACGGTTGTGTGGTGTTTAGCTGCCGGCCGGGCTAAACCACGACACCCTCACACCAAGAACCCACCTTTGTGTGATTCTACCTGGTGGCCACTAGGTAACACTGTGCTGGAAGTTAAGGAACTAACACCACAAGCAGGAAGAGAAACTCTTCAGCCACTCAAACTAGGAAGTGGGTTCACATGTACTGCCTAACACTGGCCTCTGCATTCAAAGGAGAATGTGCACACACCAAACCAGCCCTGAGTGCTCTGCAGCATGGCATACAATGTCATCAACTCTCATAATATGCAAGAGTCTATTTACATAGAGTTATTAGCATTTGAAATATATACTCTTCAACTAAAGGTGAAGAAGATCATCAATCCTAAATCATCACAGCTGCTGTAAAGAAAACTCCTATATTTTTCACTTATTCTATAACTATATTCACCAATTATCACTTACCAGAGCTGAGGAACATTATTGCCTCTTTTGTCTCATTCCTGTTCTTTGGATTAAGGATGCTGCCAGTTTGTTTTTATATTCTGTTGATGTGAAATTGCCTACCATGACATATTTAGCTGAATCTAGAAAGTTGGTCAGAAGCCAATACTTAGTGTCATATTTATGCAGATTATATATCATGCTTATGTATTACGCAGTTTCTGTCAAAGCCTAGTAGCTTCTTCACTAATTATTCTTCTGTCTTCTGCTACTCTTGATTCTTTCCTGATTGTCTAAAATGTAAATCTGATCAGTTTCCTACAAATACAATAAACATTTTAAAATTAAATAATCAATATATTAAAAAAGATGCACAAAACAAACAAACAAACAAACAAAACACAAAGAAAAATGGAGGCTAATATCCTCAGTTCAAGTGCACAGAAGCATCTATTCAGGAAAGCTACGCATATTTCAGATTACTCAGGTTCAGCATCAAATGTGCTCATTTTACTGTGCGTCACAACTATCTGTAGATAGTTGATACCTGGTTACCCATAACAGATTTTTGTTAGATCTGGTACCTATCTTTTGCACACACTTATGTATTTCATTTTTTACAGTCTTTCAAAAGCAGCTTAGCTACTTACTAAAAATGGTAGATTTGACAACAGTAACTTCTGACTGACCAATTGCACCAACATCTTTAGAAAAGTTGGGGATAGAAGGCTTATTTAAGTAGCATCTGGAAAAAAAAATCTAAAAAAAAAAAAAAAAAAAAAGGAAGCATTTTTACTGAGCAAATATATCCTTAGTAATTTATCTTCCTTTTCATGGTAAAAACTAAAAGTATAGACTCTGGAAAACCTGTCTCAAAACCTCCCCCTTTAGAACTTCAGACACCAAAGGTACATAGCCTCCTACCTACAGTCTACCATTCATTCGAGATGTACTATTACATTGATGAAATACTCAGTCACTTATACTACATGCACATTCACTTCATGTTCAGTAAAACTGTGATTTTACAAGTATCTTAACTAAATTATTCATGTCAAAATAGTCCAAACCTCCAATCATCTTACTAACATTTCTAATTCATCTCATCTCAACCATTCCAACACATTATCTCCACCTTTCTAAGTGTTACTGCTTGTCCTTTACCCACACAACAATAACATGCCTTTTTTTTTTTTTTTTTCCCTGAGTCAAGTATCGAGTGATGGAGGTTTTCTGTGACATCAGTCTATCTTTATTGCTGCTGCAGTTTTCCAATCCACCAGCATACTTCTCTGTCGATGTCACAGAATGGTGTTTGATAACACCTTATATTACACACATTATAGTGTTCTTCCAGTATGGTCAATTGCTGACATAAAAAACCAAATGCAGATATTTTTCACATATATATCTTTCATTCTTTCATTCACTCTTAATGTTAGATACAATATTTTTGCCTAGATGCAAAAATTAACATCATCTGAAGCCTGTCAAAGTGGAGGCATTTTACTCATTGTGTTTCCCATTTCTCTCATGCTTCTGTACAAGTCAGCTTCTGTCTCTTGGCAACCACGTTGTTTGATGTTTTCCTAACCAAAAACAATGAGCAAATGTGATCGCTCCCACTTCTATTGATCATCTGGCATTCATCCACCTTCCCTCAATCAATTGATCTCTTGCTACTTCTGAGCTCCAAACAATTGATAATAGTCTTTGGCCCCCTCCAAGGACCATGCTCCTTCATACTCTGCTCACTGCAAATTGATATTGTGCTTTCCCCAATGTATCTATTGGCTTTTTTCCAAGGCAGGGAATCCAGTAAGTTGTTCAGCAGCACTTCCTTCTGTGGTTGGTTGAGATCTCTAAATACCCAACTGAGTGATGAAGCTTAGTTGTGAAAGTTAATATGGAATTCTGCTGAGAAACCATCCATGTTAGCAACTATCCCTAGAGAGGAACTGAAACAATGTCAAGGAACTTTCTTCTAGCAATTTCTCCAAGAAGGAAGAAAAAAAAAAAAAAAAGAAAACCGGAAAGAAAGAAACAGTTGTCTTCCACTCAGTTCTGAAAACACGGAAATTTCCTAGCTTCTGGGAACATGTTAAATAAAAATAATCTTGAAGGGGAAAAAAAATAAAAATACTGATCTTTAATAATTTTTGTTTACCACCCACTTTGATGTAAATGCCAATAATGCCAGTAATATATTTCTTTCACTTTCATAGCTTTCATACAATCCAAAAAGTAAATATTGCCATATATCTTGTTTCTTCCCATTTAAGTAATTCCCCTCCTTAAATTAAAGCTTCACATTCTAATATGAGATATGTCTTCTTTTGCATTTTGAGGGATCTTATTTGCTGATCATGTAAATTATTGTAAACCTACCCTTTGCTGACATATGTAAATGTTGTCATTTCAATACTTACTGACTTACTCAAAAAACAAAAGAGGTCCTCAAACAAATATCCTTATTATGTCTGAAAGAAAGGTTGATCTTAACTCATTCTAGTTGTATTTAATAGCTATTATGCAACACATACACAAAGCAACAAGCACATTTAGTCAGTGGACTGATCAAACATTTTGACTGAAAAAGAGGGAACAGACACAAAAAGTCACATCTCACAGTCATTCTCCTTCTGTGATAACAACCATCAACATCATTGCATTCACTTAGTACTTGTTAAAAAACACTCAGTTCTCAGAAATCCTGACATAATTGGCCTTTCCCTATTGAAAATTTCAAATTATACATCATATTAGATTTAACAATGAATTTGAAAATAACTGGCAGTTTTAGAGACATGCGTTATCTTACTGTGCTTTTACCTTCATTTGTGTTTATAAATTGATCTGACAGTAATTGCACTAGTGGTTGGCAATTGAGTTCAAAGCTAGGCTTCCCTTTTTTGATATCAAATGATGTTTTATTAGTTTTGATATACTTTTCCTAACTCTTATAAGAAGTGGAAGCACCATTATCATTTCAAACTTTTTTTTTTTTTTTTTAAGATGTGTTAGCGCTCCAAATAAATAAAAGGAAGTAGATAATAAAGAGCTGAATAGGTGGGAATATGAAATAACATTTCAAGTAGAAAATAGATTATTACATACCAGTTTACCTAAGTCTACTCCAGAGGACAGATCTTTTCACAGGTCTAAATTCCTTCATAATTTTTTTTTTAATTACTTTTTGTCATGGCTGTGGCTGGAATAAAGTTAATTTTCTTTGTAGAGGCTTGCACAATGCTGTCTTTGGGATTTTTGATGAAAATAGTGGTGATAACACAGGGATGTTTTAGTTGTTGCAGAGCAGCACTTACACAGAGCCAAGGACTTTTCTACTTCTTGTACTGCCCCAGGAGACTGGGGATGCCCCAGGAGCTGGGAGGGGACTGTCGTGGTTCCGCTCGAGTGGGCAGCTGAGCTCCACCACAGCCGCTCTCTCACTCCCCCTCCTCAAAGAGGAATGGGGAGAAAATATGTGAAAAGGGCTCAAGGGTTGAGACAAGGATGAGAAAATCACTCAGTAATTATTGTAACGGGCAAAACAGACTCGGCATAAGGAGATAGTAAGATTTATTGCCTATTACTAACAAGCGAGAGAAGTGAGAAAACGAAAAATAAAAACAAAAGCACCTTCCCCCCCATCCACCCTCTTCCACCTCCTCCCCCCGAGCGGCACAGGGGAACGGGGGAATGGGGGTTATGGTCAGTCTACAGCACTTCTTCTTTGCCGCTCCTTCTCGGTCACTCTCGTCCCCTGTGCTGTGGGGTCCCACCCACAGGATGCAGTCCTTGATGAACTGATCCAGCGTGGGCTTCCCACAGGCAGCAGCTCTTCCAGAACTGCTCCAGATATGGGTCCGTACCACAGGGTCCATCCCTCAGGAGCAAACTGCTCCAACCTGGCTCCCCCACGGGCAGCAGCTCCTGCCAGGTCACCTGCTCCTGTGTGGGCTCCTCTCCACGGGCTACAGGTCCGGCCCAGAATCTGCTCCGGCAGGGGTCTTCCACAGGCGGCAGCCTCCGTCGGTGCAGGGCCACCTGCTCCACCGTGGTCTCCTCCACGGGCTGCAGCGTGGAACCCTGCTCCACCGTGGTACTCCATGGGCTGCAGGGGGACATCCTGCTTCACCATGGTCCTCACCACAGGCCGCAGGGGACTTCTGCTCCGGCGCCTGGAGCACCTCTCCCCCTCCTTCTACACTGACCTTGGCACCTGCAAGGCTGTTTTCTCACTCCCTTGACTCTCCCGGCTGCTGTGTGGCACAGCGTTTTTTTCCCTGTCTTAAATATGCTCTCACAGAGGCGCAAAACAACATCGCTTATTGGCTCAGCTCTGGAAAACAATGGGGCCCTTCCCAAACATGGGGCAGCTTCTAGATCTTTCTCACAGAAACCACCCCTATGGCCCCCCGCTACCAAAACCTTGCCACGTAAACCCACTACAGGGACACAGCCAGGACAGCTGGCCCAGACTGACCAAAGAGTTGTCCTACACCATGTGGTATTGGAGTGATGGTGTTTGTCTTCCCAAGAAACCATTATGCGTGATGAGCCCTGCTTTCCTGGAAGTGGCTGAACACTTGCCTGCCGAAGAGAAGTAGTGAATTAATTCCTTGGTTTGCTTTGCTTGTGCACATGGCTTTTGCTTTATCTAGTAAACTGTCCTAATCTCAAACTATGAGTTCTCACACTTTTACCTTTCTGATTCTCCCCCTCATCCCACACAGGGAGAGTGAGTGAGCAGTTGTGTGGTGCTGAGCTGCCTGCCAGCTTAAATCAGAACACTTCTTAAACTCTTTCTCTCCTGTTTTTGGAACTTCTGTAGATGCTCAAGGACTGCAAAACAATGTCAAAAAAACTATTTACACATGGCCTTCCAAGTCCTCTGAGATCCCCCCCATTTGTGTCATGGCATTTTTAACAGTCATTGAAATTATTTATATTTGATCATGTATAACAGGAATACAATAACAGAGATAGGTGGGAGCCTTTTTACACCTCCATAAAGAGGTGTAGCTCCGGTTGCAGAATTTGGATGAATTAGTTTTCTACTTTCTTCCAGCAATAACTCTGTTTACTAGATATAACATTAACTCTGTAGGGAATAATGTGCATATCTCTGAATTTTACTTTATAGAAAAGAGAATAAGCCATCAAGACTGTCTAATATAAGCATCCAACTTTGATACTGTGACCACTTCTCCCCACTAATCACACTGGGTGGTAGCTCGAATGCTCTTTTACCTGGAAACAAACTATGAAAGTCCACCCAGGTCACCATACTGTGAGTTCTCAACATAGTCCAACTCTCTACTCAAATGGAATTATAATATGAAATTAAATGTATTGAGATCTGATAACAAGAACATATAATATATAATAGATATATATAACACAATATATATAATGCATAACACAAAAGAATGTACTTGTGTTCATGCAATTGTGAATGCAATAAAAGTTCTACTCATTCCTGACAGACCAAATTAGATAATATTCCCATCAGTGTTTAAAGTTTACCCAACTTACTGCTGTGATTTCATAATGAACTTATTATAACAACATTTCATTTTTAAAATATTTATAGTTAAAACAATCTAAAATATATCAGTAAAACATTATGTTACTGAAACTATGTTTCACAGGAAACCTGGGCACACAGAAGTATTCTTGTTTGAATTTAACTCATGCCACGCACAAGAAGAACTGAGAAGCTAAAAAAGCCATTCAAGTACAAAACCCCACATTCCCCATGCACACTAGGTGCCCCCCTCTGTACTCCCAGCGTCTCTAACGGGGGGAGGGGGGGGAGCAGGGAGGGGGTAGAGAACAGAAATAACCAGGGTGAGCAAAAGATCTTAAAATTGCCTAAAAGGTAGTTTCTCAAATATTCCATCCTTGCCTAAATCTGCCAAGATAGTTTTTACAAAGTACGTTATCAGGCTCTCTTAACTATAGGTGCTTTGCTGAAAGCAAAGCTATAAAGTGAGTGTACACTCATTGAGAAATGAAACCTCTCCAATGAATTTAAACTTATCATGTATTAATATCTGTAGTAAATCCTCTAGTCCTGCTTGACTGACATGACTTCTGCTGGAAAACAAGACCAGAAAGATCTTGTACCAATGGTAATTCCCCAGCTAACATTTGTTCCTCCATACCTAGCAACTCGAAGCAAGCCTGAGGAACACAATTAACATAATTTAGTCATCAATGATCAACTCTCAGGTTTCAATGGTTTTTGTTCGTTTGTTTGTTTGTTTGTTTTGTTTTAATTATTTAATCTATTGTAAAATAATTTCTATAAGCCTCAAATTTAGACATGACATTAATAATTATTTTCCTCAATGTTCAGTTTAAAATACTACATATGTATGGTTGCAATCATTACACTAAACATTCAGCATTTGTCAGGATTAAAAAAAAAAAAAATGCTGTTCTTTCCATTGTGAAAAGTGATTTTTAGGGAAAAATCACTAAGTTTACATTAATTTATCCTAATTTTACGTGAAAAAAAAAGTTCAATTTTTTCAGTTACTTGAGTACTTTTAAAGAACATTAATTATGCACTTATAATGTACTCGTGCTGTTTTCAACTACAATTTGTTGATTTTTCTCTTTGAGCTTTCCATTTGACTTGATCATAGCCCAAAAGAAAAACTAGTAAGTTGAGAAAAACGTCAAATACACAAATACATAATTAGGAAAAACAGAATAGTCCATGTTTTACAGATGAAAAATAAATGGATTATGAGCGAGTGATAAACTGCTTCCACAGGAAATGAGGTGTTACAATAGCATGTGTTAACAAGTATATCACAGGTAATCTATTTGTCCACTCAGGAATTTCAAATCCTACCTAGACAATTGTGCTCAAGTGGGTACTGCATTTCAGAAGATAAATTAACTGTAAAATTCTTCAGAAATACATCAAAACTGATAAAAGCTGTACATTTTCTAATGACATGAGGAAAGACTGAAATAATTTTGTTTGTTCAGTCTTGAAAAACACACCATCAACAAAAGATCTGCAACAATCTTCTACCATTAAAAGTCTGTTATAAAAATCACAATTTGTTTTCTATGGCACATGGAAGAAAATAAAAAAAATAAATCTATGTATAATTAGAAAATCCTTTAGTATGACATTCGACAGACTTTCTCATAACAGAGCTAGGCATTATAGAAAACCATCGTAATATGAAGGTGTGAAGAACAGACTGGACGCACATGTGGTAGGGGTAGGATTTCAATTAGAATTTAGATTATGCTTAATACTTCTTCAGAGTGGGATGGAGAACTCTTCCTGTCTTATATTACACTATGCTTTCTATATTTCTATAAATTTGTCAAAGTTTAAATTTTTTTTTTTTTAAAGTAACACAGACAAAAATACACTACATTTTCCCACTCCTAGAAAAGGAAAAATAATAGTACAAAATTCCTCTGAAATCTGTGCAAGATGCCAAAAGTCTTTTGAAATAGTCTTTTGTTTTTCCATGGTATCAAATCACATGTTATTATAGCACAGGTAGTAGTGCTATAAAATTGGGGACAGTTAAGTTTGCTATGGGAATCGATATTTAAAAAAAAAAAATAAAATAAAATTGATTCTAACTTATGTTTATTTATACTTATTAGTATATTAATGATATATTTGAAATGTGACGTGTATATGCTGCCTGTACTTCTTTTTATACAGCTGTTAAGAAATTAATATATTTGTAACATACTCACTCCTCTTGAGAAAAGATTTTTCCTTCCCTTAACAACTGTATTAAACTCCCATTAATACTTACAGCATTCCCGCTACCACCTTTAAAAAGTTTTCTATTATATTCTTGATGGCTACAAGATGACATATTGTAAATGTTCCGTACAAGATCACTTCAGACCAAAAAGTCACGTAATATTCAGATTCTGAAAATTCTACATAATATCCAGAAAACAATCACATATAAGAGAAATGTGAAAACAAAATAAGCTGTCACCTTCATTAAAGTCTACTGGGACAACCATCCAAATATGCATTGGCATATACAGTACTCATATACAGTAAACCAGACATGCAAAGAAATACATTTGTGAAATAAAATACCAGTGCTTTCACTAAGATTTTCTATTATACCATGGGCACTGAAATATCAGCAGCAATAAACTGAAGTAGTGCTAAGCAAGGATAATGCAGAATCACAGACTGGTGGAAACTGGAGGGAACATTTGGAGATTGCCTAGTCCAACCTTCCTGCTCAAACCAGGGTCAACTTGAGCAAATTGCTTAAGGCCTGCCCTTTCAGGTTTCGAATCCTGAAAGATGGAGACTCCACAATCTCTCTGGGCAGCCTGTCTGTGTTTGACCAGCTGTTGTGATTTAGCCCAGTCAGGGAGCTCAGCTCCACACAAACACTCACTCACTGTCCTCAGCTGGGATGGGGGGGAGAATCAGAAAGCTAAAAGTGTGAGAACTCGTGGGTTGAGATTAAGACAGTTGACCAGGTAAAGCAACACGCTCAAGCAAAGCAAACCAAGGCATTCATTCATCGGGCAAGTGAAGTGTTCAGCCACTTCCAGGAAAGCAGGGCTAATTCACACGTAACATTTCTTGGGAAGACAAACGCCATCAGTCCCAGTGTCCCCCCTTCCTCCTCCATTGCCCCAGCACTGCTGAGCATGGCGCCATGTGGCATGGGACATCCCCTAGCCAGCGTGGGTCAGCTGTCCTGGCTGTGTCCCCTCCCAGCAACTGGGACACCCCCAGCCTCCTCACTGGCAGGGCAGCACGAGGAGCTGCTAAGGCTTGGCTCTGGGTGAGCACTGCCCTGCAACAGCTAAAACATCCCTGTGCTATAACCACTAGTCTCACCAACAATCCAAACCACAGCACTGGGTGAGCCTCTGTGAAGAAAATTAGCTTTTTACCAGCCAAAACTATGACACCAAGAGGAGGGAAAAACAAACAAACAAACAAAAAATTCCTGAGCTTTTTGTTACATTCAAGCCAAATTTCTTGTATTTCTGTTTGTGTCCCTTGCTCTTTCACTGGATACCACTCTCCTCTCAGATTTGGAGATACATGTCAATAAGGTTCCTCCAGAGTCTTCTCTTCTCCAGGCAAAACAAACCCAGCATTTTCAGTCTCTTCACATGTCCGGCACTCCAATCCCTTCTTCACCATTGTGACCCATCTCACTGGACTTTTTCTGGTATGCCCATGTCTCTTACACTGGGAAGGTCACCAATGCTGAACAGGAGATGGTAATCATTTCCCGCGACCTGCTAACAATACTCTTCCTAATGCAGACCAGAAGGCTGTCAGCTTGCTTTGCTGCAGAGGTGCACTGCTGGCTCACTTTCAACATTTTATCCACCAGGACCTTTCTGTTATGAAACATATGAAGAGCTACTTTTCAGCCAGTCAGCCACCAAGGTGTACTGTCACAGTTGCTGAGTCCCCAGATGAAAGACTTTGCACTACCTTCTGTTGAATTTAATGACGTTCCCATTTGTACATCTCTCCAGCTAGTCAAGGTTCCTCCAGATAGTAGCACAACCATCTGGTATATCAACCACTCTTCGCAGTTTTACATAATTTGCAAAGTTGTTGACGGTGCACTCTGTCCCATTATCTAGGTCATTAATGATGTTGTTAAACAGTATCTGCCACAATATTGCCCTGGTGGACACCATTAGTGACTGGCCTCCAGCTGGACTTTATGCTGTTCACAACCATTTGAACAAAGCAGTTCAGCCAGTTTTCAGTCCATTGCACTGCCCGCTTAAGCAGTCCATACTTCATAAGTTTGTCTGTGAAACTGCTATAGGAGACTGTGAAAAGCCTTATTAAACTCATAATTGATATCTGGTACTCTCCCCTCATTCACCAAGCTTATTGTTCAGGCCTGTCAGGCATGATTTCCCATTATTAAATCCAAGCTGACTATTCACAACCACGTTCTTGTCCTTTATGTATACAGAAATGATTTCCAGAAGTATTTTCTCCATCACCTCTCCAGGGATCAAGATGAGGATGAGCAGGATAGCTCCTTAGATCCTTCTCCTTGCACTTCTTGGCAACAAGGATGACATTTGATTTCCTTCCAGCCCTCAGAAACCTCCCATCATCAGGACCTTTGGAAGATTATTGAGTGTCACATCATGATGATATTGGCAGCTCCCTCTGCACTCATGGATGCATCTCATTAGGTCCCATGGACTTTGTGTAAGTCCTGTTTATTTAAATGTTCCCTAACATGATCCTCTTCTGTTCAGGTTATAGTCTTCCTTGCTCCCAACTTAACCACTGGTCTCAGGCTCCTGGGATTTCTGAAGTCAAATCTTACCAATAAAGATCAAGGTGAAGAAAGCATTAGAGTACCCTGGCTTTCTCTATGCCCTTTCTTGCAAGGCTAACTCATTTAACAGTGGGATGATTTCTCCACAGTCTTCCTTTTGCTGCTAATGTGCCTTTAGAAGCTTCACATCCCTCACTGAGTTCAGCTCCAGATGGGCTCTAGCTTTCCTAACTCCATTCCTGCATGCTCAGTGTCTATATACTATCCCCCTGTCACCTGGCTCTGCCCTTGTATAAGCAAGAAGTTTGAGTTTCCATGTTTGAGCTTTGTCTGGAGTTCCTTCTTTACCCATCCATACAGGCCTCCTACCACCTTTACTTGATTTCCTGCTCACCAGGCTGGACCGTTCTTGAGCTTGAAAACCAACCAGCTGTCCTGGACCCCTCTTCTCTCCAGTCCCATAGGATTCTTCCATGCAGGTCACTGAACAGAACAAAGTCAGCTTTTCTGAAGTATCCAGAGTTGTGTCTCATGTATTTGCCTCACTCCTTGTTTTTCCAATAGAAATAAAGGATCCATTACAGTCGATAAGTAAGTTTGACCTTTTCGTTTTTTTTCCTCACCTAAATGGAACATGGATTTCCAAATCATAAAATAAACATCATTGAAAGAACAACAGAAATAGCTGACACAATAGTATAAAAAGAACAAGGATGCAGCAGAGGTCTTGCAGAATCAACAAAGTAGCTGCCTTTAAAAGATAATGTTCAAGTAATAAAAAACAAAGCAAACTCATTATAAAGTGGAAGAATTTTAAAGGTAAATGTAAGATGGTGAAGGTAGGCACAGGTTACTGTTAACTCTACCATCATCTGTACTCTAGAAGCTTTCTTCTTGACCAGCAATGAAGATCCCTGAGTTCAGGGGACTCCAGCTCTGTAAATAGTTCTTAGTCTTTATCAGTCATATGCTGTCTAATTACGCAAAAATTCATTAGTGGTGCTGTGACATATGCAAGTAAAGGATATTAATGCATGTTAAACTATTATGTTATTAATATATGCATACTCAACCAACTCATGACAAGTAGAGAGATCAGCACCAAATACACATAACCAGCAAAACTACGTGACCAGTTTAGCTTTTCCTCCTCCATACACACATTCTTTCCTTCTGACAGGCCTTTCTGTAATGTCTCATTTTCTTTCTCCTACCCTTAGAAAAGTGATTCTAAAGAAGACTTTTAAATCTCTGGATTGAATACTAATCTTTGCTTAGATTCTTATAGTGGCTCGATCTTTAAAGAAGTTTTAATTATCCCAGCAGAAAACAATGTTGAAATAATTCCTCTATTAAACAAATGATTTTTCCATCATGCTGAAGACAACGGTAGTTGAGAACACAACCATCGAAGTGATCAAGGTCCAATTAAAATTACTTTAATTGCAACTGTGTGCAAGCATTTAATTACTGGTGTGTACTAAGCAGAAAATATATATATTAGCTCATTTTCAAAGGAAGTCAGGAGAATTAAGGAGATAATACATGATTTTACATATACAATAATTTACACAGTATGAGTTGGATGGATTAAACTAGGAACTGATGTTTATTATATTCATACATATGCATCTAAAAGCTCACAGCATATACATGGAGAACACCGATAGGCTATGGAAAGAAAACAATGTTATTTCCGTTTACAATGGACACAAATTAAGTAACTAATTCAGTTAATGCATTAACTGCTTAGTATGGCTGCAATAAACCAGTCAAGTGTTGTACTTCACTGAGAAAAGATATGCAAAAGATATTTATCTTTTCTACCCAGTGGCTTTATTGAAGACCTTTCTGGAGGTACTTCTAAAATCTGTATTAACTTCTACACAGTAGAATCAAGCCTTAGGCTTCTCTGCATGCATAGAAAAAGCAGCACAGCCCAAATGCATAAACTACTTCATTCTTTCTACTCATTCCTGACAGTTTTGCCTTTCACGAATCGTAACTTTAACATTACATCAAATCTCTGATTATGACAAAAGACTGTTTAATGTAGAACTTAACAAAAACATGTAAATATCAATTCCTTCACTACCAAGCTCATCAAGGTGAAACGACGCATCCCAGGATATCAAACTGCTTCCCATGCCTCCCCACTTGCCAACTATCTGTAATATAACATACCTGACAAATTCTACAGTAAAGTTTCATGTTTTACTGGCATTCAAAAATATGGAAAATAGTACAAAAGAAATGTAATCATCCTATCAAAATTAAAAAAAAAAAAAAAAAAAAACAACATGCTAACTACTCAATTTCATATGTAACAATGAAATTCTAATATTTTGGGTGAGAGGGAGGATGTTTGTTTACTTTCTAACTTGTTGACAAAATACTTCCTTCTGCATAGTTAAAATAATACTACAGTGACCTCCATCAGCATTACATGGGATTCACAAAATCTAACTTTGGGATCTGACAGAAGATAGACAGTTGCATGAAAATTCTAACAACTTATTTTTTGTTGTTCATAAATGCAGGAAGACACCCCTATTCATCTACAACTAGATCTCTTCATGGTTCTCTTCAAATCCATGAAAGCTGGTAATACACACATTAATGAAAGTTCAATATGATGAATCAGCAGGTGTAGCTGCAATATATAATAATTTGAGAGTCTATATTAATCATTGATTCAAAGTTTAACAAGAATGCAATGTATAGGCTTTTTTTTTCAATGTATTTAATAGCTTCATGAGGGTCAAAAGTCTTATCTTTGCCAGCAGGAATGGCATATTTTTAATGTGTATTAGCTTAACACATGCCAACAAATATGTTGCAAATATGCATGTTAGAGCATACCAGGATACGGAGCTTGAACACTGTGTAATATCTATACAATCTCTTTTCTATGTAACATGGTCGTAAGAGCTTGAGAAATTAATAGCATGGACTTCAACTCCAAGCAACTAGAGAATTTGTACAAATTCTACAGATTTTGCTTGCTAGTTCATATTACCACAATTAAGCCTAAATCAGTTCTATCTGCTGAACTTCAGTCATTTTTCTGAGATATATAAACAATGGTAAAATATGCCACTGTTAAAACTGCAAATTCGGTAGGTAGTTGAAGTAAATCTGTATCACAACACGCAGATTTATATTGCTTCAAAACATTTCAAAACTATCAATTTGCCATGATGACTGATCTTCAAGATCTGTATTTGGCTAACACATGTTAAAATGCCATTTGTATTCTAAGCATGGACTTTGACCAGAGAGACAAAAAAGCTGTCTCCAGATGCCAACTAGGACAATCAAGAACCATTAGCAACCTGCCAGTACTTCAATCAGCAAAGCTATTGACAGGATAGCTGGATCCTAATTATTTCTGGAACTGAGTAACTTTCTGTAGTTTAAAATGAAAAGGCTAGTATTTTAAAAAGTGGGAAAAAAATCTAGACACAATTAGGAAATTGCTCAGCTTTAGTCAGAACTCATTCATGTTGTCTCTATCCCACTCCTCTGCTTATACATAAAATGCAAAGAAAATAGCTTAGAGTTTAGAAAAAAAAGGCAGATGAATTTAGAAAAGTGGACTTATGAGTTGAAACATGAATCAGAATGCTGATATATACCAACACTGGCAGGTGCCTTTCTTACAAGAAGAACTTGTGAAAAAGTTATTCCATCTTCAAAAGGGACAAGAGGACCAAAAGGAAGAACTAGCATTAAGAACTATGAAAATTCTGAATATGAGTAAGCCCTGTTCCAAGCCACTGGACAGTTTATACCGATTTATACTGGGAGTTTATACCGATTTATACTAGGAGCAGAAAAGGGAGTAACTCCCAAAGCCCAGTGGTCCTCAGACATTGCGGTTTATCTCTCACACATCATCTCTTCAAAAAAGTAATCAGAACTGACAGGTGGTTAGTAGGGAATGTTTTGACTAAGGACAACACCCTTACTAGCATATATATATATATATATATATATATATATATATATGTACATATTATTTCTTCTTTTTTAAAGTTTTGATAAACCACCCATGCAGTGGTTGGACAAGCCAAACACACCAGTAAAATGCTCAATGGTCACCATAAAAGAAGCCAAAAGTGTATTTCTCAGAAACAGCAACAAAGTATTTTGATTTATGGAGTACAAATGACAGAAATATTAACACAGAACGGGATTGAGTCATATATAAAAGTGAATACCTGATGCGTAAGACCTTATGAACAAAAATGAGAAGTCTGCCCATAACAGAAAGCACAGAACTTTTCCTTACTTCTGAAGAATAATGCATTTTTATAACTTTCACAAACAAACTGATTGAGGTGCTTATTTCTCTAACCATTGCTCTTGATGTTGCTGGTGCATTCATCCCTAAGCCTCATTTTTTTTCAGCTCCACAGGAGAAAAAAAAAAAAAAAAGTTGTTTTCTGCTCATCCTAGATAAAAAATAAATAAATAAGTGCAGCTTTCTGTTTCTGAGCACATAGTGCCATCTATATTCTCAGGATGTTTTCACAGTCTCTTCATGAAAACAATTTCTCTGTCTGTCCTAAAAGCTCAGCATATTTAAATGCATTCTTTATTACCCAAATCCTAAAATAAGACGTACACAAGGATTTTCTAAAGTAACAACAAATTAGGACATTTTTGCTCTATGGTATGCTAATTTGAGAATCCTTCAATAGTCTTGAGTGTTAAAAAGCATTAAGCATTCCTTCTCGAAATTAAGACTTTTTAAGACACTTCAGGACAGACACAAACTAAAACATTTTACATTCTTAACCAACCGCTTACCCCCCTCCCCCCCCCCCCCCCCCCCCCATGTAAACTCTGTAACTGCTAGCAATGAAAAAATTATAGGATCTAGGTGGAGATTTCAAAATGGGCTCTCTGTAGAGTCTACTCCCATTCTATAACTGATAGGAACAAAGTTGTGAAGGTCAACCTTGCTTCAAGGAATTTGACCAAAAATGGATGTAAGGAACAACCTGTCTCCTTTTGAAGGTTATAATATCTACTACCCTCTGACTTCAGGTTTCACCGGAAAATTGGAGTTTTCCAAATCAGGGCAGGATTCAGGTGAAACAGCACAGAGGTCCCCCAAAAGACAATCAAACTACAAAACCAAAACCCCCGTGCGCCCTGGAAGAAAAAGGCCCAGAGGCCACACTCCTATGTGACTTCAGAAGAAATGCAAGTTTCAGTCTGTGAAACTCATGAGATCTGAGAAGTTAAACTCCTTTCTTATGAACGCAGTAGGGTTCCTTCAATCACTTTCTATTTGGGCAGTCTCATTAAAGTTTTGTAGCCCGGCAAAGATCAGTGATAGACAAGGACAATGAAAGGAATGTTGAGAGACTTTTTACTTTCCTAAGACCGGTAGCTTCAATAAACCCAAAATACAGGTTATTCACCACTGCAGCTGAATCACTCTATGTATACAATGCAAGTATAAAGGTACATTAAACATGATAAAAGAAGTTTTTAAAACATGCAACTGCACTTACTGTGATGAAACAGTAGGCTAAGTATGGTTAAGTAAATGTCATTTTCTTCTGTCCTAGGATATACACAGGCATATGAGTACATGTGAGTTGTAAATTGAGTGAGCTGTAAATACATCCTTTGACTACCACTCTTCACCTGAGAAAGCATTTTGCAACCTGAGTGCAAAATTCCTTGACAGTTATGAGAGACTTCTTTCCTTAAGGTACTTCAGCTTCTACCTTAAACAACTGACTATTTTGTGATAGAGGTCAATGCTTTAATGGTATACTTGACAAAAAGAGGTACAATCTCAGCAAATGCATGAGAACATAATTATAGATCTGCCATGAGAAGTAATAGCAAAAATATGAATCAAATTCAAACTAAGTATTAATCTTATTTGTAATTCTGTTTTCAATTTTACAAATCGCCAGATTAAAGTACCACAAAAAGAAATTAGTGATTAGAAAAAGCTTATTAGATCATATTGTACATCTCCTTGGAAATATAATATTGCTGCTCTTCTACAGCAAATATCTGAGTGCTTTGTTCTGAATTACCAAAAGGAATGATATAGTACTGATCTACTAGGAAAGAAAAAAACAAAACAAAACAAAACAAAAAAACACATTGAAACTTTGTTACGAATTGTTTCCTTACACTAGATATAAATTTTATTTTGCTCAATTTAATCTATTTTGCATATCTCCTTAGACCTTCTATAATCTTTAGGTACTGATTTATGACTGGTCTTTACCTCAAGCAAATAGTTTTCATCATATCCTCTCTTACTGGATGAAATAATTGAATAATTAAGAGCACAGATTTGTGTGTGTGTGTCATTTATGTTTTATGCACAGACGGATCTAGGGTGAGTACTCTATTTCCGAATTGCAAATGGAAATATTCTCATTATGTTAACATTTCAGCAGAGGACAAGACATTAATTCAGCAATAACAGCCCTCAAAATCTATGGCAAACAAGTTTTCCAAAGTTTGCATTTGACTTTTCTGTGGTCAGGTAACACTGGTAACTCAGTCACCTCTGCGCCACACTTTAATTTTCCAAGATACTGGCTACATTCAGTCAAGCCCACAGAATGTTATCTGATCTTCATCTTATTAATCATTCTTCCCATTATAGTTTACTCTTTAGGCTTGCATGATACCCAGATCAGACTAACAGGCATGCAGTTACTTAAACCTCATTCCCCATCTCATAGATGTAAAAACGTTGCTAATTCATATGAACATGGACTATATTTTCATATTTTAAAGTGTTTTTTTTTTTAAGTAGCTTTTAATTTTACAAGTAAAATATAGATCACAGTATGAACACAATGTCAGCTTAGCATATTTTTTATAATGACCATATAAATCACATGCATAATTAAGTTATATTTTTATAATTAGCATATAATTACCTTTTAACATAAATTTAAACTGGTTGCAAGCCATTTACTGAAATAGTAGTTGAATTTTAATGATCATCCAATAAAACATACAGATTTTAATACTCATCCCGTTTTTCCTCTACAGAAGCTTGGCTGAAAGAATAGATTGCATTTCCTCAAAGCAGAAATATTTTCCCCTTGAGCATTGTTTTTAAGATGTGGCAATATGATTAACCTGCTTTTAAAAAGAACCATCAGCCCATGACTGTCCTTATGGTGAAGTGTTTTCCCTTTTGTATCTTCAAATTCAAGGTTAACTTAATTGAATCTGTGGCAATGATTCCATTAATAATTCTCCATCAGCAATCATCTGATCACTGTGAGGTGAAGCAGTTTAAACTCAATCCTCCAGGTAGCGTGGGTCTAATCCCTGGCAAAGATTTTCTCTCTCAACTGGACATCCAAGTCAAAGACAGTAACAGATTTTATATTGACCACATCTTTCATCTGTCCTTCATTAAAGAGCTTGCCCATGGTGTTAGATATAAACACTGCTTGAGAGCTTTCTCCTTTCTTTCTTTCCTGTAATATTTTTGAGTATGAGTGAAAGGAAAGCTCTACAATGCCATGTTGCTGAAGCTAAGGATAAACTGTCCAGAAAACACAATGGTAGTATAGTATGGTGAAAGACAATGCAATGCTCTAAATGCTATAAAAATGCAGTTCAGATTACAGAAATATCAGTAACACAGATGGATCACTTAAATCCTACAGTCAAATAAACAAACTATGGAGGATAAAGCAGTTGTTAAAGCACCATTGCAAAACTCACCTTGCAGTATGATGAACAGGGTTTATAGTCACCTTTCTTACTAAGATTGTTTCTGTCTTCCTATCTGGTATATAGTTATGATAAGAGTAGAACACTTAAAGTAATTGATCTACAATATGGGCTCATTTTCTGTGGCCAGCTTAATTGTACTGGATATAATATTTCAGTAAGTATATCTCCAGACTGGCACACTTTTCCCATATGTCCCAAGTGTTCTGGAATATACACTATTTTCTGTTATATCACTGACACTATCTGTCATTTTATCTACATGAAATGTGACATATTCATACTGCATCTCTACATCATATGTCTTCTGCCTATACCTGAGATTATTTTGATAAACCCTATTTTTGAGCAGTTTTAACTATCATTCCAATCAACAGATAAAGAATCAAAATGAAGTCTGTTAGAAGAAGGGCCACCTCTTTTTCTCTCACTCAGACATGGAAACACCATTCTGTCTAACTATAGCAGCTATGGACACCACTTAATCCTTTAGCAGTATATTCTTCCATAACTGAGGAAAACACAACAAATACTATATCATTGCACACCAAAGATCTTTTTCTTGGAAAAAAAAAAATAAATTAAAAATGAACATAATTCAGTTGGAACTAGCTGCACAGCTTCTTAGTCATTAACTGAAAAAACCTGCCTAACTAGCTGTCACCTACAACTCTCATCCACAGCCTGCCAATAAGGTCATCACTCAATTCTACACCAATGTTGTTATATTTAGGGACTTTACATCAGCTCTAGAAGTTACAGGATTTTTGAGACTTTCATATTTTTAAACTAAGTTTTTAGATCTCAAGATTCATAAACAAGAAGAGAAGAGACTAGTATGATCATTTATGACTTGAATATATCACTGTAGAATTTTCCTAAATTTATTCATATTTGAACTAGAGAATATTTCTGAAGTGAAAATTTCTTATGATATGGATTCCATCACTGCATGATTTCAGAGACAGGCTTGAAAAGGTTGAATATATCCATCCAATTCAGAAATGAGAAGAATAAGTATGAAAATATTATTTTGAAAAGCAGGTTTTTCTTGTTGTTTTTTGTTTTTAATCTACTTCTTGGGTTACTAGGTGTTTTTGTTAATTTGTTTTCGACAGCAGAGATGCTTAGTGAGATTTGATTCATAACTTGTTAATGTGGACAACATTTGGAATTGAAAAAAGTAAGCCAGCAAAGCTTTTAAGCCACAAATCATCAAATAAGTTAGCCTCAAAATATTAGATCTCACTAAAATACATCTAAAATAACACAAAGAGGGTGCTTTCCCCGCCCCCCCCCCAGCCACCCCCGCCCTCCAGTTCCAGGGCACTTTTCTGCTTTTATGAATTACCTCTGGTATTAAGATATTATTTGCTTACTAGTGAAATTATTCCCAGAGAATTGACAGAAAATATGAACTTTCAGACAGACTTTTTCTCATTCAAATTCAAAAGTTATGATAATGAAGTACTGCTTTTCACAACTATGATAGCTTACGGATATATGTGGCAATAGATTAGAAATAACTGACAAATATTCACTAAGTACTTGTCTATGCTTCTGCAAACAAGTCTGCATAGCCTACACTATAGGTTTCAAAAAGGAGCAGATGCTAAAGGAGATAAAAACTTGCAAGTAATGTCATACTGTTAATTAGGAACAAAAACTTTTCTTAAAAGTATTAAATCCTTCCTTGTGTGATCATTACATTGGATTAACCTATGCTTCATGGTTTTAGCTGACTACTGGGAAGGTGCAGCAAGAATTTCTTCTTCCTCTTGATGGAATAATAAGGTTGCTGGATTTGTTGGGTAATTCACTTCTAGTTATTAAAAACAGCTGTGACCAGAGTTGGAACAGAGCTGGCATGTGCAGACTGGCATTTCTAGAGACTTGAAAAGTCTTTAACTTCTAAAGACCTTAAAGGTCTTTACACATTAAGATTGAATCAGTAATTCAATTCGATCTAGTTTTAACTGAGGTCAGGAAGAAAGATAGGAATAGTTCAGGCTTTGGGTTTTTCTATATAGACTCAGGCTTTACCTAAAAATTCCCAAGCTGCAACAATGACCTATATTAGTGAATATACACTTGATAACTTCTGATCTCTTCCTATAGCTTCTGATCTCTTCTTTGGTCTGAACTATTTTATATAATGGTAAAAGTGTTCCTTGACTCGCAATTGGAGCATCTAAGCTAAATACCTACTACTTGGCTGCATGTGACGGCAACAGATTAAATTCAGTGACACTTCGGTATGATTTACCCTCTTCTGAATAATTCATGGTATCGTGGTATTCATTACAGACTATGAAAACACTTTAAGGTACAAAAGAAAAAAAAAAAAAAAATCTCGCTGCTATGAAAATCCTTCAGATATACCAGGTACAAGAATAAAACTAAGAATTGCAAATTTTTATCTCTGTGCTCTGAACACCCTCCACAATAGACTAACCCGAAGATAAAATTAATATCATACAGCTTCATGAAAAAGTTGTTCAAACAGAATGCAACACTAATTTTTCTGAATTCAAACAACTTTATGATTTCACCTTGTGTAAGGCAGGGCAAAAAGTGACTGACTTGAGATAATGTTGATCCTTCAAATTTAGCTATAATCACAAGAAATTGCAAAAGCAATGCATGTATTATCTGTTTATTTTCTCACTAACCAAAGGTGAAAAATAGATAACTATCACACCAGACTGTACCATCTCAGTTCCTTCAACTCTGTTATACTGTGGACACAGAATAGTCTTTAAAAATTTATAATTCAATTTTTCAGACCGTATTCCACCCCTTCCTTTGAAATATAACCTTCTGAAAAAAATAACAGTAAAAATATTTGAAGATAAAGTCAGGTGTTTTCAATGCAGGATACAATTCTTGTCATACATTGGATTCTTCTAATATTCAGAAATTTTAAATCAGATGTTTCATTATGAGAAACTTCAAGTAATAATCCCTTACACAGCAGTAATTTCAATTAACTAGCACTGCAATTAATGTTTAGTAAAGTCCATAGAATCAATAGATAGATACTGGACCGTGTTTTATACTCTATTACTTTAAAAATTATTTTACCATGACAGTATTTAGAAAATAAGCAGCCCTGTTATTCTAGCTGTTTACTCACAAAGAATTTGTGAAAGTTATGCTTTTCAATTGTATAATCTAAAGGCATATAATCTAAATACAAAATCAGATTTAGGATGAGAGAACAACCTAATACACAAGCCAAGTGAACTACGCAATAACTGCAAGTGTCATGTAAACATCAGGAATTACTAACGTTGGCTTTCATTGTTGAGTATTTTCCTTGTGATCATATTTCATTACAAAGTATTAGAATTATACCTTCTTAAAGATACACAAAACTTCTGATTTTCTTTTAATGTTTCCACTCCAAATATACTTCCTGTGATAAGAAATAGCAGTCTTCAGATCAATATTGGTATATGTTAATAAGGACTTCGTGCTATGAACTACAGCACAGGTTTATGGAACATCAGAACTATGTCTAATTTGTTAAAAAGCAGAGGGAGAGAGCAGCAGTTCCTGTAATTGGTTCTATTATATATGTTTCTCTCATATATATATATATACATATGTATATGTATATATACACACACACACACCACGTTTTTCAGATGTCAAATGTTTTATTTCTTATGGCAATTTTCTTTGGGGAAAAATGTAGGAGAGGTTTGCACACAAATGCTGCTTGATAACAGAATGCACGTACAACCTGCCCACACACATCTCAATATATATGCTTTCTTAACCAGAAGCCTAAGAAAATTCTTCTGTCAGAAGAATCTATAAGATGTTAAATAAAACATTAATCATACATAGTCTTAAAGGATGGATGATACAGAATGATCAGAAAACATCCATTTAACCATAACAAAATATCTGCATTTCAACAAAATTTCCATCCATACCAATATAATTTATGGTGTTTTTATAAGAAAAATCTCAACAGTCCACGCACTTTTGGGACAAGGTTTCATGTATTATATACACAAAGTTCCTACAAAAAATGGAAGATCTGTACAAAAAATATGCAGGCCTATATACTAGCTATCCAATCCTCTTATAAGTAATTCTGTTATGCATCCTAGTGGTACCAGATGCTATAATAAATGCAGTCTCGGGAAACTGTGGTATACATGTACGTTCACAAGTGACAAAAAAAAGGTTGTTTCTGAGAATGTTGCTGCACTCAAAACTACAGGGATACTGCTGATTTGAAATAATCACCTCTGTTGTTTTGTTCTGCCTTTTTGCATTTCTTCTCCCTCCCTCCCCAAAAAAAATTTGATTCCATGCAGCCAGTCCTCTTCACTCATACAAATGTGACATACATGTGCATCAATTAGATGTTTTACATGGCATTGTCTACTTTATTCATTAAAGTAACAGAGTGTCACCATTAGCAAATAGTTTAAAGTAAAACCTACCTACTAATTTTTGCTTTAAAAAGAATGTAAATATGTTTTAACAGCTGAAACTCCTTATGTGAATATGCTCTGATGCTTCTGTCCAAGTATTAAATATTCCATTTTAAAATAATGCAGCTTCTATAATGAAATAACATTTTGTTTCTATCAATTCTTACTGTTCAATCAACATTTTATGAAACCTTAAGTGTCCAAGTGTCCTTTTTTTTTTTTTTTTTTTTTGGCATTATGAAAAGCAAAGGAAAAAATGCAAAATTATTGACTGTCAAAATCAATTATCTCACAAATCTGTACATACATTTATACATACACCATTTTAAAGAACAAGGACCACTGAGTTGCATTTTGAAATCACCCATCTGGTTTGATAAATAACACCATTTTGGCTGGCAATGAGCTAGAACATGTATGCCAATTCACAAAATTTAGAGGAACACGCTAAGTCCACAATTGAGTGATAAAATACTTTACTAAATGAGTTTAGTTTCTCATGAAGAGTATTTCTTTAGACTAAAGAAACCTGTTGGTAATATAATTTTTATGTATAACTTATTTAGGTCACGTTTACTAGTCAAGGGGGCTAGTCAAAATGGCAAGAAGACACAGTAACTCTGTATACTACTATCTCAATTTAGTAAGTGCAAAAGAACATGTTATTATTAGATCTACTGAAACTTGTTACAGAAGTTCCACAGGCCTGCAGAAAGGCATCTGGGGGTTTGGGTTGATAGCAGGTTGAACATGAGCCAGCAGCGTGCCCTGGCAGACAGGGCCAGCAGTACCCTGGGTTGCATCAGGCACAGCACTGCCAGCAGGGCAAGGGAAGTGTGTCCTGCTCTGCTTTGCACTGGTGAGGCCTCGCCTCAAGCACCGTGTGCAGTTTTGAGTACAACGATGTAAGAAGGACATAACATTATACAGCATTAAAAGGAAGTCAACAAAAATGGTGAAAGGTCCAGAGGGGAAGATGTATCAGGAGTGGCTGAAATCCCTTGGTTTGTTCAGCCCCGAGCAGAGCAGGCTGAGGGGAGGCCTCATGGCGGCCTGCAGCTCCCTCACGAGGGGACTGGAGGGGCAGGCGCTGAGCTCTGCTCTCTGGGGACAGTGACAGGACCCGAGGGAATGGCATGGAGCTGGGACAGGGGAGGGTCAGGCTGGGTGTTGGGGAAAGATTCTTCTCTGAAAATCTTTCTTCACAGGTTCCTCAGGGAAGCCTACTCAGCAGGCAAGCAGTCATGTCAGGGAGCCTGCTGGAGTTCAAAAAGCATTTGTACAATGCTCTCAGACATAGGGTATGATAGCAGTCTTCTGCAGAGCCAGGAGTTGGATTCAGTGGTCCTTGTGGGTCCCTTCCAATCCAGGGCATTCTATGGAATGATTCTGTGAAAACAGTATCTGCTCCAGATTGTTAATATAAACGTTTGAGTTCAAAGCTGAACTGCACAGTCTTTGGTTTCTTTTTGTCCACTGTATTTACAGCCTGTTTTTATTCCCATGAAATAAAGGAAGTTTGGTTTTCACCCCAAAAGTTCTTTCTTTGCCTGTTAATTGGATTCATGCTGTTCATTTTTCCTATAATATTCTATCTAATGCAATTAATATACACTGGGGGCAAAATTCTCTTTCCCAAAGTACAGACTTGGTTAAAGGAGAGTTTTGCCTTGTTCACTGCAGCAGATTAAAATGATTTTACTGTGGTTGAGAACAGTTTGATGTATAAATTATACCAAGCACTGAACATACGAAAGAGAAAAAGCAAAAAAGCTGTGCTACAAAGAGTTTGTTTTTATGACTACATTTTTGAGCAGTCTAAAATAAAATCTGCACTTTTTTTTCAAATCATATCAGAAAAAAAATGCACTTCATGAAATGTAAAGTAAGATACACAAAAATGAAATGTTCAAATTAACTCTTAGATACCTTTATACATTTGGCTTTTTATTTTTTTTGTCTGATGGCTTGTTTAGATTTCCTGGGTTTGAGGGCTGGAGCCCCTCTCCTGTGAAGACAGGCTGACAGAGTTGGGGTTTGTTCAGCCTGGAAGACAGGAAGTTCTGGGGAGACCTTACTGAGGCCTGTCAGTTCCTTTGTCATGAAGTGTAGTGATAGAACAAGAGGTAATGGCTTTAAACTAAAATGGGTAGGTTTAGATCAAATTTTTCACTCAGCAGGTGGTGAGGCACTGGAACAGGTTGCCCAGAGAAGCTGTGGATGCCCCATCCCTGGAAGTGTTCAAGGCCAGGGGCTTTGAGCAACCTATTCTAGTGGGAGGTGTCCCTGCTTATGGTGGGGGTGTGGAATTACATGATCTTTAGGGTGCCTTCCAACCCAAACCATTCTGTGATTCTATGATTGTTTTTTCTGGAGTTTCCTACTTCCTTCTATTAGAAAGAATTAATTTATTAGAATTTTAGTAGAGGAAATTTCACGTTTTCTAACCCAAAAGACTGCTGAGGCATAGCAAAGCTACAAAAACATTTTATCTATGAAGGATACAAGATCTATTATGGACCTACATATTCCATCTCCATAAGAGAAGCCTCATACAAATCCACTTTACATTGTGTACAAGGCTTCTATAGAAAATTTAACCTCTGAATTGCACCAAAGTCAGAGTTTTAAAATATGCTAAAGGCAATGGAAGCCACAGTCCCTTCTTCAAAGATATTGCTGATTGGAGAAGGCAAGAGAAAGTGGAAAAAGATGAAAAAGAAGGGGAGTTGGCATAGATGTAACTCTAAAACTGTATCACAAATGCTCATTCAGCACAAGTCCATGATAATGTACAATGACGAAGCAGAGGGGAATAGAGCATTAGGGCATCTCACAGTCATTTGTCTCAGGTATATGATAGAAGTGACACTTCCTAGAGTATAAATCTGCTTATAAAAGAGAAGACCTCGTACTATTACTCAACAAAATGCAGCAAAGCCCTTAAAGTTCGTTCAAGAAGAGGTAGCACAAGGTGAAGGACATCTGAAAGCCTGAATTCCTTCTCCAGGTTTTGACATAAACGCAAAGCTCTGTAGAGTTGTCCCATAGGGAACGTGATAGATATGTCAAAGAGTAAGACTGGTGAGAACATGTACTTGGAAAAAAAATGAAGAAAGTTTATAAATCCTATTACTTATTTATTTAGGAAGAGGACTAGGCTTACCTTTTGGTTTCTTTAAACTATATGATTTCATTGTTGTGAAGAAACCAGATCTTGCTGGTGTCAATAAAGCTCACTTCCTCCCAGTCAGAGCATCCACCTGTGGGAAAGAAAACACAGTCATCATATTCTGCTTACTTTGTTTTTAAACATATAACTCTTTGACTTTATGCCAGCATAAATGAAGAGTGATGTATATGTATGTATGTACATTCACACTCTCCCCCTCAAACAAGTTTCAGTTGGCAAGAAAAACATTTCCGGCCTGTTTTCAGTAGTACTTTGAACAATGATGCTACTAACATGAGAAAATGCAGTGTAATGAACAAATTTTTCACTCAACCAAATATGTATCACAGATTTCAAATCACTGTTGCAGTCCGAGCCTGTCTTTTCTCTTTTAATGATCTCCTGTTTAAACACAAGGAAATCCCTAACATTGTGACATATATAACGTTATTATACTTAAAAGCTTCATAGCATAACCAAGTAACAACTGAAAAAAAAATTAAGAACATTTTCCCCAAATTAAAGTTTACTTAGACCAGCAGGTTTAAGGTAAATATCTTTCATCTTGATATATAAGATAGTAGGGAAAAAACAAAACTGGTTATTACTTGTAACAGTTTTCTCGAATTGCTAAATGCAGTTTCACTTAAGTAAAAATGAATCCTTCTGATATGCCTTTCAGCATTCTGAGCTTTAATGATGCCTAGCACAGCAGTGTAATTAACAGTACCAATGATATATAACAATTCTGTGCTTTCCAGTGGTAGAAACAGAAGGCTAATGCCAGATTGCTTGTTAAAGGTACACCCGGTTACAAAGTACACCAGATGAGACAATCCCCCAGTAGCCACATAATGAGGTAAAGACATCTGTAAGAACTTTGAATATGAAGATTTAAAGTCATTGGTGATGCTGCAGATGGAATTACTGTCATCCCTGCAGATACTGCCACTGGAAATAGATCAGCCCTCCAATCAGACTGGACTGTGAATAGCTTCAACCTTGTTTTTCCTTAAATGATTTACTACATAGCTATTCCTAAGTAACTCAATGCAGTGTAGACTAAGTTAAGAGAGAGAGAGAGAGAAACTGTGCCTCCACTGCTTTTTAAGAGAATGCTAAGTGATCATTCAGTAACAGTGGAAAAAGAAACAGGAGAAAGTTTAAATAATTCCACTTTAAGTAAACTGGAATATAATATAATACAAGATACTTCTACAAAAGAAATACAGGTTCTGTGGGGAAAAAAAAAATATATCAAAATTTAGCAGATACACTGAAGAATATAAACTATTAATTTACTATTTTGGAGATCAAACTGCATAATATTTAAATAAAATTATCAAAACTGATATTTTATTTGTTGCTTCTACAGTCAAAATGTTAAACTGTGATAAGGCTTTATGAAATCTTTTAGAAATATTTTTATTATTAGAAATATTTCCAGCATACTGGAAAATATGCTATGATATTTGTTGTTTATACTATCTGATAATATCACAACATCAATGCATTGGTAGAGGGAGAGAAGAAACTGATTCTCATTTAAAAAATAATGGCACTTTACATCATTCTGACACGGTAAAATAATTTATGACCCACTTTCAGACCTCTTTATATTGGCATCGTGATGCACAGCAGTCTCAGGATAAATGTGGAACAGGAATTTAAAAAGTTTACTCAAGCTGGTATGAAAGTTTTACAAGAAGGCATGGAAATCCAAATGCTGTCTGACAACGCAATGGATTTCCTGAATTATAATTCTGTATTTTCATTTTCTTCTCCCAGTGGTGAGGAAGTTTTCCGCTAAATGAAGTGCTAAAACTTTTTAGTACTTTAATGAAACTTAAACAAAATCTTTTCCTTAGGAAACTATTAGGCTATTTCCTGCTTTTAGTGCTTTAAAAACTGAAAATGATTGAATTGCATTCATCTGATCTAATAACAAAAAAATTGTAGCACGTATTAGATCTGAATTCATGCTGTTCTTAGTAGGACAGATATGTGAAGATCAATATTATGAGTATTTGAATTCATATGCATCTAAATTGATTGACTTAGTTGGTAAATGTTCATAAAGAAACTATTTCAGTTACTCTTTGCAACTACAATACATTATTACAAATTTATTATCAGAGTAACTCTAATTCAGACTCTTTGTAGCTCAGCAAATTATTCACAGTAAATAATGGGATCAACACATTTCACCCCATTTGTGTTAATGAATTAATTATCCATGAACTAGTTATGATTATCTCTACTTCATTTCAATAATCGCCATGAGAGATCTGTTTTTCCAAAACACGTGAACAGTTATTTGTACCTACAGACAAATTTCAGAGTCTCTAAGAACTCGCCTTTATTTATGTTGAATGAAATGGCTTCCAAGAAAGATTGGCAGATATTTAATGTCTGTAGCATACTGAGCATATCTGAAACATCTGTTTACCATGGACGTGTAGATGGTTAAATTGGTTGGAAACAGAAGTGCCAGCTCCTGTTCTTATCCTCTGCCATCAGAGTGATACATCAATATGGTGATACATTTTTGCTAGTATATACAGAAAACCTTTCATCTACCTGAGGTAGCTATGTAATGCTGTCTATTTTTCAGAGGCTCTTTTCTGAGCAGAAGCAGAGCACCTGAACTACCTGGAACATCATTAAGGATGAAAGAAAACGCTTATGGTTGGGCATGCTAAAGACCCAAATTCAAATTTCTAATTAACCTGACTCAAGATATTTCTTTAGAAAGATATAACATACAGATACATGTACATACTAGGATATATTAAACATCATGCACAATAACAGGATAGCGTTAGGAATATCATAATAAGACTAATATTTTAATGCTAAGAAAATGAGTTAAATACAAAATGCAAAGTTTTGGTCTTCATAGAGCAAAAGTAGCAGTGATACTGAAATATGAGAAAGAAGAGTTTGTTTTCATTTTTTTCCCCTAAAACAACAACAACAAAAAAGATAAAATTAGCTTACATAACATTTTATTTTAATTGATACAATTTTATTTTTTGGGTCAGTTTGTTTAGTACAGCCAGGAAATAGTTCCCTAAATTCTAATATTGCTCCAAGTGTTTAAAAAGAATTATATTTGCAGAATATATAGGACAATAAAAGCCTCCTCAACATCTGTCTTTCTATTTCAACACTATACTTTCCCTACCTCAACACTGAGAGACATTTGCCCTCTGTAAATCCCTCAGTAGCTAATTGAGTTCTCTTGTATTTTTAGAAATAAATCCACATTTTCAATTGTAAATTCATAGGAAAAATCAAGACACAACCAATAGTCCATCTTATTCCTCAGACATACATTATATGAAAGAGACAGCATGAATAATTTTGAAAATAGTCAGTCTTTGGTTTTACTTTGGAGATGAAGTGAGAGAGGTGGGCTGGAGAATGAAGCCTCCTCTTATCACCACCTCCTGGCCACCTGAGGCTGGTCCAACCTTACTGCTATGTAGCCTCAAGCAAATACTGGCTCACTCTCTGCTTACTAGGTTAATATTCTTTTAAGCCTTAAATATTGCTTCTTGCCTCCAGGTTTTGACTGTTTGCTGTTTATACAGATAGCAATCAATTCCCATCTCAGTCTTTGAAGAACTAAGCAAAGTTATTGCATTCATAGAAAATGCTCTCCTTGCCTATGAACATCTTAAAATTCATTTTTCTTCTAAACATTAGACCAGATTAGTTACTGTGTTACAGCTACGGCTACATAAGTGTTTTGCAAAGTGCGTTAATTATTTTATTCTCAATACTACAAACACCTTGTCTGAAACCCCAGACTGCATTTATTTTACCTTGAAAACTACCCAAGTACTTTCTTCAAGAAGACTACAGTCAGTAAATAATGAAGAAGACTGACTTATGTGTTCGCACTGTCTCTGGTACAAAATTATAAAGCTCTCTGCACCCTTTGAGTTTTATTAGAATACAAAAAGGAAATAAATTACAGTTTCACTTGTGCGCTTCTGAAATCACAACCACTTTCTGATTTACATGAATGTAATAAAAAAAACCTCAGCCCTTGATTTTTGTTAGAAATTATACCATATGCGTACTTAGCTTCATAATTTGTACATTTGCTTAAACAAAATTAATTCTTATTTCGGAAAATTCTGTATAATTAACAAGGCCATTATTTTGGAACAAAATAGGAAAAATATACTCATTTTTGTTGCCACAAACTTGTATTTGTAGCCACTGTATTCCTTGGTTACATTTACATCTCAATTTTCAAATGCAATTGGATTCAAATTTCAGTTCACAGAAGGAAAACAGAAAATATACACAAAGCTGAATTGTATCAATCGTATCGTATGTGTATCATATTTGTAGGAACATTTTTTTTTTTTTGTAAAGTCTTTTCAAAGAAGTCCATGTGCTTCATGTTCTACAGAGAATGTCATAGAACAACAACAAAAAAAAAGGAATATGAAAAATCAAGATAAGTTTCACTGGTGTCTTATTGCACCCTGCCAACCCTGTTCCTAGAGCAGGTCAAACCTCAACATCTCTTCTAGCTGTGGAATTCAAATGGCTTGGAAATTTCCCCTACTCATGAATAAAACAGAGCAAGAATGTAAATGAAAGCTAAAATAAAACCCTCCAACCTTATCCAACAAAATCCTCTTTCTTGATATAAATCATTCCAAAAGTTTTCTGTCAATTTTGTGACAGGCATTTTCTGATAGTAAACATATTGATTTTTTTTTCTTTTTTCTAAATCTACAATTTTCTTTTATCCTTTGCAGGAATTCACAAACACTGTCAAGAGGGAAAAATGGCAGTAAAACCCGAAAAGAAGTTGGCAAGGGAGCAGAATCACATACAGACTTCAGACTACAATATTCCTCAGGGCATTACTGTTTATGTTTCAGATGGAACAAAAAATGATCGGATAGCCTACCCTCACTTCCACTGCTCTGAGAATAATGCTTTTATAATGACCACCGTGGAACATATATTTCCCTTATATGTATCAGCTTTGGCATCAGCACTAGCTAAATCAGGTCTAACTATACCATTATGACAAATTTGCCTTTTCCCTGGCCAGCACAGGCTTTTTATTAAAATCTGCCTAGCATGGATTTTCCATGGCAAACAAACAAAAACTCATGAGAAAGGAAGTTACATGAGCTGAACTGAGATCTCAAATCCAAACCAATTTCACAAACAGATAGAGAACTTCTATAATATTTGACTTCTTCTGTAATTGATTTTTCAGTCAAGAATTTTCTTTAATGCAAAGTTCTATATTGAAAACAGAAGAATTAATTCATAACTCATCCTCAAGAGCATTTTAAGTTATCACAGCATTCATTAGTACCCGCTTGTGTATATCACATCTCTGCCTGACTTACTGTCACAATAGGAATGAACATTGAGATTAAAAACTCTAGCCAGATGAGCAGCTGTGATGAATCAGAAATTGATGGGAGAGTTTAAGTTCTTTTATACTTTTTTTAAAATAAACACTCCTGCAGGGCCAGGCATCATGGCCTTAATGCAGGAATTATGAAAGAAAATTCTATGGCACATTTTAAATAAGGGGTTAGACCAGACAATAAAATGGTCCTCTCTACCCTTAGAACATGTGGGTGAAACTCTTTTTTTAATGTTTTGAGAACTTTCTTTAAAGAGATATGAATTTCACACAGTTTTTTATTTATTTTATATATATATTTTTTTCTTTTCCTTCCCCCCCCCCCCCCCCCCCCCCCCCCCCGCCTCTGTCTCCTCTCACTCCTTGTCTCCTTTATCCACTTGGCATGTGCTGCCTTTCAGACTATAAGCTCTTTGAAGCAAGGGCTGTCACACTTTATACGCTTTACAGTACCTAGTACAATAGTGCCTGACCTAGTTAACTCCTAATCAATAGTGCAAGAGAGATGTTAAATAATTATTGTGGGACTATTGTATTTCATACCAAATAGCTCAGCACACTAAGAAGTTCTGTTGAAATAAAATGCATTTCTGTTATGCAAGACAATGCCAATTAAAAATAAATAAATAAATAAATAAATAAAAACTGACTTATGTATGGAAACATCAAGAAAATCTGGCATTAACAATGAATGAAGCTTACATGGAAGCTTGCAGGTAGAGCTTTATAAATGTCCTCTTTTTGCTGCATTCAATCTCAGCTGCACTGAAACTGAACTTTGATTGCATGTATTTTTATTCAAAGCAATTAAAATTCTACTGCACTTACTGCACTGCTGAGAACAAATGTGTGCATATCGAAATATTTAAAACTGAAAAAGAAAAAAAACTTTAGTCTTTACAATAGCAAGCACTTTTAAATTGCTTTGCAGTTTAACTCCACCTCAGTTGCATGCAGACATTAACAAATTTGCTTTCAGACATCCCTGTTATTCTTCATAAAGTCCCAAAGGCATCTCAGTGAAACCGGATTTAAAGCATGTTAAGTGCATTACAGGAAATGTGTTCCCAAAACACATAGTCCAATTAAGTGCCAAATGATGCCTTCAAGTCTCACCCATGTAAACCATACAAGGCTGGTGAGGTTTTGCAATTGAAATTTAAGGTGAAAAGACTACTCATTATTTAGTAAAGCACAAATACAAATAGGTTGAGGTTCTTTCCTTTTTGAAACGTATCCTATGATACAGCTTAGATTACCAAAACAGTAAAAATAAATAAATAAATAAACAAACAAATAAATAAATAATAAAAAGTCTGTAAACCAGGAATTGGTGTGGGACATGAAGAATAATCAGATTGTTGTTGCAGCATTAAACAGAAAAACAGGAAGAAGTCCCCAGAACAAGCAGTAGTTTGGATTCAGAATGACTTTCCCATTACTTTGTTTTGTGACGTCATCAGCCAGAATTGTGATAAATATTCCTTAGTATGGTAAGGGTGGGGTTGGGTACTGTGCCTCTGGCATTTGTATTTCCCTTATTTCACAGAGCGTGTGAAATACGTGTTTGCTGCCTGCAGCACCAGTTTCTCAGCTGAAATGAGCAGGAAACCTTCTTGGAAGCCAGATGATGCCACCATACACATGAACTTGTGATGGTTTCTGTTGGTGCTTCATATTAATTTATTTGACACAAGGTGAGACTAATGTCTTACATATGTGTGCGGTGGTTTTTTTTGTTTGTGGTTGTTTGTTATTTAAAAGTACATCTGCATATTTAAATAAAACATAAGGAAACGGAATGAAAGTGTGAGGACAACAGGACATAGTCACAACAGGTTGTAGGAATTATTTACTTGATGAATTTAGCCTTTTTTTTTTGTTAATGGTTTTTACAGATTACTTTGTTATGATCTGCATAATAGTTTTCAGTTAAATGAATTAGAAGATGTTATTATTACCAATTCCAGTGCCTACTCTCTTTGTTTACTATCTGACCTCTTAATGCAAGCAAACAGTATAAATCGGGATAGGAAATGTAGAAGAGTTTTGGTGAAATTTGAAGTCAGGATTCATTTTAGGACTTCTATCATTTCATTCAGAATATGCCATTGATCATATTTCATAAAGTTTAAAAATAACTTTAAAAAGGAAGAATTTAAAAAGCTATACAGCATACTGTATCATCTGTAGCAAAAGAGGACAAACATTGCTTATTACTTCACCACACTGTTACAAAGGGTCTTATTCTTCTAGCAAAGCAAAAAAAAAAAAAAAAAAAAAAAAAAGTCTCACAGTGAGATCTGTCCTTTACAAGAATTCTAGCTTAATTTCCAGACCACAAAATCTGAGTAGTATTAAATTAGCAATGATAGCCTTGAGGCATAGATCTTTAAGTGGGTTCTACTGAAAGAAAGGCAGTCTCACAGCGTTTCCCATGTTATACACATTCAGTCATACTGGCAGATGGTACATTTGGATCTCTCAGAACTCAAATGCTAATCTCCTGGAGACTTAGGAATTTTTTGAAAAGAGGCAACATCTTAAAAAAAGGCAAAATATCACAGAAAAGTATTATTTTAGGAAGTGCTACAGAACCCACCCTACATTTTGAATAGATCTACAGCCCAGAGCAAGAACTTACTCATCAATTGCCTTCACTGTGCCAACAAAATTATTAAATTGAAAGAGACTGGATGGCAATTAAAACATTTTTTCATCAAGAAATTGTACCAAAATCTGACTCTCTGTATTGAGAAGCTTGTGTTTTTTTGTTTTAAATTAAACAGGCATCCTTAGTAATCCAGAACAATACCACAAATAATAGTTCTTCAAAAGTAAAATGCCTTGCAAAAATGCAATGAATACATCTTACATGCAAATCAGCAATCCCAGATATTTCTACTCTGGTGAATGTTTCAAAGCATTTTTTTCATTGTTTGAAATACCTCGAAAGGAATCTAGTGAATATGTTCTGAGATGGGCCACTTCTACCATCTGTGAATAAAAAAGCATGAAAAAACAGTTGTATTTAACTGACATCTTAATATGAAAACTCCTTCTCTCCTATTCATTAATGGGAGAACGAAGAGGTATGAAGGAGGATTACATAACAATAATAAAACTAAGATCTCTATTTATCTTACTTATCTTTAAAACGCAGCAATTGTTACTGTCTTTCTACTTTCAGTACTTCTCTTTAGGACAAGGCAAAAAGTTAAGTTTGAAATATTTTTCTCTTGATAAATTTTTTTACTTTATATCAGCAGAAAACTTGAATAGTGCAACAACCGTAGAAAATATTTTCAAATACTAATATTAAAATAATTTTTAGAACACTAAATGTTACAAAAAATTAATTTTAGAGATTTTCAAAATTGCTCATGAGCCACAAGTTCTACAAATTACATAAAAAGTAATTAAGGAAAAAGTTAAAAATTTGCTTTATCAATATTCTTTTAATACCTGAGAATAGCTAGGTTCTACCCTTGCAGTTAACATAGCTGGTAATACTTCGTCTATTCAGTTAAAAAAAGTTATTAATAAATCAGCATCCAGTCTCCGTATTACACAGCTACTGATTTGCAATTAAACACTTGCTTCTATGTCTTGGAACACAGTCAGAAGAGAAATATATGCCTATTTGACTTCAGTGAAACTTACCCCTCTTTTCGTTTCATATATCACTTTATTTGCCCATGGGCAGGGACACCTCCCACTACATCAGGTTGCTCAAAGCCCCATCCAACACTTGAACACTTCCAGGGATGGGGCATCTACAGCTTCTCGGGGCAACCAGAGAGTGTTTGGTACAGTGCCACATGAGAACTTTTGTAGCCTTTTTTAATCTTCTCCTGTAGTTCTGACAGTTCATCGGGCTTTCATTACTCAGAAAGATAAGCTGGTATGACTTGCTGAAGTGCACGTGCATTATCTCTATTGGCACCTTGAAATAATATTTACATGTTAATAGTACATCCACTTTTGTGGTGAGGAGAGAAGTTCAGCACTGAGTCAACTAAGATACACCAAGTAATGATTTACTGCATAAGCAGGTATTTAGACAGTAGATAGTGGGCATTGTTTTGCCCAGAGCAGAAGATGAAACTAAAAAACCTCATTATGTAGGTTACACCTACTGGAATTAAAGCGTAGGATTAATCTGCTTATATGAAATATTTTGATCAAAACTTTGGTCTCTACTACAGAGATTGGATATGAAAATTAAAATCCATTTTAACTAAGTAGGCTCTGTGTTTTGTTATTTTATCTCAGTTCAAATAGTACAGCCTCTGACTGTGATAATGCTTTGAAAATAAAACAAAGTAAAACACTTTTTCCATGCACAGATTAAAATTTTTGTTTGTTTGTTTTTCTGTTTTCCTTTCCATGTTCTTCTCTCCTGTTCTTTGTTGCTTGCACGAAGGATGAATTGTATCAGACATTTTGCACTTTTGTCTAAAAGCCACAATAGCTGTGCTTATTCTCATCTCTCTGGCACTGAAACCCATGACTGACTGCAGGAAAAAAACACTCTTTTCAGAGTTGCCCCTTTGAGGTTGATAGTTGTAATTTCTAGGGAACAAACAATGTGATTAAGTCATAGCAATAAAAGGGACAAAATTATTTTAGGTCACTTCCACAGAGAGCTGAAGGATATTAACATCCATAATATCAAAGTACAAATTCATCAGTGTAATCAGATAGACTAGATCAAGTAATTACTCTTCAAAAACATAATCACAAGTCCCCTAACTAAATCTCAATTTCCTTTGTAACCCACATTGATACCAACGCAGCTTTTTTATTGTGGCTAAAACACAAAAGGCTTTTATGAGTCTTTTACTGCCTGCAAAACAAAATTGTAAATCGAGCCTACAAAAGAAAGTCTTTTAACTCAAGCAATAGGGGATCTAAGATGCTTTTGGGAGCAGAAGTTGTAATTTTCAGCTCACTGACAGTATACGCAGTTGGTCAATAAGTTAAGCCAATGAAGAAATGTCTGCAGATCTCCTTACTGCTGTCAACCAAAATCACTTCAAGTTGCAATGCAATGTATATACTACATTATGTATGCATAGTTCACCTCATTATTGTATAAGAATACATACATCCCAAAGCATACATATTGTATGAGAATACATACATCTTCATCCCCAAATATTGAGGGGAAAATATGAACTACACTTTATGTAACAAGTATTAGTCCGTTAATAGTTCAGCATTGCTGTTAAATATGCAGGAGACACTGGCAGAAAACATATTGCTTGACAGAAAACAACACATACTCACTTGACTAATTATGTCTAAGAACCTTTCAAAAAGGTACAGAGAGAATGTAAATACATCTTCAAGAATGAATAAAAGAAACAAAACTTCTTGGGAGATTTTATAACTGACTACATTTATTAATAGAAAAGAGTTGCTAAATTATATGACACTCCTTATTTTACTCAGATTTTAATGTTCTCAATCCTTTTCTAAATGTACCATCACTAGATTCTGTCATTTTATTGCCTTCTTAAACTCCCAGGTGACTTTTAATTGGAACATGATACACTTAGAATATATCTATGTGTATATGTATATGCAAATATATAAACATACATATGTATTTACTTATGAAAACTATTCATAAACCTATTCCCCTGATTGCCTGTAATCTTCTCTAAGATGTCTTTTGTTGATTAAGAGGGTTTGTCTGAAAGACAGGCTAAAATTTCTGACTACTTCTGCAGCTCCATTTCAAAGAGGAGGAGAAATAGGTAACAGTCTATAGCTTGAATAACGTTGTTGTTGTTGTTGTTGTTGTTTTAATTTTGCAATGGAGAAAGAAAAAAACAAAACCACTGTTTTTGTACTGTTTTGCTGTTTTTGTACTGTTTTTTTTTGTTATATACAGCCTGACTGGAAAATGAAAGAAAGATGGAAGGTTCCATGCAATCTACATTGAAATGAATTGAATATACAGTTTGAATTTTTCTGTTAATACTTTAAAGAATACAGATTACATTTTCAGACCATATTGGGTTTATGTGGCAAGGTCTTGGTAGTGGTGGCCTGCATGGGTGGCGTCTGTGCCAAGAATCCAGAAGCTGCCCCATGTTAGACAAGGGCCAGTATCACTCGGCTCCAAAAGGGACCCACCAGCGCCCAGAGCCAAACCAACAAGCAATGTTTTTTGTGCCTCTGGGACAGGCAGATTTAAGCAAGGGAAAAAAAAAAAAAAAAAAAAAAAAAAGTGAAACCACAGCAGCTGGAGTGAGGAGTGAGAAATAAGAGAGAACCAGCCCTGCAGGCCCCTGGGGCAGTGCAGCAGGAGGGCAGGAGGTTCTTCAAGCAGGCAGCAACAGTTCCCCTGTGACCTGTGGAGAGGCCCCTGGTGGAGCAGGCTGTCCCCCTGCAGCCCATGGCACAGATCTCCATGCTGCAGTCTATGGAGGAGCCCACGGTGGAGCAGGTGGATATGGCCTGGAGGAGGCTGCGGCCCATGGAGAAGCCCCTCAGGAGCAGGCCCTGGGCCTGAGCTGCAGCCCATTTCCTGGTTCTCTGCACTCATTGGGGGAGAATGTAGAAGAGGGTAAATGGGGGACAAAGGTGGTTTTAGTTTTTCATTTCTCACTGCCCTAGCTTATTAGTAATAGGTAATAAATTACCTATTACCTAATAAATCTCCCTATGCTGAGACTGCTTTGCCTATGATGATAATTGTTGAGTGATCTCCTTGTCCCTATCTCAACCCTTGAGCCCTTTTCACCATATTTGCTCCCCCTTCAACTGAGAGAGCTGCTGTAGTGGAGCCCAGCTGCCCAGCTGAATAAAACTGCCACACAGGCCAGAACAGGTACTATACTAGAGATCTCTAAAAACATAAAAACACCTCCACACATACAAACAAAAAACAAACAAACAAGCAAACAAAAAAAGCTCCACCACAGCTACTTTACCTACATTGGTTATGGACTTATAGAATAACTTTGTTGTTGTTGTTATTCATTCCAAATCTCAAGGCAAAACATTCCACAGAGTACAGCAGTAGGAAAGCTTTATCTTGACAGCTGACATGAAATAAAATCAAAACCGGAAATAAAATACGATTTGGTAATATTTCAATTTAATATTTCAATATTTCAATTCTTTTATTGAATAGCTCTATGTTATAGGGCAAACATGGTATTAAAGAACCTCTTTTCTTCTTAGAGCCTGGGTTAGAAATGCAGTACTGCCTAAGCAATTCTTCCATTCAGGTTAAGTGGCAAAGCAGTAGACCCCCCTAACAAAATGGAGGACTAGTCTGACAAGCCTGGGCAGCACACCCATGAGAACAACAGCCTTCTATGTTCTTGCATAAAAAATACCTAGTCTAGAACTATTTATCTGTGTTTGAGACAAATAGAGGAGGTCAAGAGCAGGAAATGTAGCATTCAGAAAACAGAGAGGAACTTTTGTTTAAGTCATGGCAAGCAGTAAGCAGACAACTTCTTGTGTTGAGGAAAACAAATCTTTTTATTCTGTATATGCAAGTTAATATTTTTTCCAAAGTAACATCAATTATTAATTTCTCCTGGAAATGTAATCTACCTTCAATATTACCTACTAATTCAACAAAAAGTATCAGTATTCTCTTGAATACTTCAAATATATCTTATACATGCTTGAAATGGGGGCAATAATTTACAAGTAAATGTAAATTCATGCAAGTCTTTAGTGATACATTTCTCCAACCATATTTTCATGAGCATAGTCACTTTACCAGACAAATATGGACTGACATGCAAATCCCAATATATCCAGTTAGAAGACAATGAGAGAGATCCTATATTATTTTTGGTAAATATTTGGTAAATATTTTTGGTAAATGTATTAAAAGTCTTCTTCATATACTCTGTACTGTGCGTGTTGCGTGCCTGCCTACCTGCATCCAACTTTATGAGTTATCTGAACACTTAAGAGACTGTAGCACAATTTTGTTACCAATGTTTACTTAACTCTAACTGCCAATGTGGTGAGAAGCTCTCCAAGAGCACCTCAGTGCACTTCACACCTATTCCCACAAATCTGTTCAGTGGTGAATAATCTAAAGATAACGCACACATTACTGGAGTCTCTAGATAAACCAGAAACTAGAGGGTTGATGAATCTGCTCTTTAATTTATTTATTTATTTTCAGGTATCTATCAAACTCCTTCCATGATTGCCTGAAAAAAAACAAAAAACAAAAAACAAAACTATTGTAACAAAAGAGTTAAATTAATTGGAATATGACAAAAGACTTCAAGAACAGTAAACAGCAAGAAGTAACATGAAAAGAACAGGAACCTTAGACAAGGACTAAGGGAGATAATTAGGGACATAAACCTGAAGAACATATCAAGACTAGGTTTCTCAAATACACAAAGTTATAAAAGTCTCAGCTTTTCAGGATTCCCGTTTCCTTTTCATGACTGAATCCTTATTACGAGGTTATATTTTCACTAATTCTCAGAAAAATCAACAAAGGAGACATACTGATGATATTCCTTGAACATGCTTGGATCTCATGCTGAAGAGACGAGAGCCTCCCCAGGGAAGCCAGTGCCACAATTGGAGAACTGCTGTGTGATAAGATTAAAAGTATAGAGCACAACAATTGTTACTTAAAACTAGTAAACATACTGTGTTCTGATGATACATTATACTCTGTATAAAACAGATCTTTACAGATCAAAACCCTGATCTCTGCTCTTAAATTAAAACAAAACAAGGCCTTTTTTTTCTAAAAAAAAAAAAACAAACAGCAGGACTCAAACCACATCCTATGTCACCCTTCTCCTCCCTCACTTTAAATCCTATCCACATCATTCTTCTTTTTGTGTTGTTACCTACATAATCCATATATAAACTGTGTACCTGTCTCCCTCTGATGTTAAGAAACCTTACATGTCTCTAGTGCAATACATAACTCGCTGATGAATGCATGTTACAGAGTCTCCCTGTTGTGCCAACAAAGCATATGTCATGACAGCCCCAGGCTACGAAGTGTTTCTGCTCAAGCTGCACCACTGTATGCTCTTCTCTGGAATCATCTTGTTTAAACTCGAGAATGTCCTTCCAGAAGGAGGTTGATATGCACAAACAACAATGTGTAAATGTCGTTTATTTGTGTTCTCTTTTCCCTAGGGCAGTAGCCCAGTTACAAACCAATATTCCCCATCCACCAAACTAATCCTCCTCACCAAGCAGAACAGACATTTTCTGAAAACGGGACCAACCCTCCTCTCCAACCTCCAAATCTTTATATACAACAGAAGCATCTTTTTAAATTAGGACACAATTGCATAACTCAATCAAATGGATAAAATTTGAAGTCAGAAAAGCTAATAAATGAAACGGCAATTTACTAGGATAATTATAAATTGAAACAAATAAAACATGTAAATGATGAATTCTACTTTATTTTATTTGGGATTCTAAAGGGGATTTTTCATTTATTTTCAAACAGCTTGATATGTTTTCTAAGTTATGTACTCTTTTCAAGAGCCATGTCATGGAAAAGTTGTAGTGTTTAATAATGAGGACAAAAAATCCTGGAAGGGGGGAACATATTTTGGATTTCTTTTCAGTCTTAGGACAAATGGAGGTGCATGGGTTTCTAAGCAGAAAGGAAACTATAATATTTAAGAGAATTAACAAGCATTTCTTACAACCGTGTTCTACAGAAAAGGAAAAGGAGGACTGTCTGGAATAACAGAGAACTCTGAAACCCTCTGAATTTCGAGAAACACGACAAAGATAAGGAGGACTAGAAAACCTTACAAGGCATGTAGATTTTGAGATGTGGGAAAGCACAAAATTTTAAATGCCATATAACCAGTTACCAGCATCCTCACAGGTGTGTAAAATTTCCACTGAAACTCACATTGAGCTAAATTAAAACTGGGTTGCAGAAGACTTTTTGCACTGCTCTAACAAATGGTACAACAGCACAGAACAGTGCCTGACACAGAGAGAAGTTTATCTTCCAATCCTCCCAACAATATAAAGTTTCCAAGTGGGAAATCTTTCTTTAATTTCTCTCTCCTGTAACTAAACTTATAGCTCCTGCAATGTTAACTCTTTTTCCTCTTCCAGTTAACAAGAACTACTTGACTTGTTGACTTGTTGAGTCAGTTTATGCATTATGCTCCAAGACAGCAAGTCATCTACCTAAAAGATCATTCCAACACGGATTAAGATCCACAGATTGCCACCTGGGCTGTCACTCATTGCCAATGCAATATCTTAATAGATACATAAATTAAACACAAAGAGAATCATGAACATTCAGAAAAAAAAGAATAATGTATTGGGAGGAGGATGAAACCAAACTGTAACTTCGTCACAGACCACATAGGTGGCTACAGTCAGCACAGCTACAGTGAAAAAAAGAAAAACAAATAAAAACACAGCATGTATACTAGAAACAGTCATTTTACACTTGCTTCTTCTTCTTTAAACCTGTTTATAATTACTTCTTTATTGACCTCACAGAAAGGGAATTAAAAAAAAATGTGGAAGAAAGTATTATATACACTAAAAATACATGTGAAAATACACTTTGTGTAACCTTTGAAAGGTTGTCTGTATTACCTTTCTAAAAAACTAGTAGAAATAGTTCCAGACATGTCTACAAACAATGCCTCAGGCACCTAATACTGTAGGATTATATAGTAATGGTCTTCAAACATGCAGATTTGCAGGAATGAAAATGAATACTTGCCCAGTAAATACCTACACCTAATCTATCCAGGAAAATCTGTAATGAGAAGGAAGAGAGGAATAAAACTGAAAGGAAAGAAATTTAGCCTCATCAATAGAATTCAGTTCTTAGAGGCAGTTGGCTTGAGAACTGGAAGAGAATGTTGTCAGTACAGGTCTCCAAGAATAAAAATTTGTAACAAATTTATGTACAGTTGAATTTACCCTTGGAGAAAGTATGGATCATATGACTTCATTAGGTCTTCTCCAGCTCCATTTTTCTACCATTGCATGATCCTTTTCTTCACCTTTTAAAACCCTGGAAGAGCTGAAGCTCTTTTCTGCACAAATTTAGTAGTCTTTGGGCAGAAGACAGTACACTGATTTAACAGTGCATTTTGTGTACACATTTTATTCATAGATATTCCTTGTCGTCCTAATACACTGTGAGCACTGGCATTATTTTTTTCCTAGTGGTTTAATATAAGACTGTAATCTGAAATAGCAACCACTTTCCTACTCCAGAATAAACATTTTAATTTTGTATGCTGTGCTTAAATATTACGGTGATAGCATCTTATAAATTTGTCTATGAATAATCATCATACTGAATGGCACCAGATTGTATCCCTTTTAATGTGAGCACATATCCAATTAGGGATTAAACTGAGCCCTGCAAAGTCCATTTCTGGGGGAGGACTAATCAGACTATTCTGACAAAAACATATTTAAAGAAACAGCATGGTGGAAAATTAAAAATAAATTAAAAAAAAAATACAATTCCCAACATTCTCTCTCTCACATTCAATGCTAAGAGTTCCACTGGGCAAAGAAATTATTGCTTTGGATATTATTCTTGTATACATATGTTTTAACAAACAACATTCTGACAGCTAACATTCTGGGTTTTAAGATGGAAGAGAGACAACTCAAAAGTGTGCAAAATGCATTCCTTTCACTTCCCAAGCCTGCATTAAGTGTAGTTAACACAAAGAGCGAAGTTGCTCTTCTTCCAACTTCAAAAATAAGTACAAAATCATCTCAGGAAAGTTACAGAGCTACTGAATATATTTTTCTGACAATTCTGGGGCAACAAATGAAGAGCTCAACTTCTATACATTTTTTTTTTCCCTAAAAACATAAATATAGAAAAACTCCACACAGGAGGAATTAGAAAGGCATTCTATGCCTCTTCAACACAAAATGAGCCAAAATGATTGTCCCTAAGTTCATGCTTACTTTTCACAGTAACTTTAATGCAAATTGATTTAAATAAAATTAAGCATGATCTTGATAATATGCTGAAGCCAAGTCCAAATAAATATGCCAAAAAGTACTGGAACCAAAACAGGTTTTTTTAAAATGTATATAAACCTGAACTAGCTAATATGTCCAAGCATTCATTTGTTTGAATAATTATATATAACTATTATAATAATTATAATTATATACATATATATATATTATAGTTATATTATAACTATTATAAAAATTAAATATTAACTATTCTCAAAACAGCAGATCAGGTGCAGTGTTCTTCAAGTTAATCCGGAAGTCAGAGTTAACTACTGAGCTAGGTAGACAGTAGCTGTTCCACTCTTATGTTATCAGCAGCAGTTGACAAGGATAAAGCCTTTCCAAGCATCATGAGATTATACTATAATTTTTTTTACAGTTCCCTTAGTGTTTAGTTACAGCTCTCCTGGTGTGGGCAATTGTTTTCAATCAAAACAGTATTTCCTCTTGTGGATACTGCTGGCTTTCACAACAGAGCCAAATACGGGAAATCTTGCAATAGCTTATCCAAAATGATATTACAGTGATGAAGCATGGAGCACTTCAGACTGAGCTACAAAAACAACAATTTGCAATAGAAAGCAAGTTATTGTGTGAGCCAGTCTGAAGACAACATACAGACCTCCCTCCCCTTCTTGGAAAGTCTTGAACATCATTAACATTCCCACCCCCAGGAACTGGAGGAACAGGAGCAACCTGAGAGCACCTGCACTTTCATCAAGCAAAAGCATCCAAACTAAAATTGAAATAGGGAAGTGGGAAGCAAAGTTCCAAATACATTACTAGCCACAAACTAAGGAAAAAACTTACCCTAACTAGTAAATGGATTTTATTGCCCTCCCCAGAGAAGAGGCATGTTGTAAATGTCTTACTGAAAACTTTCATCTTAGTAGAGTTACTAAGCCTTTATGCAATAAGGTTTAGAGAAGCAGGAACATGAGTATTCTGTTTAAAAAGTAAATACAGGAATTATAAAAATCTGGAAAATATAACCTGTTTATCAATTTCAGCAGAAACCCCTTCTGTAAATTTTACTTTATCATCTTAATCTATCCTGGTAGGAATATCTTCCCATTCATCATGTAATATTTTCTTTGCTACAATAATCTGACAAAATTGAACTGTAAATTGCAATGGGCCACATTTTATATTTTGATTGCATTCAGCTGAAAACTATTATTTCCATACTAACTAAACAGAATATTTGCATTATATTTTTGTGAATTGTGTTCCTACTGCCTGAAAGTGAATGAAAAACTGATGAATGGTGTCTGTATTTTCTGCCACATTATGGGAATCAGAAAAAGGACTTGTCTATCCAACAAGGTAACACCTCCAATATCCTTCCTGAAACCTAAGCCCTAAGACCAGGGCTCTCGGACTACTGCAAACAGATCTTAGACAAAATGCAGTTATAGATCTCACTTTCTTTTTTCTAATAGGCTGTTTTAGAGAGGGATGTAGAAGTAAGTGCTCAGACACAGCAGGCTACAGGAATATTAGCAAAATATCATATGATAAAGTTTTATAGAAAGACTGTCTTGTCAGCCTTAGGGAGTTCAGTTTCAATCAAGATACCTTAATGTCATTATAGCTTAAGTTCAAGGTAAGAATTCAAGTGGCCATTTGCCAAAAGAAAGATAAGAATTCAAGTGGCCATTTGCCAAAGAAAAAAGGCTTCCTAGATAGGGCATCACCGGCATATAACCCAGAATTCAAAGAAAAAAATAAATACAAAATCTCAGGATGAACTAGTATTCTTGCTGTATGCATGAACTGGGTTAAATTATCCATTCCTTCTAAACATCTAGTTTGCCACCAGTTATGAATGGCAGCACTTACTGTTCAGATTAGGTTTTGCTGTTTGCTAAAGAACACTTTTCAGAAAAGTTGTCAGCGTGGTACAAAAAAATCCTTGTAAGAAGGAATTTTAATATAAATCCCAGTGTTCAGTATTTATCAGAGGCTTACATAACCTAAAGAAAATGTTAGTAGAGCATAGCACAATTTGAAGGATACTGCATAGTAGAGTAGGAACTATTCTTTGCTCGTGCAGTGCTAAGAAGGAATCACACAGACACAGAATTTCTAGGTTGGAAGAGACCTCAAGATCATCGAGTCCAACCTCTGACCTAACACTAGCAGTCCCCACTAAACCATATCCCTAAGCTCTACATCTAAACGTCTTTTAAAGACTTCCAGGGATGGTGACTCCACCACTTCCCTGGGCAGCCTGTTCCAATGCCTCACAACCCTTTCAGTGAAGAAGTTCTTCCTAACATCTAACCTAAAACTCCCCTGGCTCAACTTAAGCCCATTCCCCCTCGTCCTGTCACCAGGCACGTGGGAGAACAGACCAGCCCCCACCTCGCTACAGCCTCCCTTGAGGTACCTATAAAGAGCGATAAGGTCGCCCCTGAGCCTCCTCTTCTCCAGGAAGGCGGGTTATTACCTATATTTAGTTATTCCCATAACTAAAGGTGATTTTTTCCTATCCTACCCATCAGATTTTCAGTGCAAAACCAATACTACCTTTGTCCTTCAGAGTATCTTTATCTCTACCCTTAACATTTTTTCAGAAATAACATGGACACCTTTATCTTGCTCTCTGCATATTTTACCTTGATGTTGATTGTATGGACTGGAACCCAGGGTCTTGATCATACTCCATATTCATCTAACTCAAAATCATGTAAATCACGTATGTCTCCTAGAAATGTATCCTACTGAATTTAAAAAGTAAGGGTGTTTCCCTGTGTCCCCTTCCCCTTCAGCATACATAGGCAGAAGAAGGAAAACAACAAAAAATTGGTACTGAGCCAAGTAAGCCTGGTCACTTTGCCTCAGATTTGCCAGGAGAAATCTCTTGAGTTTTTGTGGCTTATGGTTCTGAAGTAAGTAGTTACTATTTCATTCCCCTTTAAGGGAGGTATATGTATATATGTGGCACATGAAGTATTTAATCATTGACTTCCGTTTGAAAAGTTGTATCCAGAGTGCTTGCTCTCTAAAACATCTATCTCCTTAAATCACAGTACTGTAAACGCAAAAAAGAAAAAAAAGAAAAAGAAAAAAAAAAGGAAAAATAAAACAGTTTGAATAGTAGCCAAGACAAAAAGATCAGAAATTATTTTTATTTTTTGTTTTATCTAATACCGGCCACTTGTAATAGTATATTTGCAATAAATGGGTTTTGCTCATCTCCTCCACTTTGCTTCTGTGTTTAATCAGCCTCAAAAGATGTTTAATACTTCTTAGCCTCTTTCTGCCATGAGCATTACAAAACTCATAGAAAATAATCGGTATTGTTCAGCTTTTTACACTCTACAACCCACTTATCTGAAACAAATCTACGAAATAAGCATGCATATATATATATATATATATATATAAATTAATGAAATCAAGTCTATCTTACTAGGTCTTGCAATGTTTTCCATGTGCTTAATGTATTGTTTCTTTGCATTTGTGGAAGGCTACTTTTTTCTACTTTTTTTTTTTTTTTTTTTCCCCCATGCCCACAGTCTAGAGTAACATAACTATGTGCTATGTAAACTTAAAGACTGGATTTCTACCCTGTACACTTCAGGTTTTGCAACATATACATGATATGTATATAACTCAATATACATATTCATATTCAGTTATCACACTGATAACTGAAGTATACCAAATAATGTGAATGGGGCCATTGATGCAATTGGAATTAATACTTACCTTAACCTCTAATTTAACTATTTGAAACTTAATCTTCTATAGAAAATGTACAGAGCTATCACTGATCTTTTGAAATCTGTATGTTAATGTTTTTAGGAAGGGTAAGGCCTGTGAAATCTAGCAATTTCAAGATTTTGAAATTCTCCAAGACCCAGTATCTTCTCAAAGGAAGAGTTGCCAAAATTGCAATGGATTTTTCAGAATGACGGCATGTGAAAGATGAAAGGACAGTTACTCCTATTCGTTTGCAACCTTCCATGTTTATAAGCTTCATTACAGGAAAGCACTCCAAATTCATTCTACTGAAGCAAGGAAAGGACACTGAATGAGCAAGTTGAGTTTAAAAGTTAGAATCCCTACTACTGAGAAGAAATTAAGAACTCCTCAGAAAAGTCAGGCTGTCTAAGTAGTATCTTTGCCAGTGCAGACTATCCCCAGCTTAGACTGCTTCACTACATTATAGAATTGCCCCTCTCATCTACTCATTGCTCAGTTTATTTTTTGATCCTGAACCTGTTCTGGACACCATGCAGGGTCTAGAAACTGGCACTTCAAAATTTCAGCCTGTACTCCTATTTGTCATAAAACTTCTCAAGATTTGAGTTTTGCTGATCTTTGCCCTGCTTCACTGCTAAACACTTGTTTTCCTTTGTTGAGTTTTCTTTCTGGCCTTGCCTTTGACTTCTTGTAGTCTCATCTAATACAGCGTTAACACAGCTAATTCATTCTAATGAATTTTATTCATTTCTAACATGCAAAGTTTGGACTCGGTGAGCTACAGCAGATGAGGCTGGTTTTCTACTCTCCTTCTTGAGCCAAGAGAATTTGATGAATTCCACTGTGTATCAAGTACTACACAGTAGTTCTACTGATTTGCATAAAGAAATATGCAAAATTGAGTAATGTGTAGAATAACCCATATTAAAATTAATTTATAAATTGGAATAAAACATTACTTTTCAAATATAGATAATCACTTCTCCGTATATCATCTGAGGTGTGTAAAACTGAAGGCCAGGGTAAAAGCTAAATATGTATTTAAACATGACTTATCTTCAAGGTTATGGTGTTCTTCTCTAAAGAAAATGTTCGTTTCCTACTTGAAAAATGAAGCTAAAAAAAATCCAAACAGTATGAGAACCAACAAAAAGAATAAAGCAGATGGAAACACTTATAATTCTGTAAGCAGAATATGACTTAACTCAAAAGAAGGTCTTCGTGTTCCTCTCTACTTCCACAAAGTTTATCAACAAGTGAGTACTGTAATGGGTTGGGGGTTAGACCAGATGACCTTCAGAGGTCCCTTCCAACCTCAGCCAATCTGTGTTTACAATTAAAGCAACCATAGACATTAAAGGAAGTTAGCCTTGTCAACAGTTACTGTTAACATACGTTGGTGAGCATGAATTAACCCTGCAGGATAAGGGTAAACTAATTATAAGAAGAAAGAAGAAGAAAGAAGAAGAAAATCTTCGAGACAAGCAGACTATGAGTGCCAGCACCAGCCACTTTTTAGGCACTGCCTAACAAGTCATTCAAGAAGTAGGTGTTGTCTATCTAATTTCATAACCAGCATTATCCAGAGAGAAAACCCAAGGGCCTCCACAACTATACAGGAAAACTTCTATTTCAATGCTGTTTTTCTCCCACAGGGAGATTTGTGCAGGCGCAGACCCTCAGAAGACCTTCTAAAACACCAAAAGAGAGAAAGTAAGATTACATTTTAAATTGTGTTTCCTGTTACAGGTTCAGATTATTATTATTATTTATTTATTTATTTATTTTTGGCTATGACTGCTTGGTGTCATCAGAGAGCAAAATTTAAAGTCTCCTGGTATATTTTCAAATCTTTGGTTTTCAAGAAAGTAAAGAATGTTTTGCATGAAATCTAACATCATATTTTGTATGAAATCTAAAGAATTGTTACTGTCACCACTCTTGACACCCTCCTGAGAACATGCTACATCAAGTATTTCAGAAACATTTTCAAATAGCCTTTTTCTCCACACCCAAAATATAATCTAAAAAATTCAATGATTTTCAAGTCATTGCATTTATTGTTCTACTGAAGTATCTTTTGGTACCGTTTACCCAGCTATTGCTTCATTAGCAATGTAAAACCATTCTCCATAATATTAAATGGCCCTGTGAACTATCTTCAGACACAATCCTCCAAAAGCCTTGGTATTTACTGCAGTGTCCAAGCGCAAGCCTCCTGAGCAGTTAGTTATGGTTTCCTACAATCCACGCCTGCCAGACTTGGCTCCTGCTGTGGGTTCTGGAAGGCACCAGTCCCAATGCACATGTTTGGAACAGACTGTAGCCAGCCTCATTGCAGCCATTTGTCTGAATCCCACTTAGGTTTTAGTCACATAGAGGGGTGGAAAAAAGCCTCTATCTACATGTAATTTTTTGATAAAGACTTCACAGCTGGGACCTTAATATTTAATTACGCTACCCTAGTGGCTTCTGCATTGTGAGAAGAAAACGTAGCCTGTTCTTCTAGTGACTGGACAAATTCTGTGTTTTCTCTTTTTGGAAAAATCCAACTGAAACATCATGCAACCTCCTTCTGTGTTTGTGGAAAATGAAACTTATGGCTCTACAAATGCAAATATGTTAGTGAGCCCATCCTGCCATGTTTTTAGGGAGCAGATTTCCTCCAGCTGTGACAAACTTTGATAATACCTGCTTTTTTGTTCACCTGTTTAGGAACAGTTTCTTCGCCATCAATTTGCCTTATACAACATAATGTGCAATCAAACATTTTCTATATGAAGATACAGGAAGACATGAGAGAAAAGGATAAAGGACAAACCCAACATCAGAAAAAAAGAAAATACTGCCTTAGAAAAGTTCAAAATATATATTTTTTAAAAAGATGTTATTTTAATATACAGGTTTCTTGCCACCTGCACATTTTTAATGGAAATTGTGTTCCTTTAAGCACATAAGTCATTATTGTGTGATCAGAACCCTGAAAATTGTTGAAACTAAACTCATCATAAAATTGACATCTTTAGTTGAGAAATGTATTTCTCATGGTGAGAAACTAATCACTAAGAGCTATAAACCATCATTAAAAATATCCCTTTGTGATTCCATAAGGTCAAGTATCTTTACTTTATCCAACAATTCAACCTGATTCTCCTGTAGAACAGGTTGTTCTGTTTGTTCTACTTTCTTTTCTTTTAATGTATACAGCAGTTGTGCCTGTGCGTGACTCCTTTGATTTTTGCACTGTGGTCTACACTGGTTGTTCTTTCCATACCCATTGAGCAGACTAGTTTGTTTTTCTTTCTATCAGACATCGTGGCATTCTGTAATCAGTACTAGATACATCCTCTGTTCTCCTCTACTGTAGTAGCTTGTATATGCCTTGACAATCTGTTTGTTATACTACAGCTGTCAAACCTGCAAATGAGGCTCCACCAGACTTCCTGCTCTCTGACCTTGATTAGAAAGATTCCCATTCAGTTTAGTGATCTTTTACTGTCTTCACGTAATTTTTGCTCTCAAAAAAAAAAAACAAAGCAAAAACAAAAAACTCTCAAAGGCAAACTGAAGATTCAGTTTGGAATATCCAAATCTGTATACATTTAAGACCCAGTAACAAGACTTTATCCTATATATTGCTAAGCTGATTTTTATTTTAAAAGGTGGCTAATAAATCATTTTTCTCCCATATTTTACAAGGGAGATTAAATTAAAGAGCAATCTTGCCTGCTTATTTTCTTTTGTTTCACTATCTGAATGCACCTATGTTTTTATATGCTCTGCCAATGACATTAATACTAAGTAATACCCTGCATACTGTCAAAAATATGAGGAAATGCAAAGAAGCTGAATGACTGACTTGCTGCAGAGATGCAGAAGAATTTTCTTTTCTTCCTTCAGGGAAATGCTAAGGTGGCAAGTGGCTTCAAAGAAGATGTGCCCTGGGCTGCTACTGCTGGAGTTCTACAAAGTTTCAACAGGAACAGACACAGGAAGCAAGGAAGTGGAGAAACTGAAAGAATGTGGATGCAGTAGGGGTAAATTAGCCCAATAAATCATAGCTGTTTCAAAAGGATCATGTCATCCCTATTTGTCCAAGGTCCACTCTTTCAGTCTGGAATCTTCTGCCTGCCATAGTGATCTGACCAAATCATGCATATCAGCACCAAAAAAAAAAAAAGAGGTGAAACAAACGACTTGTAAAATTGAATATATACTACAGACAAGCTGCAGCAGGAAGACACCTACCTTCCTTTGCAAAGATGCCAGCTCTGTGATTGGTGCCTGCCTGTGCCCGCATTAAAGGGGAAATCTGGTCAGACCTGAAGGATTAGAATACATCTGTTAAACTTTTTAAGATCTTAGACCTTTCTCCCCCACCACCAGGTTTGCAGCACAACTCATTCATAGTAAGTAATCTCCATATGCTTATCCTTAATGCACTTGGCCTTATGAGACCTAGTTCACACCACCTGGATGGTGTTACCTAACAAATTTCTTAAGCTTATATGAATATAAATATTCATGGATCAAGCACTCTACCTTTGACAGTTTTTGCTATAAAGTCAGCTATTGTTCTTAAGGCCTAGATTAATTATAGACTGCACATGAGCTCAGCAGAAAGGTCAAAAGGAAGGAGGCAAACTGTGCACAGTGGCTTGAAGGAATGCTATCCATATAGTAGACCCTTGTGGAACTCAATATGTTATGTAGATCTCGTGACAGAAAAGGACTGGCCTTACTGCCCCAGTCTTTATATCAACTTATCTTCTGTTCCTAAGAACCAACTTCATGTGCAGCAAAACTCAGGGGAAGTTATTAAGAAAGAGAACGAATGACAGGAGAACTAACTTTTCAATCCAATTGCCTTTAAGATTTGCTCTTTTTCTGTTTTCCTCAATAACTGGTCGGAATAAAATTTGATCAAAGCTAGCACTTACTTCTATCACTTAAAGGGGGTACCCAAAGAACATATTTTGCAGCTATTTTTGCATTAATTGAGGTATACTTAATTGGCACCAAACTAAATTGAATTAGTCAATAAAATGAGCATAGTAAACCTGTAATGTAACATTTCAACTGCTATGCAAAATTCACTCCACCTTTTTTGTTTAGGGAGCTTTAGTGCCATACTATTTTTGAAATAGATTTGTAATTGGAATAGAATCTTTTTCATTAATGCCATGTCAGAATGAACAATTATTAGCTTTGACTGAGTAAAACATTTCCTGTACCCACTGGAATACAACTCCTTACAAAACTGATACATCAGCATAAAATGATCTAAAGAAAGTGTGAACCTTGCAGCTTTATTTAACTTATGTGAAATGAAACTGAAGCAAACACACATTTTACATTGTAGGCTTTTTCATCAAAAGTATAATAACTTAGATTTTAGTTACGTGTGTCAAAGCATATTTTTCCTTCGCTTGCTATTCCATTTCAGTTTTTAGCGTTTAATCTTAGAGATGTCTTGATTGTGGCAGACAACCCTACCATAGTCGCTTTGAAAAGAGAAAAAATCCACTTATATCAAATACTAATTTATAAAGGCGTACACTCACCAATTTCAGCTTTACAAATATTTGTGTTCTTCATGGTTACTTTGAAGTTTTCAGCCAGAAATTTGCAATACAAATTCCAGATTATTGTATTTTCTATGTCTGCCTTGACAATTTTGTGCTTGCAGTGATCCCTAACCACACACCCTTCAGCAGGATGTAACACAATTGGTTTGTAATTGTCTGTGCTCAAGACTAAGGTTTCAGAAGTAAGACTATTTCTAAATATCATCATCTATAAGTGAAGATCCTTCCTCAAAAATGCCCTTGGAATGAAATCTTACAGCTGATTGTTTATGTTCAGAATTAAAAAAAAATAAAATAAAATAACGCCCCTTTTCAGGAAGTCTCTTTAGATATATTTTGAAGGATGGTATTTTTTATTTGTAACATGCAGTGATAATTATGATGCATCAGCAAATATATCTACTAGAGTGGGAAACACTGTTTTCCTGTACCAGGTATAGGGAACAGAGGTAGGTTAAGGCAGGTAAACTGTCACAGATTATCAAATGCTTAAAATAAGACCACAGACAGATCAAAATGTTACTATTAAATATGAATAGGAGTACAATATTTCAAGTAATTGGTGAGAGCAAACTAACACTTCATCCAATGCCATTTTTGCCTAGCCTTTATCAGCAAAAGGACTAAATGCCACATCTTAAATTTTCATACATCTTTGTTAAATTGTTTCCAAATAACTTTTCTAATTGTGAAGATATCACAATTGTTATATTGTTCTTTTAAGAAGCTAGATACAATGACTACCTTTGCCATTAATAAGCAGATCAGGAAGAGTTCAAATCTTATTGTAAAATGCAAAGGAAACTTGTGGAAATGAATGGTAGAATCAAAACCAGGAATGAAGAATTAGATGAAGAAATATATAAGAAAGTGGAAATTTAGGGATTTCGATTCTCTTTAGGCCATAAAGATCACCAAAGATTGTGCTATAAGCGTGACTACATACAGACATATTAGCCTGCAGTTTCCAGTGAAAATAAGATGCTGTCCATGGTAAAAGGTGCTATTTTTTTACAAATCAAAATTTTATAATCAGAATATTAAAATGTTATTTTATTCCCCAAACTATAGCTTTATTACCAATCATGTTTCTGTCATTTAGATCTGTTTACTGGTCATCATTTGAGAATGAATTTTTAAAAATAAAAAATAAAAAACACACTCTACTACAATAGCTAATAACTACGAAATGATTTTCCTCTACTTGGGTCTGAAATTTAAATGTACAAAATGATATATTATTGGAATTTGCCATCTCAAGACAAAACAGCCGTGATTTTAATCACAAAAATAAGGACTAACCAGAAGAGACTCATTTACATGAAATTCAGAAAGCAAAATAACAATCTGTTATATCATTCCTTCCATCAGACTTTCTTGTTAATCTTCCTTCAACCACCTTACTTTTTATGAAAAAATGGTGCTATATTTCATTAGTCATGTACTACTTTATTCTGTTATTTACTTTCAGTAAATATCATACAATAAAGGTCACAGAGATCTTTTAATTCCTAATGTATTTGAAATTATAAAGAAATTATGTAACTAGATACTTATCCTTTATTGTTTGTTTTAAAATGGAGATGCTAAAAAGTAAAGGATGGAAAAAGCAAACTTTGGTGCCAGCTCTTTCGTTCTATTCAATGAGTTTATCAAATCCATAAGACAAACATATTGGCACCTGCAAAGCTGATCTGAAAACTCAGAAACATCTCAATAGGGTCACAGTTTCCCTATTTTAAAGGTCATTGAGTAGGTATAGATTACTAAATCCTCTAAATATCTAAATATCTGCAAACATAAAATATCTCTCCCTTCACACAGAGAAAAATGTCTGGACCATCATGAAAGACCATTCATTAAAAACTTGCATCCTTGACCTCTAAAGGGAAAAAGACTGCTGGGACTTGCCAGAGATAGAGGTCAATGAGACTTGCTGTAGGCTTACAGACGGATCATTGGTCATTTCTATCCACTCCGTGCTTCCCTCTTTGATTAGCAAATAATTCACAGACCACTCCAAATTAACTTTGATTTTCTTTTATGGATTCAATGCTTTGCCAGATAGATTCCATGATGACTTTCCTTCCCTGAGAATTCATGAGTAATTTGTTTTCACTAATTTTATATATATATATATATATATATATATATATATAATAAGGGAGTATTTATTTCTATATTTCTCTGGTTATTGATAGCTCTATTACTTGAAGAAGTGAAGACTTACCATAAAGCATGCACTCCTTTTCAAATGTATGAAAATTCATTTAAAAAAATAAAAAATACTTAACAAGCATTGATATACGAACACATACACATTACATATGAAAATCAGTAAGCGTAGCATACACTTGGTCTCTGAGTCCTGGCAAACCAAATACCAGACATACCATACAAATACCATACAAACCAAACATAATTTACATTAATATTTGTGATCATTTTTCCTTAATGTTTGACTACCTTTGTTTAAACTGAAATAAAATACTTGTTCCATCATTACACACAGTAGTCTCTGAATGCTGCCACACACAGTCATGACAACGGGAGAAAGAATATTCTTCAGAAGTGTGAATGAAAATCTTAAATTCTGGTTTTAAGAAGAGCTGAAGGATAGCAAAATGGACAGATTTAATAGTCTTCTGGAAAGTAAAATCTCGCTGTTTAACTAGACAGACTTACAAACACACAAAGTTGTCTCCCATCATTCTATCTAGAAAAAGTCATTTGCAAAATGCATTACAACGAGTGGCAAATAGGATACTATTTATTGGCTAATATTGCAATTGAAATTTATCAAATGAATATTCTCCCCCCAAAAATCGCAGAACTGATAACTATACCTCAAAGGCAATTTTTAATCTTTTCAAGTGCTTTCAGGTATTAGCCAAATGTAGTTTTGTGATTTGTCCCATGCCACAGTGCACCTGAAAAAATGTGCACAACTTTAAGTTAAATGATAAAATACTATACGCTTGCAGGAAGCCAAAATATTCTGTCAGCCCCCAACCCTAAAATGTTTGAAAATTTTTCTACCCACTTATATCAATACACAGTTTCCTCGGTTAAACATTTCTGTACAGTTATATTGGCAACCTAATTTGTCTGCATTGAGGTTTGGAAAAAGAACTAGAAAGATGCTAATTTCTAAGTGATAAAATGCAGTGTACTCAAGAGGAAAAATGAATGATTTATGGTTCAGAACTAGCGTATCAACAAATTCCACTCTTCTATTTTTTTCCCCACTCTGAGCATATAAATATAAATATCAGCCATTACAATCAACTATGGTTTACTCATTAGGTTGATCTTTAATGATGCTGACTCAGCTAATGCTGATGAGATTTTAAAAGTTGAACCTTCTTGATTAGATCATAGTGTTAAGACCTGTTAATATCATCAGCAAGAGTACTGGGTTGGGAGGGGATATGTTGTGGGGTTTTGTTTTTTAATTTTTTTCTCCTGTGCAGCCTGAACATGTTACTATTGTATAAAGCAGAATCAGTTTGCTCCACAGACAAGAGCACCTCCTTTCAGATTCCCAGAGAAATCTAGGCGTCAAAGATAAAGCTGAAATGTAGATACCATGCAAGAGAAGCAAAATCTGCATGTATTCCACTAAGTGCCATATATTGCTATTTTTGGAGTCAAAGATCCACTTGCAGACAAAATGTTACTGATTATATGTATAGCTACACTGAACAAATGACACTTTGGTTCTGATCAGCAATAGAATGCCACGTTGCTCATCTGAAGCGTAATCAAATCATTCAAGATACAATGGGATATTCATAGACAAGTTAAGTAAAGCTCTTAAGAGTGAGATTCTTTCACTTCCTTCATACAGCCAAAAAACTACTTCTCAATGTCATATTACCCCAAAAGGTATTTTTCACTGTGAACTTCAGTGTCCTGCATGGACATTTTGATAAACTTGGACCAATATATGCATATAACTGTACTTCAGAAATCAGTGGTAATACACTGGTACAAAAATCAGGAAGTCAAAAATAAAAATAAAAAGTCACCTCATTGATCATATCAACTGAAGCAATTTTCCCCAAACATTAACTACTGTTTTTTGTACATTAAATAACAAAATAAGATGATCACTTGCATGCCACATACTGACAGCTCAGTCACTGAGACATGATTATAAAATTTTCCTTTATATCATTAATTGACTTTTAGTTACTGTAATATAAATCAATGCACAATAAAGCTATACTACAAAACACACAGTTCTTAGACTTGAGAAAACAGAAAGTGATTTCCTAATGAAGAAAGGGTGGTAAGAATCAAATTACTGACTTAGTCTGGAGTAACTTCAGAAATAATAATATCCATCCAAAAGAGACTAAATAGCAAAAGTGGCTGTTATGTTAACATTTGAACTTTAAAAAAAAAAAAAAAAAAAAAAAAAAAGGAAAAGTTTGAACTAAGTTTGAAGAAGGTGAGCAGTTTGTGAAAGCACAGAACAAGTGTTTGTGCATATATATTTCTGTATAAAATGTTCAGTCTTTCTGCATCTCATTTGACTGAATTTGTGGGAGAGGAAACAGGATCCCAGTCTGGATGAAATCAGACCTGCATAATGCAATCAAGAATAAGAAGACAGTATACATCAGATATAATATGATACAGGTAGAAATAAAGGTAGAACTTGAAATGAGGAAAGGAAAGATAAGTCGAATATGGAAAATGGACATAAACTCTGCAAGAAGCTGAGATAAGATTTTTCCCCAAGTACATTAAAAAAATGTGAAGAAGACAGATCAGCTTCAGAGAGATGGCAAAAATGTGCTGACAGCAGAGGTATGAATGAAAGTAAATGCGCTCATTAATTCCATATTCACAAGGGGCCAGGGTCATCAACAGAAGTCGATTGCTGAGGATGAAAAATTGTTGTCAGGAAAGGTATCATGGCAGAGAATGTTAAAGAAATCCCAAGACATAAAATAACAAAAACTACAGGGCATCAATAGAAAACTAAAAATATTGAGATGGACTCTAATCTTAAATTCATTTGGAGACTTTTCAGTTACAGGGTAAAATAACAAGAAAATGCTTGAAAATCCAATCTCAGACATGTAAATAAATGAAATGCATACATTTAAACTAACAGTTTGCTTTAAAATGTCAAGTGAAGAAATTCAGCAAAGTTGTAATATAAAGTTACCATTAAGAATATAATCCCAGTTTTTGTTCCTTTTTTTTGTTTGTTTCTTTGTTTGTTTTGTTTTTTTGGGGGGAGGGGGGGGCTAGATGATGGCCATTTGCTTCTATGTAACCTACATCTATACAATCCCAGATTTTATGAAGAATGCCTTCAATATAAATATGCACAAATACAGGATTCTTATCACTCACACACTAGGTAAGAATATAGAAGAGATATGCAGCATTAATATATAATATAATATAATATAATATAATATAATATAATATAATATAATATAGAAGATATATATAGAAAATATATAATAATAGATAACAATATATAATAATAGATAATAATATAATATATATATTATTTTATATATAATATAAAATATAATATAAAAGAAATATGCAAGATTAATAAAACACTAAGAATTATATCTAGACTTAAAGCTAAAAATAAATAAATAAATCACTGCACATCAAATCAAGATTTTGGTACTAAAGGAACACTACATCTGCCTATTATTATTCACACAGAAATCTTAATCATGAACGTGGTACTACATAAATCATGAAGACTGCAAAGGGAAAGCCTCTTAAGATTCCCTGACTTGAATTAAGACCTTGCCCTCTACTAAAGAAAACTAGTGTCCACCTATTTAAATCTCCAAACAAATACATTTATTTATTTATTTATTTATTGAATGCAATTCCTAGTGCGCTTACATTCATGTTTTAGGCATACAGTTGCAGCCAGCAGGAATTGCAGCCCTTGACTAAATAACTCGACGATGAATTGCAGTTTCACTTCTAATACCAAAACAAATCAGAACTTGAGCCCAGCAGTTAAGCACTTCTGCAGAACTTACCAGTGTGTCTGCCAGCCCCGTACGTATACTTCAGTGAAGAGGCCCTAAATCAATGAAGGACTGAGCATGTGCTTAATTATAAGCATGTGCTTAAGTATTTCCTGAACTGGCATCGTAATTAAGATTACAGTTCCTAGGAAATCAGTTTGACACTAATTGTAATCAATGCAAATTTATTCTTACTGGTATTTGTTCACGAAGCAATCCTGATTTCAGTTGAATGTATTTATTAGTCTCATAACTCAGCAATTTTCTGTCTGGGGTTTGAAATTAGCAGTTTACTGTTCATGGGTACTTCTGGATTGCTTCAATCTTATGGAATTTCTTTTTTCTGCAGTTAAAAACAAAATCCTGTTATAAAAGAGGAATCTGGTCAGTCACGCGAGAAGAAATGATTTACATAAAATGAAATACAACACAAGATTTTTTACTGTTGACAACTACCAAGCATAGCTATATAGGTAAGATGGACTAAGCACTACTTCCATGGAAAAATGAAATGGGATGTTTCCAACTATGCTCTGAATGGACTACTCATTCCTACTTGGGTTTAATGTTTTATAAACTTACATGAAAATTCCATAATATGAACCCAAATTTAGGAGACTAGATCATAGAATCATCTAGGTTGGAAAAGACCTTCAAAACATCATCAAGTCCTACTATCAACTTGATCTGCCAAATCCCATCACCAAACCATGTCCTTTAGTGCCCAGTCTACACATCACTTAAATACCTCCAGGAATGGACACTCCACCACTTCCCTGCACAGCCAGTTCCAATGTTTAATCTGTCTGTGAAGAAATTCTTCCTATGTCCAATCTAAACCTCCCCAGCATAACTTGAGACTGTTTCCTCATGTCCTATTACTTATCCCCTGAGAAAAGAGACCAGCAGCCCCTACACTGCAACCTCCTTGCAGGTAGTTTGAGAGAGCGATGAGATCTCCCCTAAGCCTCCTTTTCTCCAAACTAGCCAACCCCAGTTTCTCTTCTGCGCTCCTGGTAAGTCTTGTTTCCTAGTCCCTTCACCAGCTTCATTGCTCTTCCTCAGCTTGAGCAACTCAATATCCTTCTTGCAGTGAGGTGCCCAAAACTGAACACAATATTCAAGGTACAGTCTTCACCAGTGCTGCATATCATCCATAAGAAACCATCAAATCTGGATGATTTTAAAATGATTAACAACATTTTGCACTCACTAAGAAAAAGCAATGGAGGAGTGATTAGAGATCATGTAATATAGTGTTCTTGCTTCCATATGTATATATTCATATAGTAATGCTAATAGGAATCATAATATTTGATAATTACAGTTCTCCCAAACAATACCAACAAACAGCTTTTAAGTGCAAAGCTACATGCCACATCTGTGCTACGTAAGCATGGATTGTTTGAACCTGAAAAAAACCTGCCCAAGCTCACACAGCCACTTGGATAGTTTAGCTGAAATAACTTCAGTGTTCAGAGATAGCAAGAAAAAAAAGTGTTTTTTGTTTGTTTGTTTTGTTTTGTTTTTCCCACTCTGACTTAGTACTGCACATAATGCAAAAGCCAGGGACCACATTAAATGACATTTTTGTCCTGCTGGGTGTAATCACTAATAGCTCCCTACTCATTTTACCAGATTTTGAGGACTTATCTCTACCATGAGTAAAATGCCACATGGGGGAATTAAAAATAAGGGAGAACTGGGTTCCCATGAGGGTCTCACACGCACCACAGGAGAGCTGCTTACACACAGTCCTAGAATGCTGATGTTGGATCAAAGGGCATTAGCATCTTCCAGCATCACCTTTTATACCTCAGTGAGTGTAAAGTGTCAAGTAGTAGTTTACCAATAGTTTTGTCTGCAATAATTTGCAGTTAGCTAAATTTAGAATTATTCCCTGCACAACACAAGCCAAAGAGCCTGTGGTAACCATTATAGTCAGTCCATAAACTTCTGTTTGATTTACAACTTACAACTGGAAAGACATGCAGCCTTAAATTCACAGACTTCAAATAATAAACTAAATTTACAGAACTCACCACATCCTAAAAAGACTTCCAACAGCTAAGTACTTTACATTGAAAACATGTCTTTTACTCTAATTTGCATTTACCTCGCTTCAAACATATGTATCTTCTGTTATTTTTCCTGTGCCCTGGAGAATTTCTTGCTGCTGGACATATCATACCCATAAACATACTTGTAAGCAGTACTCAGACCATCTCTATACCTTAATGTCAGTAACTTCACTTCTAAGTTTTCTTACTACATTATCCTATCTCTTTCCAGATTCATTCTTGTACCTTTTTATTCTGAAATCTTTCTCAACTTTTCCACAAGTCTTACAATTCTGGGCTGAAAACAGAATCTGAAAGCAGTAGTCTAGCACCAGCCTCCATAACATCAAATACAGAAGTAACTCAGCTTTTCTATTCCTACCTTATATTATATTTCACACTTTTAGCTTCCAGGTTTTAGTGAAGCTAAAATTTATTTGACTAAGACAGGCAGTTTCAAGTCTAAATCCATACATTAAGTCTGAAAGTGAGATTTGCAGATGGCTCACATTTAAAATCATGATACCCATTCAGCTTCATTAACCTATACAGTTCTAAACTTCATAGGCCTACCAGCTTCAAAAATCAGGTTCCTTAGGATTACCAAAATTCTGCTTGAGAAGACTAGAAGTGTCTGGGCTCTTGACATAGCCAAGGATCTAGACAACTGCTTCATGGTTATCTCTCAGCAAGGTCCAAAAACAAAAGTCCTTTGTGCACCTTGAACAATTATAGCTAAAATTGCAGCAGTATTCTGAGTCCTTAAAAATACGTCTGGAGGATATGGTACCCTCCCCCCCCAGTGTCTTTAACAGATCAGTTAACCCACCAAAATCTTAAAACACTTGTACTCAATCCCCTCTCTTGAAAGAAACAATTCAAATGCACCTACACAGCTACTCAGAGGAGTGTAGCTATTTCAATTCGTACACAGGGAGATGAAGGAATATTTCATCTTACATACCATACTTCCAGGAAACATTCCATTTACTACCTGATGCTTTTATTTCCTCAGGAGCACAGAACAAACTAAAGAATTCTTTCTTTATTCCTACTCCAAGTTTATACGGCTTATAATTTCTTGAATTAGGAAGAGATATCCAAGACTCAGCTTTCAGCTGCATTTCCTAATTTAGAGGTGCATGCCTATGTTCACTTTCTCTTTAGCCCAATTAATCTACCTTTATATTATACTCCATCCTAGAAACCTGAAAAAGAAAGAATACTCTTGATACCACTGAGCAATTAATCTAAATCTCAAGCAGATGGAATGACTTGAAATGTACACTGCACTTTTTACTTCAAACTGGGGTCTTCAGAGACTTATTGAACAACAGTTGCACATTGCACTCGGTGTCTGTCCCTGTTTTAATCCAAGTTCTAATAGAAATCACAAATTCCAGTTTCAAGTTTGTAGATGCTTAACTGAGGTATCACTACACTAAGCTTCCCTGTACCTCAGTCCTGTGTGTAAAACTCCTTTCTCAGGCTGTTTTACTATATTCTGTTATCCCCATATTACAAACATACTTTTTGTTACCCTATATACGAACTAAAATTTACCATAGTAAAAATCACGATCTTTAAATTATTCTGATTGATTTACTATTACACTGTTTTTATTAAGACAAATTTATTAATTTCTTCCAGATATTTGGTGACAGAACAGAATAGCACTGCATTATATGCTAAGAATATGTGCTTGTGAAACTCCATTGATGTTTTGTTGTTTGTTTTTTTGTTTTGTTTTCCAATACCATGAGATACAATACTTCCATTCACAAAGTAAAGTTTAGATACGTATGTACATACCCCACCTATTAGGATTACCACAATTTTAATATAGAACATTTTAAATCAATACTGGTTCTACCAGGTGACGTTCGCCATCATTTATTCCCTAGTACTGCACAATGTGGATAGGTCCAGATTTTCCCTAAGTTCATCCACACAAAGCTACTCATTAGTACTGCCATAGCTACATGAAAACCAAACGTTGCTATCACTCCTAAGACTTATTTCCTTGGCATCAGTAACTTGGGAAGGGGTAGTGTTGGACAGGGCTAGGACTACATTGCCACTACTTAAGCTGTATCTGTTACATGGATAAATGAAATATATCAGTCACCAGAAATAACAATCCAACATCTTTCACAAGCACTAAATTCAGTTGAATAAAACCTAAAAAGCAGAAAATAGACTAACTTGAATTGCAAATGTAATCATAGATGTCAGACGCCAACCTTAAAGCTTTCAAGGTGAAACTCACCCATCCCTGCACCATGCTGAGGACTGACTGCAGTGCCCTGAGTAGGCATTGTGGGAATGGGAGCCATGCTCCCCAGTTGTGCACATGATAAAGAGCTGCTGCAAATCCCCTCTGATTTTGATTCTATTCATAAGCAGAAAAAAGCTGCCTTTTTTTTTTTTTTTCCCCTCCATGTGGTCAGGAAGACATGATCTTCATAATCATGGAAATGGAGGCCTCTCCCTCCTGCCAGGATAACTCCTCAGCTGCTTTAGCTATGTGGAGTGAAAAGTCAGAATTCAGTGCCCTGGCATCTAGGCTGCATCTTAATTTATAGCAGATATGTTGTGCTCTAAGAAAGAAGCAGATTGGATCTTCAGTTATTCAGGAACAGAGAACTGAACATTTCATTTCTAGCCTGTAAAGCCACTTGTTTCAAGTAATGATCGCCAATAACCCCTTTCTTGTTTTTCTGTCTTTCTCTCTGTTTTACTTATGATATCTGCTTGAGTGGCTCAAGCTGACTGCAGTGCAGCTAAGGATCAAACACTTAAGCTTTACTTTCAAGTATCAGGCACTAGACAAGCTTATTAATATTCACCAGATAATTTCCTACTTTGCTGATAAAAGTTCTCTCAAAAGAGCTTTCTTTGGTGGAAAAAAAAAAAAAATAAATCCATATACAGCAAATGAGCAAGTAACCACTATGAATTATTTGAAGGCAACCATATGCAACGATGACCTTGAGAACCAAGCGACTGTGAACATTCAACATTCAAATAGTTTAATCCCATTCCTTCTGTGGACAGCATTTAGTGGATGTTGATGATCTATGACATATGAAATAGGACTGAATCATCAATCCTTCCCAAGCAGACAGGTATATGAGAGTACACCTACCAGAAAACAACAGCTTCCACAGATGGTGCTAAGGTTTGAATAAGATTGGAGAATGCCCTCTGACCATAAATAACATTCTCTCCCAAAGCAGAGTTAGGAGAATGACGTATTGGCTAGATAAGACACTGTTAAACAAAAAGTAGAACTATTTAGAGGTTAATACAATGGGTCATTCTCTGATGGTTCTTAGCCCTTTAGGTCCCAAAAAATTAACTTCCATCATCCAAATATGTTTCCAGCTGTATACCAATCACACAAAAAAAAAAAAAAAAAAAAAAAAAAAATCACACTACAAACAACATGGTTACTCTGTAAACTTATTTTCAGCTACCATAACAGGTTTGATATCCAAAAGCAGATTTCTGGCATCATTGAAATATTCAAACAACGAAATTGATACAAGTACTTATGGTCTTGTATCAACAGAAGTACATTAGGCTGAGAATAGATGTGATAAGGTTTGCAAAATAGATTCAAAAGTATCAAAACTAAATAAATTAAAAAATTTATCTCTTTGCACAAGTGTATTTGTTATCTAGAGACAGCAAGTGACCCTTCCACTGAAGAGATTAATTTTTTTAACATTAATTTTACAAATACAGTTAATAATGCAATGTTGAGGGAGTACATACAAAGGTATAAACAAAAATAACATTATAAAGGATTTTTGAACATCTTTTACTCATTTTCATGTTCTGTTACAATTCAGTTATGTGAAGAGTGCAGGTGTTAAAATAAAATATTACAGGACATCTAAAAATTGTGTTTGTTGAAAACTGAAAGGTAAAATATTCAGCTTTAGTAAGAAAAGCTGCTGTATTTTTTGTAACAGCTTTTCTTATCTGAAATAGTACAGCAGACTAGCATTGCAGAAAAAAAATAATTAATAATAGTTTAAAGTGAAGCAGCAATTCCAAGTATTAATAACACTAACAAATGAGCAACAGGAATTGCCTCTGTAAATTAATGATTGTGATGTATTCTGATGTTTTGAGGAAACAACAGTAAATAACTATGTTATTCAGTTTAAAAGTGGGTTGTACAAGTTTTAGTAACAACTGTTGTATGAAGCACTCCAAAATCATGTCAAAAACCTGCATTATTGCCTTAAAAAGGAACACAATAACTCATATTGTATATATCAGAACTGAAAGACATAGGCCATATGCATACTAACAGCTAATAACAATTTCGCAGGTAGGACTAAAATCTGTTTTGAAGTACACTTTTGTCAACACAGGACAGCATCAATCATAAGCCACCCAAGGAAAACTGTTATTGTCTTCATTACAAATGCCAGAGAACAGTTCCTAAGTTGAAAGGCAAATTTTGCAAAATGAGAAAAAAAAAAAGGTGTGTGCTCTGCAGCTATCCCAGTGTCCTTGGTGTTTTACACACTGACAAGATGTCCTTGCAACTGCTACGCCAAGAAACTCCTGGCAACAGAAGACCTCAAGTATGGACCACGGCCTCACACTTCAAGGCACTATACGAACTCTAGTATAAAAAGCCATCTTCTATACTCAAAGAAAAATCTTACAGTTTGAATGAAGACAGCAAACAGGGAGCTATAAGCAAATTAATAAAAAAAAAAACTCACCTACATTCACAGAAGAATAACAACCTGATTTGTCAACAAAAATAAGAAACAAAGTAGGATTTGAAGGACTACAACAGGGTTGTTTTAAAGATCCATAAACAGATCTTTCTGAAACAAAGAACATAAATATTCACTATTGAAAACAATAAGATTGAGTTATGGAAGGTGTTTTTATGGGTGAAAGGAAAAGACAGAAATCAATGAGGTACAACAGACAGAGTGGGGATGGTCCCTGAAGGATGCCAAAGGTGTATCAAACAAACTGCTAATCAATGATGGAGGAAGATAATCATTGACGACACATACAGAAAAAGTAGATGATCAAAACAATCAATGCTCTTTGAAGCAACATTCTAGAGAGATCACAGTGAAGCAAATCAAATTGTCAAATTCAGGAAGTGAACATAATAATAATAATCAAGGTGATTAGATGATAAGAGCCCAGACTGGAGCTTAGTCAATGAGTAAGCACAATACAACTTTGTGCACATTATGTGGAAAGTGCTCGCAGAACTTAGCAACAGTCTGGAAAATCTGAAGGTTCTGAGATAAGTCTAAGTCAAGAAGGAAGTCAGACTCACAAAAGTGTTGCTGATGTCCACACAATTAATAACACAAAGAAGGTCTATGAAGGAAGTCCAATTCCTTCCTGAAAGACAGTAAATTCAAGCATAAGACACTACCAGCTGGAGATATCAGGGATAGACTAACAGTTTGGACAGGAGCAGAACAGAGCTCCCTTAATTTGTGTTTGTGAATGAAACTCTACCCTAACAGGGAAAGAAGTGAAGAAATTAAGAGGAAAAACAGATGCAAGATTACCACAAAAAGCTGGCTGGGACGTGTAACAGAACCAGGAGAAATAAAAAAAATAAAAAAAATAAAAAATTTGAAAAAAGGAAAGAACAGTCAATTGCGCTGAAATTAACTGACAGGTCAGGAAGTACCAGATTTGTCTAGGAAGTTAATGGAGACCTTATCAAGAGTTAACCACGAGAAATTAAACCATTGGATGGGGAGGGATAAAATCTGAGGAAAGGTGCTTCAGAGCAAGTGTGAATTCAGATCAAGCTTAACTGTAAAAGGGATAGCTGTGGGGTGCTGGGCGTATAGCTAGATTTAACTGTCATAAAGGAAAGCCCTGTTGTTTTCAGAGGCTGGTTTTTGCTTCTTCGTGTGTGAAACAAGGAACAGAGTAGATCTCTACAGTAATAGAGGAGAGCAAAAGAGCAAAATTAAAGGAAGAAGTGAGCACAAGGAGAGTGAGAGAAATTCAAATTTCTGAGAGAAAGTGATAGAATAAAAACAGAATATACAAGAAACTTCAGTATCTACAACTAGCAAGAACAAGAACAGAGCTCAGAGGGAGAAAGCACATACCAGACTCTGTATGTACATGTATGTTATTGGCACTCACTGTCAAAGCTTCGGTATCAAGAACAGATAAAAGTCACATACAGAAGTGTGCTATAGCAATAGTAATTGCTACAAAAAGGACTCCCGGCAAGTAAAGTTAACAGCAATATCCAAACTTCAGAATAAATTATTTCAGTGTTTGAGAGTTCTTTTAGGTAAAACCTTGCCCTGAGGAGAGCAGTACTTGCACTTAAAGAGAAAACTAACATCATTTCCTTACCAGTGCCCTCAAACAGATGCTCTGCTCTTCTTCTACACCATAAGGAATATTACCTTTGTTAACATACCTATTGTTTCAAAGTCTGTTTTTTAAAAAAGGCATCCAATGACCATAACTAGGTTGATTACCTTCTTCTGGAACAGACTGAATGTGACATACTGACAGACGTCTTCCAAACGTTTTACTTTGTTGCTGTTTAACAGAAAACAAGGAATGAGAGGCAAAGAAGAAAAACAAGTAAGATGACTTTGGCAAAACAAAACAGAGAGTACAGAACCCTTAAGTCCAAAAAGCAGAGGTAACTCTTTTCCATTTGCCTATTCATTATCAGGGTTCAATTGACTAGAAACATGTTGACAAGTCTTGAGGTAGCAGCTGAAGGAAAGTAAGATAGCTTATTGGTAACTCCACATATTTCCAGTGAATCTACCTCCTATACAAAAGGCAATACTGGAGAAGAAAAAACAAAGCTGCTCAGGTCAAGAAAATACAGAGGATGACCCTCTGAGTGGTGAACAGAAGGTAACAGGAGCTGAGATCTGTGTGCTTCCTTCAGTTTCTTCCCACCCTGCAGAAAGTTCCAGATCCCTCAAAAGAGAAGGAATGCAGTGCTTTGGCTAGATGAACAGCACAAGGTTTAGGACTATCAGGCAGTACTACATTAAGTAATGTCTTGCAGACAGATAACAGTATTTTGTAAAACTAGATGAAATTCAAGGATACTAAAACCATTACATTATCCTTACACTGACTCCAATCCCATTCAAATTGTTGAAACTGCATCATCAAAGACTAGTGTCCCTTTTCATCAGCATTTTACAGAGAGAGAGATCGAGGAATTTTGTGTTGAGATTTCAATCAAATTTAAAAATGTATATTTTGTCAGAATTTCACATTTCAGAGAAAAAAATGCATAACCATTTTCTTTCCCTCCTATACCCTAATGTAATCGGCCATATTGCAGACAGGAAAGTAGAAGCTGCTAGACGACATACTGCAGTCAAGAGAACCAAAATAATCCACCGACGATATAGAACAAATCTCAAGTGCACTGTATCTGTTCCATTCAATACTGCCAGTAAAGCACTCTTTGTAGCTGTGTTCACCAATCCCTGTTCTCACGAATGAATAAAGATTAGCACCAGCTTGTACCATATATTACTGTTTCTCCAGACCAACTCTACTCCATCTCTAGAACATGATTCTTGAGTCAAATGCAGGTTAAAAGAGATAATACATAGAGTATTTGAGAATGAAATTCTGAATACAACAAGCAGAAATACAAAATTGTCATAGATAATCATATTAATCCTTTATCTGGAAAAAAAAAAAAACAGAAACATCTTTTATGCTAAATCACCATCTCTAAGGCTTAATTATTCATCAGATAGCACTGCAACATTGTATTTTCTTACATGTACTACAATAGCTAGGGGCTGCACAAAATAGATTAAATAATTTCAACAGAGCCCAAAATACATATGGAACCCTAATTCTGCCTCGAAGTGCCTTTTCATTTAGATGAGCACTTTTATATAACATATACACAGAACGCTGGGCAGAAATCTTTGCAGTCTAAGTGCTGAGCATTTATTGAAAGGATTGCAATACAATGCAGAAAGAAGAGTGAAAGTAATCGCTGGTGAAAATAAAATGAAAAGCTCTTCCTTTTTATAGACTTCACTTTGACAATATTTTTTTTTCTTTTTTCCAAATGTAAGGGGTATTTCTTCTGCCTGGACTTTAGTGTTTTCTCCCTGCTAATTGTGAAATAATTCACAAAGGAATCCCACTGAAAATCAACAAATAATAGTGATAAGTGACTCATAACTGTACTTAGAAGTTGGGATCTTCATGGGTCCATCTTGCAGCCTATCCTGAGTAACGGCTTTATTAATGACGTGGAGATGAAGAAAATCGGACACTTACTGTCACACCCCTTGCTAAGAGTTTGTCTGTCTATGCTTGTAGCGGTTTTAAGCTGCTGGGCAGCTGAACTCCACCACAACCACTCTCTCACTTCCCCTCCTCAAAGGGAAAAATGGGGTGGGGGAGAACATACTATAGATACGGTTCAAGGGTTGGGATACAGACAGGGAGATAGCTCAACAATTACTGTGACAGGCAAAAAAGACTTGGCATAGGGTGATTAACATTTTTTTTTTTTCCTATTGCTAACAAGCTAGAGAAGGGAGAAAGAGAGAAGACAAACTAAAAACACCTTCCCCTCATCCACCCTCTTCCACCTACTCCCTCTGAGCAGCACAGGGGAATGGGGAAATGGAAGCTGCAGTCAGTCCTTAACTCTATCTCCACCACTCCTTCAAGGTCAGTCTCTGGCCTTGCCCCACGTGGGATCCCTCCCAGGGGATGCCGTCCTTCCTGACATGATCCTGCAGGGGCTTCTCACTGGCAGCAGCTCTTCGAGAACTGCTCCCACATGGCTCTGTACCACAGGGTCCATCCAAGCCCCAGGAGCAAACTGCTCCAGCACAGGTTCCCTCCACCAGCAGCTTCCCCCCAGACCTCCTGCTCCTGCGTGAGCTCCTCTCCATGGGCTGCAGCTCCAGTCCAGGGCCTGCTCCTGCATGGGCTCTCCACGGTCCGCAGCCTCCTCCAGGCTACATCCACCTGCTCCACTGGGGGCTCCTCCATGGGCTGCAGCATGGAGATCTGCTCCATGTGGGACCCATGGGCTGCAGGGGGACAGCCTGCTCCACCAGGGGCCTCTCCACAGGCTGCAGGGGAGCTTGGTATCTGCCAGGCTGCTTCCCTCTGCATTCTCACACTCCTCCCTCCCAGCTGCTATTGCACAGCAGTTTTTTTCCCTTCCTTAAATCTGCTTTCCAGAGGCCCAACTGTCTTGTCTCTGGCCAGCTGTGGTTCCCAATTTGGAGCCGTCTGAGATCTGTCGTGGAACAACTTCTGGGCTTTGCTCATACAGGCCACCCCTGCAGCCCCCTACTACCAAGCCCTTGCCATGTAAACCCAGTACAATGCTCAAGGCCAGTGAAAAGGTCTGCTGTGGAAAGACCTGTTAGAAGTTGCATTGGGTATATTCCCCATTCACTCTGTACAGAAGGAGTGGAACAGGCTCCCAGGGAAGTGGTCATGACCCCATGAGATTCTGGGGTTCAAGCAGCATTAGAATAGCATTAGAATAGCCTGGGGTTCAAGAACCATTAGAATAGCACTCTCAGGCATAGGGTCTGATTTCTGTATTTCCTGTGTGGTGCCACGAGCTAGACTTGATGATCTTTGTGGGTCTCTTCCAACTCAGAATATTTTATGATTATATGAACTCAATGTAAAATGCTGGCACAAAGCTTAAAATGTCAAATATGTATTTATATTTTTCTAAGCAGTAAAATACTTGAAAAAATTCAGGAAAGAAAATCTTGCTAAATTGATAGAAAGACCTAATATCAATGGAGTTTATCACAGGATATGTCACAGTAGAGGAAAATTCAGGAGGGAGACACAAGTATAGTGTTTCTTGACATGTTCAAATGCAAAGCATGTCTTCTGGGATATTATACAGAGTGCAAATACCATTTGATTGAGACGTACTAAGGATCACGCTCTCAAGATTAACAAGAAGGGCTAAGGCAAATAAAGAGCTCCACGGTATGGCACAGTTCAGCAGCGTTAAAAAGATGGAAGGATTATCAGAACGGATTAGCTCAGCAATTAGACTGTAAAAGAAAATACCCAGTCAGTTCATATATTTACAGAACCCTTGGTTCAAACAAAGAAACAGTATTGGAACATGAAAACCTACAAGCCCCAAATTGCATCATCTCTGTCACCAGTGCACACAATGTACTGCAAGTTCATAAATACCAGCAAAACACCAAACTATTTTAGCATTATTTGAAAAATCACCTCTTCAAGGGTAGATCCTCTTTGACTGTGAAAGTGTTTTGGAAAATGGTACATATAATACTAACAGAAGGGACGGGAATCAAACTCATCCTTAGTGACAATACAATACATGGCAGAAGCAAAGAAACTGACAAAAGCCCAATGAAACAAGAACATGATCTCAAAATTTTCACATCAAATGTCAATAAGTATAGAGCAAGCAAGTTACTTTGGTCATATCTTCAAAAAAGATGGCATCAAGTTTGATTGAAAAAATACATCAGTTACAAATACTACACCAAGGTCTGAAGGAATGAAAGCACTCCTGTGCTGAAAGACACAGGAAAAAGAGACCTCGTGGAGAAAGACAGAAGGACAAGAACTGGTACTAGAGACAGCCTATAATAAATAACACTTTACCTGACATACCATCCCCCTGTGTAATACAGAAACAAAAGTGCCCTGCTGGATTTTCATCTTTTGAAGAACAATATAAATAAGTGAGAAACAAAATAAACAATTTACTCAAGATTATAAAGGCAGTCTGTAGAAGAGCATAATGGAGAACTTAGATACTCAGGAATTAGTTTCTTCCTTCTTGCTGTCCTGAATTTGAGATTGGGAATCAATGCATAGCATATAAAGAGAGAACCAGATTAAATTACATAGATGGTCAGCAAGTAGCAATCCTACCATCAAAAATTCTTTTGCTATAGTGAGCAAGGAGCAATTTGTACATGCAAAGTTGCAGGTACGCAAATAAAAGTCCTATTAGTCTAGAATTATATGTCCCTCAGGTGTGCTCAGGAATAGCCTGATCAGTCAGTGTTGTTGGAAAAAAAAAAAAAAAAAAAGCATTTCAAATCCAGGAAACTCACATCACTATTTAGCTGATAAAAAGCCCATGTTGCAAGGAGGTAGCTCTTCTTACTGACCTTTTATTTTCCTTTCCTTTACACTTCATGCACTCTTTATTAGTTCCATAATAAAATAGGCTTTTAAAGGGGCAAAGCATAAGGATTTAGATGTAGTAGATAAGTTTTTTGTTTGTTTGTTTGTTTGTTTTTCCTACAAATTCCCTACTGATCTTACCAGGAGTACTGCAAATGCTGTAAGGGCAAAGGATGGCTGATATTTAATCTGCTTTCCGATTAACATAAACCCATGTGATTTTTTGTTTCAGTGTTGAACTAGAATTGCTACATGCTATTGTACTAGTGACATCCATCAACATTTACTTTGTACAAGATGATTAAGTGCCTCTGTAGAAGTTTTGATCTATGCCCAAGACATATCTAGTCATGTATTGAATACCCTTTTTTATTATTATTATTAATTGTATTGTGTACTGATTACCAAAATCATAAATACAGAGACATTTTATAAGCATGAATGCTTATTTTCAAACCAGTGCTACCAGACAAATATTTCTGGATTAGGTATCATAGGAAGCTTTGGTTAGGGATGCCAGATTTGGCTTCTTTCTGATCTCAATCCACAGTGAAGCTCCCCTGTGTATAAGCAGGGGTATAACAGTGGCAGTCTATACCTCTGTGAGCTTAAGTAAAAAATTAAAATCACATCTTTGTGCTCCAAAAAGAAAGAGAATATAACCAACCTGCAGAAGTTTTAAAATATTTAGGTTATAATGATCTTCTGTTGTGATGTGTTGATGAAAAAAATGTTTTCCTGATTAAAAAAAAATAATAATTCTAATTTAAAAAGACATACTATTTTGTTTGTGTGTTGCATACTATAAGGTATGCCTCGGAAGTGTTTATCAAACAGCATGTCACACAGTACTAAACCAATTCTTCATGCGTATGAATATCTGCCTCATTTATAGTCTTTGAAGTGAACCCTAAGGGAATATTCATATACATACCCTAATGCTGATTATTTTATCAGCCACAGGAGCAAAATGTGCTTTATCACAAAGACAGCAATTAATGCAAAAACAAAAAGCCCTTCACTTTTATGTCTGATGTTGAAAGAAACTCAGTTACAAAATAATTAATGGGAAATGTAAGCTTCTGTAATACACATTGTGAATATACGCTCTCTGATGCTTTGCATAAATAAAAAAAAAAAAAAAAAAAAAAAGTGCTCCATTAGGATTACAAAGGAAATATGTATTTTGTTTTTCTTTTCTGCTGCTAAATATTGTATGCATATTATTATCCTTTCATGTGCCATACACAGCTGCACAGCTTTATGAAACACACAACCTATGGAGTAAATGACACTGCAAGGCCATCCTGAAGGCCTCATACAAGTAATGTTTAATAAAAGAAAAGACCTTAACGCTACACCAATCATTCAAAGTTTTCTCCTATGGACCTGGATCAACATTTTGTTATTTATTTTGTCTATAACACTCTTTTATCCCAAAACAGCCAGAACTCTCTCTCTCAAAAAAAAAAAAAAAAAAAAAACAAAAAAAAAACTAATTAAATGTTTTCAAGTTTCTGAAAAAAAATATCTCTGTAGCTCATACTTTATTTACTGCTGTTTGGATTTTTTAAATGGCTCCTTAAATTGCCCTAACTTTCTTTCTTCTGAAGTGTCATCTGTTCTGAAACAAATGTCAGCCCAAGGACGTAAACTCTTGCAAACTGAAAATTAGATTCATATCAACACGGCTCAGGCCAACCACACACTCCTGTTTGACAGAGGAATGGTGTATCATGCTGCTTGGTTTGCTGGAGAAATATTCATCACACATGTAGCAAAGTGATAATTTGAACAGTTCTTAGTAGTCTGTCTCAGGAAAACAAACAAACAAACAAACAACAACAAAAAAAAAACAAACTAGCAAAAGTTACAGTAAAGCACTTCACTTTCCCTATTAGAAGTCAATGTTTACAGTGGTCTTTGCCTTATCAACGAAGTTCCAGTGGCAGTAACCAATTTCTGGGAACATCATACAGGTTTTAGTAAACATTTCTATTTGTGATTGTGCCTAAACTCTGACCATCCCAAAGTCCCACTGTGCCAGAGTCTGCACATCACAGATGTGTTCCAAAGAGTTTACAGCCTAAGAGTCAAGTCATGTTTGCCCAACTCATGCACTGTGCATCTAGTCTCAGTAAACAAGGATTGTTGGGCACTTGTAAAGAACACCCCCAGAATGGTGACTCTTACTTGTAGACCGTCCCAGAAATCACTACAATTGATAGGTCTTCAAGTGAGTGTTAGGTCTTCAAGAAGCACTTTTGTGACACTAACGAGGTTGATTCTTTTCTGTTGCTCTTATTCACATACCTAATTTGCTTGAGATGTACATGGATTTTTACGAGTGAAAAAAAATATATATCCCTGCTCTTCTTATGCCAAACTAAATACATAGATAGGCTGTTTTCTTCATGATTCCACGTCTTCTTCCTTTGCCCAAAGTGCAACACTTAAATCTGAAGAAGAGTTAAAGCAGGGACATAGGAATACCATTAACCACTACAAACATGACCAGGGAGTTTCATAGGCATCTACAGATTTTCTTCTTATGCTGGCTAGAAAACCACCAGTTTCAGATTTTATTTTCCCATGGTTCAGACCTAGCATATTCTTATTCTTATTCTTATTCTTATTCTTATTCTTATTCTTATTCTTATTCTTATTCTTATTCTTATTCTTATTCTTATTCTTATTCTTATTCTTATTCTTATTCTTATTCTTATTCTTATTCTTATTCTTATTCTTATCCTTATCCTTATCCTTATCCTTATCCTTATCCTTATTATAGAGAGTGCCCTTAGTAGTAATCTGTCAGAACTACTGGATCTGTTCATATCCAAGTTCGAAGAACCTTGTTCTCTGAACCAGCATGCCTTTTGCTGATTTACAAATATGCTTGCAAGGCTGGCAAAGTTAATTAAAGTTAATAGAAAATTTTTAAGCAAAAAGAAAAAATAGAGCAGTAGGAAAAATTAATTAAAAAATGATCTATCATCTGAAAGCTGCAGCAGGGACTGCATTCTCACAGGGGATACAAATGACTGCCATTTTATACTTTAACTTCTTCCAGACAGTACAGCACAACAGACTCATCAACTCTGTCCGTGTAATATCTTCAGACTAATGATTGGGCTTAGGTTGCTAGCTAGGGATTTCCTCATTCATTACGCTCAACATATCTACCAGGTCTCAAAACAGCACAGACATTTTTTTTCTTCTCATCTTCGGCAGAAAGGAAGTAAAGTTCTGTCATTGTGGCTTAGCACAGGCTCAGATGTCCTTTCCTTCCTTAGCTTACTTACCTTTCTTAGATCTACTCATCCTCTGAGAATTTTAGCATGTCATCAACACTGTGTCCCTTTATCTGTCCACCTGCATAACACAAAGGCCCACAGCACACAGAAGAGAAACAATTCTCTAATTTTTGTAAACTGGTTACGATATCCAGACGCAATGTAATGCAAAACTCCAAAATTCTTATGACACTATTTGAAACTTTTTGCTGTCACAACAGAGTACTTATAAAGGGTCAATCTGTATATACATAAATGCTATGGTTAAATACAGAGAATGCATTTCCAAGATTATTTTATTTTAATGTAAAAGCACCCATTATTATGGCTGAGAACCAGCAGTAGCACAATTTATCACTGCTTCATCCAATACTTTTTTTAGGCCATGGATAAATCACTTCTGTTTTCCAGAATTTATCTTCTTGGGAAATGAAAGTATTACCTTGCAGAACTATTGTAAAAATCAAAATCACCAACAGTCTCATGTTCTTAAGATACAAAGTATCTTAAGTATAAGTATGGAAGTAGTAGGTATGTATCCTGACTCTATTCCTTGCATGGAAATTGAATGTTGGAATTGAATGACCCTAAATAGGACCTGAACTTTCTTAGTTCCTCTAAGAATCAGGCTATCCTTGTTTTACTATGAAACATTTGCCTAATAGGCAGAATGTCTTCCTTTCTGACACGTAAAAAAATAAAATAAATAAATAATAAAAAAACATTAGAAAGAAATACCAATCTGGATTTGAAAAAAACTAAATATATATATATTATGTTTATATATATATATTTATATTTATATTATATATATATTATATTATATTTATAATATATATATATTGTAATATATATATATTGTAATATTGGTGACTCCTTTCTGTTGTTTCAACACCATTAGTCTGGGGAATACCCAGATTCTGTCCAAATTCAGCATTTACCTACTTTTCCATCAAGCCCTAGTGAAATGGTAGCTTGGGAAAACACAATCAGATCCTCCTCTGTATACTGATAAGAAACACTTCATATATTGCCAGGCCCAGGTAGAAGTTTTCTTCAATAACCAATGGCATATATCAATTCAATTCAACCAGAAATGAAAGAGATACAAACTTCATTCCCTGTCTTTGTGATGTCAAAAGGTTAAGAGAAACCAAACACATTCTTTTTCAACGGAGAAAGAGAACAAACTTTCCTCAGAAATTTTCAGCTACATTGCCTCATCAATTTCCCAACTTTTATTGTTTCAACCTACTCTCCTCAAAAACAGAGAAGTATTCATAGCATAAGCATCCTATGTATTATAACCATTAAAATACTGTGTATTTCTCTTCTAAGTATAACACCCATGCTGAAAGAAATTAAGAACTGAGCTAGTTAATCTGGCACAATCTTATCTCCTTTCTTCTAGCTAACACCAGTATAGTATGTGGCAAACCAATTGTAAAGCTAAATTTTTATGGTCACCAGAGCTGAGTCTCCCCCTCCTCCAACATTCTGGTTTTAATCTACTTGATATGGTTAAACACTGCTTAACTATAATCACCAATGTTAAATTTTCAGGTAATTTTCAGGTAATTCAACATTTGATTACTTATTCCAAGAGTTCACTGTATGCTACACACCCCTCTCAGTAACACTCAGTCACTGGAAAATAAAGAGTGCAAGATTTTCTAAAACAGTGAAAACGAATTTGTGAACTAAAATAAAAGAATTAGTTATAAGAAAGTTTTTGCAATACTTATTAGGCTGTAAAGAAGCAAAAATCTTCCATGTCGTCTGGATTAGTTTTAAGAAGGATTAAGAAGGCTAGTTCTATAGTACACAAAGTGAAATTTTGTCACTTGCAGAAAAAAAAATCTCATATTTCAACACTGAAATGAAAGCATCACTTCAATAAAGAACATTGTGTTTCTCTGGCACCAAAATGCCAGCCAAATTCTTGACAACGCTGGGGAGAATATGGATGCTGTCAGAGCATTTTTATTTTTCCACCCTTCTATCAGCAATTTCCATATGAATCCATTTTCTAACTCTAGGCAACAACAATGCATAATGTCTTGAATATAAATATACATTTTGTTGATAAACAGCAAGAAAATATAAAGAGGTTTCATATGTTTACACAAATATATTGCCTGATACCCTCATTAGTTCAAGTCATCTCATAACCTATATACCATGCTGTAAAGGTCAACGAAGTTGGAGAAGAAGGGGAAAAAAAAGAACTGAGATAAAGTCCCCTATAATAAATACATTGGATTCATATCAATGAGTTCTTACCAACTACGACTGTACAGGACTGAACTAAAGAATATACTGGGTTACTTCCCCACCCAAGATGTATCACCCTAAAATTGTATCCCAAGTTCTTTTTCTTTCTTCCTCAGAGTTCATTTTTCCTTTGCATAATTTAATTTCAATTCTGTCTCCTACCATTCCACTCAACACACAAGTACATGGATGACCTGGGCTCTCTAGGAGGAACCTCTCTAGGTTCTAAGGAGGGAGTTTATTTAGGGCTGATAAGAAACTCATTGAAGCACTTGAATTCACTTCAATTCACTTTTATTCTTTAGCATCTTTTGCATATTATTTGTTTACTTTCAGAAAATATTACTTTTAAAGATCAGAATCACAGTCTCATGTAAATATTCCAAAATGAAATGGGTTTCATATTTCTCATCAGTACAAATAATAACATTTTTGGTCAATTATATACAGACAATTCAATCATCATCCAAAAGGAAGAATTAAAAATAGAAAAAAATAACATTATTTGGAATAGCATGTCTCAAGACAATATTTTGAATGAAGTGATAGCTCAAGAAAGACTGACATGGCCAGATTGATAAGAATACTCTTAAAAGCTATCATAGTGTTAGATAATATAAAAAAATAAATAAATAGAGTAGGTTGTCCATTGCAAGCATTTTGTTTCATAGCAACAGCAACTTTCAACTCCTTATTTTAAATTTAGATAGTAAAGCTGCAGTATTTCAATCAGAGCAGAACAGCGTTCCAGACCATATTAAATTATTTGTATTGTTGTTAGACACTTAACTCCACAGTACTTTCACTGAATGAAATACTTATCTATATCATACTGTTTAAAACAAATCAAATGTGTAAGACAATACACAGGAAGTCATATTAATCTATTATGTTAAAATAGAAAATTAATTAAATATCAATTGAAAAATGTGCTTAACGCTATTCAGAATGAAATGTGATTATTTTACATTTAGTATTGCAGTAATAGTAGCATGTTTCTAGTTAGAGTACCGTTACGAGTTTCAGATTGAGATAAAATTCTCAATTGATGTGAAGCCATCATAGCCATACTTCTTCACATTAGCAGAACTTCTACACATCTCAATTCAGACTGAATTTTGAAGCCATCAGTAGACTGCTCACCTGTTGAGAAAAAATCTTACTTCTAAAAATAGTTTTCAACTACCTTTGAGCTGTTCTTGACTGGCTGATGGGGTGAGAGGAATATGTTATTAGTCTGTACCAGAAATCTTAAAGTAAATGAGTTTGACTCAATCACAAAGCTACCTTAATTCCAGCAAGACAGCTTTCCAATGTTTTGCTGGTACTATTTAAGCATCAGAAACTCTATTCACAGACTTTGCTAGAACAAAAATTTAGCCTTTGCCTCAGAGACTTCAAGCCTCCGTTCAAGGCATTACAAACTACAAGAAATTATAGGAAAGAAAAGATCATGGCCCTTACAGTTCATCCAATGGCACAACTTTAGATGATATATCTAACGGGTGTTCTAAAGGTGAATAGGTATTCTAAGAAGGGATATTTGTAGATGTTTTCCATCCTAGACAAGAAACTTTACTGTTCAACTTGCCATGCTCTTTTAATGAAAGCATCTCTAAAGCTTGATTTATCATCAAAGCTTCACATACATCAAATTTATCTGTGGATCTGCTTCAGGGAAATTATTTGTGGAGTCTAGCTCATTCAACAGAAATGTGCCACTTACTCCTTTAAAAGAAAAAAAAAAGAAACTATGAGTTAAAAGGGAGATGGCATGCACTGGTAATCCTGCTGATTTCAGGGTGCATGCAATTAAATGCATTACCTCATGTAAGCAGAGGCCTATACAAGTGTCTGAGTACAAACATCTTCACATAAATAAATGTGCAAAATCAGGAACTTCAGTTTTGTAAAATTAATACTTTCCTTTGATTAGTAATAAATGCATTGCTGGCATGTTTAATATGATTCTTTATTCAGATAAATTACCATTAATTTGAAAGCATAAGAGAATTAAATTCCATGAAGGAGGCTATAGGTCAAAATTAAATATGTATTGGCCTATTTCTGTTGTTTTCTTTATACTCAGATTGCTTAAGCAGATACAAGTAGTCTCTGGGAAAGGAGAAATATTAGGAGAAATAGTTGAAATATAGCAAAGCACACAGATATAAAAAAATAAATTGTGTCCATTTCAATTACCTTTTTGGCTGTCATTAAATAGAGCGAGAATATGGAGATTCTTTTAAGGCACTACGTGATACTGACACTTTAATTATGTGTATGTCCTGTCAGAATGGCAAAGCAGTTAACACACAGGTGACACCAACTTCGTCTTTTCTCTTATATTATGTCATTAATAAATGTAAGTTCATGTAATTAGGTCTGTTTCCATGCTCACCAGATTTTACCAATATTAAAATATGGTATGTATCACTACTTGCTTAATACAAGTAAGCTCATGCTTTCCACCTAGCACTTCAAGAAACTCTGACTAAGTATTGTAAAGGGTCTTTGGGGGTTACAATATTCTAACTAAAACAAGTTACCATATTTCTAAAAAATACCAGAAAACATCCTCTACAGCAAATTAATCCCTTTATTACATTACAAACCTAACACGTTAGTGACCAGGTGACTTCCAGAAATAGCAATGAAATGGGAAGGTATGGACAAAGTCAGCTTTAATAATGCATTTTCAACTCTTGCTTATGTACAGCATGCATAAACAAGGTAAATTAAAATCTACATAGAGAACAAATGTGTTTATAATAAAATTTGGGAAGTGTGTCGATATACTAAAAGCTGGCTAGATCTCTGACAGGCATGTACTTTCACAGAACTCTTATATTGCAATCTGAAACCTTTAATGTCTATGTATCTTAAGACCTCATTTCAATGCATCCTAAAGACAGTCCTTGCATTACCTTGGTGGATCTTTTGACTGGGCTTTTGAAGTATAATGCAACTAATTAAAGTGGTTAATTCCACAGACTTGCAAGTACCACCAGAGCCTTATCATATCATGTCTTACAATATCAATACTTCCATAGTTTTCTTCCTCTACCCAGCTGAAACTACTGCATAAACATTCTGCAGCACAACAAAACCTGCAAGACTTATGCTGTAGGAAGAATTTGCAGACTATATTCTGCAGGACTTATGGGAGTGCAGAGCTGTGAATATTCCACTTCTTCACCCATCTACTATCAGTAAGACTATCAGTGCCTTCCAGCCAAAAGGCAAGAGCTGGCTAATAGTGAGCAATGCCATAGATGTGCCAAAGGGCAATGAGTCAGTATCAAAATCTAGGCAGACTAATACAGATTGCTTTGTTACTAGATTCTGACTGTATTAATGCAAACCCATCTTCTGGAGCCTTAAATAGCTCACTGATTAAGTCAAATTAAAAAGCAAACTGAAGGAGAGGAAGGCCTTTGTCTATGGTGCTGCAGAAAAACAAGGCTCACCAAAGGAATGAGTAAGATGCTTCTCAAAATACTGTAACCAAAAAAAAGCAATACAGTGTATAATTCTCAAAATACTTTTCTAAATAAGAATTGTTATCTGAAACTAATATTTCACCCACCACAGCTGCAGATATTCAAGATGAATAATTCCCAGCTCCCTCAAGGAAAAAGGAAAAAGAGAAGAAAAAGAAAAAAGCAATATCTAACTTCAGGTTCTTCCAATAATTTCTTCATCTTTGGAAAAGTCACACATTTATACAAAACACATATTTAGTTTTTATCTTTCTTTAATGGAATTTTCTGTTAAAGCTACTGGAGCTGGAAACTAGAAGCAATTTCCATAAATTTACTTCTGCTTCTTTTGAAAACAAACAAAGCAATATTTTTCTCCTTGTTATATATAATTTTCTCTCCTGGCTATCTAATTTAATTTATATAACTATTTTTATAAGTTCTTTTTCTCTTCATATTGTAATAAAATGGAAAATCTATTGTTTTGCTGTATAGCCTCTCTTAAAAGCTCTTATTGTTGTGTTAAATCAATGCGTATCGAGGCTAATCTCTGTAAGTGGATTTTCTCTCTCATGCTTCTATCCTTTTTCTCTCCGTTACAGCTCACTGATCAACTTCATGATGAGAAAGGTAAACTGCAGAAGAATACAGCCTTGTCCACTCAACATCCCAAGGGTTTTCACATTTCACACAATCACTATGCAGAAACAGAGCACGGAACATGCTCTTCTTACTAATAAGAGTATCTTTGTCAGTTCAAGGTCAATACGTGCTTGCTTCAAAGATGATCTGGAATTTCAAACAGCTACTGAACAACCTATGAAGTCTATCTCGGAACAGAAGATTATACAGCCAAAGAGTTTAAAAGACTGGGAAAGGACCAAGAAGTGACAGATCTATAATGACAGAAAGTGCCTACTATCAGTAGGCAGTTGCCTATCAGTAACTGCCATGCTTACAATTCCTTCTGTTCCTCTTTGCATCCTCTCACATTAAGTGACCCCACCTGCTCACACAGTTCCAAATACCAGTGCTCCACAGACAGCTTCCCAAGGCCAGTTTTCTTTCCATAACATAAACCACTGCAGGCAAATCAGCTGAAAAAGTTATTAGCATTACAGGAAAGGAGAAGGAAAAAAAAAAAAAAAAAAAAAAAAAAAAAACTTGACAAGGTGTTTGGTAGGTTAAAAGACAGCAACTATGGGAATGAGTGTTCTCTTCCCAGTAAGGCTATTCTCTTCTTGTCTGTGAAACAGTGACACCATCAAATATTAAAGAAAGGGATTTTTCAAATGTAGTGTTATTTAAAATACCAAAACTAAACTGAGTGCAAATGAGAAGAATCCAATGCACTGGGACTCACCAGTACCATGTATTGCCATTATTTGAAACAAAGAGTTGTAGTTTAATCCTTAAGGCTTTTGGCTTGTTTGAATTAATTTGATCGTTCATTGAACACAAATGCAGGTAATAAAAGCTATGTTTTATCTCAAAATAATTTTACCTTTTATTGTAAAGAAATTGATTATATATGCCTCAGACTCAAAAAGGCACTATCACACGTAAATTTAAGAGTGACTTTTGCAAGCGTGGACAAGGCATTCACAACTAAAGTCTACAGTTATTAATTTGTTCAAAATTATGAACACCTTCAAATATTTTGCTAAGTCAGTTCTTTAATCATCAAATCCAGCACTTCCCAGAGCTCAGTGCTGACCACCAATTATTCATGGGTATCAAGGTACATTTAATTTATTTCTGAACAATGTAACTCAATATTAGGAATGGAATATTACTATTTTTCCCGTTAATTTTATTTTTAATGTGTAATTTTCAGAAAAATAACTTGAACTTTTAAAAAAATATTTTAGAATTTGTCTGTTTGGAAATTGATATTAGAATTGGGAAACTTCTGTTTCCACTGTGGTAGATTTGAGTGCTTTATAATAAATATCTCACAAAACAAAAGCCAGTACACCAAGAACATTCACACCTATATCAATGTCTATCAACAATTTTTTCTAGCAGGTGCTCCACTAAAATATATTAATGAATGGCACACGAACTGGTCTTTTAACATATAATAAAATAAATATTTAAGAGGGAATCCTAACAGAATTTAATTACAGGGATTAGATGTCATTCATGAAGAGGCTTTTATTATTTATTTGAACAGCAGATATTCAATGTAACTCATTTAATCATGTCTATAAGGTTATTTAACTAGCTTAAAATGTGAATTAAATTAATCCCATATTCCATAAAAACATCTTAATTAAATAATTAAAAGCTACCTCTTCTAAGCTGATTAACAGCATTGAAGAAAAAATAGTTTGATAGTTGAAAATCATATTCTGGGGGCAGCATATTAACTATGGAGAATTTATATTTTAACTGATTAAACTCACTACAGGGATCTAAATATTTATGATTATTCTGGGAATGACACCACCATTAATGGCTCTTAAACTCCTATGGAATGACTAAAGTGTGCTTGTTAACACAAAATGCTTGTTAAGCAATTCTGAAAATGCAAATGATGCTTCCCAAATGACATTTTCTTTTTTCACTCAGTTTAATCCCCCTGGAGCTAATACAGGTATAGTCAAATAATCACATATAGGGAAAAATATTTTAATGCAAACATATATTTCAATATTTGAAATTGTTCCTCTGAAACACTTTTTCTTTGCTTTCATTCTTGGAAAATAAAGAACAAGTGAAAAAGCTACTGATCATCATTAGAGCTGCCAAGGAAATTTCTAGTAAAATTATTTAATTATAAAAATATCAAATTCATTAAAGCCTTTGGTGAGTTTCAGAGCGTCTAGATTTATTATTATAGCTATTATTATTTTGACATAAAAGAACAAAAAAAATTTAACCAGATTATACAAAAAATGATTATTCAGCCAAAATAAAAATATTGAGAAACTAGTAAATATTAAGTTACATAAAGAAAAATAGTTTAACATTAATCTTGAGTAATCTCAGTGGTTAATGAATTTGTCTGTAAAGTGGATAGGCTAGTGCTACCAGCCCTGGCCCATATCCTTGAAAATTATTAGAAAGAAGCTTGTGAAAGGAACCTTCTGCAAAGGTTTATTTACTTAAGGGATAGCTGATGTCAAAATGCCCACAACTTCATGTTCTGCTGATGATCTAGTCAACATGATCATTTGACTCAGATTCCCAATCAAGTAAACTCTTGATCACATGTATGTTGTAACCACATTACTCTTCTTATCATCAACCACTTAAATTTTGTTTTAAACTTTTTTTTTTTTTTTTTTTTTTTTTTTTTTTGTTAGTGAAGATTTAACAGAAACTTAGCATTTCTGCATAGCCCCAGCCATACAAATTACCTTCCTGGCAGAAAGCAGCAAGATGACAGGCATCCTCTTAAAAATGCAGTCTTATTCACATTTCTTGAACAAATTGATATTCTTTCCCTTCCAGTATTGATCACCATGCACTTCATTTGTTAGCATTCAGAGGCAAAATTATTAACACTAGACCCAGTTAATCCTCAACTGCATTTTACTGAATTCCTCAAATTAACCTTTAAGGAACTTATGGGCCACCATCCCAGATAGCACTAGCACTGCAATCTCCCTCCTCTTGCCTCCCCTCACCCTCAGCTGAGAGGCTGGCTTTTCCTGACAGTTGCAAACAAATTATTTGTTCCTATTATTTGTTCCTCTAAGTGAGCACACACCTAACAATCAAATGAAACAAAAATAAATAAATAAATAAAACAAAAAGCACCACAGAATAATGAGAAAAATAGGGGGGTAGGGTAGGGTAAGGTGAAGGGAGAAAAAAAAGAAGGGGGAAAAAAAGAAAAGAAACACCCTCTGGCACTTTTTATACCAGGTAGTAAATGTTATGTTCCTTAAATACGAAGCATTCAAGAAGCAGCACCAACTACATTGGTCGATGTTTGTTACTGTATGCTGTGAGTTGTTTCAACCAAATATATGAGATCTACAATGATACATCCCTATATCCAACGCACAAAAATTTCCACTGCCCTCTTTTCTCATGGTCAGATTCTCTTTCTCCCTGCACATATCCACCCTTTGGTCTGCTCACCCCTACACTCCATGAACTCTATGAGGCTTGATAAATCATGATAATACTTTGATTTAAGAAAAAAAGTTAAGCAGGCAACAGAACTGATATCTAACCGATAGAAACATAATTTGCCTGTGAACCAGTATGGAAAACATCTTACTAAGTCCTATTTCCAAACAAACAGCAATCCAATGAACTCTAGTATCTAATCCAGTGAAGCTTGGTATCCTATAGATTTGTGCCTGTGGTTGATTGACCTTGCTGTTTATTGAAGATGTAAGCCCCAACTCAATCTCTTTCTGAGCCTAGGACATTTATTTTGTTTTTACAGGATAATAAAGTAATGCAGCATCTGTCTCATTTGAGCATGTTATCCACCTACTTATTTTAATATTGTTTTGTCTCTGAGACCTTTATCACACTGTCAAACATGGCCAAAATAGATGTGTATGGCTGAAACACATCTAAAAATTATCAGAGACAAATACTATATGACTGAAAAAATCTTGTTTCTCTAGGAAAACAGACTGAAATTACCAAAGGAACATTGTTTCTACACCTTCTCCAGCAGTAAGGTCATCTCAGGTTCCTTCTGATTCTGAAAACTTTTCTCCATGTTTTTTCTCCATTAAGTATTTCACATCCTATTAACTCACCAAAAATCATATAAGCTAGCTCATTTTGATCCTACTACACCATAGACCCTAGTTAAAATTTATGCAAAAGATGCCAATTCTTGCTCAATTGCTACAGTTCTTAAAATTTTTATGAGTTAGGGATACTTTTTCTAATGTTCCATTTCAACTTATAATATTTTTATCTATAACAGAGTCCATAATGAAAAAAGGGAAATAATTCCTTTTTGTTCTTAAACATTTATTTAAATCAGTATCAAAACCATATGCAGAACTGTGGTGGTTTTACCGTACTAGGCAGCTAAACACCACAACTGCTCTCTCACTCCCCTGCCTTAGATGAGGAGGGGAAGAAGTAAAGTAAGTAACAACTCATGGGTTGAGATAAGGATAATTTAATTAAAGGGAAATAATAATAATAATAATTAAGGAAAGATTATTATTAACTAAACAATTTAACTAAAGGGGAAAAAAAAAGGAAAGGAGGAAATAGAGGGGGAAAAGAAAAAAAGGGAGGAAAACAAACAACCAAAACAAATAAAGGCTATGTGGAAGTGCAGAAGAAAGAAATTACTCTCTACACTTCCCACAAATAAGTGATGCTTGACCACATCCTTGAAGCAGGGCCTCAACGCACGTAGCCAGTGTTCAGGAGGAGGACCGACATTTTCACAACAAGAGTCCACCCCTTCCCCCTTCTTCCTGTTTCCACATTTTATTGCTGAGTGTGACACCACATGGAATATCCCTTTGGTTGGTTTAGGTCAGCTGCCCTGGTGATGTTTCTCTTCTCACTTTTTTGCCCACCCCCTAGGAGGGTTAGAGAGAGTCATGATGCTGTGCCAGCGCTGCTCAGCAGTAGACATAACACTGGAGTGATAACACTGCTGTTCTAGCTACAAGTGCAGAGCACAGCACAGGCTGCTGCAGGGAAAGTTGACATCCCAGCCAAACCCAGTACAAGTACATACAAGATTTTCGTTAAAAAATGGTATTAAAATCTTTAGGAAGTTTTAGAAGAGCTACAGAAATGCTGACTATCACCTGCAAAGCAATAAATAATAGACAAACTGTTATTAGCCTTAAGTACAATCTCCAGTCTTACTCCTAGCTTGATAAAGCCAGAGTGGCAACTTTTCCTCATTTTCACAAAGCCCCAAAACTTTACTTCCTTAAGAAGAAGAAGAAAAACAAAACAAAACAAAACAAAACCTCTAATTGCATAGTAATACTTATTGTATCTTTCAAATCAACTACCTACCAGAAAGCCAATTAACAACACGTGGTAGAAAAAAAATGTACACAGATCTGCAAGGACTACTTTTGAATGTGGAAAACTTGGTCAGTCTCATGAGAGAAAAACACAGGGAACACTCTCTCAGTAAACTGAGTAGCAAGTAAAGACTACTGAAATTGTTTCAAGCTACTTATGCTGCTCTTTAGCATAAATGCTCATAAATCTCATAGACTATCCTTCATTTAAGCAGAGCAAAAATGTGAATGTTTAATTTTCATGACAGCTAGAAAAAAAATGATTTTATGATGAATTTCCAGCTTTTGAGAATCTTTTGGACCTTTACAATTGCATAATTTGTTTTCCATTTCCTTTTTTTTATTTTTTTTCTTCTGTCTTCAGCTTACAAGTGCTGCATCTCAGGATACAGGGATTGTAAATTCAGTTCTCCTTGTGCGTTTAAATACACGGTTTAAGAAAAAAAAAAAAAAAAGAAACAAAAAAACTATGGATCCAGTGACAGACATGAAAAAGTACAAAATATCCCATTGCTCCCTTTACGGAAGTAGTATAACATATGGTTAGCGTGAGGCTTTTCTCATCAGCTCAGAATGACGCAAAATGATCCAGTTAGAGTCAATTTGCATGTATAATAACAGAGCAGAGTGTCTACAGATTTGTAAGCCAAAAGAAAAAGTATTTGCAACTTTGGGAAATGAAAACTTCGAGTTGCAGACAGCTTTAGCTGATCTTAAGTCCCACACAACTACTAGCTAATTCTCAGTAAGGCATGCAGGGAATTTAACAAGCAATTCACATCATTATCAAAACTTGCTGCTAACTCTGAGTCCTTATATGCTGAAAACCTACCCTCTAGTGTTTACTAATAGCATCCACTTAGTATAGCAGGTGAAATACTGATTACTTAATTTATTTCTTAGTCATTTTGAAAACCTCCCACCACATTTATTTTGCATATTCTGCTTTTCTTCATCTTCTGATGAAGGCCACTGAGAAATCCTCAGAGATAGAACAGGACTGTGGCACAGCAAACAAGCATCACAGCATGCATACATTAAAGGGCACTAGGGTGCAACACAAAACTCTTCTCAACAGTCCATTTACATACTGTGAACTAAATACAGTCACTGTATTTGTATAAGAAACTTCCACCTACCCCTGCAAGGCCAATATGTGCATACTCGAGAGCACGCTTCAACCTTTGATTGCTTTACCATCTAGTTTGTAATTTCACTGATACAAAAATAAACCAAACACTTCAGAAGCATTATATAAAGTAGAGAAGGGAAGAAATACTTTGCTACATTAAGATTTAACAAGTTGCTTTTCTGAACAAGGGCCAGATCCTGCATATTCTATACTCCCTATTATATGAAATAAACCTCAATTTGTTATTAGATGAAACTAAAATCCAATTTATTCATTATTTCATGCCTTTCAGGCTCATATAATCTCGATAGTGGCTTTCTATTCTCTTAGTAGTGTTTAGATGTAAACAGCATTTTGTCAGGAATACATACTGATCAGAGTTTTTGCAAATAATGAATAAGGTGACCTACAGAGAGAAAAGAAATGTGACACTTTCAGTTTGATGCTGCCTCTTTCAACACTGCCTTACATTAGAAAAGGGAACAGAAACCGTGATGTGTGATGGGTTGTTCTTATTTCATCTTGTTTTATGAAGACAAGCATGTAGAGACTGATAAATAAATAAATAAAACATTCTCAAGAATTTTCAATAGTACTCACATCAATATAGCATTTAAGCTCTTCTCAGATAAGACTTTAATGGATTTTACATAGTCTCTAGTCTTTTCTAGTCTAGTCCTTTCCCTTACTGCAAAAAGCAAGTTGTGGTTCTGGTCATCCTTCTCAATGATTCTCTTTCTATAGAAGCACTACCTTTTTTTTCCAATAAGCATCTAAAATACAATACCAACCTTCCTAAACAAAAATTTTATTGCTTACTTGAACCATACTTTTAGTAATAGATGCTGAGGTACAGCTCACATACAGCAAAAATCCTTGTTTCATTTTCTCTATTTCCTAATTTTAAAGAATCTCACTAGTTCCTCTCACCTCCATCTTTTCCCCATGGTTAATGATCTTATTTTATAATAGAGTGGGAAAGATCTGCTTACCTACCAAACAACTAGTTTGCAACCTGGCGTGTTGCATAACAGAAGATGCTTAGCAGATTTCTGTCCTTCCCGTTCTCTGGATGTTTAAAAAAAATAACTCCACTGGCTTGCTAAGCAGTGTAGGGATCATGTAAAAGAAGATGTGATCAAATGAATACCTTTCAGGGACCATTTGCCACCAAACTTATTTTATAATTCATCTGCTCTCTGATACCAGGAGTTACACTACTCTGTAAGGTACAACTGTACTTTCAATGCACTACTTAAATGTTAATGGAGTGCAATTGCTCACATCCATATTTTAACAGGCTTAAGTACGTCAGCTCACTTACTTCTGGAGAGAAATATATCTCAAGATATAAGAAAAAAGTCTATCAAAGAAATTCAACCGAGAAGTTAACTACAAAAAAAAAAAAAAAAAAAAAAAAAAAAAAAAGTGTAACATTGGCTATTTCCATGTGGACTGTGGAGAAAAGTAAAGGCCTTGAGCTGTGTTTGGTTTTATTTATTTATTTATTATTTTGGATGTGGACTTAAATACTTGGCCACTTTTCAGTTGTGCTCCCCTTCTGGAGCAGTCAAGCAGAAGATTGCACAGCTTGTGCTTTCAAAACTTTCTTCTGCTTTAGGGATATGTGAAATGTTTTTCTCCTTCTATATGGTGACTTTTTGTTATGCATAGATTAGACTAGAATATTTCAACCAATAAGAGGTAAAATGTGCATGACTTGCCTACTATTTTGATGCTACTTGCACGTGTTGGGCTTTCAGAATAGAGACAGTTGTGGATGTAGAAAAACACACACACACACACGCATATAATATGTACATGTATAAACACACAATATCAAACTCCGTAGCAAATTCAGTCAAAACTTAGGGAAACATTTTTTAAATTCTCCAATACCATCAACTGCAAACAAGTCCACCATTTTATTCATTGGCCTCTCCTTGATACAAACATTTGAGACAGTTAACCAACCACGGCAGGTATCACAGGAAATAAATGGCAGACTGCCTCAGTAACAAAGCTAGCAACAGAGGAGAAGCATATGCAAACAATGGGTATGGGAAAAAAACTCAAGGGAGGCCTTATCGATTGAAAAAAAAGAAAGTGAGGCTAAAACTTCCCATCTTGCTTCTCATGCTCAAAATCAAATCAAGTTTCAGTAATCAGACAAATCAAGTCACAGATGTACAACTGTAGTAAGCAACCAGAGACAAATTTACAATGTACAATTTTACTAAGCAACATTAATAGTATCAGAGGTGAAGATGACCTGGTTAATATATTTTTTTTTCTCTATAATTATTACGATTTTCTAAAACTCCTTCTCTCATAAGCTTAGTCAATCTCCTTTTCTTGTGTGAGAAGACAATAATTCCCTCTCAGTGAGGACTGAATACATTGAGCTATCTGTGGGTGAGGGCCATTTGAGGCACCTATTTGAATTAGTGACATTGCAAACAAGAAAAGGCAATATAAAACAGACATGCAATGCTTAGAGAAGAGGAGTCACCTGACATCTCAGGTTTTCTTGTATGCAACAAAATCTGACAATCTTCACTGAGTATCTCAAATGTGGAAAACTAACTTCAGAAGAATTTTTTGTTTAAAATACGTCAGGTCATTATGGTGTACAAGACAAGTGACAGAGACCCAAGAGTATCAGAAATTTAAAAAGAGCAAAGTGATACAATTATACCAATTCAAATGGTATCTAACCATTTGAAGTCATGGCAGTAAGTGGCCACATGGACAAGATACTTCATGAAAAGGGAAGAACAGAGAATTTATAAAAATAAAGTGACTATCCAAAGAACAGAATAGCCCAGTTAACCTTACTGTATAACAATGTTTTAAACTGTGCAGCACAAAGAACAAATTAATATTTTTAAGTCTGAGTACAGTGACCTAAAGATCAGACCATCTATGTGGTCTGGGGCACACGTAACACAATTGCTAAAGCTGATGAAGAATATAAGAGAAAAATGTAGAATAACAACAACAACAAAAAAATCATGAACAGCAATTCTTCATGCAGCCAAATCAAAAAAAAGCATAGATGTGATCCTTAGACACTGTACCCAACTGAAGTACTTGCTCACTACTTTATAGAATTACTTCTTTATTGAGTGCTGAAATCCAGTTTCTCTCCAAGGTCCAAAGATTTCCTATTATGTAAGTATATAATAAGAGATAAACTGCAAAGGATGTATAAAAAAGTGTTTGGGTATTGCTTTTTATTGATGGGGAAATATATTTTGAAATGCTGAGTATTTCTCTTCTAAAAAAAGGTTTGGAAAAATCTCATTTAGGTTCTTCCTCTGCAGGCAGAAGTTGCTACAGGTACACTAAAGAAAGGATATTCTTAAAGACAAATGCCACCTTCAAGTAATATTATCCTATATAATCAGATATAAAAAAAAAAATACTTTCAAATGTAATATAGTACTTTGGAATACTGAATATTTTTCCCTAAGAAACTGTGTAATTCATTTTGCAGATGCTTCTTCCTCTTGTGAGTTATTGTGCTCAACACAAGAAAGGAATTACTTTTCAAACAGAAGTTAGTATCATGAGCTTCGCTACTACTGTAAGGATGGAACAGGTGAATGCATGTGAATGTGCTTTCTGCATATGAGTTTGAAATCCAAATATTTCTGTCTATAACAGAGATGGGTCCGACTGATAATCTCCTTACAAGTCACGAGACATCTATATCATTCAATGATGGGAACTATGAAAAGAAAGAACAAGATTTGCCTTTACAATGTAAATATTGTGATTCATCCAGAGAAATTCACACCTCCACATACAACTTCAAATACTTTAACTCCTGACCTCACTGAAGCCTCAAGTCACAGGGGAGAAAGGGGAAAAAACAAGTACTGTTTCTTGAGATTTCAATAAATTTTTACCTAAAATGTTTGGATCAGACTTTGAAAGGCATTTTGTTATCTAATTCCCATTAGTTTCAAAGTGGGAAAAACATATAAACACATTTCAGTGTCTGACACATTTCATATTTCTATTTTTAAATTATTTTCTTGCTGCTGGTTGTGTACACACTATTTCCTTTTTTTTTTTTCTTGTATCTCCAGTGAAACAGCTTTTATATTTTGCTCTTTTGTTCTAGTGTGTTAAAGGCAACAAAAAATCCCCCCTCCTCCCTGCCCCCCTCCTTCGGCTGCAGGGGGTAAAGGAGAAACAAGAGTACTCAAATAGGCTGTTAAAATATTAAAATATGCATATCAATTAATGACAAATGAGAAACTATTAACATAGTGTTACCATAATTATAGATAAAAGTAATAAATGGTAGGATACAAAAAGAGCAAATCTCTTATCAAAACATTTTGAATTTTGCATATATTACGCTATGTACATTATACTTTAAAATTTCTGCTTCCAGAAGCAATGGCATGTTCCTTACAGCTATATTTGAAGTAGGACTGAATATCCAAAGGGGCCAATACATGGCAAGATTATCAGACAAAGCACATAACTAATCATAAACCTTAAAATGTTAAAAAATAAAAATGCATTGTTTTCTCTTTGTGTATGTATAAACTTTGTGCTACTCAAGTTTTGCTGAGGAAAAAAACACATGCACTGAAGGTCTGATTTTGCCTCCTAAAATAAATAATAGTGCAACAACCCAACACATTATACAAAAAAAATGCACAAAGCTACCCTGAAGGCATTACCTTGTCATTTGAGTTTGAAGATATTTATTCCCTCAAATACAGGTTTGTCAGAATCCAATACTCTCAAACCAGGCTCTTTTAGATATTACACACATGAAAGGTATGTTTTACATGTATATCAAATTTGCTTGTTGGAAGACATTTGATGTTACGTGGGATTTTGGTTTTGAGAAGTGATACAGCAATGTACCGAAATACACGAGCCCAATACAGCAATTGCAATACGCAGCATGGCCACAGCACCAGCGTATTACCAGTGCCAGTCTCTGTGCTCACCTTAACCACCTTGGGTATCCCTACCCGGGGTGGACCACGCTGGTTGAGGCCAGCTCAGGCTTGGAGCTCTCCTCAAGTTCAGCTGCTGCCAGAACAGGCAGCACAAGTAATCAGGTCTGGGCTGAGACCCCAACCCTGCTCTGGGTAACTCAAGGAGACATTTGAGCTCCTGTAAGAGCATTTCCACCACCAGCTGACCCACTGCTGATAGCTGTTTATAAAAACAAAGGCCACCCTCTGGTCCCCTCTGTGTTGAAATAGTCAGCTTCTTTGCCCCAGCTGAAGTCAGTCAGACACATCCTGCACTATTCCCTGAGCCACATTGCCCACACCCATAGTAGATTCTAAAGTGGTGATATTTTCCAATAAAAAGCAAATGGTTAAAAAACAAAAACAAAAACAAAAACAATTAAGATAATAAGTCATAACATTAATTGAATTTGAACAAGGAAAAACATTCTTAAGAAATTTTTAAGTAATTCTTATTCCTTACTAGCAGCACCTCAGTTATTTCTGGGAAATTAATTTATATCATATCCAGCAATTACAGTTGGTTTTCACTCTCTCACAGCTTACATACTTCTGGACAACTGCTATCAATTATATGCAACTTCAGCTGTCAGCTGCTAGATGAGGTTACACCTGTGTTTGCTAACTTGAAAAGCATTCTAATATCAGGAAAGGTCTCCGAGTATACGATGTACAGGCATTGATGTTGCTTTTTTTTTTTTTTTTGTCTCACGAGAACTTAAACACAAGGATTTATAAAATGTTCTCATGTACTTAGTAGGCACATCTAAGGGTACTCTGCCTTGGAACCAGATTGAAAATACAAGCAAGGAAGCTACACAAGGGTAAGTTTTACATCTGTGTCAGGCCTCCTCAGCGGAAAAAGTTGGTTGTTCTGTTGTCACAGAGAACACTCAGTGTTATATAAAGAAGTCACAGCTGTCAGGCTTTCCTTTAGTAAACCTGCTTTCCCACTGCCATAAACAAGGTACACAAAAAGGTGGGAAAGTCTACACGTTTGGATTTCAGAAGCCTTCATGGGCCTTCGTGGAGCAATTCTGCAGCCAACAAGCCTATTAATATGTCCAGTAACTCCCCTGAGGTAAGTTAGAACCTAACCCAATTAAAATGTAATAATAATAATAATAATAATAATAATAATAATAAAATTGTCCCTTACACTTCAGTAAAGATAGGGGCTGCAAGAGTTTCAAGTACTGTGCAAGTTCAAGGTTTGAATCTTCAATATTATCTAAAACTTCAGGCAGTGCAAAGTAACACTGAGTACTAATTCACTGAGTACTAATTTAAACAAGAAACAGCTCTAGTTTCATTTCAAAAGTTTCATCTTGCTATGTAACCATTATAGGCTAAAAGCAGAAGTGACAGACCTTTTTTTCTACAGGGTCAACATGAGCAAGTAACAGGTCATACTAGCTTTATTTTAAGCTCTTTGTGTTAATGCATACAGAAGTTAAACACAAAGGTAAACAGAAAAGTAATACACCAAAGACTGCCTTATATAGAGAGAGTCCTGGGTGACAAGCAGGAACAGATTGGTAGATGGTAGATATATTTTCAGAAGCTAGTACTGTTTGTATAATAAACCTGAGATCATAGAAGAATAATCTTTCAAGAAAAATAAGCTCATGAAAACTTTTTATGATGAGAACTATTTCATCATTTCAGATGAGCCCTGTGATATTACCCTCTCTATAATTTGGGTAAAGCATTGTGGAATCAGTCGCTCTTAATAAACTTGATTCAGAAATCCTTGTATAACTGTAAAAAGATCCCTGTCTCTCCTCAGCACATGTATTTATTTAAGTTTACAGCACTTAAACAAATCAACAAGAGTACAGATACATTTTCTATAAATTCAAACATAGGAGAAAGGACTAAAAATGATCTGGGGTACTCAATGATCAAATGAACTTTCCCAAGTTCAGTCTGTTCTGCCCCTGGATGTAGCTGGTAGGCAATCTCCCTGTGCTTCACTCGATGCCTCAGCTTTTCCACCATTTTCTCCCCCATCCTAGAGAGATGGGAGTGAGAGAGCAGCTCGGTAGGCTCTTAGCCAAACCTGGCTTCAGCTTCACCTTGTTCCTCATCTGCAGGTTGATTTTTGCTGGATACTAGAACATTGAGGAT